>NC_090381.1:40280562-40882559 GCF_036365525.1 Heterodontus francisci
GTTGGAGTTGTTTGAGCATGTAACTAGCAGTATAGATAGGGGGGAACCAGTGGATGTGGTGTATTTGGATTTTCAGAAGGCTTTCGATAAGGTCCCACACAGGAGGTTAGTAAGCAAAATTAGAGCACATGTGATTGGGGGTAATATACTGGCATAAATTGAGAATTGGTTAATGGACAGAAAACAGAGAGTAGGGATAAATGGGTCATTCTCAGGTTGGCACGCTGTACATAGTGGGGTACTGCAAGGATCAGTGCTTGGGCCCCAGCTTATCACAATATACATCAATGATCTGGACGCAGGGACCAAATGTAATATTTCCAAGTTTGTTGATGACACAAAACTAGATGGGAATGTGAGTTGTGCGGAGTATGCAAAGAGACTTTAAGGAGATTTAGACATGCTAAGTGAATGGGCAAGAGCATTGCAGATGGAATATAATGTGGAAAAATGTGAACTTATCCACTTTGGTAGAAAAAAACATAAATGCAGAGTATTTCTTAAATGATGAAAGTGTTGATGTCCAAAGGGATCTGGGTGTCCTTGTTTATAAGTCACTGAAAGCTAACGTGTAGGTGCAGCAAGCAATTAGGAAGGCAAATGGTATGTTGACCTTTATTGCAAGAGGATTTGAGTACAGGAGTAATGAAGTCTTGCTGCTAATGTAGAGCCTTGGTGAGACTGCACCTGGAGTATTGTGCATTGTTTTGGTCCCCTTACCTAAGGAAGGATATACTTTACATAGAGGGCGTGCAACGAAGGTTCACCAGACTGATTCCTGGGATGGCAGGATTGTGCTAGGAGGAGAGATTGAGGAGACTGGGCCTATATTCTCTGGAGTTTAGAAGAATAAGAGGTGATCTTATTGAGGCATACAAAATTCTTACAGGGCTGAACAGAATTGATGCAAGAAGGATGTTTCCCCTGACTGGGGGTGGGGGTCTAGAACCAGGGGATACAGTCTCAGAATAAGAGATAGGCCATTTAGGATTGAGATGAGGAGGAATTTCTTCTTTGGAATTCTGTACCCCAGACAGCTGTGGAGGCTCAATCATTGAGTATATTCAATACAAAAATTGATAAATTTCTAGATATTAAAGATATCAAGGGATATGGGGATAGTGCGGGAAAATGGTGTTGAGGTAGAAGATCAGCCAAGATCTAAATAGCGGTGCAGGCTCGAGGGGCCGAATGGCCTACTCTTGCTCATATTTCCTATGTTTCTATGCCACAGAGCCCCACCAGCTGATGTGACACACAGTTTCCCAAATTTGGACAATGCAGGTACTGGCAATGCTTGTGTTGCCCACTCCTGAAAAAAGGTACATAATACAGCAAGATGGACCCTGCAGTAGAGTTATTTAAAGGACCAGGGACCCTGATTGCCAGTAAATTACATTTATGGAAACTTTTCTATGGGAAAGTGCCTGAAAGTGTGTTTCTGGAGATATTTTGATGCATTTGCCAAACAGTGTTGTCACATCCTCACAGGGATAGCAGAGGAGTAGGTGATCTGTCAACACACAAAGGCTGCAACAGGTATGGGGAAGCAGCACCAGTGCCTCTGGGTCTATAGCACAGTAGAGAGATGGAGCAGAGACTGTGGAAAGGGCAAGCTCCACACCATCCCTCAGCCAAGTTGGAGCCAGTCTCCCCTATGCTCTTTGACAGTGACAGGAGTCTATCTGGCAGGCACACCAATGTACCCAGCATCTCGGTGTGCATGCCCATTCAACACTCTCCTGTATGCCGCCTAACGACATCATCTGAATCCTGGCAGCAAGACCCATCTGCCACCTCATCCTTCAGTCAGCTGGCAACCAAACCATCTTTTCACCCTGGCCTGGTTGCAGCCCACTCATGCCCAGTGACTCACCATGTGCTGATCCCAACTCTATACTTGCCTCCAAGGTAATTGCAGTGCCAGTATCAGAGCTGGTGGCTGCAAGTATCAAGTCAAGTGGCATGGCCTCTTCATTAGCACTGTGTTGTTGTTTTCTTTCCTCCTCCTGGAGCTCCTGTGGCTGGACAGGTGACAGTTCTTGCGTGTCTGAAAGCAGGAACTCAGAAGGGGAAGGTTGGTGTGAGAGAAGTGGGGTTGGGGTGGGAGGCAAGAGGTCCATGGTCGCATCATTTGCAATTCGCTCATCATCCCAGATAGTAGGATGAGGTTGAACTGGGAGGTGAGAAGGAGCTAAGACAGAAATATACCATGATTCCCAACATTCTAAGCGACATTGGATGGTGCGGGCCCAATCACAGCCAGCCCCATGATGCTGAAGCCACTTTCTCTGTAGGGCTCCAGAGATGCCAGCATCCTTTTCCCTTGCTGGCTCTGCTCTGCTCCCTTCTATTAAGTGTCACTTTGGCCTAAGAGGACAGAATGTCAGTGGTTGTGTAGCACTGTGACACATAATGTGCCTGCCATTGCTGAATAGCTGGAGGTATGTAGAAGCAGTGAGAGGTAGCTGTGAGGCTGGCAGCATTGGTAGGTCTGTGAGGGTGAGGTGAAATATCTGCATGTTAGGCATGAGTCCACTGCTGGGTGAGTGATGGGGGGTGTGCTGCTCTGAGCAGTATAAGAGATTAGTGGACCAGTGGGTAGGAGATGTCATGTGAAGATACATTCACTGACCTTGACCACCCACATGAGGTCATTAGACTTCTTATTTGCACTGCTGCCAGGTCATCAGGTCTAGATTCCAGATGTTGACCTTCCTGGCCACCTGCTCTCACTCCCTTCTGATGGTGGTCCTTGAGGGTTTCTTGCCCACCCCCCCATGAGACCATGGTGTCTCTCTCCCCCTGTCCACTTGCACCACCAATGCCTCCAGTGCCTCCAGTGCCACATCCATCAATCTGGATTCCATTGTCTGCTCTGGTGTTCAGTTTACAAGAATTTCCTTTGCAGCAATATTTCTGTGCAGCTTCCCATTAAGAAATAGTTTGCAGCAATGCTGCCAGGGCCTCCTGCTTTGTGCAGAGCTCGCTGGCAGTGTTGAGAAGGAGAGAGCAGTGCTGGAGGTGCAGGAATTAGCGCTGAAATCATTCAGAGGTGGGTAGCTGAATTTTGCAGCCCACCTCGATCTGAATGGGCACTGGCACATGGTAATTCATGGCCCCATGCCCAAAAATCGGGGCAAATAAATTTCATGCCCTGAAGTTTAAAAGTAAAAATATTTTTTGCCTTTCCCTTTGTCTTTTTTTAAAACTCTATTTCTCTTTCTATACCTGATTTGATATTGTATTCACTCACTCTAATTTACACGTCCTTCTCAGTCCTTGCTGAGTTATTTTCACAATCTGATTAGCGATTGCGGTACATAGTTGTTTACCCTGTTCCATTCAGGTCCCTGATGCCTTGTTTCTCTTGCTGCGATCTTATCAGTTCGCACTTTCAGCAACTTATGCTATAATTGAGATTAAAAGGCAACGGCAACTCTAACTTATGGCGGATTCTGTTCATTGCTCTGCAACAGCAAATTATAGGCCAATGTGTTTATGGCTAATTGCAAAAAATGCACCAGACAGGTTTGTAAATGTTTAGTTTTTAATGTTTTGTTTAAATGCTGTCTGACAAGTTAACCTTCCATCCCAATGCTATGACGAGCTAAACATGAGCAATATTGAATGTTCATGAGAACAATGCAGGTTGATGTAGAGACAGTCACAGTGAGGATACAGCAAGTGTACAGAGTCACTCAGGGGCCTACTCATGATACCTCAATAACCACAAGATAACTGGAAATATGTTGGTCAAGTGATGCAAGTGGACACTCAGCATTGTTACACATATGTCACCACAACAAAAACATGAGAAACCAGAGTGGTCTGAAAGGGATCGTTTGTTGTTTCTACAAGGAGGTGGATGTTGAGCTCAGTGTCTGAGTGGCCGTAAAGCATTCTCTAATGATAGAAATATTGGCCAGTGAAACAGCCATCTTGTCAATTGTAATCCACCTCTTCAGGCTTTCCAAAGGGATTTATTCCAAAATAGTATTTCCTTTGGATCTTCTGTAACTCTTTAAATGTGAAAAATGGTGATTTTGTACAAAACCCAAGATAAATAACATTCAAAAACAATTTTGTTCTTTATTTTCAATACATGCAAAAATATGAACCAAATCATAAGGAAGCCTTAAATTTGCCATGAAACAACAGCTGGGACTTTCCTCAGTGATCGTATCACGAGGGTTAAGTTGGTGTAATTGCTTATATGTCTGCCAAACTGCCCAGCCATTGGCGACAGCTAGTATCCTGCAATCAACCCAATTAAAAATGTTTTGGTGGTCTCCCAGCAGTGTTTGCATCTGCACCAGAGAGCCTGCCTGAGCCTGGGTGGGGCTAAGGAAAATGAATGATGTCATAGGCCTCTGTTGCCTGCAGCAACCTAAACAGGCCAGCCAGCTTTCCAGATGATGAATGAGTTAGGGCTCCCACAGAATGCTGTGAGACGTCCATCAATTGACCACCATAGTTGAAGTGAATAACTCAGCACTTTAAGTGTTAACGCCCTTCCACCAGCCTGAGCAATGCAGAACACCAGCACAATGCTGGTGTGACTAACATTTAACATTGTTAAGTCACTAATTTTGCAAGATATGGCGTATGCCATTACTCCCTCATTATCACCTTAGTTAAACAAACCTGTGCAAAATTGGGCAGGTGTAGCAACTGTTCATCATCACTTCCAATGGAAAATCCCACAAGAGAGTCATTTCGACAGGGAGCTAGCTGGTATAATGGCTCGTGGCTGATTTTTCATCCTGCCTATTGAAAGGCCACAAAATTGGGCAGTAATTCTCCAAAGAAATCCTGCCTAATATTAATCTTTGTCCCATTACAGCAATCTTCCTGTTTTGCCTCAAATGTTGCCGTAAGGTTTAGTTAAAATGGAAATTAAACAACTTGTTTTCTGTACTATAATCATTATATTCCTTTCTGGTGAGATCATCAACCTTTGCATTCCTTAATCAGCACAAGTGCACATTGTAAGATTGAGCAACAATGATACAATGACTGCTCTCAGGAACTTTGAGGTGGTTGCTTTATTCTCACAGTTAATGCCGAACATGCTCAGTAGCCCAGTCTCAGCATGTAAATTTTAATCTGTTTTACTTTTTGTTTGTCAATTTGTCTACTAAAAAAAATCAAAACATTAACAACTTTAGTAATTACCCTTTTCTTTCTGCTACAGGTCACAAAATCTAGGTTGGCACTCCATTGGAGTACTGAGAGAGCTGCACTGTTGGAGCTGATGCATTTCAGATGAGACATTAAAAAGGGCGACACAGTGGCGCAGTGGTTAGCACTGCAGCCTCACAGCTCCAGCAACCCGGGTTCAATTCTGGGTACTGCCTGTGTGGAGTTTGCAAGTTCTCCCTGTGTTTGTGTGGGTTTCCTCCAGTTGCTCCGGTTTCCTCCCACATGCCAAAGACTTGCAGGTTGATAGGTAAATTGGCCATTATAAATTGCCCCTAGTATAGGTAGGTGCTAGGGAAATATAGGGACAGATGGGGATGTGGTAGGAATATGGAATTAGTGTAGGATTAGTGTAGATGGATGGTTGATGGTCGGCGCAGACTCGGTGGGCCGAAGGGCCTGTTTCAGTGCTGTATCTCTAAATTATCTGCTCTCACAGGAGGATGTAAAAGACCCATGACTCTATTTTGAAGAGCATAGGAATTCTCCCCCCCCCACCCCCCTCTCCCCGTGTCCTGGGAAATATCTATCCCTCAACAAACAAAGCTAAAACACCTTTTATGGTCATTAGCACATTGCTGTTTGTGGGAACTTGCTATGTACAAATTGGCTGCTGCTTTTCCTACATTACAACAGTTTAGAAGTACTAAAATGGGCTGTAAAGCACTTTGGAATATCCTGAGGTTCTGAAATCTGCTATATAAATGCAAATCTTTCCATCTTGAGGAGACTGTTGTCCCCTTTAGTCAAAGAATTGGTTGCCATGCAGATTAATATTAGCTATGAGGAATAAAAGTCCAATTAATTCTCTGATATAGATGGAGTCATGTAAGTGCAAGGCAATACCGCATCACACAGAATGATCAGAAACAAATCATTGACAATTGCTAGTTGGGTAAAAATGAGACCGCACATCTTGAGGTGACTGCACAAATTCCACCCATCACTATTAAACAAATAGAATATGATAAGGGGGAGAAAAGGTTTGATTCCAGAGTTTTTCAGCAAAACAGTTCTTAATGGAAACTCCTCATATTAGAAATTGATTATTCTACTCCATAACAGATTTGAAATGTTATATATATATAATGCTTCATTGGCTTATTGTCCTTTATGCTCTTACACCATTGGATGGGTGGAACTGAAAGAACACATAATATTAAATAAGCAAATTTTATTAGAAAACCTGAATAATAAAGACCACTGTTTTCAATTTTAAATGTCACACATTTATGAACTGGATATTGAACCATACCCCATCTAAACATTGAAGAATTGTTATTGTTTTTTCAATAATAATTTCATATCATTTTTGACTGATTTGAATGGATGATAGTGAGAAGTTCCATGCAAAGAATGTAGGTTTCCTTAGATCACTGAAGAATTTACTGCACTAATCGAACATCAGCATTGTGTCACTGAGCAATAACAATGGTAATACTCAGTGGAACCAAATAGGGCCTAAGGCACCTTGGAGTCTTGCTCCACTCGATTTCTAATCTGAGCTGTATTATGCAGAGTGGCTGCATAAAGGCTCTGGGCTCTGCAACAGAGGAGAGTGAAAACCAGAGCGAATAGTTATACTTGGGTGATCTCTGGCACCTCCAGTTAACTGGGTACAAGGGGTATCAATGCCAACTTGCAGTTGTGTTCTATGCCTTCCCTTTCCACTGCAATATTGTCAGGCCAAGTGGGTGAAGGTAGAAATAAAATTATGAAGAAAAAGAGAATATATATCCAATGTAACTATATAAAAAGAAAATTAAACCCCCTTCTTATGTCCGTAACTTTATCTAGCCCTAAAACCCTCTGAGAACTCTGCATTCCTCCAACTCAGGCCTTTTGAACACCCATCATTGGTGGCTGTGCCATCAGCCATCAGGGCCTCTCCAGCTCCTCTTCCCCTTTAAAAACGCACTTAAAACACACCTTTTTAACTTATCTTTTACACTCCTGTGAAACGTCTTGGGAAGTTCGTCTATGGTGTTCTTAAAATAAACACCTGCTCTGGGATAAATTTAGTGCCACAAAAATGGAGGTAGAAAGACTGATATGTGGATCTTTCTTCAGCTGCATTTACTTCTCATGTGAGAAACCCACTGAATGGCTTAACAAAAATAGCTAGCTCTCAGCAAACAATGTCATCATAAAAACAGGCCTAACATTTAACGCAGATAATTGTGGGAGAATTTTTGCGTATGTGTAAAATTCAGTTTTATGAATTACCTATCGTTTTGCCTTGGTAAAGGTCAAATAACTGAACATTTATCTCTCCCTTTTTTAATCTTACAGCCAAAAATCTGGCAAAAAATGTGTCAGGAGGATTGTACTGCTTTCCCAGAATAACTGAACTGTATTCCTGTCTATGTTGCTTAAAACATTATCTTTGCTTAGTGTCTGATTGAGGCATTAATACTTCAGCTATTAACTACACACTGATGATTAAGTCTAATGGGCAACCATTAGTCAAGCAGATGACAGATAATCTGATAATCTGCTTTTGTATCAGTGTCAAATGGTCTTGGATATGCACTGTTCAAAACTAGTGCTACAACTCAGCAGTCAAGACAACAATCTGATTACAATTCATACTAAGGACAAGTTATGGCAACCTTCAGGTCCACAGTAAGGTGCAAATCTTTAACAAGTTGCTTGCAAGTCTAGTGCTGCCTAGGAACATTTTTAACTTAATTTTGAATCCTGATGTTAGTTGGTGGTCCCATTGGTTCCTTAAAAATATATCTGATATCATGATCTTTGAGGTGGAGGCTTGCCAATTACAACAAATATGCATAGAGTACTGAGAGCAATGGAGAAGAATGATCTGGTAGTTAAAATCAGAGTTAGCTTGTTTTAAGTCTACACCACATTATATAGGGAACAATCTGAGACCAGTCTTTGTAAAGCAAATGGAGATGGAGCACTTCACTACACTAAATGCTGATTGGCAGAGACAATAAGCTATTTGATAGCATACAAACTGTCCAAACAACAGAACAATGTCTTAAAGTTTGGAATAAATTGTGAAATAAGATCAGCAACTGATTTATAGGCTGAGAAACATAAACCAGTGAAAGGAATGAGGAACGCACCACAGAAGCAAAAAGAGGATAAAAGACATTGATAACAAGATAGCTAAAGATTGACATAAAGTAATGAATGCACTGAGTTAAGTAAATAAAGGAGTAGAACTCAAGTCACTGAACAAAAAAATGAGCTAGCAGAGGTTGCAACAATTCTACAGAAAGTACCAGCAAGTTCCCACAGAAGTTGGGAATTTTCTCTGTTTCTCAATGGTCAAAAAAGCAGCATTCAGTTAATCATGCACTGATAAAGTAAATAGAACCAGTACAGACAACAGAATGTAAAGTTCCTGTAGTGTTTGACCTTTGTCATTAAGTCTGGTAACTATTGCAGTGGCACTGAATCAACTTACAGGCAGCAACATCCAATTGCATTTTTTCATTGGACCAAATTTTGCGATCTCTGGGGAAGCAAGGGTGCTCGCCACTGACCTCTAAGAAAGCTGACCACAAAGATTTAGTGATCTCTGTGGTAGGAATTTCCCCTTTCCCAACAGGAGTTTAAGTCTGGTGCCCAGTCAAAGGATGTCTTGGTATGCAGCAGCAGTAATCTCAGCAAGGAGGTAGGGAACCAATCAAATTGAAGTATTCACACACAACAACCAGGAAGTTAAAAACACTGAAAATCCTTTACTTTCAATTTACATTTCCAGATTGCACAATAAATATATCGCTGTATTAAGATTAGAAGCTGAAATAAATATAAACAGATTTTGAAAAAAATGTATATTTTTAAAAATATGTGGACTCTTTATCATTCTGGAGAAATTTGACATTCCACAAATGTAATGTTAGCTTTTCAGGACCAGTAAGGGTGTTTCACAGTAATTCTGAAGTTTGCGCATTGTTAAAAGCCCAGTTGCACCTCATTCAACAAGACATAACTTTTTGAACGGTTTTTACAGTGAGACTAACTGCGTAGAAGTGGAAGTTCTTGTCAAATCATAACTGCATTGGAATTGCCACCTGTGGGGACCTCTACAACACACCCTGTGGAGCAGCGTAGGATCACTAACAGCAACTTCTGGATTTCTGCGTTACTCGGCATACATCTGGACTCCCGAAGTTGCTGTCAGTTTCAATGAAGTAATGACAGTGAATGCTGACAGTTTCATTGTCATTACCTAGCAAAATCGAGGCCATTATATTTCCTAATGGTCTTCAGTATCTTCTCTATATTTTAACACATTGATTGTTTTTAATATGCATTTTCCTACAGTGTCATTTCTCTGTATAGAGTTGCTCAGCTTACACCCTCACTATTTTAATTTGGACCAAATAAGGACTGGAATTAACCATGTGGTGCAGACCCTTGCCCCTTATCTATACCACAAGAGCATTAGCGTACACCAAAGTCAGGCTATTTCTCAATTCTATTTCAAAAGAAATTGCTTTTTTTTCTTTTATTGCACATTCTTCTCTTGTTATTTTTGTTTTCTTCATTCTTTGTGCTCTTCCCTCCACTCCCCTGAGTTCCTCATATGGCCAACATTCCTTTCATTGCCTCAATCATAAAAAGTTACACAGGAATGTCCCCATGTGACTGGGCCTCTGAATTTCCATGCCTCACTATTGGGAATTACTTGACCTCAACAGGTCAGTAGAGTTAGACACTCACTAGAGGGAAAGATTTCCTTGTGTGCCCTGGGTGTAATGAAATAATGACCTAGGTTTTGCAGTCAGTGATGAAGTGACAATGCTTGCCACTGACCTCGAAGAAACCTGCCCACGTGTGGATTTCCCCTTTCCTAACATTAGTTTAAATCTGGCATCAAGTCAAGGGGATCTCCAGGTATCCAACAACAGTGATGTTGTGAAGCAAAGTCAGCAGCTAATCACATTGAAGTATTCTCACAGACAGCAAACCAATAAGTAAAATGCACTGATTATCCTTTACTTTTAATTAAATTTTACAAAGAATGAAATAAATGATTGTGCATAGACATGGGATTAAGATAGAAGTTGAAATATCTAAAACAAATTTTTAAAATATTGTTTTAAAAATGTGTTGTGTTTTTAAAAGTCATAATGGAGAAATTTGACATTACACAAATATAAAATTTGATTTTCAGAGCCAGAAAGGTTTTTCAGCTGTAATTTTGTATTTAGTACACCGTTAAAAAACCCAGTTGCACCTCATTCAACAAGATGGAACATTTTAAAAGGTTTTTACAGTAAGACTAATAGCTTAAAAGGGCAAATTTTCATCAGTTCATTCTGGGAGGACTTCAACAGCACACCCTCTGAAGAAGCATAGATTCACTTGCAGCAACTTTTGGATTTGTGCATTTAACTGCACATGTGGAAATTCCAGAAGTTGCCATCAGTTTCAGAGGAGTAATGATGGCGAACGCTGACAGTTTAGCCATCATTCTACTGCAAAATGCAGACCAACACATCTGTTTAATAAAGAATAATGATTTCACCATAGCTGATGCACAGACAGCTCCCACTCCCACCCTCCACTCATTCAACTCTCCATTGCACTTAGCATGAAAACTGAATATACTACATTACAACAGTAACTACACTTCAACATTATTTCATTGGCTGTAAATCAGTTGAGACATTCTGAGGTCACAAAGGACACTGTATAAATGCATAATCTCTTGTCAGACACTTCTTATTTCAGTGAGTCATTACACCTTAGACCTTTTCCTCTTAATGTTCTTTTATTATATCAGCTTTGTTTCCTGGTAGATCTGTTCAGTAACAAGTGCCAGATTTCATGACACCTCTAGGGGAAAGGGAATGTTTTGAAGGTGGAGATTCTGCACTGCATCAAGTTACTCTGACTCAACCTCCCATGGAATTTCACACTGCGTCAATACTAGGCTTAGATCTTAGTATACTCGACTTGTTATATTTAATTTCTGACACATTTAATTTTGAATGAACTTGTGTATTTTTTTCCTTTTTTACTTTAAAATATTTTTTTTTAAGCTGGAATGTGTGTGGAGGTCCACAGTTGCTGGGTACAGGCCCACAGGTGCTGGATGGGCCTCAATTATCTTGCCGAGGTGGCCATTCTTCATGTGAACCTTAACAGCAAGCATCAGAATTGTTTTTTGACCATGGCAGAGATCACAGTCTAGCTCAGTCTTATCCTCGCCCAGTGTTCTGGCAGGAGCACATTGCTGCAGGAAACATAGGTTTATTTTTTGTCCTGCCTGTAATGAGGACATTGAGATCAATTGTAAAGCTGAGTGAACGAATACAGCAAAAATTGCAGCTCTAAACTGGCACCTTTCTGCTCTATACAACTCAATACCAAACCACATGCCACCACTAAGCCATGGGCACAGCAATTATATCGCTTTGTATTTTATATTTTTTAGGGAAAAGATATCATTGTGTGATATTTGCATTAAATAGCAGGCAGGGGAACGCAGCATTTCCAGATTACGCAATAAATATATGGCTGTATTAAGAGAGAAGCTGAACTAAATATAAACAGATTTTGAAAAAAGAAAAAATATATTTCACTAGAATGTTTGTGCTTTCCACCTTAAGGCATTATAAATTTAAGAGACCATATTATCGGCTTTTATTTTTATTATGTTTGTATTTTGTTGATCATTTTCACAATTCCTTCTCTTCCCATTTTTGAAAACACTGGTAATTGTTTGGGTATGGTTTCATGGGAATGGAATTCCTCTGGTTCCTCACTCAAGTAGCTATTCGACATTGATGAGGTGAGAATGAGTGTACACCAAGTGCTGAATTTTCACCACGGAAGCAGAAAACTGGAGCTGGATTTGTTTTTGGGTCAGAAAACCGCCTCTGTTGGGAAACTGATTTTCACAGGGGTGTGCACTTAACTACGATGGAGACGGGTTTCCTGTCCTGTTCGAGCCAGTGGGGGCTGATGTGTTTGCTTCCCTTTGTGTAAGTATGAACAATACACAAAACCAACCAAGCATAAGGGATCGGTTAACACGTAACAAAAGTTCTTTATTTATAATTATACTGCAGGTGTATAATGAGAAGCTACGTTAGACAGGCCTGGCCTTGCTGCCTACTCCCTACAGGCTCACTCTGAGTAGAATTCACACGGTACATTGAAAACAGAACGACACCCTCTTAAAGGTGTAGCACAACATACCCCTTTTTCTCTAAATAAACAAATAAACCATAAACATATACAAGTCAACAGCATTGGTAAATTACACGTATACATCTACCAAGACAATGGCAAAAGGCTCATAGGTCTCAATAACGTAGTAGTGGTCTAACAATACACCCTGACTTGTTAACAATGTATCTGCTTTTGGATTGCTGAAAAGTTTCACATGGACTCTTCCCCTTGGAAATAGTGTGCACAGACTTTGCTTGAGACTTGGTTTTGGACCTCGGCCTGTTCGCAACGGAATCATGCAGTGATGCGTAGTCAGGAACTTCTCTGATCTGACCTCTGTTTCTCACTCTCTCCCTCCATGACTATGGTTGAGATGAAAACTCATGAATCTTCTCTTTCAGGATCTATAGTTCCACTGCAACATTTTTGTATTTTACTTTGTTCTGTCGAGACTGAATACATATATCCTAATTTGCAGCCTTACCATTTTCTAAGACTTTGTTCCTTACAATTTGCAATTCATCTCGAAATGATCTTCCTGTATTCGGGCCTTGTTTTGCTCAATCAGAAACTTTTATTGTAGTTCGCTGTGTTTTACTTCTGTTTTCTTCAGGTACTCCTCCACCATCTCAAGCAGTGTGAAATGATTCTTCACGTTCTCTATGTGAGATATGCAACAGAATGAACGGGTCTGGCCCATGATTGATCCCATGCATTGTAACTAGGGTTAGGTCCCTGCATGCCTGTAGGCCTGCAATTGCTGGTCTGGTAGTCTGAACAATATAAAAGACTTGGGATGCCCACGCCAATTGGTTGTACTGACAATCTATCTTTATGGAACTCAAACATGGAATTGCTGACCCATTAAAGCCATAAGCTAGGTGCTTGTAGGCGTCATCATAGCTTTGAATGTCTTTGGGTGCATGTTTTTGAAGATCTGCAGAGAGAGTTTTTTCACACTTGCCCCTGTATCAACTTCTGCCAATAGTACATGCTTGCCTTGTTTCTTAGGACATATAATCTGTATGGATGAAAATGCTTCCAATGGTGCAATGGCATCAATGCATCCAGTGGTTTTCACTGTGTGAAAAGCTTGCTCCTCACGTCCTGTGGAACCTGAATCACTGGTATCATCCTCACTCTGGTCACTTCCATTGGCTACCTCATGTATCTGTTTTTTGCACAGTCCCTGTGCTTTGTTGACTGTTTGACTCTGGTCACACACCTTGCTCCTCCTCCCAGGTTTGGCTCCCTGTACTGCCGCTTCCAGTGCCCTTTCTTGGTGTATGTCTGCACACATCATGGAATGCCAGACAACCCCTTGCTGTATGTAGAAGACTACAGGGTGAATTTTAAATACCCCCCCAACGTCGGAGGTCATGGTGGGGTTGGGTGGAGCCGGAAAATGCCTCCAGCAGAGGCACACCCATTAACAAATTTAAATCCATTAAAATTAATGAATTAATTAGGCCTGCGCCTCCGCTTTCCGTTCCACTGCGATATTGGTGCCAGTGGCTGTCACTCCTGCACCTTCAGATCCCTGTCTGGAAGGGGGAGGGGAGCAGCGTCAAAGCAAATTCATTGATGTAGGGGATGGTGGGAAGGGGTAAAATGTAAGGTTTATGAACTTTGAGGGGGAGAAAGTTCAGGTGCACAAGGTAAGTGTTTTTGGGGGGAGAGGGCAGGTAATTAATTCTATGATTCTGGCGGGGTGGGAGAGGGACTAGAAACATTTATTTTTTTAAAATCAGTTTTACACCAATATATCTTTAAACATTTAAATTGAAAGTTAGGGCTCAAAGCCCTTTATAAATGGTGTCAGTGACTGCGCAAAGGCAGCTGATGCCATTGCTGGGGACGGTTCGCCCACCCCCTCCATGTCACTGGGAGGGGCGGTCCGCCCCGACCATTTAGAACAAACAAAGAACAAAGAACAGTACAGCACAGGAACAGGCCATTCGGCCCTCCAAGCCTGCGCCGATCTTGATGCCTGCCGAAACTAACACCTTCTGCACTTTCGGGGCCCATATCCCTCTATTCCCATCCTATTCATATATTTGTCAAGATGTCTCTTAAACGTCGCTATCGTATCTGCTTCCACCACCTCCCCTGGCAGCAAGTTCCAGGCACTCACCACCCTCTGTGTAAAAAACTTGCCTCGCACATCCCCTCTAAACTTTGCCCCTCGCACCTTAAACCTATGTCCCCTAGTAACTGACTCTTCCACCCTGGGAAAAAGCTTCTGACTATCCACTCTGTCCATGCCGCTCATAACTTTGTAAACCTCTATCATGTCGCCCCTCCACCTCCGTCGTTCCAGTGAAAACAATCCGAGTTTTTCCAACCTCTCCACATAGCTAATGCCCTCCAGACCAGGCAACATCCTGGTAAACCTCCTCTGTACCCTCTCCAAAGCCTCCACGTCCTTCTGGTAGTGTGGTGACCAGAATTGCACGCAATATTCTAAGTGTGGCCGAACTAAGGTTCTGTACAGCTGCAGCATGACTCGCCAATTTTTATACTCTATGCCCCGACCGATGAAGGCAAGCATGCCATATGCCTTTTTGACTACCTTATCCACCTGCGTTGCCACTTTCAGTGACCTGTGGACCTGTACGCCAAGATCTCTCTGCCTGTCAATACTCCTCAGGGTTCTGCCATTTACTGTATACCTCCCACCTGCATTAGACCTTCCAAAATGCATTACCTCACATTTGTCCGGATTAAACTCCATCTGCCATTTCTCCGTCCAAGTCTCCAACCGATCTATATCCTGCTGTATCCTCTGACAATCCTCATCATTATCCGCAACTCCACCAACCTTTGTGTCGTCCGCAAACTTACTAATCAGACCAGCTACATTTTCCTCCAAATCGTTTATATATACTACAAACAGCAAAGGTCCCAGCACTGATCCCTGCGGAACACCACTAGTCACATCCCTCCATTCAGAAAAACACCCATCCACTGTTACTCTCTGTCTTCTGTGACTGAGCCAGTTCTGTATCCATCTTGCCAGCTCACCTCTGATCCCGTGTGACTTCACCTTTTGCACCAGTCTGCCATGCGGGACCTTGTCAAAGGCTTTACTGAAGTCCATATAGACAACATCCACCGCCCTTCCCTCATCAATCATCTTCGTCACTTCCTCAAAAAACTCAATCAAATTAGTAAGACACGACCACCCCTTCACAAAACCATGCTGTCTCTTGCTAATAAGTTCATTTGTTTCCAAATGGGAGTAAATCCTGTCCCGAAGAATCCTCTCTAATTGTTTCCCTACCACTGACGTTGGGCTCACTGGCCTATAATTTCCTGGATTATCCTTACCACCCTTCTTAAACAAAGGAACAACATTGGCTATTCTCCAGTCCTCTGGGACCTCACCTGTAGCCAATGAGGATGCAAAGATTTCTGTCAAGGCCCCAGCAATTTCTTCCCTTGCCTCCTTCAGTATTCTAGGGTAGATCCCATCAGGCCCTGGGGACTTATCTACCTTAATGCTTTGCAAGAAACCCAACACCTCTTCCTTTTTGATAATGAGATGACTGAGACTATCTGCACTCCCTTCCCTAGGCTCATCACCCACCAAGTCCTTCTCCTTGGTGAATACTGATGCAAAGTACTCATTTAGCACCTCGCCCATTTCCTCTGACTCCACGCATCGATTCCCATCTCTGTCCTTGAGTGGGCCAACCCTTTCCCTGGTTACCCTCTTGCTCTTTATATATGTATAAAAAGCCTTGGGATTTTCCTTAATCCTGTTTGCCAATGACTTTTCATGACACCTTTTAGCCCTCCTAACTCCTTGCTTAAGTTCCTTCCTACTGTCTTTATATTCCTCAAGTGCTTCATCTGTTCCTAGCCTTACAGCCCTTACAAATGCTTCCTTTTTCTTTTTGACTAGGCTCACAATATCCCGTGCTATCCAAGCTTCCCGAAACTTGCCAAACTTGTCTTTCTTCCTCACAGGAACATGCTGGTCCTGGATTCTAATCAACTGACGTTTGAAAGACTCCCACATGTCAGATGTTGATTTACCCTCAAACAGCCGTCCCCAATCTAAATTCTTCAGTTCCTGCCTAATATTGTTATAATTAGCCTTCCCCTAATTTAGCACCTTCACCCGAGGACTACTCTTATCCTTATCCACAATTACCTTAAAACTTATGGAATTATGGTCACTGCTCCTGAAATGCTCCCCCACTGGAACTTCGACCACCTGGCCGGGCTCATTCCCCAATACCAGGTCCAGAATGGCCCCATCCCTAGTTGGACTATCTACATACCGTTTCAAGAAGCCCTCCTGGATGCTCCTCACAAATTCTGCCCCATCCAAGCCCATAGCAATAAGTGAGTCCCAGTCAATATTGGGGAAGTTAAAATCACCCACCACTACAACCCTGTTACCTTTACATCTTTCCAAAATCTGTCTACATATCTGCTCCTCTACCTCCCGCTGGCTGTTGGGAGGCCTGTAGTAAACCCCCAACATCGTGACTGCACCCTTCCTATTCCTGAGCTCCACCCATATTGCCTCGCTGCATGACCTCTCTGAGGTGTCCTCCTGCAGTACAGCTGTGATATTCTCCTTAGCCAGTAATGCAACTCCCCCACCCCTTTTACATCCCCCTCTATCCCGCCTGAAGCTTCTAAAGCCTGGAACATTTAGCTGCCAATCCTGCCCTTCCCTCAACCAAGTCTCTGTAATAGCAACAACATCATATTTCCAAGTACTAATCCAAGCTCTAAGTTCATCTACCTTACCTGTTATACTTCTCGCATTGAAACAAATGCACTTCAGACCACCAGTCCCGCTGTGCTCAGCAACATCTCCCTGCCTGCTCTTCCTCTTAGTCCTATTGGCCTTATTTACTATGTCCTCCTCATTTACTTCACTAGCTGTCCTACTGCTCTGGTTCCCACCCCCCTGCCACACTAGTTTAAACCCTCCCGAGTGACGCTAGCAAACCTTGCAGCCAGGATATTAGTGCCCTTCCAGTTTAGATGCAACCCGTCCTTCTTGTACAGGTCCCATCTGTCCCTGAAGAGAGCCCAATGGTCCAGATATCTGAAACCCTCCCTTCTACACCAGCTGCTCAGCCACGTGTTTAGCTGCACTATCTTCCTATTTCTAGCCTCACTGGCACGTGGCACAGGGAGTAATCCAGAGATTACAACCCTCGAGGTCCTGTTTTTTAACTTACTACCTAACTCCCTAAACTCCCCCTGCAAGACCTCATCACTTATCTGCTTATCACTGCTTATCTCATTGGTACCGATGTGTACCACAACCTCTGCCTGTTCACCCTCCCCCTTCAGAATGCCCTCTGTCCGTTCAAAGACATTTAAATGAGCCACTGCGTTTAATTTCATGGCGGCTCCGCAACATGTGGCCCATGCGGGCGCACCACCATTGTTTATGCCCGCCATCGATTATGCCAGTGGAAGTATAAATTTCAGCGGTAGGCAGTGGCGTAGTGGTATTATTACTGGACTAGTAACCTGGAGACCGAGGGTATTTCTCTGGGGACATGGGTTCGAATCCCACCACAGCAGAAGGTGGAATTTGAATTTAATTAATAAATCGAGAATTAAAAGCTAGTCTCATGATGGCCATGAAACCATTGTCAATTGTTGTAAAAACCCATCTCGTTCACTAATGTCCTTTAGGGAAGGAAATCTGCTGTCCTTACCTGGTCTGGCCTACATGTGACTCCAGACCCACAGCAATGTGGTTAACTCTTACATGCCCTCTGAAATGGCCATTCAGTTGTATCTAACCGCTATGAAGTCAATAAAAAGGAATGAAACCAGACGGACCACCCGGCATCGACCGAGGCACCAGAAACGACAACGGCAAACCCAGCCCTGTCGACCCTGCAAAGTCCTCCTTACTAATATCTGGGGGCTTGTGCCAAAGTTGGGAGAACTGTCCCACAGACTAGTCAAGCAACAGCCTGCCATAGTCATACTCACGGAATCACACCTGACAAACAATGTCCAAATACTGCAATCACTATCCCCGGGTATGTCCTGTCCCACTGGCAGGACAGACCCAGCAGAGGTGGTGGCATAGTGGTATACAGTAGGGAGGGAGTTGCCCTGGGAGTCCTCAACATCGACTCCGGACCCCATGAAGTGTCATGGCATCAGGTCAAACATGGGCAAGGTAACCTCCTACTGATTACCACCTACCGCCCTCCCTCAGCTGATGACTCAGTACTCCACTGTGTCGAACACCACTTGGAGGAAGCACAGGATGGCAAGGGCACAAAATGTACTCTGGGTGGGGGACTTCAATGTCCATCACCAAGAGTGGCTCAGTAGCACCACTACTGACCGAGCTGGCCGAGTCCTAAAGAACATAGCTGCCAGACTGGGTCTGTGGCAGGTGGTGGGGGAACCAACACGAGGGAAAAACATACTTGACCTCGTCCTCACCAATCTGCCTGCTGCAGATGCTTCTGTCCATGACTGTATTGGTAGGAGTGACCACCGCACAGTCCTTATGGAGACAAAGTCCCGCCTTCACATTGAGGATACCGTCCATCGTGTTGTGTGGCACTATCACCGTGTTAAATGGGATAGATTTCAAACAGATCTAGCAATGCAAAACTGGTCATCCATGAGGCGCTGTGGGCCATCAGCAGCAGCAGAATAGTACTCAACCACAATCTGTAACCTCATGGCCCGGCATATCCTCCACTCTACCATTACCATCACGCCAGGAGACCAACCCTGGTTCAATGAAGAATGCAGGAGGGCATGCCAGGAGCAGCACCAGGCATACCTCAAAATGAGGTGTCAACCTGGTGAAGCTACAACACAGGACTACTTGCATGCCAAACTGCGTAAGCAGCATGCGATAGACAGAGCTAAGCGATCCCATAACCAATGGATCGGATCTAAGATCTGCAGTCCTGTCACATCCAGCCGTGAATGGTGGTGGACAATTAAACAACTAACTGGAGGAGGTGGCTCCACAAATATCCCCATCCTCAATGATGGGGGAGCCCAGCACATCAGTGCGAAAGATAAGGCTGAAGCATCTGCAACAATCTTCAGCCAGAAATGCCGAGTTGATGATCCATCTCGGCCTCATCCTGAAGTCTCCAGCATCACAGGTGCCAGACTTCAGCCAATTCGATTCACTCCACGTGATGTCAAGAAACGACTGAAGGCACTGGATACTGCAAAAGCTATGGGCCCTGACAATATTCCGGCAATCGTACTGAATTTGTATCCATTGCCCTATCAGGTAGTGCATTCCAATCTTAACCAATCGTTGCATAAAAATGTTTTTTCTCATGTCACCTCAGTTTCTTTTTCCAATCACCTTATCAACCCTTCAGCCAATGGAAATGGTTTGTCTTTATTTACTCTACCTAAACCCTTCATAATTTTCAATGCCTCTATCAAATCTCAGTTTCGCCTTCCCTCCTCTCAGGAGATCAACCCCAGCTTCTCCAGTCTATCCATGTAATCAACCTTGGAACTATTCTAGTAAATCTTGTCTGTGCTCTCTCCAAAGGCTTCACATCCTTCCTAAACTATGGTATCCAGAATCAGACACAATACTCCAACTGGAACTGAACTAGTATTTTATACAGGCTTAGCATAACTTCCTGCCTTTTGTACTTTATGCTTCTACTTGTCAAGTCCAGGATCCTGTATACTTCATTAACTATTTTGTTCGCCTGTCCTGCAACCTTCAAAGATATGTGCATAAACACCCCAGGTCTCTCTCTTCTTGCACTCCTTCACAATTCTACCATTTAGTATGTATTGTCTCTCCTCATTCCTCTTACTAAAATGTATATGTTTCTGCATTGAATTTCATCTGCCATGTGTTTTCCCATTCCATCAGACAGTCCATGTCCTCTTAGATTCTATTACTACCTTCTCCTGTTTACTACACATCCAAGTTTCATATCATCTGCAAATTTTGAAATTGTGTCCTATATGCATTATAGCATTGTGCTGCCAGCTTGGCTGAAATTAACTAACTCAGTGTAGACTGGTAGCAAAAGCAACATGACGAAAAACTTATTCATGCAGTGAGTGGTTGGGATCTGGAATGCACTGCCTGTGTGTGAGATGGAGGCAGGTTCAATCGAGGCATTCAAAAGTGAATTAGATGGTATCTGAAAAGGAAGAATGTGCAGGGTTACGGGGAGAAAGCAGGGGAATGGCATTAGGTTTATGGCTCATTCGGAGAGCTATTGTGGACATGATGGGCTGAATGGCCTCCTTCTGCACTGTAACAATTCTGTGAATCTGCCCAATCTATGTGGGTCAGTTCAAAACTAACCAACTAACCAGGTAATATTTCAGTGGCAAGCGGCACAATTAGTCTGTAATTACACATAATCATGCAAAATTATGCAATATAAAAATCAATGCAAGAACATGATTTGTTTTAAAGTTGGATGTATTTTAAATTGCATAATTTTGCATGATTATGTCTAACTACAGACTAATTGTGCCGCTCATAAACTCCCTATTCATAGATTGCTATAGACGGTCAAAGTGGTTTTATTCATGAGGGGAATTAACAAGTGGCGTAACAGGAGAAAACAAATGGAGCAGTAAAGAATGTGCATGGGGGTCAGGTTACAGAATAGAAAAGTTTCACTGACAATCATAACAGGAAATGGGAATTCTTGCATTCAGAACAGCAAAAGCAACATGACGAAAAGCTTCAGCTATGTCACTAACACTGTTCGATTCCTTGTTGAACACTTTGCACTGCCTTAACACATCGCTATTGTAACCCTTCTGAGTTTTAACAGAATTAGCAATCAGTGATTTCCTGTCCTTCATATTTACTACAAACATAAACACTTCACCCCTCATGACCAAAATTTTACTTCTCATCGTTTCAGTATGAGCGCCATAGCCCCCATAATAATCACATCTAGCATGTTAATTATATATTAACTATATTTAATTTTATGCAGGTGTTTTAAAAACCTGATAACAATTAAATGCAACAACAACAACTTATTTATATAGTGCCTTTAACGTACTAAAACATTCCAAGGTGCTTCATAGGAGTATGATAAAATAAAATACCAGTAACACTGAGCTACATCATTTGATATTAGGTCAGGTGACCAAAAGCTTGGTCAAAGAGGTAGGTGTAAAGCAGTATCTTAAAGGAGGAAAGTGAGGTACAGAGGGGGAGAAGTTTAGGAGGGATTCCCAGAGCTCAAAACCTAGATAACTGAAGGTGCAGCCACCAATGAGGGAGCGATTAAAATTGGGTATGCTGAAGAAGCCAGAGTTAGAGGAGCACAGTGGCGCAGTGGTTAGCACCGCAGCCTCACAACTCCAGCGACCCGGGTTCAATTCTGGGTACTGCCTGTGTGGAGTTTGCAAGTTCTCCCTGTGTCCGTGTGGGTTTTCTCCGGGTGCTCCGGTTTCCTCCCACAAACCAAAAGACTTGCAGGTTGGTGGGTAAATTGGCCATTATAAATTGCCCCTAGTATAGGTATGTGGTAGGGAAATATAGAGACAGGTGGAGATGTGGTAGGGATATGGGATTAGTGTAGGATTAGTATATATGGGTGGTTGATGGTCGGCACAGACTCGGTGGGCTGAAGGGCTTGTTTCTGTGCTGTATCTCTAAACTAAACTAAACTAGATATCTTGGAGGGTTGTGGGGCTGGAGGAGATTACAGAGATAGGGAGTGGAAAGACTATTTGAAAACAAGGATGAGAATTTTAAAATCAAGATATTGCTTGACTGGGATCCAACATAGGTCAGTGAGTACAGGAGAGATAGGGGAATGGGACTTGCTGTGAGTTAAGACACGGGCAGCAAAGTTTTGGATGACCTCAAGTTTATGGATAGTAGAATGTTGGAGATCAGTCAGGAGTGCATTGGAATAGTCAAGTCTAGAGGTAACACAGGCATGAATGAATGTTTCAGCAGCAGATGAGCTGAGACAGGGATGATGTTATGGAGGTGCAAATGTGAGGTCAGAAGCTCATCTCTGGGTCAAATGTGACATGAAGGTTGCAAACAGACTGGCTTAATATCAGAGTGTTGCCAGGGAGAGGGCCGAAGTCAATAGCTAGAGAACAGAGTTTGGAGTGGGGATTGAAAACAATGGCTTCGGTCTTCCCAATATTTAATTGGAGGAAATTTCTGCTCATCCGGTACTGGATGTTGGATAAGCAGTCTGATAGTTTAGCAACAGTGGAGGAGTCGAGCAAGGTGGTGATGAGATAGGGCTGGGTGCCGATATACAAGGGAAAACTAATGCTGTGCTTTTGGATTCTGTCACTGAGGGGCAGCATGTAGATGAGACATGTAGGGGGCCAAGGATTGATTCATGGGGACGCTAGAGGTAGCAGTGCAATTAATACAATTACAAATACAATTAACATACAATTAACACAGCACTGCTTCATAACACTTTACTTTGTATTTCTGATTAATTAGTCATATTTATAAGTATTGATTCATTTTGCATTCATGTGTACAACTAATAAATAAACATTCACATTTAAAATTGGCCTGTTTTGTACTCTGCTCTAAGCTTGAAACCTGACTTACAATTCATATCACAGAACTAGTTAGTTTGGAACTGCCATTCTCGTTAGATTGTCAGGTTTTTTTTGACCTAAGTAGAAACAGTTTAACAAACAAAAGAATTGCATGCGTTAAATTGATCTTTAACTCTCAATACGGTGGGAAGGAAAACAAAGGTGAATGGAGTGTGTGGATTATGAAATTAGAGAACTAAGTTCTATTTATAAATACACAGAAAAACCAGTTACATCATAAACTCTTGACAGAGAAAAACCCAGAGGGAACAGATCCGCGGTTGCATTTCCTTGTTCTCAAAAAATTCCAACATCAGGCCAAGTGTATATATACTGACTGGCAGGTACCCAAAGCATATCAGATCTTAGCTACTGACCCAACAACAAGTTCTACAGAGAAGATATCTGGGATACAGACAGAAAACCAGCAATGAGTGCTCTCAGGAAACTTCTGCTAGTGGCTATGCTCTCACTGATCATGATGAGCATGTTTAGTGACTCAGTATCAGCACGTAAGTTTCCCATCTGCCTTTTAAGCCATTACTAGCAGTTTAGCCTGTTTGAAAATAATTTAATTGAGGTACGCGCATAACTTTTTTTCTTATAAGTATCTTTCTCCCCCTTCCTAGATGCGATGTATGGTGACTGCTGTCTCGGTTATTCAAGGAGTCGGTTGCCATTGCGAATCATCTCTGGCTATGTGGAACAACAATCCAATGAGATTTGTGAAATAGATGCAATTATGTAAGTATAGGGACTTAATTACAATCATGTATCGCACATGATTGAAAAGCAAGTTTTATTTGATGAGGTTGTGTTAATTGAAAATTGTATTTCACAGATTCTACACAGTTGGACAACGGGCAGTGTGCACAAACCCTGCGAGGAGATGGGTGAAAAAAGCACTGGAATTTTTGAGGTAAGATAAAAAGTTCTAACATACACCAAATTCACTGTCCAATAATACTGAAAAAGTATATTCTCTTATTCTGACGTTTATAAAGCAATGACAATAGAGATTGTTTGAGGGTGGCATCTAGAATCGGGCTTTTGAACATGAATTTTAACACAAATGCCACCTTCTTTGTTAAGTCGGTGTAAAATGTGAACAGGTCCTTGGTAACATTTGCTGTGTGGTAAGAACGATTGGCTACATTTTCAGTGTATTATAACAGGTTAGATTACTTGTAATTTACTGATCTTCCTTTTGAATTACAGCAAAAAGCTGGAAAAAATGTCACGTCAAGACTGAGTTGCATCTTGCCAAGATAAAGTTGTATCAGCTGGATTGATCTCAGTTAAAACCTTCATACATAGTATCTATGTACACTTATACAGTTCGTTAAAACCAATGCACTTTTACATTACTCCCAATCAATGTGTAAGCTATTTAATTGTATGTTCCATTGAACATGAATATGTAATTAAACTGCAGATACTTATTTATTTTCTGTTAATTCTATTTAAACTGAAATAAATGAAAATACTTTAATACATCTACATCTATTTATCATTCATTCACAAAACTGATTTAGTACAAGAAAGGTCTAAGATAATGAGTAATGTTTTCTGCGTTTAAAGATTCAGGGCGTTTGTTTATTTTAAATGTTTTAAATGAATTAAATAGCTAATTATTTCAGCTTTCCACTGCCAGAATTCATTTTATGGGATTTTATTAGCTTCACTAACAGCAACCTGACCATCATAAGCTGCCTGCAATATTGCTCACTTATTGCTACTGAAGGGCTAAGTGGTCATTGAACTCGTCACATGCATTAGTCCAGCTTCAGCAATTGTGACTCTAAACAATGCACTATGCTGTCTTCACTGACACTGTTATCAGCTGACCAACTCTGTATGCGTTCAAGGGCAGGTTAAATGAACAGTACACAATTTAAATGCCCCACTGCCTGGCTCAGTTGGATGTTTAATTCCTCCTTCTGGGAAATCAAAAATCTCAAGTTGCAGTTCAAACGAAGCATTTTCAGTACAAAGAAGGCCAAAGTAAAACAAGAAATGAGTTTTAACTTAATTTCAATATAATGCTTGATTATTTCTTGTGGCTGCTGGTGCATTTGAATGCATTTTTGGAGCTTTCCTGTAGAGTCATAGATTATACAGCACAGAAACAGGCCCTTCGGCCCACCATGTCCGCACCGGCCATTAAGCACCTATCCTAATTCCATTTTCCAGCACTTAGCCCATAGCTTTGTATGCTGTGCCATTTCAAGTGCTCATCTAAATACTTATTAAATGTTGTGAGGGTTCCTGCCTCTACCACCCCTTCAGGCTGTGTGTTCCAGATTCCAGCCACCCTCTGGGTGAAAACATTTTTCCTCAAATTCCCTCTAAACCTCCTGCCCCTTACCTTAAATCTATGCCCCCTAGTTATTGACACCTCCGCTAAAGGAAAGAGTTTTTTCCTATCTACCCTATCTATGCCCCTCATAATTTTGTATACCTCAATCAGGTGCCCCCTCAGCCTTCCCTGCTCTAAGGAAAACAACCCTAGCCTATCCAGTCTCTCTTAGCTTAAATGCTTCAGCCCAGACAATAGACTGGTGAATCGCCTCTGCACCCTCTCCAGTGCAATCACATCCTTCCTATAATCTGTTGACCAGAACTGTACATAGTTCTCCAGCTGTGGCCTAACTAACATTTTATACAGCTCCATCATAACCTCCCTGCTCTTATATTCTATGCCTTGGCTAATAAAGGCAAGTATCCCAAATGCCTTCCTAACCACCTTATCTACCTGTACTGCTGCCTTCAGTGATCTATGGACAAGTACACCAAAGTCCCTCTGACCCTCTGTACTTCCTAGGGTCCTACCATCCATTGTATATTCCCTTGCTTATTAGTCCTTACAAAATGCATCACCTCACACTTCTCAGTGTTAAATTCAATTTGCCACTGCTCTGCTCATCTTACCAGCCCATCTATATCATCCTGCAATCTCAGGCTTTCCTCCTCACTATTTACACACCACCAATTTTCGTGTCATCTGCGAACTTACTGATCATACCTCCTAAATTCACTATATTAGCTGGTACAATGTGTGTTCAGACTCAGTTGGAGTCTGCATTCCGAGACAAACCTCCCCTATTAGTAGCAGAACTAAGTCAATTTATGTCAGTTTATATCTTAAATCACAGCAAAGTTCATGTTGGACAGACGCTATAATACTTCACCATTGAACTAACTCCTGCTGAGTTGGCAAGCTAACTATGACCTGCTCAGTTCAATTTCACCCAGCACATTTCTCTGAAAGCTCGACAGCAAATTCTTAATATCCAACAACTGATTTTTCAGATAATAACTCATTATCAATTTCACTAACTTTTTGGGGGACCAGTTAACCGGAAGTAATGTAAAGAAAAGTTGGTGTTGGGGGGTGGCGTGGGGGCAGGTGGAAACTGACAGGTCTGTGTAACACACAGCTGTTCCAATTGTGCAGTGCCATGTGCAGATAGAATATGGGTCACCTTGCCTCATGGATTTCTTAGTTTGCTTAATTGGCCTCAGAAACTGGAATGTACTTTTCCTCAGGACAGCAAGCACTGAACATATGATGAATTCTGCTCATGCTCTATTTGAAGTGACTGATCTGCAAAGTTCCTGCTTGCCACATCCCTTGACCAGGATGAGCTACTCACAAAGGAGGGAATCAATGAATAGACCCACATTCGACCTGACTATTGTTGCCATTAGCCTTGTGAAAACAGGAGCTCTCCTTCAACCTCTCCTTGAGTTTCAAAATTTGCTGGATTTCCATATAAATTACTAATTAAACTCACTGCAGAAAGTTTGGGCTGGCATCTAGCAGCCTAAGTACCTTCAAAATGATGAAATTTACATTCCTGCAACATCACTCAACCTGTCTGGCCCCGAAAGGGAACAAGTGGGACTGTGGAGTCTGATTCTAACAGGCAGTAAATTGTTTTTAGAGATTTTTGGAATTTTTTTTTCATACTCTTTCATTCTGTCTCTCTCCTGGTCTGGAGGTGGGGTGGTTTTTGTCAGCTCCTTTAGGCACTAAAGGGCCTTGAAAGTGGCCAAGATGGGGTCTTGAGCTGAAATGCCAGTTTATCCCAAGATAGAGTTGAAGTGAGCACAAGAACTGTCACCCAAAGGATTGCCACTTGAATTATCTACTAGCATTCATTAATGAGGCTTCATGGCATTTTGGTGATGGTGCTTGAGTAAAAAAAATCATAAAGTAAAGAAGTTGCTGCTGGGGTTTTCAAGCGCTGCTTAAAGGCAAATCACCTTTTACTGCTTGAGATTTGACGAGGACTTTTGAAACACCTCAGGAGATTTTCTGTGACACTTTGACAAGACTTCACTAACATTTAGCAATGTTTATTCCACAAATTCTCTGAGGACTTCACCTAAAAAGAGTAAGTGCTGTGCTACTCTAGAATTGGACATCTTCTAGGAATCAGCAGGAGAAAGGGAGTGCTTAATCATAGGTAATGTGCCAGCGGTTCTCTTTGGTCTGCAGGAGGAATGAAAGGAGGAGATGAGACCAGGCAGAGCAGTACCAGCTGCTGCAGGTGAGTGGAAGTGGAGGGTCAGGAAGGAGAGGTGGACTCAGTCCCTGCTGTGGGTATAGGACATCCCTCCTCCTCTGGATCTCCTCCAACAAGACTTCCAGTGGCACATCCAAGAACCTGTGCGCCCTTTCACTGAGCCATCCAAAAATCTGGCATTGTGTGTCAGCCAGCCCAGTCCACACCTTCAGTGGAAGCAATTTCCATGGAGCCCACATATACTGCTCCACGGAAATTGCTTCTAATCAGCTGTCTGTTTTAACATCTTAAGGCATGTCCAAATTATGACAATCAGCAAACAAAATTGTGCAATAAAACCAGACTTTCAAATAGACATGTCTTATTAGCGTAGCTTCCATTTAGTGTCTGTTTCAGCCTTTCACCAAAATAATCCCCCTAATCTTTCTATCTCTTTATTTCTGTTTCTGCACCTGATTTGACTCTAAGTCACACTATTTCCTATTCCTTCATTCTTCTGCTTGTTTCACAATCCTTAAATTTAATTGGTTAAGGAGATAGATTATTGATCCCAGCATTCATCAAGGTCCCAGTTGCCTCATTGCCCTTGCATGTTATCAGCTCGTACATCCAGCAACTTGGAGAACAAAACTGAGCTGTAGGGTGAGGGGAAAAGGCTAACTAATTGGAAAACCATGAAAAGTCTCACTCCAGCAAATTCAGGGCCATTGTCATTCTCTAGTCCCTTGTCATCTTTCTATTATTGTCAGTTCTTGTTAAGTACGTCTAACAAAGAGAATTATTTCCCGGTAAAATCTAAACAGTAATTTTGCTGCAGTGGATGTATTTATCAAAACTGATAGTACCACAGAAACTGCTCAAGACAAGATAATCATGTGGAAAAATTATAAAATCTCTGGGGAGGAGATACATGGAAGAATTTGGAAAAAAACAACTTGAGCACGTCAACGCAAATTAGTCAGATCACTATTTCTCAAGTTTGGAAATATTCTGGTAGGTAGAATCTGGCCTGTGAGCTGCATGTTGTACACACAACTGATCAATGTGAAGCATGTGGAAGAACTGCCCATATCTTGATTTGTGTAACACACTACTCAACATAGAAATATTCTTTGTGGCTTATAAACTGATGTCATCATGTATACTAAGGATGTTGTGTAAACAATTTCAGTATTTCCAAATGTCATTATAGCCAAGTTCAAGTGAATTTTTCCAGAAATATCCTAAACGAATAAAAAATACTAGTCAATCTCCTGTGGCATAACACACAGAAAGTAAAGATGAAGTGTGGTTGGAGGACAGAGGATAACTGGACCACAGAGTACAAATGTAATTCAATCCCCATTTAAAGTCATAGGTTCTATTCTTATTTAAGATAACACTTTGATTTTATTATCTCCAAATTCGATAGATTAGAGATACAGCACTGAAGTCCCAAAAATATTCACAGGGATCGCAATGCACAATTAACCTGCGGCCATTGCTTCCAACACAGGTAGCAGACTAACTTTGTGTTGTTAGCTCATTAACAATGCGGTGCTCATTGAAGATAATGGAAACCTGGAGGTTCTGGGTTCAAGTCCCACTCCAGAGACTTGAGCACATGATCTAGACTGATACCTCAGGGCAGTTTTGAGGGAGTGCGGCACTGTTGGAGGTGTCACCTTTCTAATGAGATGTTAAAATGAGGCCCCATCTGGCCTCTCAGGTGGGTGTGAAAGATCCCAGGGCACTATTCAAAGAAGGACACAGGAGTTCTCCCCAGTGTCCTACCCAATATTTGTCACTCAAACAAATAATCCCTAAAACAGATTATCTGGTCAATATCACGTTGCTGCCTGTGGGAGCTTGCTGTGTGCAAATTGGCTGCCATGTTTCTACATTGCAATAGTGACTGCACTTCAAAAAGTACATCACTGGCTGTGAAGCACTTTGAGATATCCTGCTTTCATGAATGGCAACATATAAAAACCATATTTTTCTTTCTTTTAGATATTTTGGAGGGCTTTGTGATCCATTTAAGTTTCTCATAAATGTTTGCAACATAAGCTACAACTGATGACCTTATGGAAACATGATTTTTTTTTTGGTTATTGTAACGGAAGTATTTGTTTGAGTGTAGGATGCCTTGCACCCATTACCAGACAATAGAATCTAGGTTATTTGCCTGTTTACTCATTATAGACTTAAATGGGTAGCGGATGAACCCATTTTTAAAAAAATTACCGATTAAGTCATCTTTTATGGGACTAACTTGAATTTACAGGTTCTGGAAGGCTCCACAGCCTCCTCAAAGTTTTTTTTTTAGTGCTGGCTAATTGCCTTCATTTGCTATTCACTATGCAGCTACAGTTATGAATAACTGAAATCGATGGAAAGGTAAATTAGGCGGGCAGCCGTTCCGCACTATTAAACCTGTGCGTTAACATACATAGGAAATATGCCACATAACCTGACGGCAACACAAGTATAACAAGAGCACGCATTTATATACATCCACTTCTTCAGGATATCCCAAAGTGCTTAGAGCCAATTAATTGCTTTTTGAAGTATAATCACTGTTGTAATGTAGAAAATACAGCAGCCAATTTGAGCACCGTGAGCTCCCACAACCAGCAATGAGATAAAGACCAGTTAATCTCTTTTAGTGATGCTGATTGAGGGATAAATATTTGCCAGGACACCAGGAAGAACAACCTCTTCTTTGAAATAGTGCCTTGGGATTGAAATACACAATTCTGGAGCACGGAGGTGGTGAGTCAAAATTACCGTGAGCAGGAAATACCAGAGGTGAAGTCATGGGGATTCATCTATCTCTGCATTACATTCTCTCCTAATTTCTATTACGCATGCAGAAATAATCTCCAAATGGCTCCATTGTATATTAACAAGGCATCAGAAAACACAACATCCCAGCTAAATTAAGGATCAAAGAATTGTACCTGTACAGAAAAGATCCAGTGACACAATGACAGGAACCTCGTGGTGGCTGCCTTATTCTCACTGTCAGTGCTGATCATGCTCAGTTGCCAGTATCAGCTTGTGAATTTTACAACTGTCATGGTCTGTTGTTATTTAGACCATTTGAAATCAATCTTTCAAAATAACATTTTAGGTTAAAGGTGTTAATTCTTTTCTCCAGTTGGAACAGGGACTGCTTCCTCAAGTATTCAATTACCATTTAAATTAATCTCTAGCTATGGGGAGTAAAGATCAAATGAAATCCATAACATAGATGCAATCATATTAGTACAAATAGACAGAAATCATAGAATCATAGAAAGGTTACAGCACAAAAGGAGGTCATTCAGCCCTTCGTGTCTGTGTCGGCTCTCTGCAAGAGCAACTCAGCTAGTCCCACTCCCCTGCCTTTTCCCCATACCCCTGCAAATGTCTCCCCTTCAGATAATTATTCAATTTGATTTTGAAAACCACGATTGAATCTGCCTTGACCGCACTCTCAGGCAGTGGATTCCAGATCCTAATTACAAGCTACATTAAAAAAAAATTCTCCTCATGTTGCCTTTGGTTCTTTTGCTAATCACCTTAAATTGGTGCCCACTGGTTCTTGGCCCTTCCGCCAATTTGAACAGTTTCTCCTTATCTACTCTGTGCAGACCCCTCATAATTTTAAACATCTCTATCAAATCTCCTCCCAACCTTCTCTTCGCTAAAAGAACTGCCCCAGCTTCTCCAACCTATCCACGTAACCAAGGTCCCTCATCCCAGGAACCATTCTTATGAATCTTTTTTGAACCCTCTCTAATGTCTTCACATCCTTTCTAAAGTGTGGTGCCCAGAATTGTGCATAACAGGCTGGATCTTATGGAGGCAGCAAGGGTTCTGTCGCTGAGGCCAAAAGCAGGGAGCGAACCCACTTTGGCAGTCAGCGGTACCTGGGGCCGCATCATGTTTGTGGCAGCCAAGTAAGTGACTGTCACTGAGGCTGCCATCCCCCAAGAGCTGCTGACCAACCAAAGGGCTGGCAGCACAGCAGCCTCAGTGCCATTACTGCTAGCGGTGGTCACTACTGGGGCTGTACCTGCAGAATGAGGGTGCATCAATGGCCATGCATCCTCAAAGGCAGGTATGTGGGGTCTGAGGGCACCAGGACCAGTCAACAGGCCCCAACAAGGGGTTGGGGGTTGGTTTTACTGAGGACAGGCAGTGCCATTGTCACATAGACAACCTTTGCTGTTGGGTGGGCCCTGCATGGGCTAAAGAGTGCCCAAGAAGGAGACCCTACCCACTGGAGCACACCAAGGCCTGCTGGTCTCTCCCTACGGCAGAGGGGCCACAATCACTGGTAAAATGCCAGCGGAGATGGGAAAAGGCCCTTAATTGGCTCCATTGGGCTCCCAGCAAACAGGCCACCTACCACCATTCCCAACGCTGGCAAGATGGCAGGGCTGTGGGAAGATGACAGGCCCACCACCTGCTGCCTTCCAGCACCATTTTGCCTTTATCCCAGCCCATTGTCAAAGGGCTGGTAAAATCCAGCCCAATACTCCAGTTGAAGCTGAATGAGTTTTTTTTATAAAGATTCACCATAACGTCCTTGTTTTGTACTCTATGTCATGATTTATAAAGCCATGGATCCCATATGCCTTATTAAGTAACATTCGGCCACACAAGTGCCAGACAATGACCATCTCCAACAAGAGAGAATCTAACCCTCTCCCCTTGACATTCAATGCATTATGCTCACTGAATCCCCACTATCAACATCCTGGGGGTTATCATTGACCAGAAACTGAACTGGAGTAGTCATATAAATAACATGGCTACAAGAGCAGGTCAGAGGCTAGGAATCCTGCGGCGTGTAACTCACCTTCTGACTCCCCAAACCCTGTCCACCATCTACAAGGCACATGTCAGGAGTGTGATGGAATACTCTCCACTTGCCTGGATGAGAGCAGCTCCAACAACACTCAAGAAGCTCGACACCATCCAGGACAAAGCAGCCCGCTTGATTGGCACCCTGTCCACAAACATTCACTCCCTACACCACCAACAAACAGTGACAGCAGTGTGTACCATCTCCAAGATGCACTGCAGCAATGCACCAAGGCTACTCAGTCAGCACCTTCCAAACCCATGACCCCTACCAACTAGAAGAACAAGGGCAGCAGATGCGAGGGAACACCACCACCTGCAAGTTCCCCTCCAAGTCTCACACCATCCTGACTTGGAACTATATCGCCATTCCTTCACTGACACTGGGTCAAAATCCCTTCCTAACAGCACTGTGGGTGTATCTACCCCACATGAACTGCAGCGGGTCAAGAAGCAGCTCACCACCACCTTCTCATGGGCAAATAGGGATGGGCAATAAATGCTGGCATAGCCAGCAATGCCCACATCCCATGAAACAAATTTTAAAAAACTGCTTTTGCAACCTGCCATGCCACCTTCAATGATTTGTGCACATATGCTACCAGGTCCCTCTGCCCGTGCACCTCTTTTAGAATTGTGTCCTTTATTTTATATTGCCTCTCCTCGTTCTTCCTACCAAAATGTATCACTTCACACTTCTCCGCATTAAATTTCATCTGCCTTGTGTCTGCCCAATCCATCAGCTTTTGAAGTCTGTGACAAGCCCCTCCCCATCTGTGTTTTTAAGCTAGTGTTGTTCTCTGCAGCAGAGGAGAAGCAACTGGACTCTGACATGAACAGACCCACATGGAGGTCCCTCTCTCTCTCTCTCTCTCTCTCTCTATCTCCATTCCAGCTTGAAAGCTTTCAAATCCTGCTTATTGACTGACTACCTTTACATACTCCAGCTACAATCAGAAATCCCATTGGAGGAAATCATCATTATTTCCAAGAGACCAACCATACCAGTCATCTACCTCTTCAAACTAAAAGCCTCAGGACCACTCAATTCAGCTAGAAGCCAGCCGAATCACAAAACCCCATAGACTGTAAACCTTTTTTTATGGACTCAAACTTAACCAATTTACTTTTCCCCACTCTGTAACCTATTTGTGTGTGTGTAAACCTCTGGTGTGTGTGAGAGTGAAAGTTGGTGCACTGTTTATTATTTTATTAGTTCGGTTAAGGTACAATAAAGTTAACCTCTTTCTTTGTTAACCTGAGAAAACCTGTCTGATTGGTTCTTGTTACGATCATAGCAAGTAAGTAATCAGACACCTACTGAACTGGCCAGTGCATCCACTTTAAGAAAGAATTAAACCAGCTGTGGTCTAACAAGGAGAGGGAAAAGAGAGAAGCCCTTCAACCCCTCCTCACTTGACAGTAACATTAGTTAAACACAAATGAAAACAGCAAGTGCTGGAAATACGCAGCAGGTCTGGCAGCATCTGTGGAGAGAGAAACAGAATTTACGTTTCAGGTCTGTGACCTTTCATCAAACTCAATCAAGTTAGTTGAACACAATTTGTCTTTAACAAATCTGTGGTGGCTTCCATTAATGAACCCATATTTGTCCAAGTGACTGTTAATTTTGTCACAGATTATCATTTCTAAAAGCTTTCCTACCACTGAGGTTAAACTGACAGGCCTGTAGTTGCTGGGACAAAAACAAGAAATGCTGGATTCACTCAGCAGGTCTGGCAGCATCTGTGGAAAGAAAAGCAGAGTTAACGTTTCGGGTCAGTGACCCTTCTTCCGAAGAAGGGTCACTGACCCGAAACGTTAACTCTGCTTCTCTTTCCACAGATGCTGCCAGACCTGCTGAGTGAATCCAGCATTTCTTGTTTTTGTTTCAGATTTCCAGCATCCGCAGTATTTTGCTTTTATATTACTGTAGTTGCTGGGTTTTTCCTTACCCCCTTTTTTGAACAAATGTGTAACATTTGCAATTCTCCAGTTCTCTGACACTGCCCCTGTATCCAAGGAGGATTGAAAGATTACGGCCAGTGCCTCCGCAATTTCTACCCTGACTTCCCTCAGTATCCTTAGATGCATCTGATCTGTTCCTTGTGACTTATCAAGTTTAAATACAGTCAGCGTTTCTAATACCTCCTCTTTATCAATTTTTAGCACATCTAGTGTCACAACTATCTCCTCTTTCACTATGACTTTGGCAGCATCTTTTTCCTTGTTAAATACAGATGCAATGTACTCATTTAGTACATCAGCTATGCCCACTGGCTCCATGCGTAAATCCTCTTTTTGGTCCCTATTTGGCCGCACTGCTCCCTTTACTACCATTTTACAATTTATTTACATAGTAGCGGCCAACATCCCCAGCTTATACACCCTACTGAGTCAGCGGCGCATGAGATGGCTTGGCCATGTGAGCCGCATGGAAGATGGTAGGATCCCCAAAGACACATTATACAGCGAGCTCGCCACTGGTATCAGACCCACCGGCCGTCCATGTCTCCGCTTTAAAGACGTCTGCAAACGCGACATGAAGTCCTGTGACATTGATCACAAGTCGTGGGAGTCAGTTGCCAGCGTTCGCCAGAGCTGGCGGGCAGCCATAAAGGCGGGGCTAAAGTGTGGCGAGTCGAAGAGACTTAGCAGTTGGCAGGAAAAAAGACAAAAGCGCAAGGGGAGAGCCAACTGTGTAACAGCCCCGACAAACACATTTTTCTGCAGCACCTGTGGAACAGCCTGTCACTCTAGAATTGGCCTTTATAGCCACTCCAGGTGCTGCTCCACACACCACTGACCACCTCCAGGCGCTTACCCATTGTCTCTCGGGATAAGGAGGCCAAAGAAGAATGTCTATACAAAACTTTCGAATTCCCTTTTATGTTAGCTGCCAGTCTCTTCTCATACTTTCTCCCTGCTTCTCTTATTACTTTTTGCACTTCCCCTCTGAACTTTCCATAGTCAGCCTGGTTCTCATTTGTGTTATCAGCTGTCAATCGCACGCTTTTCCTGCTTCATCTTACTTTCTATTTTTATCATAATTTAGGGAGCTCTGGCTGTGTTTTTCCTACGCTACATCCTCGTGAGACGTACCTCGAATGTACCTGAACCATTACCTCTTTAAAGGCAGCCAATTGTTCCATAACAGTTGTGCCTGCCAATCTTTGATTCCAATTTAGCTGGGCCAGATTCTGTCTCAAGCCATTTAAATTGTCCCTTCCCAATTAATTACGTCTTTATTCTGGATTGCTCCTCGTCCTTTTCCATAGCTATGGATACTATGATACTATATTTGTGATGCCATGATCACGGTCCCCTACTGACACTTGATCCACTTGTCCCTCCTCATTTCCCCATAAAGCGAATGTACTAAATTATACAAGGTCAAGTTTGTATATTATTTTCTGACATCTGTATATGCTGAAGCAAAAAAGGAAAAGTGCCCCAATGTTTCCTTCATTAATTTTCACAAAATAACATCAGTCCCAAATACAAAATCTGTCTTGCTGTCACTTACAGAATCTGCAGTAAATCTCAGTGTTGCCATTTTGGAACACACAACACTCATTGTTCAATGTCTATTGTTTACTCCTAGATAATATGGACTGCTTTGTACTGGCTTTAGCACTTGCACGCACATAACATTGGTTGCAACGCTTGGGCAGAATTTTCGGGCCCCACCAGGGCGGGAACAGAAGTGGGGAGAGGTCCATAATGCTAGCACTGGCCAGCATGCCAGTTTCCCAATGCCATTCCCAGTGCCGGTTATGTTCCCCTGGGCAGTGAGAGGGCGGTACACGCTGTCTGTGGATGACCAGGTGAATGGAGGTGGATACTCAGTGGAGAGCCAGCCCTGACCACCCCAGGGATTTAGATGGGTCCCACAAAGGGGTGAACATGGCAGAGGGGGACTTGGCCATTGGGAGACAGGTGCCAGCACCGCAGCACAGCTGATGGGGACAGTAGGCAGCAAGTGCTTGGGGAATGCAGGGGGCTGTCACCCTCCTGGCATCACAGAGCATAAGAGCAGGGGGCAAGGTTGCCATGCACAATTGGGGTGCCACCTGAGCACAATGGGAGCATGGCTCTCAGATTTTCAATCCAGTGGCTATGAGGAGCAATACACTCAGCAGGAAGGCTGGAGAGTCCTGCATCAGGAGGGCAGGGGAGAGGGATGAGGGGCAGGAAGGATACGGAGGTCATAACCTTCACATAGGATCTCCCCATGAAGACAGAGCTACCTGGAGATGACCAAGAATCAGTGCCGCAGGACTCTACAAATTTCCAGGCAGATAGTCACAGACATCAATGCCCTTGACACCGAAGGCCTTGCACCTCGCAGCACTGCTCTCCATACCCTTCCAGTAACTGTCAAAGTCACTGTGGCCTTGAACTTCTTCACTTCTGGCTTTGGCTTCTTCCAAAGATCAGCCTCGGACCTTGGTGGCATCTTGTAAACGCTGCCCACCACTGCATCTCATTTTCCAGAGCTGGACAGCACACGCTTTTCACGACAGATGCAGCCTCGCAGTCACAATTGGACGTGGGTTTCACCACCATCACTGCATTCCCACAGATGCAGGGCATCATCAATTGCACCTATGTGGCCATCAATGCACACAGTGACCGGCCAGAGAGATTCATCAACATGGGAAGGTCTTTCACTCCCTCAAATTTCAGCTGGTTTGCAACCACAACAAGAGCTTCCTCTGCATGTGTGCTTGCTTTCCTGAAAACTGCCATGAGTCCTTCATCCTCCGACAGCCCAAGCTGCCACAGTTCTTTACGCTAACCCTCAAAGTCCGTGGATGGATTCTAGGGACAAGGGCTATCCCTTGAAGAGATAGCTACTCACCCCTCTATGAGATCCCCAGACAGAGGCACAGAGGTGATACAACCAACATGATCGACTTACTAGGACAACCATTGAGCAGGCCATCAGGCTTCTTAAGATGTGGTTCTGGTACCTGGACTGGTCAGGTGGTGCCCTGCACAACAGTCCTGCTAGAGCCTTGCTCAATGTGGTGGTCTGCATAACATGGCCCTCCAGAGTGGTGTGGTCCTTCAGGATGGTGAAGCGCTGGATGAGCACAACTCATTGGAGGAAAAGGACGGAAAAGGAGGAGGAAGAGGAGGCAGAGGGTGCAGAACACTGAGTTGCTCCAGCTGCACAGGGAGGTGGTTAGGCAAAGCGTGGGCCTCATAGGTCTAGTCAGGATGCCACGAATGTCAGGTATCTTCTGATTCAGGAATGTTTTAACAGAGAACCCCAGAAAGAATGGCATGGCATGGAACTCAATCTGAGATGCCTGCGCTAACATTTCCATTGAGGACACAGCCTGTAACATGTAAACTCTGTTACGGCGAGGTGAGGGGGGGGTCCTAGGTTTTCCTCTTGTCCTTCCTCTTATTTGACCACAACAGTGTTTATTCCTTTTTTTAAACAGTGGTTGTGCTTACCACCTCAGTGCGTGTTTAATCTTTTACCTTTAATGTGATCATGAAAGAACCAATCAGACAGGTTTTCTTGAGTTTAAACAAGAAAGAGGTGAGTTTATGATACTTAATCTAAAACCGCTTTAGAAAAAATAACAAATTTACGCTACACATTCATGCACACATACACAAGAGGCTCACACACAAATAAATAGATTACAGAGGGAAAAGTAGATTTTGTGGTTGGATTGGAGTCCAGAATAAATGGAAATTAAATATACCGTCTGTGAAGTTGGATGATTTGATGGTCTTCTGGATAAAGTTGTATTGTTGAAGTTGATGGCTGATCAAAGTGCACTTTGTGGCTGGCCCGTTTGGCTCAAGGCTTTCTTGGAGGCATACTTGTAGGTGGCTCTCTTCACCTGATCTTTGCCTGCAGCAATCTGTAGGTTTGGAGGGTCCACAGTCATAGACAAGGTTCAAACTTGTGTTATCTGGAGAGAAAGGAAGAGAGAGAGAGAGAGAGAGAGAGAGAAAGGCACACAGCCTTCCTGCTACTGCACAATCTGAGTCTGTCTTCGATCAAGGAAACTTTTTGGTTTTCACAGCGATAGACAGACGATCACAAGCCAGCCTCTGTGCATTCATTGGAACCTTCTAATGATTTTTTTTTTTAGAACATTACAGCACAGTACAGGCCCTTCGGCCCTCGATGTTGCGCCGACCTGTGAAACCATCTGACCTACACTATTCCATTTTCATCCATATGTCTATCCAATGACAACTTAAATGCCCTTAAAGTTGGCGAGTCTACTACTGCTGCAGGCAGGGCGTTCCACGCCCTTACTACTCTCTGAGTAAAGAAACTACCTCTGACATCTGTCCTATATCTATCACGCCTCAACTTGAAGCTATGTCCCCTCGTGTTTGCCATCACCATCCGAGGAAAAAGACGCTCACTATCCACCCTATCTAACCCTCTGATTATCTTATATGTCTCTATTAAGTCACCTCTCCTCCTCCTTCTCTCCAACGAAAACAACCTCAAGTCCCTCAGCCTTTCCTCGTAAGACCTTCCCTCCATACCAGGCAACATCCTAGTAAATCTCCTCTGCACCCTTTCCAGAGCTTCCACATCCTTCCTATAATGCGGTGAGCAGAACTGCACGCAATACTCCAGGTGCGGTCTCACCAGAGTTTTGTACAGCTGCAGCATGACCTCGTGGCTCCGAAGCCCGATCCCCCTACTAATAAAAGCTAACACACCATATGCCTTCTTAACAGCCCTATTAACCTGGGTAGCAACCTTCAGGGATTTATGCACCTGGACACCAAGATCTCTCTGTTCATCTACACTACCAAGAATCTTCCCATTAGCCCAATACTCTGCATTCCTGTTACTCCTTCCAAAGTGAATCACCTCGCACTTTTCCGCATTAAACTCCATTTGCCATCTCTCAGCCCAGCTCTGCAGCCTATCTATGTCCCTCTGTACCCTACAACATCCTTCGGCACTATCCACAACTCCACCGACCTTAGTGTCATCTGCAAATTTACTAACCCACCCTTCTACACCCTCTTCCAGGTCATTTATAAAAATGACAAACAGCAGTGGCCCCAAAACAGATCCTTGCGGTACACCACTAGTAACTAAACTCCAGGGTGAACATTTGCCATCAACCATCACCCTCTGTCTTCTTTCAGCTAACCAATTTCTGATCCAAAGCTCTAAATCACCTTCAACCCCATACTTCCGTATTTTCTGCAATAGCCTACCGTGGGGAACCTTATCAAACGCCTTACTGAAATCCATATACACCACATCCACTGCTTTATCCTCATCCACCTGTTTGGTCACCTTCTCGAAAAACTCAATAAGGTTTGTGAGGCACGACCTACCCGTCACAAAACCGTGCTGACTATTGCTAATGAACTTATTCTTTTCAAGATGATTATAAATCCTGTCTCTTATAACCTTTTCCAACATTTTACCCACAACCGAAGTAAGGCTCACAGGTCTATAATTACCAGGGCTGTCTCTACTCCCCTTCTTGAACAAGGGGACAACATTTGCTATCCTCCAGTCTTCCGGCACTATTCCTGTCGACAATGACGACATAAAGATCAAGGACAAAGGCTCTGCAATCTCTTCCCTAGCTTCCCAGAGAATCCTAGGGTAAATCCCATCTGGCCCAGGGGACTTATCTATTTTCACACTTTCCAAAATTGATAACACCTCCTCCTTGTGAACCTCAATCCCATCTAGCCTAGTAGTCTGAATCTCAGTATTCTCCTCGACAACATTTTCTTTCTCTACTGTAAATACTGACGCAAAATATTCATTTAACATTTCCCCTATCTCCTCTGATTCCACACACAACTTCCCACTACTATCCTTGATTGGCCCTAATCTAACTCTAGTCATTCTTTTATTCCTGATATACCTATAGAAAGCCTTAGGGTTTTCCCTGATCCTATCCGCCAATGACTTCTCGTGTCCTCTCCTTGCTCTTCTTAGCTCTCCCTTTAGATCCTTCCTGGCTAGCTTGTAACTCTCAAGCGCCCTAACTGAGCCTTCACGTCTCATCCTAACATAAGCCTTCTTCTTCCTCTTGACAAGCGCTTCAACTTCTTTCGTAAACCACGGCTCCCTCGCTCGACAACTTCCTCCCTGCCTCACAGGTACATACTTATCAAGGACACGCAGTAGCTGCTCCTTGAATAAGCTCCACATTTCGATTGTTCCCATCCCCTGCAGTTTCCTTCCCCATCCTACGCATCCTAAATCTTGCCTAATCGCATCATAATTTCCTTTCCCCCAGCAATAATTTTTGCCCTACGGTATATACCTGTCCCTGCCCATCGCTAAGGTAAACCTAACCGAATTGTGATCACTATCACCAAAGTGCTCACCTACATCTAAATCTAACACCTGGCCGGGTTCATTTCCCAGTACCAAATCCAATGTGGCATCGCCCCTGGTTGGCCTGTCTACATACTGTGTCAGAAAACCCTCCTGCACACACTGGACAAAAACTGGAACTATTCGGAGGTCTACAGAAGACTCCCAACAGGGTGACCTCTCCTCTCCTGTTTCTAACCTCGGCCCATACTACCTCAGTAGACGAGTCCTCAAACGTCCTTTCTGCCGCTGTAATACTCTCCTTGATTAACAATGCCACACCCCCTCCTCTTTTACCATCTTCTCTGTTCTTACTGAAACATCTAAATCCCGGAACCTGCAACATCCATTCCTGCCCCTGCTCTACCCATGTCTCCGAAATGGCCACTACATCGAGATCCCAGGTACCAACCCATGCTGCAAGCTCACCCACCTTATTCCGGATGCTCCTGGCGTTGAAGTAGACACACTTTAAACCAGGTTCTTGCTTGCCAGTGCCCTCTTGCGTCCTTGTAACCATATCCCTGACCTCACTACTCTCAACATCCTGTACACTGGCACTACAATTTAGGTTCTCATTCCCCTGCTGAATTAGATTAAACCCCCCCGAAGAGCACTAGCAAATCTCCCCCCCAGGATATTGGTACCCCTCTGGTTCAGGTGAAGACCATCCTGCTTGTAGAGGTCCCACCTACCCCAGAAAGAGCCCTAATTATCCAGGAAACCAAAACCCTCCCTCCTGCACCATCCCTGCAGCCACGTGTTCAACTCCTCTCTCTCCCTATTCCTCGCTTCGCTATCACGTGGCACGGGCAACAACCCAGAGATAACAACTCTGTTTGTTCTCGCTCTAAGCTTCCACCCTAGCTCCCTGAATTTGTCTTAAATCCCCATCTCTCTTCCTACCTATGTCGTTGGTGCCTATGTGGACCACGACTTGGGGCTGCTCCCCCTCCCCCTTAAGGATCCCAAAAACACGATCTGAGACATCACGAACCCTGGCACCTGGGAGGCAACATACCAACCGTGAGTCTCTCTCGTTCCCACAGAACCTCCTATCTGTTCCCCTAACTATGGAGTCCCCAACGACTAATGCTCTGCTCCTCTTCCCCCTTCCCTTCTGAGCAACAGGGACAGACTCTGTGCCAGATACCTGTACCCCATTGCTTACCCCTGGTAAGTCGTCCCCCGCAACAGTATCCAAAACGGTATACCTGTTGTTGAGGGAAACGGCCACAGGGGATCCCTGCACTGCCTGCTGGTTCCCTCTCCTTCCCCTAACGGTAACCCATCTACCTACTTCTTTTACCTGAGGTGTGACTACCTCCCCATAACTCCTCTCAATAACCTCCTCCGCCTCCCGAATGATCCGAGGTTCATTCAGCTCCAGCTCCAGTTCCCTCACGCGGTTCTCGAGGAGCTGGAGTTGGGTGCACTTCCCGCAGATGCAGTCAGCAGGGACACTCTTGTCGACCCTTACCTCCCACATTCTGCAGGAGGAACATACAACTGCCTTAACTTCCATTCCCTCTATTCTAAATTCCCAACAAATCTACTGAAAAACCAAAAAAAAAGTCAAAACTTGTTAGGTTAGCAATCCAACGGACAGAACTTCTTAAATAAAAAGCTTACCTTATCAACACACCAGAGTCCTTTTTTTTGGTTAGAGGAGGAGGGTGGGTGGGAGACACTACACATGTAGTGTCTCGGGTACAGCCACCACCCAAATATATAGTTTTTACTTACCTTGATATTCAAGGTTAGGAATGGGCTCCCCAGTCCCCAGGATGTCAATATTTACACTTGGAGGAGGTTTGCTCTTTCAAAGTCAAGGTGTTAGGATTGCCTTGAATGTCATGCTAATGAAGCAATCATAGGTAATTCAATCACTTAGAGGAAGCCATTGTTCTGGTTCATACTGCCCAGAGCTCTGTGGTCATTAAGTGGCCACTTAAGGGTCTTGATTGGCCTTGGGTGGGCGGGCCATTTCCCACCCCCCCCGCCCCCCCCGCCGGACCTCCGTAAACTTGTTCAGAGGTGGAATCTGGGCGGGTAGGCCTCCCAGAGACTGCTGCTCAATTTTACGCCGCCCCCACGCCACCATCCGGCCCGCTGGGGTGATGTAAAATTCCGGCCGTTGGGTGAGTCCCTGGTGGCAAACAGGAGAAATCCAAGCACTTTGTCCAAGTCATGGGGGTACTCATAGCAGTACGCCCTGATCATTATCTTTAGTGTCTGGTGGTACTGCTCCAAAGCCCCTTGTGACTGTGGGTGGGAGGCTGAGGACTTTAGCTGGGTTATGTCCAGATTACCCATGACCTTTTGAATGATCCCAGACATGAAATTTGTACTCTGATCGGACTGGATCTCAGCATGCAGCCCATATGGGGTGAAGAATTGGGTTAGCCCCTCCACCACTACCTTGGCAGAGATAGTTCTTAGAGGGATAGCCTCTGGAAATCGAGTAGCCATAGCCATAATGGTGAGAAGATACTGGTAGCCGCCTTTTGTTTTCGGCAGGGGTCCCACACAATCCACCAGCACAATGCTGAAGGGTTCCCCAAAAGCCGGTATGGGAATTAGGGGGACAGGTTTTATTGCAGGTTGGGGCTTCCCCACAGCCTGGCTTGTGTGGCAAGTTTTACAGAACTCCACCACATCTTTGTGGAGGTTTGGCCAGTCAAAATGCTGTCTTATGTGGGCTTGGGTTTTTCGTACGCTGACATGTCCTCCATTGGAATCTCGTGGGATATTCTTAGTGTATCCTTACGGTACCTCGGTGGCACCACTATCTTGAACCACTGTCCACTCGTCATCTGCAGATCTGTGAGGAGAACTCCGCCTGTTCATCAGCACCTCATTCTTTAAATAGTAGCACTCTGGAATTTCCTCAGCTACAGCTTCAGTTTGGGCAGTCTGTGTTAACTTTTTTATTTTTGGGTCAGCCTGCTGAGCCTCGACCAAGGATGACCTGTTTAACCCATCCTTTGGGTTCGCGAACATCCTGAAGAAGGTTTCAGATAAGCAGACAGTAGGGTCATCTGTCTGCAGTGCCAGTTCAGCCTCCTCTGATGGAACTTGTTTGGCCATGGACTGAGTCAGGGAAAATGCCAGGGGCCTTCTTCAACTGCTCTGTCTCCCTGACTTCTTTCGGTCTCTCTAAAACTACTGGGGAAGCTACCACCTTTGCCCCCACCAGATCATTACCCAGGAGCAGGTCGACCCCATCCAACAGTAGACTAGGGACAATCCCAACAGTTACCGGTCCTGAAACCAGGTTGCACCTCAGATATACCTCATATGAAGGTATGGGCATATACCACCCTCCGATATCATTCACTCACACTCCAGCATTCACTGCCCTCTCTGGGGGAAAGGCCATGCCTTTTCCCAGCAGAAGGGATTGGGTGGCCCCTGTATCCCTAAGTATGACTCGGGGCTTGCTTGCCTCACTCGAGGGGTATGGGGTCACTTTTCTTTGGGATGCAAAATCCTGGTAACTCTCAGGGATTTTGTTAAATTTTCCCATACTCATAGCAGTAGATTTAGTGGGTCTTACTGCCACAGTAAAAGCCAGAGGCTGCTCTGCTGTGATTTCCATCAGCCCCCCTTCTCCTGCACTGGTCTGGTATGCCCTGATTAATCCTATAGGTTTTCCCCATAATTTCAAGCAGTCAGCTTGTAGGTGACTGCCTAGTAACAGTGGAAACACACAAGTCTTCGGGTCTCACTCCTGCTCTCAGCACTGTCCTTTTTGGCGTGAGGAGGGCCCCCTGTGTGTCCAGCTTTCCCTTCTCGCCCATAGCTGTTTAGGCTCCTATCACCCTCCCACCTTTTATCTTTTTCGGGTTTGTGAGGGTGACTAGGGAAGGGTTTCCTTTGGGGTAAGGGCTTGTGTACAAGGGTAAATTCATCAGCCAGAATTGTGACCTGTCTAGGTCTTTGAACCTTTTGTTCCTCTACGTGGGTCTTCATAGAAAGGGGAAGTGAGTTTTTAAACTCCTCGAGAAGGGTCACCTCTCTGAGGTTTTCATATGTGGGCTGTATCTTAAGTGCCCATATCCACTGGTCAAAATCAAGCTGCTTAATCCTTTCAAACTCGAGATAAGTTTGATCAGGCTGCTTCCGGAGGGTTTGGAATTTCTGGCGGTATGCTACTGGTACTAGCTCATATGCCCGCTTGATAGCATTTTTAGTCATCTCATAATCTGATGAACTTTCATCTAGCAACAGTGAATAAATCTCATGGACTTATCCTGTTAGCTTGCTTTGTAACAACAGCGTCTACCTCTTTGTCGGTCATTTCAGCTGTTTGGCAAGCTTTTCAAAAGTGATGAAAAATGTTTCCACATCCCCCTCATTGAACTTTGGAATCAACTAGGAGAACTTTGGAATGAACTGGGAGAACTTCAAGAGCTGAGCACATGGCCCTGAGCTAGGGGTAGCTTCCTCGCTTGGTGTGCTTTCACTGGGTGTACTGGGTCTTCCCCTAATTAATTCAAGCCACCTTAACTCTCTTTCCTCCTTCTCTTTCTGGAAAGCTCTCTCTTTTTCTCTTTCTTCCCTTTCTTTTTCTCTTTCTTGATACACTCTCTCCTCTTTGTCTCTCTGGAAAGTTCTCTCTTTTTCTTGGAATTCTAATTCTAGTCTGCTCTGTTCAAATTGTATTTTTGCCAACATTAGCCTGTCTGTTTCTGACTCTATCCCTGTTTCTGAATCTTGAGGTTCAAGTGAAAAATGTTTGGCCGCAAGTCTTAGGATTTTGGATTTCCTAACTTTTGAACAGAGAGTAATCCCTAACTGCCCATCTACATTCCTCAATTCTTCAATAGATAGGGCATTTAACCTGTCCCTAGTTACTTTACTCTGGCTCAGGAAGATACTGGCCTCGAATGTGGACATGTTAGTACTCTAGCAGCAAAAGCCACAAGAAAACATGTATTGAAGTTTTTAAAACTTTGCTAGGGATCAATTTGGTTTCCCACTTCCAATTTCTTGCTTGTCATTAGGTTACAATCACAGACTTGAGCCCCCCAAATCTCTGTTCTGGCCAGGTGAAGAGGGGTTCCCAGGCTCCCCTCTTGTCCTTCCTCTTATTTGACTGCAATAGTTTATTCATTTTTTTAAACAGTGGTTTTGTTTACCACTTCAGTGAATGTTTTATCTTTTACCTTTAATGTGATCGTGAATGAACCAATCGGACAGGTTTTCTTGAGTTTAAACAAAAAAGAGGTGAGTTTATTATACTTACATTCTAAAAACAATTTAGAAAAAAATAATAAATTTATGCTACACATTTATGCACACATTCACACGAGACTCACACACACATAAATAGATTACAGAGGGACAAGTAGATTTTGTGTTTGGATTAGAGTCCAGAATAAATGGAAATTAAATACACCATCTGTGAAGTTGGTTGATTCGGTGGGCTTTGGTTGAAGTTGTATTCTTGAAGTCCTTGGCTGGTCAAAGTGCACTTTGTAGCTGGTCCACTTTGCTCAAGGCTTTCGTGGAGGCAGACTTGTAGATGGCTCTCTTCCCCTGGTCTCTGTCTGTCACAATCTGTAGGTTTGGAGGGTCCACAGTCGCAGATAAGGTTCAAACATATGATCTGAAGGGAGAGAGAGGGGGAGAAAGACACATAGCCTTCGTGCTGCTGCACAATCTGAGTTATTGTCTGTCTGTCTTTGATCAAGGAAACTTTTTGGCTTTCACAGAGATTGACAATCAATCACATGATGGCCTCCGTGCAGTCACTGGAATCTTCTAATGATATTCAAGGTTCAGAATGGACTCCCCTCTCCCCAGGATGCCAATATTGGAGGAGGTTTTCTCTTTCAAAGTCAAGGTGTTAGGTTTGCCTTGAATGCCATGCTAGTGAAGCAATCATAGGTCATTCAATCACTTAGAGGAAGTGTCCACACTTCTCAGACCTGTCTCTGGATGGGTCTTTGGAATGTAAAGAGGTGTTTCAGATGCAAATTGCGGTGGCCATTTTGGCTGCTAGGTTTTTAAAAGTTAACTGCAGGATTTTTTTCCATTAAAAGTTTAATGTAAGTTTCCAACTGATGAATTAATAATCCTTCATTTGGCATATCATAATTTCTTGACAACTCTTACTTCCAATGAAGAATGAATACTGCCCAGAGGTTTTGACACCAATATTGAGGAACCCTTCCTCTCCTTCACCACCTCATACCTCTTTTCTTATCCCTCCATCAATAAGTCTCACACATATTGGCTTCACTGTCATTATTTATATTGTGCTCAGAAAGGAAAACAGTGCACTGTTATAGGAACAAGATGGCCACTCAGTACTCCGCTTGAGGCAGTGGCCTCCGCTCTTGGCCACTTCTACACAGTGCTCAGTGCTCCTCGTTGCCTCAGAGGATGTGGAGGCAGCCTGCGGCTGAGATGCATGTGGCAGTCACCCTCATCATGGAAGTGCCCATGAGGCCATCTCCACAGAATGCTGCACCTGAATAATTTCAGGGCATTCTCCACCATTGGGCTGTGATGCACAGATGGTCCCTCTATCAGAGTGGCCAAGGAGGCCAAGGATGATGAAGATGCCCCATTAGGGATGGCACCCTCATCTTCCTCAGTGATGTCCCCTGCTCTTAATTGGCACTCCAGATGTCTGGAGGGGAACACCAGCTTGGGCACAACTGGCATCTCCTCCAAACATCTCTGCACCACTAGTCCCACTGACTTGTGCAAGCTACGCAGTGTTGCATGCATCCTGTGTATATCAGTGCGCAGTTCCTGCATACACTCTACGTTCTGCCGCATATGGCTCGCCATGAGGTTGGAGGAGCGCATGTGCTCAAAGGCCTCCCACTATGTCTTGGTACAACTCTGACATCAACAGCTGAGGCGGAAGCAGTCTGCTCATTGCACTGACCCATTCCCTGGATGATGGTGGCAGGCATCCTCTGGAGGTATGGGGCCTTGAGTGCTCCATCCTACTGGGGGTCTTCTGCATTTGTGGAGGGGCATCCCCCTTGGCTTTGCCTGCTGGAAGTAAGTGGGTCAATGTCGGGGGGTGGGGGGGGAGAGGAGACGCAGCACACCCTGGAGGTGTCCTGAGAGGTAGGCTCCGGGGCAGCTGGCACATGCTCCTCCTCCATCTGGATGCACGATGGCACCTGTCTGTCTCCTTGAAGGGAAGGGGCACCCGGAGGGAGGTCCAGGTACCTCTTCCCTTCTCGCTTAGCCAACGCTGCAACGAGTCCATCGCTATAGTGATGGAATGCAGGTCAGAGCACATATGGGTCAACTGCTCAACCTGGCCCTCCATGGTGGTCTCCACCCTCTCCATGGAGGAAGCCACATGCTCACATGCCTAGGACATGACAGACATCATAGCTTGCATGGACTCCTCCATCGCCTGTGCAAAACTGCACATGACCTCTGGCATCTCCGACATATGTTCCCCATACATTCACTGCATTTCCAGCAGACGTCCTGTGGCCTTGACCAGACGATCATCATTAGTGCGGGGCTCATTAGGGGCCTGGTCCGCAGCAGATCTCTGAATGTTAGGGAACCCGGCTGTAATATTCCTTCTCAGCTGCTGGGACGTGTCTGTGCTGTGCCCACCAGATTGTGACCCTGATTCTACACACAAACCCCCTGTGGACCTTGTGGATGTAACTGCTTTGGCGGATGATTCAGAAGAGGCAGGTGATGGTACGTCCTCTGAGGCACTTGTCATCGTCCACAGAGACTGAGTCAACAGTTCACTGGCTTGTCGTCGTGAAATTGTTGGCACCTGCAGTGGAGAACAGACAGGAGCACATAAAGCATCATCACAGCACAAGTGCATCATTTTCTTGTGTAGTTCTCCTGTGTACACATATGACATCAACAGTAAGGTTGGCTCTTTATCTTAACATTTAGATGATCCAGCCTTGCCATCTGCAATGGCTCATCCTCCCTCCTCTCCTGCTCTCTGGACCACCTCCTCCTCTGCTGGGGTCAGGAGTTCAAGATCTGAAACACCACCCCCTGTCATGGTGCGCTCACATTGCTTCTGGGTCTGTTTGTCCTGCACAAAAAAGTGCTGAGTTAATGAAGGTAAGTGATGCCTAACACCCCTTGTCGAAATGCAGCCCCATCGCTGATCCTGGCCTGTCTGTCTCATGCTGCATCCAAGTGCAACCACACTCCAGACTTCCACATTCTCCGGACAGAATTTCTATGTGGCATCAAGGCTGATCACGTATTCACCCACCTGGCATGGAAGCCCACTGATAGACATAAAGTTCTGAGGACGCCACGAGTTACCATTTGTTAAGATTCGGTTGCATCACTTACCCTCACCGATGTGAGCAGATCATTGACATGTTTCCTACACTGCACCCAGGTTCTACGTCGAACCCCACGGTTTGACACCTCTTCTGCCACCTCTGTCCAGGCCACCTTGGTCAGGTGGGAGGGACTTCTGATGCCATCTGTCGGAAAGAGGACCTCCTGCCTTTCCCTGACGGCCTGGAGGAGAACCTGCAGAGAGGCAACACTGAACTGTGAAGCTGTTCTCTGCCTACTGGCTGACATGTTGGTGTTGGTGATGAAAAAATCCAGATAAATACAAAGGGGGATGGTGATGATGTGGGAGAGGTGTAAAGATGGGTGAAGGTGGATGAAATTTTATACTAACTGAAGAGGAAAAACCTCGAATACTCCGTCTAAAGAAAAACAACTGCACTGATGAACCTCCTTGATTGTACTTAAGGATTATTAATAGTCCTGCCATACATGCTACTTTGACAGGGATTCCCCGCCACATGATCTCCCGTGTCTGCCACCAGAATTTTGATTTTCAATTACAATTGCGTGAAAACTGGCAAAAAGGGGGGGAGCAGAGGTGCCGCCCACTTCCGGTTCCGTTATCGGAAAAGGCGCGAGATGGATAAAATCTCATTCAAAATATTTCTTCTAAACCAATTTTATTTATTGGAGGTCTTAATAATATTTGAGATGAATGCAGTACGGTCACTGTACATTTTGCTGTATTATTTATACTTTGTAACAGGTTAACTCATCTGAAACGTATCGATTTTTGTTTTGCCTTATAGCAAAAGGCTGGGGAAAATGTCTCAAGAAAATGGATCTGCACCTTGAGAAGATGAAACAGCTGCAACAGCTGAATGTGTCTCACCTAAAACATTCCGGCACTGTATCTACATAGGTTTAAAACGCTTGTACAAACCAAAGCACTTTCACATTACTCCCAATTATTGTGTAAGCTGTTTAATTTTATGTTCCATTAAACATGGGCTAGTAATTTAACGGCAAATACTTATTTATACAATGAAAAACTAATTTCTGTTCACCCTGGCACCAGTTTTTTCTGAAATATATGCGAAAACATTGAACAATACACCTTTCTGAATCTTGAGGGAAATGAGATGGGACAAATGGACCGAGTGTCTATAGGGGAGGGCTTAGGTAAGAGTGATCATTGTATCCTAAGGTTTAGACTAGCAATGCAGAAAAGCAAGGTACAAAATAAGGTAGAATGTCTAGATTGGAAGAAGGCTAATTTCAACACAATGAGAAGGGATCTCGTCAGGGCAGAATGGAACCAAAGACTGGCAGGAAGAGCTGTATCAGAACAATCTCTTTAAGGGAGAGATGCTTCAGGTACAGGCTAGGAAAATTTCAACAAGGGTGAAAGGTACAGGAACCAAGAATAGGGCTCCTTGGTTGACGAGTGAGTCAGAGATGATGATGATGAAACAAAAAAAGAGAGTGATGTGTGTCGGGTGAACTGAGCAAATAAGAAACAGGCCATATACAATAAGTTGAGAGGGGGGTGAAGAGGAAAATAAGACTGGCAAAGAGAGAATATGAAAATAGAATGACAGTCAATGTAAAGCGGAACCCAAAGATCTTCTATCGGCATGTAAATAGTAAGAGGAGGAGTGAGGCCTTTTAGGGACAGAGAGGGTAATATATGCTTAGAGGCACAGGGCAAGGCTAATATACTTAATGAGTATTTGGTATCAGTGTTTTCTAAGGAAATGGAGGCTGACAAAATATCAATAGAAGCAGAGAGAGTAGAGGTAATGTATAGGATAAAAATTGAGAGGGGGATGTACTAAAAGGGTGCTATGTTTAGGGTAGATAAGTCACCTGGTCTGGGTGACTTGTATCTCAGTTTGCTAAAGGAAGGGGGATTGTTGCAACCGAGGCTGGAGGAGTGCACTGTCTTTCTTTAATTCCACTTCTCCATTGGTCACAACATATATACAAATGTTTTACCCAGTTACCGATACGGCTAATTATATACTTTATTAGTTTTAGAATAAAATCCACCAATCAGGTTTCTTTAATAAACAACAAAAATATTAATTTATTATAAAACAAGACTTATCCAATACAGATGCAAAGCTTATTAACACACAGGTTGAAATGTAGACGTTCCCTTCTAAATTAACCCAACACACAACGACACACACGCACTGGTTAAAGAAAAAATAAAGGCGTTTTCTCTGCAGAGATCTCTTTACAAAAAGGACAAAAGTATACTTTGGCCAAATACTTGTTAATTCTTGAAGAAAAAGGATAAGATATGGGATGTCCTTTATTCTGGCATCCAAATACACGTTGATGGCTGTCACTGGGATCTTAGTGGTGCAGTTCTTTTCAGGCGACATCGAGGATTAGTCTGCAGGCTTTCCAGGAGAATCACTGCATCAGGGGTTTCAGCTATCGCAGTGGATTCTCAGGGTTTCTCAAAGAGGTGGAAAAAGGATGAGCTGGTGGTTTCTCCCTTAATAGGCTTATCCCCCACCTCCTCCCACAACTGAACAAAACAATATCCAAAAACGAAACCAACTCTTGACCACCATAAATCTTGACATGTCACTTCTCTGCAAATGGCTCCCATATTCGTCAAGGCTCCTGCTGTTTACTTAGCTTAAGACATGGGACTTCTCATAATGGTTTGTTTTTACACAAAGTCCCAAGTCTTTCCAGAGATGTTTTAAAAAAAAATGTCCAGCACATATGGAATCTCTTCAGCCTTTCAAATGAATCAATTTCCACAATTTTTAACCATGAGTCCTCAAAAAATCTTTTTAAAAATGGAAGCACTTTCATAACATGATGGAGATAGCGAAGGTCTTGCTATAATCTTCCAATCTTCCTTGGATAAGGGGATGTGCCGGAGGATTGGAGAGTGGCAAATGTGACACCCTTATTCAAGAAAGGGTGTCAGGACAGTCTTAGCAACAACAGACCAGTTAGTTTAACATCAGTAGTGGATAAGGATTTAGAAACAATAATCAGGGAAAATATCAATGGACAATTAGGGAGGTTTGAGTTAATTAAGGACAGACAGCATGGATTTGTAAAAGGCAGATCATGCTTGACTAATATCATTGAATTTTTTGATGAAGTAACAGAGAAGGTTGATGAAGGGAATGCGATGGAAGTTGTTTAGATATGTTCTAAGAAAACATTTGATAAGGTACCAAATAAAAGACTGGTTATTAAAATTGAGGGTCACGAAATAGGTGGATCTGTGTCCAATTGGATAAAAAGAGTTGGCTTAAGGACAGAAAACAGCAAGTCATTGTAAATAAAAGCAAAATACTGCAGATGCTGGAAAACTGTAATAAAAACAAAAATTGCTGGAAATACTTAGCAGGTCTGGCAGCATCTGTGGACGGAGAAGCAGAGTTAACATTTCAGGTCAATGACCTTTCATCAGAACTGGCAAAGGTTAGACATGTAATAGGTTTTAAGCAAATAAAGTGGGGGTGAGGCAAAAGATAAAAAAAGGGAAGGTGTTGATAGGACAGAGGGTCACAGAGAATAACTGACCAGAAGGTCATGGAGCAAAGGCAAAGGGTGTGTTAATGGTGTGGTGAAAGACAAAGCATTAGTGCAGAGAGGGTATTAAATGACTGAATAATGAACAGCCCTGGCCAAAAGCACAAACATGAAAAAAAAATGGGCAGGCACATGGTAAAAAAATGAATGATGAAACAAACTAAAATAAAACTAAAAATAAAAAGGGGGGGCTAGTCATTCCCTGAAATTATTAAATTCAATGTTCAGTCCGGTAGGCTGTAGCGTGCCTAATCAATAAATGAAATGGTGTTCCTCGAGCTTGTGTTGATGTTCACTGGAACACTGCAGCAAGCCCAGGTCAGAGATGTGGGCATGAGAGCAAGTCATAATAAATGGTTGCTTTTCAGACTGGAGGATGGTAGACAGCGATGTTCCCCAAGGGTCAGTGATGGAACCATTGCTTTTTTGCTATATATAAATGACTTGGATCTTGGAATACAGAGTAGAATCTCAAACTTTGCTTATGACACCAAACTTGGAGGTGTGGCAAACAATGAGGATGATATGAATCGCCTGCAAAGGGCATAGATAGACTAACAGATTGGGCAGAATGATGGCAGATGGAATTTAATACCGACAAGTGTGAGGTAACGCATTTTGGCAGAAGGAATAGGCAGAGGCAATATATACTTATTGGCACAGTTCTAAAGAGTGTGCAGGAAGAGGGGGACCTGGAGGTGCATCTGCATAGTTCTTCAAATGTGGCAGGACATACAGAGATAGTGGTTAGCAACGCATGTGGGATCTTGGGCTTCATAAATAGAGGCATAGAGTAGAAAAGCAGGGAAGTTATGCTGAAGCTTTATTAAGCTCATTTTTTATTACAGTGATCATTTAGGAATGCTCTGGATCAGAAGGTGGTGCTATTCCAGCCAACATTAGCAGCATCCAGGTCTTGGAACAAGATGTACATCCTGTCTGGAGAAATGTGCAGGTGCTTGTTGACCAGCTCGAACAGAATTTTGGAGTAAGTTTTGTTCTGCTTGCTGCCGATTTTGCCGATGCTGGAGAGTACTAGAGTACTGCATCCAGTTCTGGGCACCACACTTTAAGAAAGATGTGAGGGTCCTTGAGAGGGTGCAGAGAAGATTTACCAGAATGGTTCCAGGGATGGAGGATTTTAGTTACAAGGTTAAGTTGGAAAAGCTGGGTTTGTTCTCCTTGGAGCAAAGGAGATTGAGGGGAGATTTAGTAGAATTGTACAGATTATGACAGGCGTAGATCAGTGAGACAAGGAAAAACTGTTCCCATGAACAAATAGTACGAGGACTAGGGGACACAGATTGAAAGTTTTGGGTAAAAGATGCAGGGGGAATATGAGGAAGCACTTTTTTACGCAGTGGTTGGTAATGACCAGGAACTCGCTGCCCATAAGGGTGGTGGAAGCACAGACGATCAATGACTTCAAGAGGAAGTTGGATGGCCACCTGAGAAAAATAAACTTGTAGTGCTACAAGGAATCAAGTTGGGGAGTGGGGCTGGCTGCATAGCTCCGTGGAATGCCAGCATGGACACAATGGGCCAAATGGCCTCCTTCTGTGCCATAAATGACTCTATGACTCTAGTTCATCATCCGTTTCCACAAGACTGACCCAGTACAAGAAACGTATGAAATAAAATTACTCCTTTGCTCAATTTGTTATACATTCAAATCCCAATCCTCAGGGCAGTTATTTGGAATTCATTATAAACATTTAATCCAGAAATATTGTCAAATCCACCCAAGCTCATTTTTTACAAAAATAACTTCAATTTCTTTGTAGACTGAACATTAAAGGCAAGATATTTTTTGGATGGTGCATTCACACTTGGCATGCTCACATTTTCCATTCACCACTAATTACCAGCGCTAACCAGTTATGGCATAATACTTTCAAGATAATCAAGTTCGAAATAAAAGCAGAAACCAAGCTCTTGGGCAATTAAAAGTTCCAACATTAATTACCAGCTATATTTAGTCTGACTAAAAGCTGCACTTAATAACACCAGACCAGTAAGACATTTATTTGGCTTCTCCACTCCTTTTCCCATGAGATATTTCCTTTGTCCTCCATCTCTGTGCCTGAAGTCATTAACCCCTTCTCATTATGCCAGAAGTAAACTTCATACACAGTGTGGCCCTGAATATCTGATTTGCACTCCCAGCAGTCAGGCTTCATTGGTTGTGACACTCCCCATTGCCTACATGTGAGATAGATGCTCCCTAATCATTTCTTTTTTGAATACTAGGCCCCTGAGAAATAGGACCTTCTTCAGACAAGTGCTCTCCATCTCTCTGTGAAGGAACAGCATCTCCTCTTTGACTCCTGGGTTCACATGCTCACTTGTCCCCATTACTTCACTCAGTGAAAACCCTACTGACTCACTAACTACTTCCTCCTGAGTGGATGTCTCTGGACAAATAAAGGAATTGTAGCCAGTCCTGCAGTTAGAAGGCATTTAACTGAAAGTAAATTAAAGGGTCAAGTGGCTGAACTGTAAAGGGTGTTTATAAATTGACCAATTATAAAAAATTGACCTAGTTTCTTTGACCAGGAACCAATGGGATTTTTAACTGAACTTTTAAAACAAACTGTGAATTTGAAATAAAATTATTCAGAGACACAGTTACGATGGATTGGCTTTACGCATATGCTAACCAAGAAATAGCTGGAGTAATCAGACCACACAATGGCATATGTTTGTTTAAAGTTGTGACTGTCTTGACCATTGAACTGCTGTGGCTAAGTTGTTAACAGGACTTACAAAATAATGACCATGGTTCCACTGCACCTGGATCGGCCCTCGCGCCCTTTGGAAATGTTAATCTTAAAACTGTTATAGTGGATAAAACCCATACAACAACCAAATGATGCTGATAAGCCCTGAATTTTCCCCATTGTTATCAGGGTTTCCATTTTTTGTTAAAACTTGAGATATATATTTTAAAAACTGAAAAGGATTTCATGGATGCTGGATTCTTGAAGAAAGTAAACCTTGGGTGTTTTTCTTCAAAGGAAGGTCAACAGAAGTTTGACCAGTAAACAAATTTTACTGGAAAGCATCTGATTTTAAGTAAACACAGCAGAGGATTGTGTTTTGACCTGAAGAGCTATTTGCTTATTGACAAGTCAGGATTTATGGCTGTCATGGGACATGCCTCTGGAAAGATTTTTGTTTCATTTTTAACCGTTAAAAAGCCAGTAGGTGTTTGGTCAAGAACATAAAGAAGTTGGCTTGTTGACCTGTCAGGAGAACAGAAGAAAAGCTAGACAGCTAATATCTTTCTCTCTTTGAAGAGTCCTTGCTCTTGAAAAGCAAATCCTGCAACAAGTTGTGATGTTGCCTCATATATTTGAAAAAATCCTGAATGTTTGCAGAAACCTTGTATCTTTGAAAAACTTTGCATCAAATGTGTGAGAATTGAAGTCTTTGTTGCTGCACACCTGATGTAAGAGCTATGTGAAGTCTTCTGTAACGACATTTCTTGAAAGTTTACCCAGACTGTTCATCAACATTCTCTGGAAAGAACTGTTCTAGGAAGATTCCTAGTGGCAGCCACCGACTCGCCTTTGAGACACCTCACCAAAACAAAGGACTTCCATATCTTCTCTTCAGTCTAAGTTATTTTTTGTTCCTTCTATTTCTTTGCAACAACTGTAAACAAAAATCCCTTTTTTTCTCCTAGTTACCCAGTTGTGTATGTGACTGTGTGTGTGAGGGCTAGGATAAAAATAAGGAGCTTTAATATTTTAATTTGCCTGTATGATTGTTTCATTTTTGGTTAATACTTGGTTTATAATAAATGGATAATTTTGTTGTTTATTGAAGAAACCTGGTTTGGTGTGCTTTATTCTGGGGAAAAGCAGAGTAACTGATTGATTGTTTCAGTAAGTGGGAAAATTTAAATATATGTTGTGACCTGTGGAGAAGTGAGACTGAATTAACAGTGCATTCCTCTTGCCTCGGTCATAACATCATCAAAATACATTTGTGTGATAATGGTTAAAACATCGAACAGAATGAGGACATTTCCTTGCGTGATAATGGACTATTCACTGACTCAGCATGTGGAAGTGATCAAATTGAGTGAGCACTCTATAGATTTGCAGAAACAGACAAGATTAAAGTGTTACAATCAAATGGGGAGATGTGTAAAATTACAGAATTGTTACAGTGCATAAGAGGCCATTCGGAACATCGTGTCTGCACCGGCTCTCCGAGAGAGCAATTCACTCAGTTCCATTCCCCCACCTTCTCCCCTTAACCCTGCACATTCTTCCTTTTCGTATAACTGTCTAATTTCCTTTTGAATACTTCAATTGAACCCGCCTCCACCACACTCTCAGGCAGCCCATTCCAGACCTTAACAACTCTCTGTGTGAAAAAGTTTTTCTTCTTGTCACTTTTGCTTCTCTTACCAAATACTTTAAATCTGTGTCCTCTCATTCACGATCCTTTCTCTCTATCTACTCTGTCCAGATCCCTCTGATTTTGAATACCTCTATCAAATCACCTCTCAGCCTTCTCTTTCCAGGGAAAACAGCCCTAACTGCTCTAACTTCATAACTGAAGTTCCTTATCCCTGGAACAATTCTCGTGAATCTTTTCTGCACTCACTCAAATGTCCTCACATCTTTCCTAAAGTGCAGTGCCCAGAACTGGGCACAATACCCCAGCTGAGGCCGAACTAATGTCTTGTACAAGTTCAACATAACTTCCTTGGCTCTTATACTCTATGTCCCTCTTAATAAAGCCCAGGATACTGTATGCTTTATTAGCGACTATCCCAACCTGTCCTGTCACCTTCAATGACTTATGCATATATACACCTAGGTCCCTCTGCTCCTGCACCCCATTTAGAATTGTACCCTTTATTAGAAATATTGAAACATAGAAAATAGGAGCAGGAGTAGGCCATTTGACCCTTCGAGCCTGCATTCTTTATGATCATGGCTGATCATCCAACTCAGTAACCTGTTCCCGCTTTCGCCTCATACCCTTTGATCCCTTTAGACCCGAAAGCTATATCTAACTCCTTCTTGAAAACATACAATGTTTTGGCCTCAACTGCCTTCTGTGGTAGTGAATGCCACAGGCTCACCACTCTTTGGGTGAAGAAATTTCTCCTCACCTCAGTCCTGAAAGGTTTACCCTGTATCCTTAGACTATGACCCCTGGTTCTGGACTCCCCCACCATTGGGAACATCCTTCCTGCATCTACCCTGTCAAGTCCTGTTAGAATTTTATAGGTTTCTATGAGATCCCCCCTCACTCTTCTGAACTCCAGCGAATATAATCCTAACCAACTCAATCTCTCCTTATACGTCAGTCCCGCCATCCCAGGAATCAGTCTGGTAAACCTTCAATGTACTCCCTATAGAGCAAGAACATTGTCTCCCATGTTCTTCCTATCAAAATGAATCACTTCACATTTGTCTTTTCACATTTCACATCTGCCACCTGTCTGCTCATTCAACCAACTGTCTGTGTCCTTTTGGAGTTCTACACTATCCTCCTCAAGTTCCCAATGCTTCCAAGTTTTGCATCATCTGCCATCATAAATCATAGAATCATAGAACGTTTCAGGCACAGAAAGAGGCCACGTGGCCCATCATGTCTGTGCCGGCCAAAAAACAATCCACCTATTCTAATCCCACCTTCCAGCATTTGGTCTGTAGCCCTGCAGATTACGGCATGTGGGATGCAGATCCAGACTTCTTTTGAAGGAGTTGAGGGTCTCGGTCTCAACCACCCTTTCAGGCACTGAGTTCCAGACCCCCACCACTCTCTGGGTGAAAAATGTTTTCTTCATCTTCCCTCTAATGTTTCCACCAATCACTTTAAATCTATGCCCCCTCATCACTGACCTTTCTGCTACGGTGAATAGACCCTTCACCTCCACTCTATCCAGGCCCCTCAAAATTTTGTACATTTCAATCAGATCTCCCCTCAACCTTCTCTGTTCCAAGGAGAACAACCCCGGCCTATCCAATCTTTCCTCATAGCTGCAATTTTCCAGTCCTGGCAAATTCCTCGTAAATCTTCTCTGTATCCTCTCTAGTGCAATTACATCCTTTCTGTAATGAGGTGACCAGAACGGCCCTAACCAATTAGTTATATAGTTCCAGCATAACCTTCCTGCTCTTAACAAGGAAAGATAGATGAGGGTTGTGCAGTTGATGTGGTATACATGGATTTTAACAAGGCTTTTGACAAGGTCTCACATGGCAGACTGGTTAAAAAAGCATACCTTTCTTTGTTCATCACTGTACAGTCGGACAATTGGTCAACATGTCAGAAGTTACATCTTTTCCCCTAGGCATCTGATCAGTGCTCCAGGTGTGAACGGAGACAAGAGGGGACCAGCTGGGCTGCGTAAGAGTAAAGCTTGTGAGTCTTGTTCAGGGAACGTGTAACCCTTTAGTCTCCTGGTTGAGATAAAGCGGAGAGCTGGAGGGGGAAGTGCCAGTTTTCTGTGGCTGAGTTAAAGAGATTGAAGGGTAAGGCTGGAGACTGTGTGGAAGTTTCAGCTTTGTGGATATCATCCAGACAACTGAATGTGTAGACATTTGACCTCAGTTTAAAATAGGACAGGCCAGTTGTCCGGTGGAAGCAAGCTTGCTTCGCCATTCAACAAGATCATGGCTGATCTGATTGTAACCTCAACTCCACATTCCTGCCAACCCCTGATAACCTTTCACACCCTTGCTTATCAAGAATTTATCTACCTCTGCCTTAAAAATATTCAAAGACTCTGCTTCCACCACCTTTTGAGGAAGAGAGTTCCAAAGACTCATGACCTTCTGAGAGAAGGTCTGAGGAAAGATCCTATCACTGACCCCAGTGATATCATGCGCAAGGGAAGAGTGAGGGTCAACCATGGATATAAGGGGCTCCCTTTCCTTTATCTGGCACTGCAGTTGAGATAGCCTGGCCAACTATTGGAAGCAGATCCCTCCTGAATAACTGATCATTGATCAATGGGAACTTGGTGAGATTAAAGACACAGACTAGGTGAGAGTCTGTGGGTATTGTTTGTAACATTGATTTTACAATTATATTCACTGGGATTTTAGTGCTATTTTATGAGAATTATATGTAACCTAACAATCTTTAATCTTGCATGCATGTTTAGTTTTTTTGAAAGCCATACGGAGTAAAGCTAAAGGTACTCCAACGGACTCACAAGTGTTGACATTTATTTCCTTATTGGGTCGAATCCGTAGTTAAGTAGGATTAGACTTGTGAATAATATTTTTAAGTTGCTTTTCTTACACCTGTGAAAGACATAAGTATACAATTCAGTTCACAAGAGGGCACAATTGTTATACTCTTGGATGACACGATCATATAAGTAAATATTGGGCAATGTTAATTTGCTCCAGTAGGTAGAGAGCATGAATCTATTCACAAAAGTGACTGATGTCACTAAACCCAGGAAGGTGTCTACGACAGATTCCAATTTGGAATGGCCGCCAATAGCTTGCCATCTTTAATTTTGTTTATGCAGAAATATTGAAATAGAATGCACTGTAACCAAAAAGGAACCAGGTTTAATTACAACTGCGTATCTCAGTGAGTGGAAACTAGATCCCTCTTGAAAAACTATTTCATCCTTTCTGTGACTCATTCAGCCAAAGAAACTTAGTAGTGTATCATAAATGGCTTAACATGTGACCACAGTCTCTCGAAACCTTTTTTAGTGATTACTAATTGTCAATTCTTTCCCATGTCATAAAAACTATGGATCGCCTTGCCTCCCTCAGTTTTCATTTCCTTCTATTTTCTACAAGCTTTTAAAACAGAGTTTGATGGCACTTAAACATTACTTTCTTTGATTTACCTCATCTTCTCTCTTTTGTTTTCCACTTGAGTAGTGTCCTGTATTATGGTTCCCAATTTAATAATTTGCCTCACTTTGATATTGTTAACCACAAAGCAGCTGTTAATAATTTTAGAAATATAAAAATAGATATTATTATTTTCTGGATGTAGGATTTACAAAAGATTAGAACACAATGAGCAATTAAACAAGGCCAAACCTTTATTGTTAAATAAACTAGACATTGTGCAATAGCACAATGGACGTCTGTGGATACTTTATCAATCTTTTCAGTTAAAAGACTGAGTCATTAAAGATTTCAGGGTTTGATAACTGACACCTAACAATGATTCACCCTGTTTAATGCTCAACTGTCAGCTCAACAGAGGAAAGATTGTCACCAAGTTATGATATTTCAACCTACACATAGCTCATAGGCATTGCCAACATAGAAGAATAAGAGCTGTTTTGACATGTAAAATAACTCTTTGAATGGATCAAGCAGGAATTGCAATTCTAATCCGTTCCCAAAATGGGACAAAACACTTTCAACACTTCACATGAAATAAGCAGCCACCCATGATCACTCCCACTTTTTCAATGTATTTTACGTCTAAATAATAACTAACACCTCTTGACTTTGATGACTTAACTCCTAGTCCTTCATCTATTCTCATTCTTAGCTTCAATTTCCTGTCTGATCTCAAATAAAATTATATTGTTAAAGCTGCCGCAAAAAGCTTGGTTTCCATTTTTGTGCTAACCACATGGTTTGAAAACTGCTCACATACCTGGAGAAGCTCAATTAACCATTTATTTCATGCTCCTAATTCAGATACAGGAAAAACAATGGACTAAATTTTGTGGAGGTGGCAGAGGTCTCGCCACCAGAGCCGAAAGCGGGACTGACCCCGCTTTGGCCGGTGGCAGGACCGGGGGGAGTCATTTTGCCAGCAGTGGCCAATTAAGTTGTTGCCGCGGGGGCCGCCATCCAATTAATCAATCCGCTATCGGTGGCCATTGCTAAGGCTGCAACACCCAGGAGATGGCACCTCAATAGCTGGGCAATCAGGGGAAATGGGGGACATTGCTGAGCACCAGCAGCACCATTGCCATGAGGGCAGCCATTGCTACCAGGAGGCCCCTCTGTGGGCCATGGAATGCCCATAAAGAAGGTCCCCCTTAACTCCGGAACCCACCAGGTTGCACTGGGCAGTCTCCCCATGCGACGGTGGGACACCACCGCCAACACCCCCCCCCCACCCTCCCATGCACCATCACCACCATCCCCCCACGACACAGGCAAAATGCCCACAGAGACAGGAAGTGACCCTTAATTGGCCACTTAAGTGGCTCAATTAACCTCCCAGCAGGCAGTGGATCTGCCAACTTTCCTACCACTGTCAAAATGGCATGGCGGTGGGAAGATATCAGGCACCCACTGCCGACTGTTAATGTGCTATTTTACCAGCCTTCTCGCCTCTCAGCCCATCATCAAAGGGCCCAGAAAATTTCAGCCATTATGTCTTTTAGCTGATTTTTCTTTATCTTTGCAGCTTTTCTTTATTTTATTTATTCCTTTATAGTTATTGGCTCTTTTCAATGGTGGTAAATTATAATCCTAAGGTCATACAGAATTACAATCTTTGGGTTATACTTAATTACAATCCTAGAGTTCTACAAGATACTTGGTATTAACTTTTCCCTGTTTACAGCCATGTCTTTAAAGGCATTTACTGATTATGAAAACATGTAGGACTTATGTATGTGTAGGAAAATCCAATACTGGGATCTCATGAGCTTTGGGGATCGTAGTACTTGTAGCCAAAAAAAAAATTGCCCAAATTTTCTTATGTTTTAGAAGATGCTGGGGAGTCAGGTTAAGTATGTAGGCTGGGATCTTATCCTGCCGATGGGGGTTTTGATGTCCAGAAAAAGCAACTCTTCTCTGGGAGGCCCACCGAATCTAGTGCCAATTAGGCACTTATGTGGACAGAGGCGGGCCTTCCACAGGAGATGGAAGTCCTGCCCTCTGAGAGCTGTCGGCCAATCAGAGGCCAGCAGCTCTTTAACTGAGTAGTGGTGGCTGTTGTCAGTGGAGCACGTACCCAAGGCCCAGGAGCCTTTCAGTGCAGCAGCTTTTTCGGGAGCAGCGTGTGAGCGAGTGAGCAGCTGGGAAAGTCCGTTTGAAAGTAAATTTAATTTCCTTTTGTTTTTCGGCGGAGGCCAGGGGGCTGCTGGGTAAGTAAAACACTATATATTTGGGCGGTTTAAAATAACTTTCCTTTCAGTGCAGCAGCTTTTTCGGGAGCAGCGTGTGAGCGAGTGAGCAGCTGGGAAAGTCCGTTTGAAAGTAAATTTAATTTCCTTTTGTTTTTCGGCGGAGGCCAGGGGGCTGCTGGGTAAGTAAAACACTATATATTTGGGCGGTTTCTGAACCCGAGACACCACACTTGTCGTGTCTCCTACCCGCCCTCCTCCTCTAACCAAAAAAAAGGACTCGGTGGGGTGTTTATAAGGTAAGGCTTTTTCGATTTCTCCGGTTTTATTGTGATTGGTAAAAACTTTTCGTTCCTTTTTTATTTAACTAAGTTTAAACTTAAGATTAAAAATGGCAGGAGATCTCAGACCCGTATCATGCTCCTCTTGCTCAATGTGGGAGCTCAGGGACATGGCTGATGACCCTGACTCCTTCACGTGCAGGAAGTGTGTCCAGCTGCAGCTCTTGTTAGACCGCATGACGGCTCTCGAGCTGCGGATGGACTCACTTTGGAGCATGCGCGATGCTGAGGAGGTCGTGGATAGCACGTTTAGTGAATTGGTCACACCGCAGATTAGGATTGCTGAGGGAGAAAGGGAATGGGTGACCAAAAGGCAGAGAAAGAGCAGGAAGGCAGCGCAGGAGTCCCCTGCGGTCATCTCCCTCCAAAACAAGTATACCGTTTTGGATACTGTTGAGGGAGATGGCTCACCAGGGGAAGGCAGCAGTAGCCAGGTCCATGGCACCGTGGCTGGCTCTGCTGTTCCGAAGGGCGGGAAAAAGAGTGGAAGGGCTATAGTCGTAGGGGATTCGATTGTAAGGGGAGTAGATAGGCGGTTCTGTGGTCGAAAACGAGGCTCCCGAATGGTATGTTGCCTCCCAGGTGCACGGGTCAGGGACGTCTCAGATCGGCTGCAGAACATTCTAAAGGGGGAGGGTGAACAGCCAGTTGTCATTGTGCACATAGGCACTAATGATATAGGTAAAAAACGGGATGAGGTCCTACATGCAGAGTTTAGGGAGTTAGGAGCCAAGTTAAAAAGTAGGACCTCAAAGGTAGTAATCTCAGGATTACTACCAGTGCCACGTGATAGTCAGAGTAAAAATGAAAGAATAGTCAGGATGAATGCGTGGCTTGAGAGATGGTGCAGGAAGGAGGGGTTCAGATTTTTGGGACATTGGGACCGGTTCTGGGGGAGGTGGGACTATTACAAATTGGACGGTCTACACCTGGGCCGGACTGGAACCAATGTCCTTGGAGGTGCTTTTGCTAACGCTGTTGGGGAGGGTTTAAACTAATGTGGCAGGGGGATGGGAACCAATTGAGGTCAGTTGACAGTAAGGAGGTAGTAACAAAAGCCTGTAAGGAACTAGATAATGAAGTCAGTGTGACTAAGGGGAAGAGCAGGCAGGGAGCAGATGATGAATATAAAGGGACTGGTGGTCTGAGGTGCATTTGTTTTAATGCAAGAAGTGTAGTAGGTAAGGCAGATGAACTTAGGGCTTGGATTAGTACCTGGGAGTATGATGTTATTGCTATTACTGAGACTTGGTTGAGGGAAGGGCATGATTGGCAACTAAATATCCCAGGATATCGATGCTTCAGGCGGGATAGAGAGGGAGGTAAAAGGGGTGGAGGAGTTGCATTACTGGTCAAAGAGGATATCACAGCTGTGCTGAAGGAGGGCACTATGGAGGACTCGAGCAGTGAGGCAATATGGACAGAACTCAGAAATAGGAAGGGTGCGGTAACAATGTTGGGGCTGTACTACAGGCCTCCCAACAGCGAGCGTGAGATAGAGGTACAAATATGTAAACAGATTATGGAAAGATGTAGGAGCAACAGGGTGGTGGTGATAGGAGATTTTAATTTTCCCAACATTGACTGGGATTCGCTTAGTGTTAGAGGTCCAGATGGAGCAGAATTTGTAAGGAGCATCCAGGAGGGTTTTCTAGAGCAGTATGTAAATAGTCCAACTCGGGAAGGGGCCATACTGGACCTGGTGTTGGGGAATGAGCCCGGCCAGGTTGTTGAAGTTTCAGTAGGGGACTACTTTGGGAATAGTGATCACAATTCCGTAAGCTTTAAAATACTCATGGACAAAGACGAGAGTGGTCCAAAAGGGAGAGTGCTAAATTGGGGGAAGGCCAACTACACCAAAATTCGGCAGGAGCTGGGAAATGTAGATTGGGAGCAGCTGTTTGAAGGTAAATCCACATGTGATATGTGGGAGGCTTTTAAAGAGAGGTTGATTAGCGTGCAGGAGAGACATGTTCCTGTGAAAATGAGGGATAGAAATGGCAAGATTAGGGAACCATGGATGACAGGTGAAATTGTGAGACTAGCTAAGAGGAAAAAGGAAGCATACATAAGGTCTAGGCGGCTGATGAAAGACGAAGCTTTGAAAGAATATCGGGAATGTAGGACCAATCTGAAACGAGGAATTAAGAGGGCTAAAAGGGGTCATGAAATAGCTTTAGCAAACAGGGTTAAGGAAAATCCCAAAGCCTTTTATTCATATATAAGGAGAAAGAGGGTAACTAGAGAAAGGATTGGCCCACTAAAGGACAAAGGAGGAATGTTATGCTTGGACTCAGAGAAAATGGGTGAGATTCTAAACGAGTACTTTGCATCGGTATTCACCGAGGAGAGGGACATGACGGATGTTGAGGTTAGGAACAGATGTTTGATTACTCTAGGTCAAGTCGGCATAAGGAGGGAGGAAGTGTTGGGTATTCTAAAGGGCATTAAGGTGGACAAGTCCCCAGGTCCGGATGGGATCTATCCCAGGTTACTGAGGGAAGCGAGAGAGGAAATAGCTGGGGCCTTAACAGATATCTTTGCAGCATCCTTAAACACGGGTGAGGTCCCGGAGGACTGGAGAATTGCTAATGTTGTCCCCTTGTTTAAGAAGGGTAGCAGGGATAATCCAGGTAATTATAGACCGGTGAGCCTGACGTCAGTGGTAGGGAAGCTGCTGGAGAAGATACTGAGGGATAGGATCTATTCCCATTTGGAAAAAAATGGGCTCATCAGTGATAGGCAACATGGTTTTGTGCAGGGAAGGTCATGTCTTACCAACTTAATAGAATTCTTTGAGGAAGTGACAAAGTTGATTGATGAGGGAAGGGCTGTCGATGTCATATACATGGACTTCAGTAAGGCGTTTGATAAGGTTCCCCATGGCAGGCTGATGGAGAAAGTGAAGGCGCTTGGGGTCCAAGGTGTACTAGCTAGATGGATAAAGAACTGGCTGGGCAACAGGAGACAGAGAGTAGCAGTAGAAGGGAGTTTCTCAAAATGGAGACGTGTGACCAGTGGTGTTCCACAGGGATCCGTGCTGGGACCACTGTTGTTTGTGATATACATTAATGATTTGGAGGAAAGTATAGGTGGACTGATTAGCAAATTTGCAGACGACACTAAGATTGGTGGAGTAGCAGATAGTGAAGGGGACTGTCAGAGAATACAGCAGAATATAGATAGATTGGAGAGTTGGGCAGAGAAATGGCAGATGGAGTTCAATCAGGGCAAATGCGAGGTGATGCATTTTGGAAGATCCAATTCAAGAGTGAACTATACAGTAAATGGAAAAGTCCTGGGGAAAATTGATGTCCAGAGAGATTTGGGTGTTCAGGTCCACTGTTCCCTGAAGGTGGCAACGCAGGTAAATAGAGTGGTCAAGAAGGCATACGGCATGCTTTCCTTCATCGGACGGGGCATTGAGTACAAGAGTTGGCAGGTCATGTTACAGTTGTATAGGACTTTGGTTCGGCCACATTTGGAATACTGCGTACAGTTCTGGTCGCCACATTATCAAAAGGATGTGGATGCTTTGGAGAGGGTGCAGAGGAGGTTCACCAGGATGTTGCCTGGTATGGAGGGCGCTAGCTATGAAGAGAGGTTGAGCAGATTAGGATTATTTTCATTAGAAAGACGGAGGTTGAGGGGGGACCTGATTGAGGTGTACAAAATCATGAGAGGTATAGACAGGGTGGATAGCAAGAGGCTTTTTCCCAGAGTGGGGGTTTCAATTACTAGAGGACACGAGTTCAAAGTGAAAGGGGAAAAGTTTAGGGGGGATATGCGTGGAAAGTTCTTTACGCAGAGGGTGGTGGGCACCTGGAACGCATTGCCAGCGGAGGTGGTAGATGCGGGCACGATGGAGTCTTTTAAGATGTATCTAGACAGATACATGAATGGGCAGGAAGAAAAGAGATACAGAACCTTAGAAAATAGGCGACATGTTTAGAGAGAGGATCTGGATCGGCGCAGGCTTGGAGGGCCGAAGGGCCTGTTCCTGTGCTGTAATTATCTTTGTTCTTTGTTCTTTGTTCTTTGAGTGGCTCTGGATCCAGGCCACAAGTATGTCAGGGTGGGAAGGGTCTTGCCGGTTGGGGGTTGTGGCAGAGGGGGGCATAGTGGAGTCAGTAGCAAGGGCAGGCGAGTAGCTGTCAGTGTGCCCCAACCCCACTCTACCCCCCCCCCCCCCACCCCCCCACCTGATGTCAGGTCCCTTGTTCAGGCACTGTGCCTTTTAACAAGGACCCTCCACCCACCCCGCACCAGAACCAGGAAGCAGCCTGCATGGATTTTCGTGCCGTGCTTCCCGTGTGGCAATAGGGCCATCTGCTGCTAATTGCGGCAGTAGCGGAATGAGGCCCTTAATTTAGTATTAATTGCCTAGTTAAGAGCCTCAATTAGTGGCGGGGCGGGAAGGTTGTTAACAGGTCTTCCGCCCCGGACTTAATTTTGGCAGAGGTGGATAGGTGCCAGTGTCCCCTTGCCACCATCCCACCCGATTATATGTTCTCCCCACCTCCAAACCTGCCACAGGGTAGAGCGAAGATACCCCATAGTCTGTCATAAGCAAACAGGGATATTTTGTGCACAGTCCCTCCTATCCATACTGCATGATTGTCGAGATTTTCTCTTATATATCTCACCAAACTTCTATGGTCAGACAAAAGGGAAAAGATTGGGTAGATCCCAGTCTGGGTCTTTGAGAGCCATTGTCACCGGATTTTCCAAACCCTGACTTCTGCATACTCTTAACATACCATGAAACCTCCAAAATGGGATTTAAATGAGACAACTGTGATTTATGGTGTGAGATGAGTTCAGTGCAGCACAGGATCACATAACAGCCAAAGAGCATCAATCCTAGCACCATTTCACCCAAACCACATTATCAATCAACCAGGAAAAGTCAATAAAAATGTAGCACTGGCAACGAGTGAGCTTGGCTGTTACTTCACCCTCTTTCTCAAGTGTACATAAACAGATGTGAGAAAACAAAGTAATACAGCTCTGCCACGGATCGAAGAATCAGGTCTGTACAGAGAAGATTTATAAAACAATCAATGATACATGATCGTGCCTGTTTAACTCTCAGTGCTGGTACATGAGTAAGGTAGGGACATAACATGCAATAGCCTAGTGTGTAAATTTCCCAACTAATATTTTGTCTTTCTGAAATGATCCATTTATAATAATAAAGTGTGAGCATAAATAACAGCTACAAAACATTACATTTATTGCATTAACTTTGCCAATCAGATTAATTTCTGATTATGTAGAAGGAGCACTGCGACATTGATGCAATCACTGAAATTCAGATTTTCATTGTTCTTTCTGCTGGGCCTTTTGCCAAAAATGTTTGTAAGCAGCTTTAAATATCTCCCTGTGTACTGTTAATCATTAAAAGCACATTTTCCTGTGCGCTTACAATATTCAATACCTAAGCTTAGCCACAGGTGTACAGCAACATCATAATTGTAGCAAATTTTGTAAATAGGAAATTCTGTGTATCGGAAGGGTTCATGTAAAGTTAGCCATTAGAAGTGCAATAAAAACATACTGATGGAAATATTGTTATACAAAATACCAGTTTAATGGGCAATGGGTGGTCTGAGTGTTCCAGACTTATATTTGATGAAACACAGACAGCACCAAGTTCACGTTTAGTCACCCTACATCTTGAATAATAAACATAGGAGTAGGATTGTATCACACATCCACGATCGCATGTCAGAAGTATTCAAAGTCAAAATTATGACCCTAATAGACTTTTTGAGCAGAATTTTAAGTGTTAAGAGGAGTGCAGGGGGGCAGGTTCAGATGTGGTGGGAGGTGGGTGGTAGTTAAAGCCCTGAAAAGTGGCGTTGGATGGGAACCTGACATGGTCACAATCCCATTCATTTCCAGGTTTAACCCAAGCAGGCAAGCGATAAACACCCACAGAGCAGTTGGTAAGCAGTTAAAATATTGAAATCCTAATTAATTGTGAATTTAACCCAGCATTCTGGCATTAACAGCCAATGGATGGGTTTCTCGAGCTGTGTGGAACTCATCAGGCTTACCAGGCGAAAGCACAACAGAGAGTGCGTGTCAACTGAAACTGACAGGCTGGGAAGCCTTCAAACAATGAAACTGAATAGCTGCAGCCCTGCCTAGGTGTCAGGCTAGTGCTCACTACACGTCTTCGGACAATGTGCTCTTAGTGCTTGACAGGAGATTTCCAACTTCCTGAAAGTCAGTTCGCCTGTCTTGAACTTCAGTCACTTTAAGCTGTACTTCCCTGCCATCAATCTTCACCACAACAAAGGAGCAGCTTATGCAATTCCTATGGTTCAATGAAGAGTGCAGGAGGGCATACTAGGAGCTGCACCAGGCAGACCTCAAAATGAGGTGTCAACCTGGTGAAGCTACAACTCAGGACTATTTGCATGCCAAAGAGCATAAGCAGCATGCGATAGACAGAGCTAAGCGATCCCATAACCAACGGATCAGATCTAGGCACTGCAATCCTGCCACATCCAGTCATGAATGGTGGTGAACAATGAAACAACTAACAGGAGGAGGTGGCACCACAAATATCCCCATCCTCAATGATGGGGGAGCCCAGCACATCAGTGCAAAAGACAAGGTTGAAGCATTTGCAACAATCTTCAGCCAGAAGTGCCAAGTGGATGATCCATCTCGGCCTCCTCCTGAAGTTCCCAGCATCACAGATGCCAGTCTTCAGCCAATTCGATTCACTCCACGTGATATCAAGAAATGACTGAAGGCACTGGATACTGAAAAGGCTATGGGTCCTGACAATATTTCGGCAATAGAACTGAAGACCTGTGCTCCAGATCTTGCCGCACCCCTAGCCAAGTTGTTCCAGTACAGCTACAACATTGGCATTTACCCGGCAATGTGGAAAATTGCCCAGGTATGTCCTGTACACAAAAAGTAGGACAAATCCAACCCGGTCAATTACCGCCCCATCAGTCTGCTCTCAATCATCAACAAAGTGATGGAAGGTGTCATTGACAGTGCTATCGAGCGGCACTTGATTAGCAATAACCTGCTCAGTGACACTCAGTTTGGGTTCTGCCAGGGCCACTCAACTCCTGACTTCATTACAGCCTTTGTTCAAACATGGACAAAAGAGCTGAACTGAAGAGGTGAGGTGAGAGTGATTGCCATTGACATCAAAGCAGCATTTGACCGAGTACGGCATGAAGGAGCCCGAGTCACTGTGAATCAAGGGGAAGATCTCCACTGGTTGGAATTACACCTAGCGCAAAGAAAGATGTTTGTGGTTGTTGGAGGTCAAACATCTCAGCTCCAGAGCATCACTGCAGGAGTTCCTCAGGGTAGTGTCCTAGGCCCAAACATCTTCAGTTGCTTCAACAATGACCTTCCTTCAATCATAAGGTCAGAAGTGGGGATGTTCGCTGATGATTGCACAATGTTCAGCACCGTTCGTGACTCCTCAGATACTAAAGCAGTCTGTGTAGAAATGCAGCAAGATCTGGACAATATCCAGGCTTGGGCTGATAAATGGCAAGTAACATTCACGCCACACAAGTGACAGGCAGTGACTATCTCCAACAAGAGAGAATCTAACCATCTCCCCTTGAAATTCAAAGGCATTACGATCACTGAATCCCCCGCTATCAACATCCTGGGGGTTACCATTGACCAGAAACTGAACTGGAGTAGCCAAAAAAGACCGTGGCTACAAGAGCAGGTCAGAGGCTAGGAATCCTGTGGCATGTAACTCACCTCCTGACTCCTCAAAGGCTGTCCACTATCTACAAGGCACATGTCAGGAGTATGATGGAATACTCCCCATTTGCCTGGATGGGTGCAGCTCCAACAATACTCAAGAAGCTCGACACCATCCAGGACAAAGCAGCCCACTTGATTGGCACCCAGTCCACATACATTCACTCCCTCCACCACCGACGCACAGCAGCAGCAGTGTGTACCATCTACAAGATGCACTGGAGCAACGCACCAAAGCTCCTTAGACAGCACCTTCCAAACCAGTGACCTCTACCACCTAGAAGGACAAGGGCAGCAGATGCATGGGAATACCACCACCTGCAAGTTCCCATCCAAGTCACACACCATCCTGACTTGGAACTATATCACCGTTCCTTCACTGTCGCTGGGTCAAAATCCTGGAACTCCCTTCCTAACAGTACTGTGGGTGTACCTACCTCACCTGGACTGCAGCGGTTCTAGTCTTAAGTTGAAAAGTACACAAGACCAGGCACTGGGGATTAAAACGCTAACATGAATATATTATCATTAAAATATATCTTCCGGAAAATTTCAGGAAGTGAGAGAAGCAAAATGAATATATCTACCACTGATGATGGTAAGTAGCTTCTTACACCGCCCATATTTTTAGAAGCACGTTATTTGTATTAACACTTATTCTGTAAAAGCTTGCATTCATATATCCCTTTTCATATATTCTGGATGTCTTGAATCTCTTCACACCCAAAGAAGTATTTCTTAAGTGCAGTAACTGTTGTTTTGGAGATAAACGTAGCAGCCAATTTGTGCATAGTATGGTCCTAAAAATAACAATGAGTTGAATGAGCAGTTAATTTGTTATGGTGGTTGACCAGGACGCTGGAAGAACTCTCTGCTATTCTACGAAAATGTCGCAGGTCATCTTTGATGGTCCCCTGAACAAACAGATGAGGCCCTGGTTTAACATTTCACTAGAAAGGCAGCATCTCAGACAAGGCAGCACTCCTCCCAGTACTGCACCAACGTGTCAGCCATGATTATATGCTCAAGTCCTGGAAAGAGATTTGCACTTATATCTTTCTGACCAGATGTTGGAGCTCATGACAGAAACCTGTCCTCGTCATCAAGCAGAACTGGTCATATTTCTTTTGATGTTCCAGTAAACATCAGGAAGCCATTACAATAGAAAATGTAGAAAGGTTTACAGCACAGAAGGAGGCCATTCATCCCATCATGTCTGTACTGAAAATGATTGTTCATGACATTCCTTATTCCCAAAATTAGGAAGCCCAATCTGAGATTCTTTTCAGAATCTTTCATGAACATAATGTGGTGCGATGCTCCTCTGTTGAGTTCCATTGCACTGTTGCAACATGGAAACAAGCAGGTTAATAAAGAGAACAGTGGAATAATGAAAGCCAGCAGTGCCAATACTACACGCTGGCTTTGGACATCTCAATTCAAAGTAATCCCTTCACATTAGACACAATTCTGTAAAGATGGCCCAAATTCTTTTTCAATTGGCAGTTAATTAGTATACTAATTCTTTCCATCACTCAAATAGGTGGGATATGTAAAGCTGTTCCTTCACTATTTAGAAAGCTGTTTGCTAAGCCAGGCTTAGAACTAAAGCAGGCCATTACCCAAAAACTAGCAGCTGGCTCAGGACAGCATTTTTCTCACAACGCCCACACAAAGCCAAGAGAATTATTTTCAGATGGCAGCTAAGAGTTTTATTCATAAGTCAATACACTTGCCTAATTAAAATGTTGTATCTGATAAAGATTAAAGAAATATTGAGGCGAATTTTAACATCCAAAAATGGGTGGGCTGGGGACGTGACAGGTGTTAAAATTTTTAAAACCTGAATCGCAAACCCAACCCACCCACTTCCTCGATTAACAGAGGTGGGGGCAAAAGGCAGGCAGCCAACATGCTCTTAGGAAGTGGATCGACCATTTAATTATTTTAATGAGGATGGCAGCCTCTAATATAACCTGCTTTGCAGATTTTACAGTGAATGTCACGGTTCTCTTAATAGCACTGTTATGGGCACCCCCCATCAGCTCACCACCCCATATAAAGACTTGTGGGGTCAAAGTTTGGAGGCCACACATTATGAAGCAGAATAGAGCTATGCTTCAGCTATAATTTCTCCCCAGATTGTGCAATGCTTATTCATGAAGTCCCTCTAATGGCCAGCCCACAGTAGAGTACTTGAATCACAAGGGGAGAAAAACAAAATCAGTTTTACTTCAATCCCTGATATGGAGGTTACACCACAGTGTGTTTGGGGGATGTAATTTCCACAAAAACAATGTTTAACTTATCAAATATTTGTTTCTAAACACCTCGTGCAATAGCATAAACCATGTCTAAGCACTTATGATGTTATTACTAAAACAGGGAATACCTTTTGAAAAACACTTTATGAAGACCATGCCTATTTAAAAGCAAAAACTGACATTAAAACCTAAACATAAACTGAAGGGATGCAACTGAGTGAAATTTGTAAAGGCACATTCCAATCATTTCTTCTCAGACTTTCCTGTCATTGACCCCGTCCACTTATACTAATGGTACAAGTTGGAACGAGATGCAAGAAATCTTAAATTTAGTCCAAAAGCAAATACACACAGATAACCAGTCACCAAGGATTTACTGTTCTCAGCTGCAGTAAAGACCTCCCTTTAGATCAATTATTTACTGCAACCTTCATCATTTGAAAAGAGTGAACCTGTGATTAGATGAGCTAGTTGCTGGTGAATGTAGGAAAGTGCAGGTAGCTTTCATCAACCAGACTGCAATGGAACATAGCATTTAAAAAAAGATCACTAGAGAACAGATCAAACTTGTTTTCAATCAGAGCTGACTATCTTTCTACTGCACCCAACTAAGTCTAAGGAGAAGTCACCAAGGCAATTCATCTACTTATACTGGGCTGAAGTCACATCATTTATTATCCACAATTGTACTCAACTATGAACATATAAATTAGGAGCAGGAGTAGGCCACTCGGCCCTTCAAGCTTCAAACATTTACCAATAATGGTGAAATTGTCTTATATGTAGCAATCTTGTCACCCATTTGGCACTAATTATTTGACATTCACCCCATATTTTGAATAAATATTTGTTTGGCTCAGGTTGTAGTGAATGTGTCTTTAAGTTAGAAGATTGTGAGTTTGCAATGTCCATTTCTAGAACTTGATTGTATTAGCTTGATTTTAACCCCTATTGGGTTTTTGGCAGCCCTGAGTTCCAGGCCAGTGTATCTTAACTCATTGGCATCATCCGCATGCCAGCAGTCAGCTGCCTGCCTAAAACCAAGTAAAAAGCAGCATCTGGCCAGTGGGCAGGAGAAGTTCGGGCAGCAGGAGACCAGTGGCCGGCACTAGGTCATGGGGGGAATAAATAGGGCATGTTCAGCATAACTTCATGGGTTGGGATGGAGGAATCTGTCCAGATTTGCCTTGGGGAGCCTGGTGGAGCACATACCACATCTGTACAGTGCCCACTGTTGCAGCTGCTTTTCCACTGTCTGATGGCACTACTCTTCAACTTTTGGCTGCACTTTTCCACACATTGTTTATCTTTGGTCAATGGCTGCAGCATTTATCCACAAAGGAACAGTCACTGCATTATATGAAGTGTTTATTGGAGATTTCTGAGTTGTGTGATAAATTACCATATTAATGCAGTTTTTAAAATAAAATTAAACACATACTTAGTGCAGTCTATGAAGCATATTATGTAGCACACAACTATTAACTGACTGATAATATTGGACTCAGACTGGTGTCTGTACAACTTGATATACTGATCGATACTGCCAAATGTGCCTTACACTCTGCTTAATGATAACGGAGTTGTACAGATGGGTGTAAGCACACAGGCACTGAGCTCCCATAGCCAATTGCTTGAACTTAAACATGAGAGCATGGATAACAGCATGCACTTTTGAGAAATATTAAATAGATTGAGAATGATACTTGAAGAGTTCGGATGGATTCCTACGAACATTTTTAAGTTTGCCTTTACAATAGTGCTGGAGTTACCTGGTCATGTAAAAGTTAGCAGCTGTCAGTTGCAAGTAGTCCTATGTAGAGTGTTTCCACACTGGTTTAGAGGAAATAACCATGTTGGATCACAGCAGGACTTGTTCAGGTACATGGAATATCATAGTTTATTTCTCCCAATCTGTACCTGACTGGTGGAAAATACTCCCTTTGGTCCGCACAACTAGCACTTTTGTCATTTAATCTCTCCTGTCTTCCAACCCATCAGAGACCTTCCATTTTGTTCTTTTTCCTAATTCCCCCATTTCACTTGCTCAAAACCGAATACATTTCAAACTAATAAAATGACATGGAAGAGCACCAGCACACATTGGAAGTGCATCAACTGTGCAGGATGTCATTGTAGCAAATATCATACATGCTCTCTTGGCCCTTCTCTTTTCATTGTAATTAAGAAAATCTCCCTCGCAATCAATGTCCATTTTGAAAGTAGGTGTGTAAATTGAAAACAAGTTTGATGTGTTCTCTAGTGATCTTTTTTTAAATGCTATGTTCCATTGCAGTCTGGTTGACAAGATTGATACATATAAGACAATTTCACCTTTTATTTGTAACTGTTTGAGCTTGAAGGGCCGAGTGGCCTACTCCTGCTCCTAATTCATATGTTCATAGTTGAGTACAATTGTGGATAATAAATGATGTGACTTCAGCCCAGTATAAGTAGATGAATTGCCTTGGTGACTTCTCCTTAGACTTAGTTGGGTGCAGTAGAAAGATAGTCAGCTGTGACTGAAAACAAGTTTGATCTGTTCTCTAGTGATCTTTTTTTAAATGCTATGTTCCATTGCAGTCTGGTTGATGAAAGCTACCTGCACTTTCCTACATTCACCAGCAACGAGCTCATCTAATGTATACATAGATTATGTTCTGTCTTGTGAGTTTATTATAAATCTATTCGTTATTAGGATGTTGATATTTATTTTATTTATTCATCGACCTAAAATGTTAACTTTGTTTCTTTCACCATGGATGCTGCCAGATCTGCTGAGTATTTCCAGCATTTTCTGTCTTTAATCAAGAATGATCTGAGTGACCTACACACTGATTTATCCTCTCTTTCCAGGTATAAAATTCTAGTCTTTGCTTTCTACTGACATTCTGTGTGATTAGGAACATAGAAACATTCAGCCTCTCAAGCCTTTTCCACCATCCAATTAGATAGAATCATAGAAAGTTTAAGGCACAGAAAGAGGCCACTTAGCCCATAATGCCTGTGCCAGCCGAAAAACGATCCACCTATTCTCATCCCACCTTCCAGCATTTGGTCCATAGCCCTGCAGATTACAGCTCTTGAAGTGCATATCCAGACTTCTTTTGAATGTTTTGAGGGTTTCTGCCTCAATTACCCTTTCAGGCTGTGAGTTCCAGACCCCCACCATCCTCTGGGTGAAAAAGTTTTTCTTCAACTCCCCTCTAATTTTTCTACCAATCATTTTAAATCTATGCCTCCTGGTTACTGACCCCTCTGCTAAGGTGAATAGACCCTTCACCTCCACTCTATCCAGGGCCCCTCAAACTTTTGTACATTTCAATCAGATCTCACCTCAGTCTTCTTTGTTTAAAGGAGAATAACCCCAGCCGATTCAATCTTTCCTCCCAGCTGCATTTTTCCAGTCCTGGCAACATCCTTGTAAATCTCCTCCATACTCTCTCTAGTGCAATTGTATCCTTTCTGTAATGAGGTGACCAGAACTGCACACATTACTCAAGTTGTGGCCTAACCAATGAGTTATACAGTTCCAGCATAACCTCCCTGCTCTTGTATTCTATACCTCGGTTTATAAAGGATAGGATTCCATATACCTTCTTAACCACCTTATCAATCTGTCCTGCTACCTTCAGGGATCTGTGCACATTCACTCCAAGGTCCTTCACTTCCTCCGTACCTCTTAGTATTTTCCCATTAATCGTGCATTCCTTTGCCTTGTTTGACCTCCCCAAATGCATCACCTCACACTTCTCCAGGTTGAATTCCATTTGCCATTTTTCTGCCCATGTGACCAGATCATCAATATCTTCCTGCAGCCTACAGCTATCCTCCTCATCATGGCTGATCTGCATCTTAATTCCATATACCTGCCTTGGTAACATTTTCCTTCATACGCTTGCGTAACAAAAAGCTATCAATCTCAGTTTTGACATTTTCACTTGGACTAGCCTCAACAGATTTTTGGTGGAGAGTGTTCCAAATTCCCATTACCCTTTGTGTGAAGAAATAACATAATTGCTTCCCTTCTAGTGAGCAAGTGGCTAGCCTAAAATTTTCCCATGACAAGGAATAAAAACACAAAAGAGTCATCTGCACAAATGTTGCATCTATTAGGGCATGAGACTGTGCTGGAGGATTATCACATCAGTGCACCACACTACCCCACTGTACCAATTAATTAGTGATGCATTAAAACTACATGGTCACTTATTGTAATTTCTTCAACCAGTATTAAACTTCGTCAAATTAAATTTATATGTTATACAACTCTAGTGCAATTTTGCTTCTATTGAGTTGTAAATCATTTTGTAATAGAGTTATTTTGATTCTTCACACCCTGTTGGTCTCCAGTTATTGTTGCTATGACCCGACAAACAAAGTAAACCAACCTGATGTATCCTGAGTTAAATATATAAAAACGTTGATAATAATTGGTATTTGGTTGTCATGACTCTTCCTGTTGAAATGCTTTATTGTATAATTATTTCTTTTTAACAGGTTAAGTATTTAAAACTTACAATATTTGTTTTATTGCAGAAAAAAGCTGGACAGAAAGGCCCAAGAAGATTACGCTGCGTCTTTAGAAAAGCAAACTGGATTTGTCAAGTTTAAATCCTTTCTGTACAAAATCTGTGTACTGCTATTCCATTTGTTAAAATCGAAGTACATTTTACATTATCTAATGAATAAGATCCTTAAAAGAGTTCTGATGTAATGCAAACGAGTTTGGCAAACTCCTTTTATTATATTTTGCTGAAACTTAACCCAATGATGAAAGTCACGTGGAAGAGCACCAGTACCCATTAGAAATGCATCACCTGTGCAGGATGTCATTGGAGCAAATATCATACATGATCTCTTGGCCCTTCTCTTTTCTTTGTGATTAAGAAAATCTCCCTTGCAATCAATGTACATTGTGAAAGTGGGTGTGTAAATTGTCATGTATTGCAAAGATTAAGTTCTGTCTTGTGTGTATTATAAATCTATTCGTTATTAGAATGTTGATATTTATTTAATAAATGGATTATTTAAAAACAACATCTAGACAAAGATTTACCTTTAGCACTTCTGTTGCATTTTTCGTTTTTATGAAGTATAGACAATAATTAAGAATATTCTTCAAACATGCTAGTTTTCATGTGCTTGATTCTTGTAATTTCTAGTGCATCTTATAGACACAGAGGTTAAAACATTGCCACAGCCGTCAATACTCACCTATTTCGAGTTAAACATGTTTATTAATCTGTTAGAATTTAATTTGCATTGAAAATATATGAAACTAAATGTGGCTTCAGATACTTAAATGAGTTATCAAGCAGCTTCATTGCTTTTAGGTACAAATTTCATCTTCCCCATGGCAAGGATCCTCCAGAATAAAATTAAACAAGAAATCACAGTGTTCACCTTTGCAGTTGCTGTTTCAGTTAGCAGCGTAGCCTGACTCCTTACCACATATCTAATGAGGTCATCCAGTTTTCCGCAAGCTGTTGGAGACGTTGTCCACACACTGGAAGTGCCAGAATGAGATTCGGTCAACTCCTTTGTGAACACGTGCCCTCTATTGGCCAGACTACTAAATTACATAAATCAAAGAAGAGGAGGAATAACCAATGGGAGCAAACGTGGACACAGTTGGCTCAATTAATGGGACCACAGAGCATTATCTGTTGCAAAATGTTTTGTTAAAATAACTTGATCCCCACGTTATTTGTTTACCTAACTGATTACTGAGCTTTATTGAATTATATTGCGATTTATGTTTGTGGATGTGTATTAGTTAGGAGTTTCTGGAGAAACCTAGTGTAAACAAGGCCACCATGGCAGTTTGTGCTCATAAAGAGTGATTCTTTATTCAACAAACTACCACTACTTTTATGTTCCTGTGAAGTGCATTGGGATGTTTACTACATCAGCTCACCTGAATGAAGGTCAAAACAAAAAGGGAGAGGGAAAATTACATTTACTTTGATAGGGAAATTGTAGGTTCTTTATAGGTAGATGAGTTAGGAGGGGTGTATTTGCTAATGTGGCTCAATGGTAGTACTCTCACTTCTGCGTCAGAGCTCAGGGTTCTACTCCTGCTGTAGAGCACATGGTCTAGGACATAGTGCAATACTGAGGGAGTGCTGCACACTCAGTGGTGCTGTATTTCAGATTAAACCGAAGCCCCATCTGCCCTCTCGTAGATGTACAGGATCCCACAGTACTATTTGAAAATAAGCATGGGAGTTATCTGGTGTCCTGGCCAATATTTATTCCTCAACCTAAAATACTAAAAATAAGATTATCTTGTCATTTATTTTCATTACTGCTTGTGGGACTTGGCCGCACACAACTTGGCTGCTGTGTATCCTTATATTACAACACTGATTACACTTCAAAAATACTTCATTGGCTGTAAAGTGCTTTGCGACATCCTCAGGTTGTGAAAGGCCCTGCATAAATGCAAGTTCTTTCTTTTCCTCACCTTGCTTTTGATCTTATCTCTAAGGAATATACAAAAAATTGTGGATAACTAGAGTTAGTGGTGTATATCTATTCATAAGAATATTTTAAAGTGCATCCCTCATATTGCAGGTGTCATATTTTGATATGTGTGCAAATATCCGTCAAACTAAAAAAAAAGGAAAAGAAAGCCAGCAATTTCCAATTTAGAGAGAAATTTTCTTAGCAGCCAAAAATACTTCCTAATTGAGCTCAGAACTCAGAATGTGCCCAAGAGTAAATAACCTCTGATTGAACTCAGGGTTTTACATTATTCAGATCATGAGCATTAAAAGAATAGACCATGTTACATATGGTTGCCCTTAGCAGCAGAATAATGCTTTGTGCTTTCTATAGTGTTATACTCCTGTCCTTACAAAGTATCATAGCCTCTGGCTAACCATAAACAACAGCATAAGATTTTTAGTTACATTAATAAACATTTGGAGACATTTCCATCATTTGGCACACATGCAGTTTTTTTTCTGATCTCAGCACATGCTAAAAAGCAATTAACCTCTGATTGACTTCAGAAAGCAATTGTGAACAGACCTGCAGTTTTAAAGGTTTGCAGGCAACTACACCTTAGCAGCAAATAATATGTATGTTGTGGTATGTACCACATGGCACAATGCTCCTTGTAAGACAAAGTACCATTAGCAGTGCCACCAGACACCCACTAGACTTTATAAGATTAATGATTTTAAGCAGAGGAGGAAGCTGTGGGACTTGAATTAATACCAATGTCACCCAAGATGCCCATTAGTATCATGCTAATTGAATACCTTCTTTCAATGCATTGCTTTGCTATTTATTCTGTTGTCTAAATATTGTTTCCTTCCAAAGCAAAACGCTATCATACAGGGACGGGGACCCTAAAACCTTGCTATCTAATTCAATCCAAGACCAAGTGACAATAATACACTTGACAGTTAGGCCACAAAATTACAATATATATCCAGAGTTTACACAACACAACAAAGACCATTGCCTAAAATTAAATAAATAAGGATTGGTGACAACAGAGTGCTTATGCGAATGAATTCCAGAATAATTAGGCAATTCAGTTCATATCACAATGTCTACCTTGTGGCTACTAATCCTATTAACTGCAGCACATTGTATATGTTGTTGTCTGGCATTTCTTAATTTTCAGAGTCTAATTGCTAGCTTGAGAACTAACATGCCTGTACGTTTACATCACTGGATTTTGGGTTATAGGCAGAATTCTAGGGAAAACAGACCGGCCTTCAGTGGATTAGGTGTTGCCTGATGCCTTTGTGGATATAATGCCACCTGTTAAAAAAACTTGTAACAAGCATCAAAATCAATAGTACATGAATGATGCAGACTGGAACTATTCCTGGACCACTGCTAGACATTAAAAGCTTGCCTAAGTCCCCGGTTACTTTTTTGAGACAGGTTTCCCTACAACAACCCTTTAGTGAAGTGAAGTCAGCGTGTATGCTATTTAATGGGCACCCTATTAATGGAACCATTTGTTTAATTAATCCCCCAAACATTCTGCAATGTGCGTTCAACAGCAAGATTTGAAACAGTAATTGCATTACCAGCTAGGAGCAGGGACTTTCCATATTAACAAGGCTTTACTGTAAACATATAGTCAATACATTATTATTCTATTTGCTACATGACATGAACGCAACAATGAGTTCAAACATAACATCTCATTGAATTATAAAACACATTATTCAAAGGAATTCAGACTTGATATTCGATGCTTAATTGTCACTTCAATAAGCAAAGCCATATTTATTTCCAGATTTATTATGCAGTGAATTTTGCAGCTTATCGGGTGCCATCATGGAATCAGGATAGTCAAAGGCTGTGCTTCCAGTTAATGTGGCATTGCTTGTTGCACTGATGGACATAGTGAGGATTCAGAGAGAGGCAGTCTCTGCAGCAAAAAGAGGGAGAAATTTGCTGTTGCCACAAAGAATGCATGGATGAAGATGGCCTAGGAAGTCAGCAGCCAAAGCATTGTGCTATGCTCCTGGATTCAGTGCAATGACCTCACCAGGACAGGAAAAGTGAGTACTGTTGCACAGTTGCCTACATCCTGCTGTGCGCATCACTGCCAACTCTGGTTTGTCAAGCCTAACTCTATTGCATCACTCCTAACACCCAATTACCTTGCAAGTGCACCATTGTTCTCATTTTGTGCACTTCCTCACATTCCCATCTATCCATCCACTGCTGCCACTCACCCCGACCCTTTTGCAATTTCATGCCTGTCCCTGATTTTCACCGTCACCAAATGCACTGCATCCATTGGGTGAACACACGCCATTACAGTCACTCATAGGTCTGTTCTTCACCCCTTGCAGAAGGGAACACAGAACACAAGGGACAAGAAGAGAACTGCAGGTGGCCCTCAACAGATTTTCCAGCTGACAACTGCAGGAAGTGCTGGAGATCATGGTGTTTTGGCATCCCTGATCATTGGAGGTGGGAACGTTCCAGTTTCCCGATGACAGAATTAAATATCAGTGACCCATATTTCATACAATACTCAGTCCTGTAGACTTGATTTCAGCAGCAAGTGAAATAAGGTCATCATCATAATGCTAAGTTGCAAAATTCATACCGTGCCGGCACTAATTCATGTCTTTACTCTCCGCCAGGACCTTCACATCTGCAGCAGCCGTCTGTGGACCTCACAGATGATGAATCCTCAGAGCAGCTGATTCCTCTGTAGGTGCATCATCACAGAATTCATGCAGACCATGCATCAGCACAGATACTCGCACCTCTGTGGATCCAGTTAGACAGATAGTTCACAAGTGAGTAAAAGCAGACAGTGATGGCAGGGACTCAGACCTCTCCAAGTTCTACTCAGCTGGGTACAGATGCTGTACCTAGGGGCTGTTAATGAAAAGGATAACCATTGAGGGGCAGCAGAAAATCTGTGACTTACTGAAAGGACTTCCCCACACATTATCCATGATTGCAGACAGAATGAATAAGTTCAGCTCAAGCATGGATGGGTGGATGTTCCAGGCCATTGCAAGGATGTCTTCTTCCATAAATAGAGTGGCCAACTTCCATAGAACCTCAAATGCGTCCATGCAGGTCTTCACCATGAGTGTACAGACTCTGGATGCCAACATGTCTGGCACCTTAGAGATTATTGAGAGATACAGCGCTGAAACAGGCCCTTCAGCCCAACAAGTCTGTGCCGACCATCAACCACCCATTTACACTAATCCTACATTAATCCCATATTCCCTACCACATCCCCTCCTACATTAATCCCATATTCCCTACCATTCTCCTACTTACATTAAGGGCAATTTACAATGGTCAATTTACCTATCAACCTGCAAGTCTTTGGCAGTAGGAGGAAACTGGAGCACCCGGCAGAAACCCACACAGTAATAGGGTGAACTTGCAAACTCCACACAGGCAGTACCCAGAACAGAACCCGGGTCACTGGAGTTATGAGGCTGCGGTGCTAACCACTGCGCCACTGTGCCGCCCAATACTTTAGCCTTAGCCTTACAGCTTGTCAATTATTTGCAGCAGGCGGCTTTCCAGCAGCGTGGTAGGAGTGAAGGGCAGCTGGCCCATGACTTCCACTTCTCACCCATTCCCCCAACCTCTTACTCAGTACCCAACATGCTGCCCTCGTTATTCGAATGCCAGGTATGACCCAGGCGCAAGTGATACAGTCTTTGATGGGGCCATCAGTCGAGAGCATCTCAACAGTCGGATCAGGTACCAGAGCAGCCTGCCTCTACCTCTGCTCAAGTAACAGTGGTTGCACTATGTAGGAGCAGTCGGAAAAAGAGTAAAGCTTTGTAGTTCCACAAGTGTATGTGCATGGGTGCGTGACAAAATGTTAGGTTGTTAAGTTTCTGTTGTTTAGTAGAATCACATAAAATGTATTACTTTGCACCACATTTCCAGTTGATGAGGATCAAGGGGAGGATGTGCAATCGGTGGTTGGTTGGTAGCTTTATGCCAGTAGAATTGGTGGGGGCGGGAGGGCAGAGAATGTCTGTTAGATATGGTTGTTACATGGGTCCAATGATGCTAACTAGCAGAACCTTACAGCTATAAAGGAATCCCTGGCATCCCGATCAGCAATGTGAGTAGCTGGTGCTGTATTGGGGTCGCCATCTTCCTTCTTCTTCTCCTCCCCCTCCTTTTCCTTTTGCTCTTCCTCATGCTTCCTGTATTCGTCTGCAGGGGATGTGTGCATAGCGCCTTGTTAGTCTTACAGCTCCAATCCTTGCTCTACACAATGTTGTGCAGAGCGCAGCCCACTGTTATCATTCTGGAGTCCACAGCTAATGAGTAGTGAAGGGCACATCCAGATCTGTCCAAGCACCCAAAACACTTCTTGAGCATGCTGATCGCTATCTCAATGATACATCTGATGGTCCTATGGCTTTCATTGTATTGCTCTTGGGCTTCATTGGTTAGGTTTCTCAGGGGTATCATCAGCCAACTTTGAAGGAGGTATCACTTGTCTCCTAGCAGCCATGCTTTGAGACTGCTTGTAGGTCCAAAGAGGTTGGGGAGCTTGGACTGCCATAGGATGAAAGCATCAAGGCAAGTAATTAGGAAGGCAAATGTTATGTTAGCCTTTATTGCAAGGGTGTTGATGTATTAGAGTAAGTGGCTTTAGTGAGACCAGAGTACTGTGTACAGTTTTTGCCTCCTTACCTAAGGAAATATATTCTTGCCTTAATGTGGGTGCAAAGAAGGTTAACTAGATAGACTCCTGGAAGAGAGGATTGTCCTACAAGGGGAAATTAAGTAGAATGGGCCTATAGTCTCTGGAGCTTAGAAGAATGAGTGATGATCTCATTGAAACAAATTAAATTCTTAGAGCACTTAACAGGATATATGCTGAGAGGCTGTTTCTCCTGGCTGGAGAGTCTAGAACCTGGGATCGTAGTCTCAGGATCAGGGGTTGACCATTTAGGATGGAGAAAAGAAGGAATTTCTTCACCCAGTTGGTTGTGAATCTTTGTAATTTTCTCCCACAGAGGACTGTGGATGCTCAGTCTTTGAGTATATTCAAGGCTGAGAATAAAAGACTTTTGGACACAAAGGAATTTGAGGGATATGGGGATAAGGTGGGAAAGTGGAGTTGAGGTAGAAGAAGCTATGTTCTTATTAATTGGCAGAGCAGGCTTGAGGGGCCGTATGACCTACTCCTGCTTCTATTACTTATGTTCTTATATTCTTATGGAAGCTCATCTTGGGGTCAAATAACCAGGTTATGAATGATCTGGTTCAGAAACTGGTGCACACCAGCATTAGCTTTTCTTGTGGTTAGACACCAGCTGAGCATTGATGGAATGGAGTCCCTTGCAGTTTACAAATACTCCTGGTTGCTCTGGCACCATCACAGGCAAAGTTAACATATGCTGACCCTGGCAAATTATCCATCAGTGACCTGTCTTATCCATTTATGTGTGGACAACTTCGATATCCTGTATCAGTCTCCAGCAGTACCCTGGAAGGATCCAGAGCAAAAACGTTGTCATTTTTGCAGCCATTGGTAATGCATGGATAACAGTCAATCCAGAAGCGGGTCTTCTTCCATGAGGCTGAAGATGTCTGCCACCATCCAATGTGAAAACTTCAGCCTCCTGAAGCATTGCTCTTCCAGGAGGTCAAGGGAACTCAGCCTCTGCCCGTATACCCTGTTACACAGGTAATGCTTTCTTTGAGCTCGACCTCTCCGCTTCTCCTCTCTCGGTGGTGTCGTAAATAGTGAGGAGGAAAGCCTTAGATTACAGGATGATGCAGATGGGCTGGCAAAATGGGCGGAGCAGTGGCAAATGGAATTTAATCCTGAGAAGTGTGAAGTGATGCATTTTGGGAGGACTAACAAGGCAAGGGAATATACAATGGGTGGTAGGATCCTAGGAAGTACAGAAGATCAGAGGGATCTTGGTGTACTTGTCCATAGATCACTGAAGGCAGCAGCACAGGTAGACAAAGTGGTTAGGAAGGCATATGCGATCCTTGCCTTTATTAGCCGAGGCATAGAATATAAGAGCAGGGAGGTTATGATGGAGCTGTATAAAATGCTAGTTAGGCCACAGCTGGAGAACTATGTACAGTTCTGGTCACTGCACTATAGGAAGGATGTGATTGCACTGGAGAGGGTGCAGAGGAGATTCACCAGGATGTTGCCTGGCTGGAGCATTTCAGCTATGAAGAGAGACTGAAAAGGCTAGGGTTATTTTCCTTGGAGCAGAGAAGGCTGAGGGGGGACATGATTGAGGTATACAAAATTATGAGGGGCATTGATAGATTAGATAGGAAGAAACTTTTTCCCTTAGCGGAGGGGTCAATAACTAGGGAGCATAGATTTAAGGTAAGGGGCAGGAGGTTTAGAGGGGATTTGAGGAACAATTTTTTCACTCAGAGGGTGGTTGGAATCTGGAACGCACTGCCTGAAGAGATGGTAGAGGCAGGAACCATCACAACATTTAAGTAGTAATTAGATGAGCACTTGAAACGCCATAGCATACAAGGCTATGGGCCAAGTGCTGGAAAATGGGATTAGAATAGGTAGGTGCTTGATGACCGGCACAGATACAATGGGCCGAAGGGCCTGTTTCTTTGCTGTATAATTCTATAACTCTATGACTCTGCTGCACCCCTTGCTGCTGTTCCCCTCTCTGCCACTCCCCTCCCTGCCGACCACCTTCAGGTCTCTCCAAAACAGGCTGCTACTGCTGTTGCTGAAGGTCATCTTGCTCCTTGGCTGAGGTCCAATATAAGGCACACATCTTGATCTCGAGTGTCAACACCTTCAAAGTACAGAAATTAACCTCGCACAATACATAGGCCAGAATTTTACACCACCCCAGCGGGCCACTTAAGGGCCCTCGCCTGCCTCCACGGGTATTTTACCCATGGCAAGTGGATGTGCTGGGGATGTGAAAGGCAACCCAGTGATAGCTGCTGGCCTTTCCGCACCCCGGGGGTGGGGGCATGGCAGTCGGGCACAGCATGCCCGATTGAGGGCCGTCCCCACCTCCCAACCCTCCCCCAGGACCCAAGACACACCCCTCCCCCCAAAGGACCACTCCAGCCTCACCATGGAAGGACCTATCCCCCTGGTGAGACATGCCCCTACTTACCATCCCTCCTCGATCCATGGCGTCAGCTGGGCTGCAGTCCCAGCAGTGACCACCGCTCCTGGTGGCGCTGCTGGGACTGCCAACCCGCTGATTGGCCGGCAGCTCACTGAGGCGGGACCTCCTCCCTCAGGTGGGTGGAAGTCCCACCTCGGAACAATTAAAGCCCGGGGACGCGTAAAATACAGGACGGATCCCCAGGCTAGGTGGAAGGGGTTCGCCACCGACTTTCACATCGGAGTCCGGCTCGAATCCATCACCGTATAATTCAGGCAATAGTCTCGACAAACCCAGTGGGAGGCGAGAAAGGAACTGTGAGCACTGGGTTTTTATTACTGTATTTACCTTACTTTTAATGAGTCTCATGAATTGTCGCTCTCTCCTCACCTTGATTTTAATGGCGAATTTCAGGAAGCCCAGGAAACCTGTGCATATGCAGTTAAAATATTGCTGTAATTCAATGATTTAAATATTCAAATCATTAACCTGTTCTCCGGAGGACGTTATCTGCACACAGCCAAACATGTCAAATTTAAAATAAAAATAAGAAATGCTGGAAATACACTCCAGGTCTGGCAGCATCTGTGGAGACAGGAGCAGAGTTAACATTTCAGGTCAGTGATCCTTGATCAGAACAGGCAGAGCCAAAAATTTAATAGATTTTAAGCAAGTAAAGTGGGGGTGGGGCAAGAGATAACAAAAGAGAAGGTGTTGATAGGACAAGGTCACAGAGAATAACTGACCAGAAGGTCATGGAACAAAGGCAAATGGTATGTTAATGGTGTGCTGAAAGACAAAGCATTAGTACAGAGAGGGTGTTAATTAACAGAAAACTGAACAGCCTGGCCCCAAGCGCAAGCGTGAACAAAAACAGTACAAACAAACTAAACAAACCAAAATAAAATAAACGCATAAAAAAGAAAAAAGAAAAAATAGCTAAAAATAAAAATACAAAGGTGGGCCTGTCATGCTCTGAAACTATTGAACTCAATGTTCAGTCCAGCAGGCTGTAGCATGCCTAATCGGTAAATAAGATGCTGTTCCTCGAGCTTGCGTTGATGTTCACTGGAACACTGCAACAATCCCAGGACAGAAATGTGGGCATGAAAGCAGGGGGGAGTGTTGAAATGGCCAGCAACCGGAAGCTCGGGGTCATGCTTTTGGACTGAGCTGAGGTGTTCCGCAAAGTGGTCGCCCAGTCTGCGTTTGGTCTCCCAAATGTGGTAGAGGAGACCACATTGTGAGCAGTGAATGCAGCAGGCTAAATCGAAATAAGTACAGGTAACTAGCTGCTTCACCTGAATGGAGTATTTGGGGCCCAGTCAGCATTCCGAAGTGATCTTTCCCTCCGCGACACCCAGGTCCACTCCTCCATTACCCCCACCACATCGTCCCCTTCCCACGGCACCTTCCCTTGCAATCGCAGGAGGCGTAATACCTGCCCATTTACCTCCTCTCTCCTCACCATCCAAGGAGACCAAACACAGACTGGGTGACCGCTTTGCGGAACACCTCTGCTCAGTCTGAAAGCATGACCCCGAGCTTCCGGTTACTGGCCATTTCAACACTCCCTCTTGCTTTCATGCCCACGTCTCTGCCCTGGGATTGCTGCAGTGTTCCAGTGAACATCAATGCAAGCTCGAGGAATAGCATCTCATTTACCGATTAGGCACAATACAGCCTGCTGGACTGAACATTGAGTTCAATAATTTCAGAGCATGATGGACTCACCTTTGTATTTTTATTTTTGCCATTTTTCTTTTTTCTTTTATATTTTTTATATATTTATTTTATTTTGGTTTGTTTAATTTGTTTCTACTGTGCCTACCCACTGTTTTTTATCATGTCTGTGCTTGGGGCCAGGCTGTTCAGTTTTCTGTTAATTAACACCCTCTCTGCACTAACGCTTTGTCTTTCAGCACACCATTAACATACCGTTTGCCTTCATAACCTTCTGGTCAGTTATGCTCTGTGACCTTGTTCTATCAACACCTCTTTTGTTATCTCTTGCCACACCCGCGCTTTACTTGCTTAAAACCTATTACATTTCTGGCTCTTTCAGTTCTAATGAAGGGTCAGTGACCTGAAATGTTAACTCTGCTTCTCTCTCCACAGTTGCTGCCAGACCTGCTGTGTATTTCCAACATTTCTTGTTTTTATTTCAGATTTCCAGCATCTGCAGTATTTTGCTTTTATGTTGGTGTCCAATTTAAACCCAGGAACTGGCATGTTGGAGCCAGCTTTCAGATGCACTGACAGTTTCGCTGACTTTATCCCCCTACCTGCACCTAAACCCACACACTCCTCTTTCTAAAATTCTCCCCAGTGTTACAGGTTGATGGCATTTCATCAAAACTAATTTAAGATAATTGACAAAAGAATCGAGGGGTGGTGGGGGCAGACAGAGGAAGGGGGGAGAGGAGCTCTGGTGATGAGAACTTTTTTTATGCAGCAAGTTGTAATGATCTAGAATGCATTGCATAGATGCAAAAGTTCCGCAAGCATATATTTTACAGGAAGATAATGTCATTTCCAATGATTATGCAAAACAGATACAAGAACAACTGACTCTTTAAGCTGTCATTCTTCATGTATGTATTTTAAATTATCATTTCTGCTCTATAGAATTTGCCTATATTTTGCTTCTGCAAATTCTTTTAAGTTTATATGAATTCCTTTATTTTAGTTTTTACAAGGTGGGTAAGGGTTTGTTATCTTCAGTCTTTCAGACTGACAAAAGACAGATCAGTTTTGATTGCCTTTTTCTGGCAGTAACAGGCAGGTAATGGCCTCAGCAAGTAATTAGGAAATTAATAGAATGTCATTGTTTATTGCGAGGGAATTGAATACAGAAGTAGGAAGGTTATGTTTCAGTAATACAGGGCATTGGTGAGACCACATCTAGAGTGTTGTGTACAGTATTGGTCTCCTTATTTAAGGAAGGATGTGCTCAGAGAAGGTTTACTGGACTAATACCTGGAATGGGCAGGTTGTCTTATGAGGAAAGGTTGGACAGGCTAGGCTTGTATTCACTAGAGTTTAGAAGAGTCAGAGGCGGCGTGATTGAAACATATAAGATCCTGAGTGGTCTTGACAAGGTGGATGTGGAAAGGATGTTTCCTCTTGTGGGAGAATCTGGAACTAGGGGTCACTATTTAAAAATAAAGGGTCGCGCATTTAAGGCAGAGACGAGGAGATAATTTTTCTCTCAGAGGGTTGTGAATCTTTGGAACTCTCTTCCTCAAAGGCAGTGGAAGCTGAGTCTTCAAATATTTTTAAGGCAGAGGTAGATAGATTCTTGATAAGCAAGGAGTTGAAAGGTTATCGGGGGTAGGCAGGAATGTGGAGTCGAGGTTGCAATCAGATCAGCCATGATGTTATTTAATGGCAGAGCAGGCTTGAGTGGCCGAGTAGCCTACTCCTGCTCCTAATTTGTATGCTCATATGTTCATTATGTTCATAATGAGGTCCGTAGCCTTACCAACGCATTAACACTGGTGGTACAGCAGGCTCCATTTTGAAAGGGGCTGACTGACAGGTGTCTAAAGCATCCCTCTGTTTCAGGTAATATGTCTGGTTAAATATGGCAATCAGGGGCCAATGAGGTAAATATAACCACAATTGCCACTTCAGGTTGGAACTGGTCACAGCCTTCCCTGTGCACGCACTGATGAGTTCTATGAGTGATGGAACTGAAGAGGCCAGCAAAAGGTAAGAGTTGAATTATTTTGGTGAGCCTCAGAGAGCAGGAGCAAGAGCAGGAGAAGCACCTGACATGCCTATGTAAAGGTGGACCCCAGCAGATTTGATAGGGTGTCCTTGCAGCTGGCTCAGTAGAGCAGGTTAAAATCCCAAATGGTGGGATCCTGGTAGCTTTCCAGGAGGTAAAATACCTTGCCAAGCTGCCCAGTTTCTTTCTAAGTGAGTAGCTTTAAAATCACCCCCTAAATCTTAATAAAACAAAGCTCAAAATCCGAAGTGTAATTATGCAAATTTTACCATAACAGTTTAAGTTTCAATTTACAGAATGTATCATTCACTATTTGGTTTGTGAATCATGCCTATAGTACTGGGTTTCCATTTATTATTTACTGTTGTGGAAGATTTAGAGACTTTAGGAGTTTCAAAATATCAAGTCTTGGGAAAGAACATGAATGGGAGACAGTGTGATGAATCAATACAGGAAGAATGTAAAAAGAAGGAAGAGGTTAAAACAGCTTGGGAAGAACAAGAGAGATGAAGTACTGACATAATGCTTGAATATCAGTTAATACTAGAAGGGCAATAGCTGGTATCACAGATCTGAAAGGTAAAAATCACAAAGTCCAACTGGAAATGCAGAATTGGCTACTTCCTTCTTGCTGTTTTTTGGATGACACGTTGAACCAAGGGCTCGTCTGTCTTCTCAGGATGATGTAAAAGATCTTATGGCATAATTTCAAAGAAGAGTAGGTGTGTTCTCCACAATGTCCTGGCCAATAATTATCTATCAATCAATATCACTAAAACAGATTATTTCGTGCTATTGCTATTTATGAGACATTGTTGGGTACAAATTGGTTGTCACATTTCCTACATTACAACAGTGACTACATTTGAAAAGTACTTTATTTGTTTCAAAGTGTTTTGGAACGTTGTGATATCATGACTGCTTTAACATTATCTGAAAGACAGTATCCTGATAGTGTAGCATTCCTTTAGTAATGCATTGAAGCACCTCCCTAGGTTAGGCGGTCATCTTTGGACTAGAACTTAAACCATAGCCTTCCAACTCAGAAAACAAAAGTGATACCATTGAGTCAAGATTGACATCTCAAAATAATTACTGTGCCTGAGGCAAAGTAATGTCAAGCAGAGTTTATGGCCAACTCAGCGATTGAACCTGCCACTTTGGCATTATTATTAGCATGCTTTAACCAGCTGAACTAACAGGCCACTATGGACAAATGGAACATGTGGAATTACAACTGGCATAAATGGCACTGTTAATACTGTATATTACTTGTTCCTTTGATATATGAACTTTTGTAAGACTCACAGGACAATAAATAACATCCAAAACATGTGTGTTTTATTATAACTTAACTGGAGCATTTATGTACAAACAATTACTGAACAAGCACATCCAAACACATCTCACTCTGATGGACTACACCCACAACTCTCTGGTCATGTGTGATGTGACATCACTTCCTCTGGTGACGCTCACTTACAGCTGTTAAGGTAGTCCCAAAACATGCCCCTATTTCCCAAAGATAAAAACATATGTACAATATACAGTGATGTCGCAGATTGGACTAACTATACATGAATAAAACAAAATGTTATTTACAAGTAAGTAAGTAAGTTTAATACTCTCTAAAACGTAGAGGAGGTTTGCTTATTCATCCTGATCTTGTTATCGTAAACCTCTTCCCAGAGCTGAGCTTGTCTTGATGAGTGCTCTGAGACTCTGGTGACTCAGAACTCTGGTTAGCATGTTCTTCCTCTGTTCTCATAGCCTCTGTACATTCATCTTCAGACTTTGTCCATGGATGTGGCCATGATGCCACAGGGTTGTCATATGCAATGTTGTCATACAGCTCTCTTAGTTGACTTTGGTTCCATCTGAGAATTGCATCGGCGGGGGTCCCTTACAATTCACCAGCCCTCTGCTGGAGGGTCCTCCTAAACCGGTACAGGACGTAGGGGTGCAGGTTTCACGGTAGGTTGGGGTTTCCCCTCAACCTGGCACATGTGGCAACTCCTGCAGTACTCCACCACATCTTTGCGGAATTTTGACCCCTGATATCTCTTGCAATACTTGGTCAGCTCACTGAGCCTCAGCTAGGGAAAATCCATTTAATTCATTCCCTAGGTCTCCTAGCTTTCCAAAGAAAGTCTCAGACAGGCAGACCTGATCACCTGCCTGCAGTGCCAATTCAGTGTTCTCTGGGGGAGCTGGTTTGATCATGGCCTGATCCTCTACACATTCAGGGAGACTGCAGAGGTCCATCTCCCACCACTGCCCTGACACTCTGACATCCTGCAGTCTTTCTTTCACTACTGGGGGGGCCACCACCTTCACCCCCACCAGATAATTACCTTGCAGCAGGTCAACCGTGTCCACAGGCAAACTAGAGACAATCCCTACAGTCACTGGTCCCGAAACTAGGTCACACTCCAGGTGCACCCAGTGTACAGGTACAGGCATACACTGCTCTCCAATACCATTCATCACCATTTTGGTGTTCACTGCACTCTCTGGGGAAAAGGTCAGGCCTTTTCCCAGTAAAAGGGATCTAGTTGCCCCTGTGTACCTGAGAATTACAATGGGCTTGCTTGCCCCACTCAAGGGATATGGGATTGGGATTACTTTCCCTTCGGACACAAAACCCTGATAGCCTTCAGGAACCCTATTAAATTTTCCTGCACTTGCAGCTGTAAGCTCCCTGGGTCTCACTCTTACTGCAGTTAACGCCACAGCTTGTTCTGCTGTGCTTTCCATCAGGTTCATGTCTTCACTGAGTCGATGTGCCCTGATTAACCCTACAGGTTTCCCCTTTAGTTTCCAGCAGTCAGCTCTTAAATACCCTGCTTTATTACAATGGAAGCACACAGGTCTCCGGGTCTCACTCTTGCTCACAGCACTTCCTTTTTTGCTAGAGGAGAGCCCCCTATGTCTCCTGCTTTTCTTTCTCTCCCAGTACTGCTTGGGCTCCTATCACTTTCCCACCCTTTGTTCCTTTCGGATTTGTAGGGGTGACTAGGAATGGTTCTCCCTTGGGAAACCGACTTATAAATTAAAGCAAATTCATCAGCCAGGATGACTGCTTGCCAGGCTCTCTGGACCTGCTGTTCCTCTACATGGGTCTTTATGGAGGGTGTTCAAATTCCTCTAACAGAATTACTTCTCTGAGATTCCCATAGCTGAGCTGTACTTTAAGAACCCTCAGCCACTGGTTAAAAGCCAGCTACTTACTTCCTTTAAACTCCAGATAAGTTTTATTAGTTTGCTTCTTGAGGGTTCTAAACTTTTGGCGATAGGCTTCAGGTACTAATTCATATGTCCCAAGGATAGCATTTTTGTCAGTTCATAATTTGATGAACTCTCGTCTGGCAACAGGGACTAAACCTCATGGGCTTTCCAGTTGGCCTGCATTGTAGTAAAAGAGGCCAGGTCTCAGATGGCCATTTTGGCTGCCTTGCCAGTTTCTCAAAGGACACAAAAATCTTCTACATCTTCCTCATTGAATTTTGGAATTACTTGAGCTAGTTTTAACTATTCAGTACCCAGCCCTGAATTACGCTCCTCCATATGCTTTCACTAGGGTTACTCTGTTGCCTCCTAGTTAACTCAAGCTGCTTCAGCTCTCCTTCTTCACATTCCTTCTGGAATATTCTTTCTCTCTCCCTCTCCTCTCTCTCTCTCATTCCTTTTCCTGTTTTTCTTTCTCTCTCTCTCCTCTCTCTTTTTCTTCACGTTCCTTCTGGAAGGCTCTTTCTTTCTCTTCACGTTTCTTCTGGAAGACTCTCTCTTTCTCAATCTCCTGTCTCTCTCTTTCTCTTTCCCTGTCTTCTAATTCAAGTTTCCTTTGTTCCAATTATATCTTTGCTAGCAGTGCCTTGTCTGGGTCTGCTTCTAACCCTGTTTCTTCAATTTCAAGGGAAAAGTGGCTAGCCACTAGCCTTAGGAGTTCAGACTTCCTAGCCTTGCCACGTACAGTGATCCCACGCTGCTCAGCCATTTTCTTCAACTCCTCCATAGACTGTGCTTTAACTTATCCCAAGTTACTTCACCCTGGCTTGGAGAGCTACTAGCTTCAGTTGCAGACATGTTAGTATTCAAGCACACACAACCACAAGAAAATCTATATTGAAATCTATTTTTTTTTGATTGGGAACAATTTGGCTTCCCACTTCCAATTTCTCTCGTTTGTCTGTGGGTCAATTCCGGATGCTAGCACCGAAATTTCTGTTATGACCAGGTGAGAAAGAGGTCTAGGGTTCCCTTTCAGCCTTTACCTGGCCTTACTGTAATGGTTTAATTTGAAACTCACTGTGTTTTTAGCTTCCCTTTGGTGAATCCTTGTTCAGCGCTTTCCAATTATAAGGCAAAGAAACCAGCACAAATAGACTTGCTTAGGTTTAAAGAAGAAAAGTTGAAATTTATTAAACTTAAACATAAACTCTAATTTGATTGATGTCTATGGATACACGTGTGCCCACGCTAGCAGACATATGCAATACACACATGCAAATCGAGACAGAAAAGAACAGAAGAAAAATAAAGTGGAAAAAGTTTGAGGCAATATCTGAAAAGTTTGTTATGGTTCTTAGAGCTCACTGTAGAGTCCTTGATTGTAGGTAGATCTTGCTTTTCATTGGGGACAAGTATACTTCTTAAACCTTCTTCGCCATAGGAGACTTTTCTCTCTTGGGGTTCATGTGTCTTCAGTAGATTCAGAGGCTTGTGAGAAAGAGATGGGACTAGGCAGGAGAGGCTATGGTGAGCCAGCAGGAGAGATCTTCTCAGTCCAGGAGCATTCTGTTGTTTGCTCAAACTGCTTGTACAAATTCAAAAAACTCAGGTTGCCCAGCAGGTCAGTCATGTGACTAGCTGGTTTGACCATGTCTGTTTTTGTATTCCGCCATCTTAGCAGTCAAGCTGGAATGCGAGCTCCCCCACTTTCAACATCTGGTGATCAAAGTCCATTGTGGGTTGAATGTGTCGGGGAATGGTCCTTTGTCCTTTTCAAGTACTGTCTGTTAATATGCAAATGTCTTTCCTGCCAAGATCTGGCAATTTTTTAAAGCAAGTTCTTTCTTCATTTCAACAACAGTTTGAAATTTAATGTCGATGTTGCAAAATTAATATGCCTCATGCTTGGCAGGTAGGGGCCTGCATGACAAAATACAAATGGGTAATGGAGGGTTTGATTTTGCCAAACGTACATTTGCGCATAAAGTTATGAATCATCGGGATTGGCTAAATTAATTGAAACCTACAACTATGTAGTATATTAAAGATCTCTGGTGTGTTGTGTCAAACTTTAAATTTGTTCACAGCATAAAAGAAAATCTGGCACATTTTATCTAAAAATACTTTACCACTGTTCTCTTTTCCTGATTTGCTCAAATCAGGATAAAATGTTAGTGCCACCGACTTATCTCAATTGGCTCAAATATTCCACACATCAATCAAAAAGCACTTTATCCCACTTTTCACTTGCTTCACTGTCTTACCACATTTTACAAACTTCACATATCTTCCAACTGGCTTTGAGCACTGCCACAGGAGACCTACTCCTCTGTTATAATCTATCATCTTCACAATTCTCAGTATCATACTGCACTAAAGGAGGCTATTCAGCCCACATGCCTGTGCTGACCCTTTGAAAGAGCTACCCAGTTAGTTCCACACCCCTTTTCTTTCCCCATAGCCCTGCAAATTTTCCTCATCAAGTAAAGATCCAAATCCCTTTCGAAAGTTATTACGGAATCTGCTTCTACCACTCTTTCAGGAAATGCATTCCATATCATAACAATTTGCTGCGTACAAATAGTCTCATCTCCCCTGGTACTTTTGTGAATTATCTTATATCTGTTTCCTCCAGTTATCGACCCAACAGTCAGTGGAAAAAAGTTTCTCCCTGTCTTCTCTATAAAAACCCTTCCTGATTTCTAATTAATCGCCTTTGCACCCTCTACAATGCCTTAACATCCTTGCTAAAATGTGGTCCCAGAATTTCACACAATACTCATAGCTAAGGAGCACTGTTAAATTAATCCTTAACCTGTTAATACGTCAGCTTTGTACTGCAATCTATAATGTGTCCCGCCCTCATGTGTGTTGAGAAGGTGCTAAGTGTGAAATAGACAACTAAATGTGATGAAGTGAGGAGGAGAGACAGTCAATTGTGCACTTAAAGTGAAAAGTCTTCAAGCATGAAATTTTACTCAAACATTGATTTGTTCTCTTTGACTCTTGGAAAACAATTCCAACTATTAAGAGACTACTACTTTCATTAAACCTAAGCAGACAGATGATCTGAAGCCTCAGATGGCTTTGAGATTCTGTTGAGGCATGAATCATTACTCGAGTTTGGAGAATGTCTGATGAAGCATTATTTATTTATTAAGGTGACAATGTAGTGATTATAATGACAGATACATGGAAAGATTCCAGCACATCCATTGCTTGAGAAGAATGGGGTACTGGATGAAAGAAACTCATTTATTGAACAATTCAATAAAGATGAAAGTACAGAAGGACAAACTGATTCTCCGTATTTCTTATGAACGTGCACTTCAATACAAAGGCAACTTCCAGCATGCCCAGTAGCTGAGAAAGTGTAGCTGCTGACGAAAGAAAGTCACTTTCCAATGATTCACTTTGAGTTGGCACATTTCTACAAGAAACCCAAGGACTGAAGAGAGTCACATCGAGGCAAAGCTTCATTTTTAAAATTTTCTCCATACAATTAAGATCACCAAATCAGCTGCTTTCTAAAATGGCCTTAAAATTTTGACTATACCAATGTTCTAGACCTTAACACAGAAATGGATCGACTCTGAAGTCTGGGATTGCCAAACGAAAATGCATTAATTAAAAACAATTTAAAAACTATTAACTCAAACTGTTTCTACTCTGCCACATAACTATTAGGTATGTGGGTGGCCTAGGTAGTCTGATGCTTTATATTCTCATCTGCCCACACCTTGGTTGGTCTCTGACGCAACACAATGGAACAACGATAGGCATGTAAAGACAAAGTTAATAGATGCAGAATTAATGAAATTAAGGGAGCGGATTGCCTAATTAAATTACATTATTAATAAAAATCCATGTTTTAAAAAAAATCACACCAGTGCATGTCATGCAGAGCAGAAAAAGCCAGCACACATCTTGGTCTGTGTTGAGTTATATGCAGCAGCAATTGCACCACTATGATTAGCCATAGTGGTGGTGGTGTGGGGAGCAAAAAAACAGTCAAATTCCCACTTCAGCCCATCATAGAATCATACAGCACTGAAGGAGATCATTCAGCCCATCATTGCTCTGCTGGCTGTTTGAAAGAGCTATCTAATTAGTCCCACTCCCCTGCTCTTTCCCCATAGCACTGCCAATGTTTCCATTTCAAGTATTTATCCAATTCCATCTTGAAAGTTAATATTGAATTTTGCTTCCATCACCCTTTCATGCAGTGTTTTCATAATAACTTGCTACATTAAAGATTTTTTCCTCATGTCACCTTTTGTTCGTGCCTCTGCTGACAGTAGCTTTTCAACTGGAAGTATCTCGTTCATTTCCATGACCCTTTCTCCTATTGTTTAATATTCTTTCTTTTCAAATACTTAACCAATTCCCTTTTAAATAATGTTAAAGTTCTTCCCTCAAAAGCAGTTTCTAGTAAAAAGCATTTTATGTTCCAATAACCTTCTGTATGAAAATTCTTTTCTCATTTCCCTCCATTCAGTCTTTAACAATTTACCAGCCAGTGAAAAAAAACCTCAACTCCTTTCATAACCTTGAAAATCTCTATTAGATTCTTCCCCCAACCTTCTATGTCTCAGTTATCAGAAATTCACCTTTCTACTGTTACTAGCTAATCTGAATACATTACCCTCGGTGGCAAATAACTTAGACCCAATGTTTTCAACATGCAGAAAAATGTTACAGTCAAAAATTAAAGCAAGATTATAGTAATGATTGACTGTCTGTTTTACACACACAGGCTAAAAATATGAAAGGTGGTTGCAGTTCACTCCAGAGATCAAAGGCTAAGAAAACTGTTTATTCATTCCCCTAGTAGATTAATGGATATTATAAAATCAGTTCCAGGATGAGGAAAGGCCATTCATTGCTTACCCCTCGAGCATTCTAATTTTCTAGCAGTAAATGGTGTCATATAATGGCTGTAATTTTAACCCCTGAAAACTGGGTCAGCTGGGAAGTTAAAAATGTTAAAATCCTAAACAGGAACTTTGAACCCACCCATATCTGGTTTTCATGAAAGAAAAGGTGGCCAATCCACTCGAGGATCAGTCATTCAAACCTTTTAAGGAGGCTGCATGCTTCTATTTTTGCAGTGATTCTACATTTAATCTATGCTGGCCAGGAGGCGAGAACAGCTGGATCTATAAGCTTTATAGCACTGCTTGTGGGCCAGGAGGAGCAGGCGTGTTTCCACCAGTCCCAATAAACTACCCTGTTAAAGCATTCCCCTGTGTGATCTTGCTTCCCACTTTCTACAGTTTGAAATCTCCCAATCATGTTCTACCCCAGACCACCATCTCCCTCTTGACCATGGTCCACCCTCGACAACGGTCTACCACCCTACCACAATCTACCCCTGGTCATCATCTCCCCCACTGCAATCTCTCCCCACTGCATCCCCGACCCACTAGACCGCAAACCGCAATCTTTATGTGCCTCCCTTCTTGGTTTTTGCTCAATGGATGCTTAAGCAGCAAGCTTTGCCACCCAACAGGCAGACAGTCTGTCAATCAGGCTGGCTGTCAGGTAGGGAATTTGGAGAAAAAATTTAAAAGATGGCCTGAAGTTAAAAACTGCAGGACCTTCAGGAAACCCATACCTCTGGTAACTCCTCCCTGCTCCCCGCAGCGAGCATACAGCCCCATAAATAACGGGGCCTATATATCACATGATATGATACTGGATTATACAAATCAACAAAGTCCCAGCTTTAATCCCTGAGCTGTGCTGACTATCCTGAATATCTGATTTTGGTCAGTGACAAGCATGGTGACTGGAGTGGGGAGGGCGTGAAATCTATTTTGTCTCAGTATCCTTAGGCTAAGGATAGGGAAAATCAGCTGGAGTAATGCTCCTGATCATTATTCACTGGTCCTCACTGGAAAATGCACTTGTGAATACTGGATGTGGACAGGGTGGGTTGGCTGTAATACATCCACCTGTGTTGTGATCCCATGTTGACACTTACTAACTGGACTCAGGCATGAAGACTAACTCTCAGTATACTGGAGGACTGCCAATATTTTTGGAACTATATGGTAACATGAATCAAAATCTTTAGGAGATCAGAAAACTGGAAAAATAAGGTTGTTGAGGTAACATGGTAATCGACTGCAAAAATGGTAAACACTGATCTGCAGCCCTTCAGCAATGAATATCTGCTGACACACAATATCTGCCTGACTGCAATCCTTCCAGAGCTTCTGTTCATTGTTTTTCTGTGTTTACATAGGATAATCTATTGTTGCATAAAACTAACAAAATATCAATTCAAGAACAAGGTGGAGTGCTGTGTTATTATAAATTAGTAAAGAATGTAGTAATTGGGTTGGAATGTTGCAACTTCAGCACACTTAAATGTATTACAGGTGTGTAGAAATAATAAATAGTGCAATAAAAATGGAATGCTGATGTAGTAAGAATTGTCTCATTTAAATTATCTAGTGTCATTATTGACTTTGCGATATTCACACGCCACCAAACCAGTATCATAATGCAATGATATCGGACAAGGGACGTCGGGGTGATAATTTAGGTCAAGGTACAGTAAAATAGTCGTGACTAGGAATCCATTACTAGACTGGGATTGATAGTCTAGAGAATGTGAGTTCAAAATCCTACCATGCTGGTTTAAGAATTTGAATTCCGTTTTGGAAATAAAATTTTTGGAAATAAAAAGTGACCATGAAGCTGTCAGGTGGTTCACTAATATCTTCTAGGGAAGGAAACTTTCTACCCTTACTCAGTCTGACCTTTTTGTGACTCCAGTTCCATATCAACGGTGTTACCATCAGATGAGGAGGGGGCGCAAGGCTCCCCTCTTGTCCCCTTCCTTGTTTGACCACAACACGGTTTATTCCTTTTTAAATAGTGGATGTGTTTACCAATTCAGTGAGTGTTTAACCCTTTATGAGCTATGATCATAAAAGAACCAATTGGACAGGTTTTCTTGAGTTTAAACAAGAAAGAGGTTAGTTTATTGTACTTAAAATCAAAACCTGATCGAAGTAAAATAATAAACCTACGCTCCAACTTTCACACACACACACTCACACACACAAGAATCACACACACAAATAGGTTACAGAGTGATGAAGAATAGTTTGGGTTGGATTAGAGTCCAGAACAAGGAAAAATAATATACAATCTGTGGGGTCTGGTAATTCAATTATCGTCTGACTGAATTCATGCTTCCAAAGTCTCTGGCTGGTAGAAGTGTACTTCCAAACCTGTCTGCAACTGTGGAACATCCAAGTCTACCATTGCTACAGACAGAGACCCTGGGGGAGAAAGCCATCTATTTGTGTGTGTGTGATTCTCGTGTGTGTGGGTGTATGTGTGTGAAAGTTGGAGCGTACTTTTATTATTTTACTTAGATCAGGTTTAGATTTTAAGTACAATAAACTAACCTCTTTCTTGTTTAAACTCAAGAAAACCTGTCCAATTGGTTCTTTTATGATCATAGCACATAAAGGTCCACCTGGTTCAGGGTTATCTTGGGGACAGCAATGTGGGTGGCTTTCTCCCCCAGGGTCTCTGTCTGTAACAATGGTAGACTTGGATGTTCCACAGTCGCAAACAGGTTTGGAAACTTGTGATGTTATCTGGAGAGAGAGAGAGAGAAAGACAGCCCAACCTAGGTCTTGCATGGGTTGGCTCTCAAAAGCTTGTCTGCTGTGTGCAACAAAAACTCCAAATTTTATACAGACTGGGGAGATTGTCATATGGTTCTCTCGGTACCTTTTTTTAATGAGGTCCAAAGTCTAAAACCCAAATCTCTCCACTAGTGAATGCTCCAAGATGCCTTTGACTGTCCTGCTAGCAAGGTTGATACTGGACAATCTGCTCAGCTATCCAAGCCATTGTCCTGGATGGGAGCCTTAGTAGACATGCATCTCCAATTCAATGTCCTGGAATGTGAGGTATTTCAATGCAAATTGTGGTGGCCATCTTGGCTGCCGGCCTTTAAAAGTTTAATGTAGGTTTCCAATTGATGAATTAAAAATCCTCATTCAGCACAGCATGTTTTCTTGACAACATGCTTGAATCTTGACTGCCCTCTGACGTGGTCTAACAAGCCATTCAATTGAATACCACCGTCTCAGGGCAACTAGGGTCGAGCAATGAATACTGGCCTTGCCATTACACCTCATCCTGAGAATGAATGAAAATATCTTTAGTCAAGTACACTATTAGGCATTTCCAGATGCAGAATCGGATTTTTAAGTCCAATATCCTATGTTAGTATTGTGATCAATTAAGGTACCAGTGGAAAATCAATAGTCTAACAGATTAGAAGGTTTTATAGACACTCTAGTCTAGATTTTCCAACTAGGCATCAGCCCCTCAGAAGTTGGACGATGCATGCTTTGCATCAGATTGACTTAAGGTGCATTGACTTGTGCTAAAATTATATGGGTTGGCTTAACTCAAGTATGATGGTCCATTGGGAGCTTGCCTATTGGAAGGTGGAAAAGCACTGTGCTGCTGCAGGAATCAATGCTTTGCATCAGCCTAAAGTGGCAGGCATCCATTGATTTTAAAATGGCAAAACTGGAAGCTAGTTTGCCAAAAGCTGTGACTGGAAGGAATAGACTGAGTCAAAAAGTGGTCAAGTTCTCTGATAGGGCAATAGAAATGTTATTGGAGTAAGTGAAGAGAGGAACCACTCTTCAACAGTGACTCCAAGACAAACTTCTCAGGGGGAATGGGAGGAGGTAATCTTCAGTGTCAATGCCTTTCACAACTCCGCGTGTGTAGAAAAGCATTATAGGGCAAAGTTCAATGAGCTTACGAGGTCAGCCAAGATAGAAGAACCCACCATGAGTTTCCATTAATGCAGTGCATTATCAACTCTTATCTTTTACAGTGTTTTAAAATGTTTTTAGACTTGTTATGGATTCCCATTATACAGCAGGGTGTCCTCTACACCCCCAATCTTCACTCGGAAATTTTCTTCTACACATATTCTTACATGCATTCTGCCCAAAAGAATCCACCTATTTAATGTAACTGAATATTGAATGCACCATGTCATCATAACCGCAATGGGCTGCATGCTGATACCTGAGTATCACATCTCATCTTGACAATTTAACTTCCTACTTCCTTTACTTTGCTTCCAGGAAAAGACAGGTCATAAAGCCCAGGATAGCAAAGTTACTGCCAGTTCCTACTCCCCAACCTAAAAACCCTCATCCTCTATGAAGAAGAAACTCTGAGAGTTCTTGGGAGCAGATTCCATGGAGAAATGGGAGGCTTGCCATCAGCTCAGTTTTTGTTATAAACTTCTGAAGTTCTTCTTTCTCATCCTATTGTCTAATTTATTTCCAGCCTGCTAGATCTTAGGAGGTTTTTAAAGGAGAGAGATGTACCCTCTCTTCAAGATAAACAGCTTGGCCTCCAAGGTTCACCCTCCCAAAATGTTACTTACACAGAAGCCTGTGCCCAATTCTTCTTCCACACAAGACCCTGCACACCCATTGCTGTCACCCTTAGCCAGCTTCACAATGCTCCAACAGATTGATTTCGAGTTCCTTGTCCTTATTTTCAAATCCCTTCAGATATTTAGCCTACCCAACCTGTGCAGTCTTCTCCATTCCTAAATCTGAGCCTGTAGCCTATCTCTCCTGACCCCCTGGTTTACTATCACATGCCTATTGTTCAACCATCATAGTCCTAGCACAGAGGAGTCATGCCATGGAGTTCTGAATAAGTTGAAGCTCTTGCAGGGTGCAGATGGGGAGACCAGTAGGGAGAACATTGCCAAATTCTACCTTTAAAGTGATGAAGATTTATGTTAACAATTTCAGCTGCAGAAGGGGTAATTTAAGGATATAATCAGAAAATCTACAAGAGCTGAGAAAAGAGCTGTCTTTGCAATTAAATTTAGATTGTGTTTCAGCATAATTGTTCACTGAAGGCCTCACTATGGGTTGCAACGGAACAGGAATATGAGAGTATTTGTCAGGTTGTGAATTACACACAGAATCTTCACATACAATTGACTCACCCAACTGTTCCAAACAAAGGTATTCAGCTTTTGAATGAATGAGCTTAAGTAAGAGAAGTGATTGTGTGCAGTTCATTGGCTGAAAGTCAGAAGAAAAGGCCATGAACATGTATGGGGGGGAGGAGTCTCTCTTTGGCCTCCTTATCTCGAGAGACAATGGATAAGCGCCTGGAGGTGGTCAGTGGTTTGTGAAGCAGCGCCTGGAGTGGCTATAAAGGCCAATTCTAGAGTGACAGGCTCTTCCACAGGTGCTGCAGTGAAATGTGTTTGTCGGGGCTGTTACACAGTTGGCTCTCCCCTTGCTCCTCTGTCTTTTTTCCTGCAAACTACTAAGTCTCTTCGACTCGCCACACTTTAGCCCCACCTTTATGGCTGCCCGCCAGCTCTGGCGGGAGGAGGGGGGGGAGGAGTGGTGCCATGAATACTACAGACCGTGATAAAGACTTGCCAGGTTATAAAACCTTAAGCAAGGAAAATTGGATTTATTTGCTGGGATATGACAAGAGAGGATTTTATTAAATGTGGGAGAGTAAATAACAGTTTTGCTTTTAAGAGAGAAACTAAGACACCAGTTTAATCAGAACACTGCGAAATGCTCAACTAATTTGCTAAGAGTTTGATACCAGGGCAAGGACTGTGTTCAGATCAGAGTTTTGAGATGAAGGGAATGATTGGAATGGTAAATGTTAATATTAGGGAGGGGAGAAGAACCATTCATCCAATTCCTGTCCTCAAGGCAAGATATGATGCTTCAGTCAATCTTAAATAATTGTGAGGTTTTTCGTACCCTTGCATTTGACATGTGAACATTCGATATCGTGTTCTGTATATTTTAACCAAAATTTACATTTTTTTTAGACAGAAATAAATAATTCATAGCAAAATCACTCAGCAGAAAAAAGAAGGGACTGTAACATCAAAAACAATGGCTGCGTTAGAAAAGACTGTTCGCAGATGGAGAGAGAACTTTACTAAATCAGCCCTCCAATGGGAGTTGTGGATTGGAGGGGGTGGGAGGGGGATGAAGGGAGGGGAAGAAAAAGAGGGAAAAAGGGAAAAGCACAACCATATGGAAAGGTCAACATTCTCAGTGGACTGAAGCAAAATTTCTATTAATGCAGTCTATCATCCCTTAGCGCTGGGGAGGGGCTGTCCATCTGACATCAGAAAGTAACCATAGTAATCCAGAGGGCCCACACATTGTGATCTGTATTTATAAAGCAAGCATTTGAATTCAAACCTGGTCAAAGTGCTTACCATTCACTTTTTTTAGACAGTGCTGTTGTGGTTCTTTCTCTCCAAAGCCTTGACCTCCTAAATATGTCTGTGTTTCTGTACTTGGATCAGAACTCTGTTTGGATAAGGTGCAGGTTTATGCTGGACACCTCAACACATATTTATATTCGCAATAATGTCATCGTAGACTATATCTTGTCCAGATGGTGTTGCTCAGAGGGAATGTTACTGACGTGGTTGTTAGGGGGGTTGTCTTAAATAGGTTTTTTACTTGTTTTTTTTGAACATGAGAAGATATACGACTCAGGAGTGTTTGTGCAGCTCAGCGATGTGCTATCGGTAATAAATGCAGTTAACTTTGTGCTTTATTTGCTTCAATCATGTTGATGTCCTAGGCTGTGGACTTTAGACCTGCACATCAGTTTCTTAAAATAAAATTAAAGATGTTTTACTCCACATCAGATCTGTCCATTATTCGAGGTAAAAACTGTTGCATTTTGTGTTAGATGATCACAGCTGTTCAGGGAGAAGGACAGTATTTGAAGTGAATATCACCAAACAAAGCCTGGAAAATACTAGTAAATGAAATATCAAATCTACATTTTCCAAGACCCCACACCACTGGCAGCATCTCACTTTCAGCAGCTGGCTTATTGAACGATTGCAAGTGCACTGCCCTTGGTTATCCATTAAATCAATGAACAGAAAATTGCAGACAGCACCCCTGCCATTTTGCAAGAAGCCACCTGCTTTGTGTCAGGTCCCATCGGTGGCAATGACATAACTGCTCGTGAACTTGTGCAACATTCCTTTATCTGCTAACTGAGCAAAGCCATGAACCCATTTAAAATAAACAGGATTATGGCAATGCAAAAAACCAGACAAAGGAATGGATGTGTCATTGCTCATTTATAGCCTCACCAATGGCTTAGTGTGTAAAAGCACATTATATATACACATGCATCTGCACAAGCGGTCCATTCCCCATACCTGAGAACTGCCAAGAACGGGATTTTCTACTTTTTATCTACATCTTGCTCCCCTCATATGTTCTTATTACTTCTCACAGGAGGAGTCTGTGTTACAATACAACACACGATATTGCTACTAAAATAGAAGCAACTGCACACAGTGTAGCAGCATATTCTATTTTTATGCATTTCACCCATCTACGCTCTTAAACTAAACTTAAAAACTTCACGGAAGTTAATCATTCATTGTTAAAACATCAGCCAAAGATAATGTTTCCTGTTTGTACCAAGATTCATCTAAAAACCTTGCAGCTGGTTAAAGTCAGTATTTCCTATTTTATTAGTGCAACTGCCAGGAGAATTTCTATGGACATAATTCTAACAGTATTATCAAACCCACGGCGGAAGTATTGAACCAAAATCCTTCCTGTTGGATAAAGTGATATGGATTTTATTATTAATTTCATTTAACACAGTCAGTAATGGCACGGAGGTTTGAAAACTTGCTTTTAATAATGAATTACAATATATAGTATCCTCTGCTGTGGCCTTATCCATACCAATCAAATTTCCTAATGGTCTGACTTAACATCCTGCTCACAGTGACTTCTCATTTAGAGACAGGCTTAACACTTCTCTCTCAAAGGGCATTGCTTCTGTCATAAATTGCCATGGTTATGTGATGAGTATAGTGATGATGTAGAATCAAATACTGTTCCCACTCCTCAGAACTGTCTACTGATGTCTACTCAAAACAGTACATGTGTGGGTGTTAGGTGAGGACAAAATCAAACTTATCTTGTAGCTGAATTGCCAGTTTTCACTCAAGTCTGGTGTTATGGACAGGTGGTAAGGGATGTGGGTGGTTCCCACTGTTCTCCTCCTAACCGACCGCAAACGTGTTTTATATAAAATGATGAGTTAGCCCCTGAGTGTTTTTAGGGTCAAATAAACAGACAAAACAGGTTTTCTTACAGGATTAAAACAGAAAATTAACTATTTATCAAACAATATTCATTCCCCGAAATGTTTGCAACACCAGTCACGTACGCATTCACTGTCACATTTTTAAAATTCTTTTCATGGGATGTGGGAATCACTGGCCAGGCCAGCATTTATTGCCCATCCCAAATTGCCCTTGAGAAGTTGGTGATGAGCTGCTTTCTTAAACCGCTGCAGTCCATCTGGGTGCAGGTACAGCCAAAGTGCTGTTAGGAAGGGAGTTACAGGATTTTGACCCAGCAACAGTGAAGGAACGGCGATATAGTTCCAAGTCAGGATGGTGTGTGACTTGGAGGAGAACTTGCAGGTGATGTTCCCATGCATCTGCTGCCCTTGTCCTTCTAGGTGGTAGAGGTCGTGGGTTTGGAAGGTGCAGTTGAAGGAGTCTTGGTGAGCTGCTGCAGTGCTTCTTGTATATCGTACTGAAGCCTGGCTCGGGTATAAAATAAAAACCCGACCTGGACCCAACCCCACCACAGCCAACCTGAACCCAACCCGAGCCCAAGTCCTTCAATTTTTTTCGCACCCGACCAGACCTGACCTAACCCGACATGAGTATCCTTCATCTATTCTGGCAGCAGGCGATTCCTGCAGGTGGAATTGTGGGAAATAATTGGTAAGCCTGATCCCGTGACTTCCCGGAGGCAGCACTGTCCAGCCCGACGCCGACCCGAGCCAGAATGCTGGACTCGGAATATAGACCCGACCTGACCCGAACCCAACACATTTAGTCGGGTCCAGTCGGGTTCAGGACAGGTAGCCAGGTTTTATCTGGTACACACTGCTGCCACTGAGTGTCGGTGGTGGAGGGAGTGAATGTTCAAGGTGATGAATGGGGTGACAATCAAGCGGGCTACTCTGTCCTGGATGGTAATGAGGTGTCGAGCTTCTTGATTGTTATTGGAGCTGCACTCATCCAGGCAAATGGAAAGTATGCCATTACATTCCTGACTTGTGCCTTGTAAATGGTGGACAGGCATTATGGGAGTCACAAGGTGAATTTCCAGCCTCTGACCAGCTCTTGGAGTCACACATAATAAAAACAAGAAATGCTGGAAATACTCAGCAGGTCTGGCAGTATCTGTGGAGAGAGGAGCAGAGTTAACGTTTCAGGTCAGTGACCCTTCTTCAGAACTGGCAAATATTAGAAACGTAAAAGGTTATAAGCAAGTAAAGCGGTGGTGGGGAAGGAGATAAGCAAGGAGAAGGTGTAGATAGGACAAGGTCACAGAATAGCCGACCAGAGGGTCGTGGAGCAAAGGCAAACAATATGTTAATGGTGTGTTGAAAGACAAAGCATTAGTACAGATAGGGTGTTAACAGACTGAAAATTGAATAGCCACAAGTACAAACATGAAAAAAGTGGGTAAGCAAACTGCACAAACTAAGATGAAAAAAAATAAACACAAAAAAATATAAAAAAGGAGGAAAAAGAAAAAAATAACTAAAAATGAAAGTAAAATGGGGGGCCCGTCATGCTCTGAAATTATTGAACTCAATGTTCAGTCTGGCAGGCTGTAGTGTGCCTAATCGGTAAATGAGATGCTGTTCTCGAGCTTACGTTGATGTTCACTGGAACACTGCAGCAATCTCAGGACAGAGATGTGAGCATGAAAGCAGGGGGGAGTGTTGAAATGGCAAGCAATCAGAAGCTCGGGGTCCTGCTTGCAGACTGAGTGGAGGCGTTCCGCAAAGCAGTCACCCAGTCTGCGGAACACCTCCACTCAGTCCGTAAGCCTGACTCCGAGCTTCCAGTTGCTTGCCATTTCAACACTCCTCCCTGCTCTCATGCTCACATCTCTGTCCTGGGATTGCTGCAGTGTTCCAGTGAACATCAACGTAAGCTCGAGGAACAGCAATTACTTTTACCGATTAGGCACACTACAGCCTGCAGGACTGAACATTGAGTTCAATAACTTCAAAGCACGACGGGGCCCCCCATTTAACTTTTATTTTTAGTTAATTTTTTCTTTTTCCTCTTTTTTAAAAATTTTTTTGTGTTTATTTTATTTTTTTCACCTTAGTTTGTTCAGTTTGCTTACCCACTGTTTTTTTTCATGTTTGTACTTGCAGCTGTTCAATTTTCAGTCCGTTAACACCCTATCTGTACTAATGCTTTGTCTATTAACACACGATTAACATATTGTTTGCCTTTGCTCCATGACCTTCTGGTCGGTTATTCTCTGTGACCTTGTCCTATCTGCACCTTCTCCTTTGTTATTTCTTGCCCCACCCCCGCTTTACTTGCTTATAACCTTTTACATTTCTAATATCTGCCAGTTCTGAAGAAGGGTCACTGACCTGAAACGTTAACTCTGCTTCTCTCTCCACAGATGCTGCCAGACCTGCTGAGTATTTCCAGCATTTCTTGTTTTACTTCAGATTTCTGGCATCCGCAGTATTTTGCTTTTATCTTGTAGTTACACTATTTGTATGGCTGGTCCAGTTCAATTTAGTTTCTGGTCAATAGTAACCACCAGGATGTTGATAGTGGGGGATTCAGCAATGTAATGCCATTGAATACCAAGGGGAGATGGTTCATTTCTGTCTTGTTGCAGATGGTCATTGCCTGGCACTTGTGTGATGCAAATGTAACTTGCCACTTATCAGCCCAAGCCTGAATGCTGTCCAGGTTTTGCTGCATATGGATGCTGACTGCTTCAGTATCTGAGGAGTCTTGAATGGTGCTGAATATTGTGCAAACATCAGGAAACATCCCCCTTATGACCTTATGATGGAGGGAAGGTCATTGATGAAGCAGCTGAAGATGATTGGGCCAAGGACACTACCCTAAGGAATTCCTGCAGTGATGACCTGGGACTGAGATGATTGGCCTCCAGCAACCATAACCATCTTCTTTTGTGCTAATGTATGATTCGAACCAGTGGAGAGTTTTCCCTCTGATTCCCATTGACTCCACTTTTGCTAGGGCTCCTTGATGCCATACTCAGTCAAATGTTGCCTTGATGTCAAGGGCAGTTACTCTCACCTCACCTCTGGAATTCAACTCTTTTGTCCATGTATGGACCAAGGCTACAATGTGGTCAGGAGCTGAGTGGCCCTGGCAGAACTCAAACTGAGCATCAGCGAGCAGGTAATTGCTGAATAAATGCCGCTTGATAGCACTGCCGACAACATGTTCCATCACTTTACTGATAATTGAGAGTATACTGATGGGGCAGTAAATGACCAGGTTGGATTTGTCCTGCCTTTTGTTTACAGGACATACCTGGGCAATTTTCCACATTGTCAGGTCAATGTCAGTATTATAACTGTACTGGAACAGCTTGGCTAGAGGTGCGGCCAGTTCTGGAGCACAAGTCTTCAATGTTATTGCCAGAATGTTTTCAGGGCCCATAACCTTTGCAGTATACAGTACTTGCAGCCATTTCTTGATATCTTGTGGAGTGTATCTCAAGAGAAGGTAGAAAGAAGGTAAAAGGTAAGAGTCCAAGGTGTAAAAGTCTGTCATTTCAGGGAAAACCTGTGGGACCTTCTCGGAAGGTAAACTTTGCACGCCTGGTTGCTAGTTGTCTGGTTACTGCTGGGCTGTTGCAGCCTTCTGGCAGTGCTCTTTGGGTTGAAGATAATGCCTTAGTTCAATTCTCACAGGTAAAAGAGTAGCTTTTACAAAGGCACTCTCTTGTCTCTGCTGTAGCTGGTTTCCAATTTGTCTCAGCAGGTGTCGACTGTGTTGGCTGAAACTGATCTCTCTTTCTCTCTCTCTCTCTCTCAGCCTTGCTGGATCTCAGGATGGCTTTAGATGTTTTTATGTGTGGCTGAGGAGAAACCAGCCTGATCGTGATGTCTGAAGTTCTGTACTGACAAGACACCCCTTTGTTCATCAAAACGATTACTTTTTAAGGTGACTTTAGTCTTCAGTTCTTGCTGGGCTGCACAATAGCCTTTTGCTGACCATATTTTGAGGATATGAGGGCTGATCATACTCCATTGTAGTGGAGGTTAGTTGAAGACAAAACACCTGGGGAAGGCCTTTGTCTTAGTTTGTTTGAGTATAGCTCACATCCATGTGTGATTATTTGTTTTATTTCCTTGTAGACAGAGTTGATTGGTTTTCAGTCTTAGTAGACGATGGATGTGGATTACTGTGCAGTAGGTATGAGTCATGACTTGTCCTCCATTTTGTTGACAGCCAATGCCCCAATCTTTAAAATTTGTTCTAAGTTTTATAACTTTTCCATTTGTTTCTGTATTTTCACTCCTCATGAAGGTGACACTAGATTTTGCCATCAATGTCATTTTAACCATCTCCAGTAGAATAAAGCTGACTAGAAATTTTAAATTTCACTGTCAATGTTTACAGATGGAGAAAGACCATTTGTGTGAGGGATAGGAGGCTGGCAATGCCTATGGAACCAGAGGGATGTAAGAGATGAGGAGATAATTACAAAGGAAATCTAATTATATTGCTTTGAGCACTGACACTGCAACATCAGAAAAAAGAGTTACTCAAGTTTAAAAATCGAGCATCTGAAAAACTAGGCTCAGTTTATGTAGTAAATACTAATCTGAGACTGGTAGCTGCATAATCAGCTCTATTCAGGAAATACCTGATCTACATTATCAGACTGCAAATGAAACTCTCATGGCCAGAAGAGACCTGTGTCAATGGCTGCCTCTATAAACATGCTGAGCTCTGTTCCTAGCTGACAGATTTAAAGGCCTTGAGTTTCTGTTGGGAGTCTCCTGATTTCCTGCAATAACTTTGGCAAAGGGTCAGTGGAACCCTCAGGGAAATTGGCATAAAGGCTGTTAACGACATTTCTGTGGGGGTTCCACCAATCTCATGCTGGAGAGTCCATACAGAAAATCCAGGTGCACATGTTCTGGGAATGCAGGCAGAGCCACCTGCCTGCTTAAAGCATTGCAGAAGCTCAGTTCATGTTTATAAACTGCCCAGAGAATTTTGAACACTTTTATAACCTGGTTTGATGTTGCACAGGAGTTGGACTCTATGTTGTATCAAATCCAAACAGCATGAGATGGACTTCTCAAAGAGGTCTGACAGTGCTATATTCTGGAATTAGATTGGTAACTGATTCTGGAGTTATACAGTTACGTTTATATTACTGCAATACACAAATTGCATTAGCGTGATGGAAATGTGGCAGCATAAATGCCGTCGTCATATAACTTAGATTACTGGATGATCACAAATGTAGCATATGTAGAATAAGTAGTGGTTAGGGTTACTGTAGGTGTAAAATAATTAGTGGACTGAAATTAGTGCTCAGGGTTACAGTACATGTAGAATCATTAGTATCCAGAGATACAGTACAGAGAATCACAGATTCATACAGCATAGAAGGAGGCCATTTGGTCCATCATTCCTGTGCTGGCTCTTTGAACGAGCTATCCAATCAGTCCCACATCTCTGCCCTTGCCCTGTAACCCTGTTATTTTTCCCCCTTCAAGTATTTATCCAATTCCCTTTTGAAAGTTACCATTCAATCTGCTTCCACCTTTTATGCAAAGCATTCCAGATTACAGCAGCTCGCTGTGCAAAAAAGGTTTCCTCGTGTCCCATCTTTTTTTGCCAATGGCCTGAAATCTATGGCTGCCAACCCTCTACCACTATAACCAGTTTCTTCATATTTACTCTAACAAACTGTTCATGATTTTGAACATCTCTGTCAAATCTCTTAATCTTCTCTGCTGTAAGGAGAACAACACCAGTGCAGTCCAGACCATAACAACTCACTGTGTGAAACTAATTCTCCTCATCTCCCCCTGATTCTTTTGGCAACTACCTTAAATCTGTGTCCTCTGATTACCGACCCTCTGCCTCTTATAGGTAGATTGGTGGCAACAGATAAAGCGCATGTAGTAGTTAGAGATAAAATAATGAAGGGCTATGATGCAGGCTGGGCAGATACTGCCTTAAACTGGGATTTAATAAGATAGTTACTGTACATAAAAGACTGAAAAACAGTAATTATTCTACACCAAATGTATTTAAAATATATCTAAAATGCTTTTGCCATACCTTGGTTTTCTATCATATTGAGCACTGCGGGATGGTAACAGATGGTAGGAGATGAATGATTTCAGGAATATTTAACACAGTACTTTATATTTTAAAGACAGATCACACTATTATACTCTCCTCTGAAGTCATTAAAAGGAAAATGATGATCAGAAATCACAGGACTTCAAAGAACTGTTCTTAACCAGTCCTCCTGAGTCACTTCTGTGGATTTGGATTAACTGAGATTTCACACAACCTGTCAAGGATGACCAGATAACAGTCATCGTACTGTACCATTTTAGGTAAGTGCCAGTTACCTATCAAAATAGGTTTTCAAGTCATTTCTTTAGTGTAATTGTCCAGAATCAAAAGAATAATTTCTCATTATTCAGGCATTCTAATGATTTTGTGTCTTTCTGCTACATTATAAATGGCAGCTCCTCCTCACTTTCCCCCTAGTTTTGATTGAAAATGTTGCTTCTTTTATTAGGGTTCATTCTGCCTTTTGAATCATCTAGGTCAACTTTAATCCTAGTCCCTGGCTTGGCTTTTATTTTAAAACATTGCCAGATCTAGTTTTAATTCTTCTGAGACAGCTCAATAACCACAGTTACATGGGGCTGATTTTTTAGCACCCCCCCCCCCCCCACCACCACCCCCAGCAACCAAAGACGAGATCAGAGGTGGGGGGCCCTGAAAATACCATTACTGGATAGCGTGTCAGTTTCAAGATGCTGTTCCCACGCTGGCAATAATCACCTGGGCGGGGGAAGGGTGGGACAGAAATCCTGTTCTCCTCCCAATTGAGAACTTTTAAACTGTTTAAAAAGCTCGTTAAGAGCTTGTCATGGTGTGAAGTTTCAATTTTTAAAGGACGCATGGGTTCTCTGCACCTTCAGAAACAGATCAGCTGAAGAGAAGTGGCTAAAGACTGGGGAGCCAGTCATAGCTGCCCCAGGGAATCAACCCTGCTCCTTTCCCATAAGAGAGTCAGCGGGGAAAAGGAGAACTCAGCACTTGATAAAGGGGTACCCTTGGCATTGCACAGGTGGCGGGGAGAGTAGGCACAGAGGCGATATAACCAACACAACCTGCTCAGTAGGACAACCATTAAGCAGGCCATCGGGCTTCTGAAGATGTGATTCTGGTGCCTGGACTTGACAGGTGGTGCCCTCCTGCATTGTGGTGTCTGCTGCACTCACCATTACATGTCCCTTCAGATAGATGTGGACCTTGAGGACCATGAGGCCCTGGAAGGAGACAGCTCATCGGAGATGGCGCTGAACAGAGAGGTGCCCCTGGTACACGACGAGCTGGTCTCCTCCTCTCACCTTCCAGGAAGTGGACCTCCCTCCTCTCTCTTAATGCCTCCAGCATTAGATCCAGGTCAGCATCGATGAAGCGAGGGGCTGCCCGGCTCCGGTATCCAGGCCTCCAGCTCCCCTGTGACATCTTACTTGCGTCTGGTGCATGGAAGGCTTTGACACAAACTGCAGATCTCTGCCTGCAGCCTTAGTGACTGCTGTGGGAGTCTAAATGAGTCCCACACTTCATCTGACCCTCCTCCACTGCACCCACCAACCCCATCCCCCCACCCGCCACCCTGCAATTAGCTCTAAGTGGACAGGAACCCCGTTTCCATACTAATTAAGGGCTTCTCCATGTGAAAAACCTAACTTTAATCAGCTTCCCATCAGAGGCGAGCTTCTGATCTGAAAACAAATCTGGCTCCTGTTTCCCGCCTGCATGGCAAAAATTCAGCCCATGGTGTCAATTTGAAGTCTGTCGAATATTTCATTATCGAAAGGACTGCAAAAAGACTTTTACATTCGATACAGATCTATCTTCATTTTTGATCAAATGCAACTGTTTCATTTGGCGATATTGGATTGGCCGCTGTTATATACCTCTCCTAATGTTCACTCCCTTGAAGTCATTGGAAATTAAAATTCAGAGAGATGCACATCCGGTGGCTGATTCAATGTTGCTTGTTTTACACTTGCAGCCAAAGTCAAAATTACCCACTTTGATTTCACTTTGTATTTTAAATACTGTTCACAATTCACAACTGCGAGTGCTGGGAGTGGTCTGAATGGTGTCATAATCCACCCGGCAGGAATTTTAATGCTTGTTGGTAAAAGTGCTCTTGCGTGGGGATAAGACCATGGTACATTGCATAGCTTCAGTGATGTGGTGACATTTAATACTGATTATTCAGCAACAGTAGTTAAGATAATTATTTGGAGTGCTGGAGGGGAATACAATTAATTTTTGACAGACAGCAAATGCAGAATTATAACTTCCCAAACTTGCCAGGTGTTTGTGGTCACATTCAGATAAGATCTTAAGTGTAATGACAACTATTTCTTATTTTCACAGTGGTATAAACCTTTTATCCTAAAATAATACTAGGAAAAACCTCATTTCTCATAACTGCATTGTGTCTCATGAACTCATTTTAATTCACATTGTTCTGAGTGTACAATTGCAGATCGGATACATAGGGAATATGATTATCGAAGACATAACTACAAACATACGAATTAGGAGCAGGAGTAGGCCATTCGGCCCCTCGAGCCTGCTGAGCCATTTGATAAGATCATGGCTGATCTGATTGTGGATTCAACTCTACTTTCCTGTCTACCTGCTATAACCTTTGACTCCCTTGTCATTTAAGAATCTATCTAACTCAGCCTTAAAAATATTCAAAGACCCTGCGTCCACTGCTCTCTGGGGAAGAGAATTCCACAGACAACCCTCTGAGAGGAAAAAAGTTCTCCTCATCTTCGTCTTAAATAGGAGACCTCTTATTTTTATACTGTGTTCCCTAGTTCTAGTCTCTCCCATAAGGAGAAACATCTTTTCAGCATCTATCCTGACAAGTCCCCTCAGGATCTTATATGTTTCAATCAGATCCCCTCTCATCCTTCTAAATTCCAATCGATACATGCCCAACCTGTCCAACCTTTCCTCATAAGATAACCCCTTCATCCCAGGTATCAGTAGAGTGAACCTTTTCTGAACTGCTCCTAAAGCAATTATTTCTTAAGTAAGGAGACCAAAACTATACACAGTATTCCAGATGTGGTCTCGCCTATGCCCAGTACAACTGTGGCAAAACTTCGATAAAAGCAAAATACCGCAGATGCAAAAAATCTGAAATAAAAACAGAAAGTGCTGGAAATTCACAGGAGGTCTGGCAGCATCTGTGGAGAGACAAACAGAGTTACGCTGCGGGTGGTAATAACCTGGAACACGCTGCCCACAAAGGTGGTGGAAGCGGAGATGATCAATGACTTCAAGAGGAAGTTGGGAGAAATAATTCTGCAGGGCCATGGAAATCACGCAGGGGAGCGGAACTGACTGGATTGCTCCATGGAGAACCGGCATGGACACTATAGACCAAATGGTCTCCTTCTGTGCTGTAAATGACTCTGTATACCAGGACACCCAGATCCCTCTGTACCGCAGAGTTCTGCAATCTCTTGCCATTTAAATAACATTCTGCTTTTCTATTCTTACTGCCAAAATGGGCAAGTTCACATTTTCCCACATTATACTCCATTTGCCAATTTTTTTCCCACTCACTTAATCTATATCCCTTTGTAGACCCTTTATGTCCTCTTTACAACTTACTCTCCTACTTAGCTTTGTATCATCAGCAAATTTAGCAACCATTCTTTCTGTCCCTTCATCCAAGTCATTGATATAGATTAACAGTTGAGGCCCCAGTACTGATCCTTGTGGCACTCCATGAGTTACAGCTGGCCAACCCGAAAATACCCTATTTATCTCGACTCTCTGTTTCCTGTTAGCTAACCAATCCTCTATCCATGCTAATATGTTACCCCCGACACCATGAACTCTTATTTTGTGTAGTAACCTTTGATGCGGCACCTTATCGAATGCCTTTGGGAAAACCAAGTGAACCACATCCACAGATTCCCCCTTTATCCACTAAAATAAAAGCAAAATACTGCGGATGCTGGAAATCTGAAACAAAAACAAGAAATGCTGGAATCACTCAGCAGGTCTGGCAGCATCTGTGGAAAGAGAAGCAGAGTTAACGTTTCGGGTCAGTTCCGAAGAAGGGTCACTGACCCGAAACGTTAACTCTGCTTCTCTTTCCACAGATGCTGCCAGACCTGCTGAGTGATTCCAGCATTTCTTGTTTTTGTTTCCCCCTTTATCCACATTGCTTGTTACTTCCTCAAAGAACTCTAATAAATTAATCAAACACAATTTCCTTTTCACAAAACCATGTTGACTCTGCATTAAGAGTTTCTAAGTGCCCTGCTATAACCTCCTTAATAATTGATTCCAGCAGTTTCCCTATGACAGATGTTAGGCTTACTGTCCAGTAGTTTCCTGCTTTTTGTCTCCATCCTTTCTTGAATAGAGGAGTTAAATTCACTATTTTCCAATCTAATGGGACCCTTCTAGAATCTAGAGAATTTTGGAAAATTACAACCAATGCACCTACTATTTGAGCAGTTACTTCTTTTAAGATCCTAGGATGTTGCACTGCATGACTTCCATTGCATGAATGAAGAATAGAAAGTGATGCAAGCATGCAAGGAGCATACCCAGAGGATGGATTATTGTCTATACTGCAGCCTAGCATGCAGCATATGCAATTCTTGTTGTATTTTCAGTGCAATATGCATAGTCAGAGTAGTTTTTATGAATGTTTAGTGCTCCACTGTGCAAACTTGAGATTGAATCAAACTTGTGTTAGAACTCAGGTAGCCAAGAGGTGAAGAAAGGAACATTACAGCCCAGTCTTTATATACTTATGAGCGTTTATTTACAGAGACATAGGGCTGAATTTTAGTAGCGCGTTGCAAATCACTGTGGCAATATTTCACATGGGAGCTCATTTAAACAGAGGGTGCTGGACGGCCAACGCGCAGGTGCCAGTGCCATTTTTAAAGGGCTTCAGGCCCTTCAAACTCATTTCAATAATTAAGGTGCCACTTAACTCTGGTTCAGAACCTGCCGAACACTTTTAGATTCCACTCTCCTACACCTCCCCCCCACTGAGTCCTCATGTATTGCAGTGACATCACCCCAAAAAAGCACCTTTTCATTTTGTGAACTTTCCCCCGAACTTCAGAACCTTCAACCCCTTCCCATCATCCCCACGACCAATTACAATAGTTCTCCCCTCCCCCAGTGCCCTGAAATTTTCACTCCTCCCCTTCCCCACCAGTGTCATTTCTCAGAGTTCTGAACAGAGTTCCGAAGGCGTGGGAGTTCCGGCCACTGGCCGGAACTCCTTTCTTCCTTACAGCATATCTGGCTTAGGAAACTCTGCTGAATTTACCCAGATAAAAAGTCAATTTTACAATATTCAGAGTCCATAAGTCTGGCCATAGCAAAACCATCTGGGCCTGAAGGCCCCGCCACTTGGCGGCGAGGGGGACGGAATGAGACCTCGCTGCCGCCGGTAAAATACAGCTGGGCCTCTCGACATCGGAGGTCGTGGTGGGCCTCTCCTGGAAGAATTTTCCAGGCCCTCCCGCCACGACCCCTGATGCTGGAGGGCACATAAAATTCAGCCCACAGTTGTATAACATGTACATCCAAACAAATGTCCCTCTTTCAGCACTCTTCTGTATATATGAGCACAGATGAGTCCCTGTTATGACCTCAGTAGAGACCATTAACTTTAAAACAAGAGATATGATCTCCCTAGACTGATTAAAGAATTACAGAAGATTTCACATTTTAAGACTTTTACTATAACAACTAAACTACAAATCATCATTAACTAAACCTTACTAGGTAGCTAATACACTAAGTTACAGAGAGATGTATTTCCCATTAACTTAGTAACACACTCAAAAACCCCACACCACATTTATACCTTACAGTGTTCTCAGCAAAAAGGTATTCTTGCCAAATTCCTCCCAGTTGCAATGGGTTGGATCTCCCAGTGTCTTTAACAAACAATGTCCTCTTCGTTCACTTTTTCCGAGCACACTCGGAAATGGTCTTCAGTTAATAAGGTAATCTATAGTAACCCTGTTGGTCTTTTCTCCTCCGGAAACCACAAGCCTTTGAACTGGGTTCAAATCTTAACAGCCTTTCACTTTATCAGTGTTCTGAGATCAGTTGTTTTCTCTCTTTCTCTCTTCTGAGGCTGCCGCTGCTAGTCTTCATGTTTTCCTTTCTTCCTTACAGCCTCTCTGATTTGGGAAACTCTGTTGAATTTACCCAGATCAAAAGTCAATTTTACAATATTCAGAGTCCATAAGTCTGGCCATAGCAAAACCATCTGGGCCTTCTTTTGTTTCCAGGAGTTAGCAATTGCAACTCAAACTTGTATTTTTAGAGCCTTGGCACCATGTTTACAATCTGAGAGTCTGGGAAAGCGAAACCTATTGTCCTTCAAGTGTTAAAACTTGCACTGTGCTTTCAAAAGGTTCTTTGATATGGGTTCCTTGTGCTCAAGGTAACCAAGACCCCTAGCTAATCTCTGGGAAGACTTGGTGTGAGGTCACATGTCTCCTCCAAATCTTTTTTTACACTGCATTAAAAGTTACAGTTTTAAAAACACAATCATACCACAAAGTCCAACGTTCATCACATATCCCAATTTATTCTCACCACCTGAATACAATTAACACCTTGCCTTGCTACAATATGATGGGGAATTAGATGCAGGGAGGCTTAGCACAGGGTTTTACATAGCTGCCCTAAGATTTGTTGCCATGTAGATCAGTGGACATGCTGACGGAGAACCCAGCAGCCAGGACAGTTGTGGCTGAATAAATTGCGAAATCATCACAGGAACCTGAATAGGTGGATATAGGCCATCTGAATCCTATCTACCTCCCACTGAAATCCTACAGCTGACCAGCACACTTACTACTTCCATAGAGGCATATAGACAACAGCTACGCATCTCTCTTTCTGGGCAATGTCACATCCCTGCATAAGTAACAGGAGATGTGCCAGAAAGTAAGAAGGATCAGCCAGCCACAGTAAAAACAGATGTAGGTGATTGGATTGAAGGACCATCTCAGGAACCAGCACAAGGAGGTACTGAGAGACCAGAGTCTCAAAGGCCTCCCACTGCAACCAGAATAATTATTACTGCCTTAGGAGAATCACCGAGAAGAAATAATAGGTTAGGGTTAGATGGACCAGGCAATATACCTGCAATAAGGTGGTAAAATTCACTGATACCCACACATCACATAAGTAAAGCAATAAATTGGGTGCACTGTCCAAGAGGTTTCTTTCTGACTTGTGTAGAATAGGATAGCGGTACATCAAAGTATAGACTTTGATTGTAGTAAAGAAAATGCAGAGGATCATATTTCAAAAGGTACTTTGAGGCAGATTCTTGATTACATTTGGACTGTAGGGTTCCTTAAGAGGCAGCTCAGCAGCTTAGCTGATGTATCTTGTGTGAATGTCGACACACCAGTCTTCCTGGCTGCACCAGTATTTTTGCAGGTATATCCTAATGGTGAGTGCTTGTGTTCTGTTCTGGTTTCGATTCTGGTTTATGAACATACGAACATACGAATTAAGAGCAGAAGAGGCCATTCGGCCCTTCGAGCTTGCTCCGCCATTCTATAAGAATTTCACATTCCCATCTACCCCCGATAACCTTTAATTCCTTTGCCTAACAAGAATCTATCTACCTCCGCCTTAAAAATATTCAATGGCCCCGCCTCCACCTCCTTCTGAGGCGGAGAGTTCCAAAGTCGCACATTGTCCTCACATTGAGCTCTTTGGGAGATCTAGCAATCTGGTCAAATTGGGCAGCTATGTTATCCTGTTGTTGATGTTTAGTGGAAAAGGAGGTGAAAGTAATGGCCCTACTGATTATACAACTATGGACAACAAATAGCTATTACTGTTGCCATCTCCTGTGCTAGCCTGGAAAGAGACAAAAATAAATTTGGGGGGATAGTTACCTTTGCACCTATTGGCAGGGCTGTCTTTATGTTCCAATTTGTCTACAGGTCTTTTTGGCACAGTTCTGTAATGTCTCCCCGATAAACCTGAGCCTCTGGAAACACTGCTCCTTAGTCATTGATCAGGTATTTCTGCTGGAACTATAGATACAATGGTTGACATATTGGCAGGTGTGGACACTACATCTTTGGTGCCATCTAATTTTTTATATGCTCTGCACATCCTCCTCCACCAAATTAACTGATGAATGAAGTGAAAGCAATCTCCGCAGCTGTGAACTTGCTGACTGACGTAAATGATTAGCACTGCTACAATTAATATCAGCTTCCTGACTTATGGGAATTTGCATGGGCTCTAATGCCTTTGCCACATAGGCAAGATTAATGCATTGCTAATATGCTGCAAGAGCACTGCAATTTTATAGGCTTGTTCCTGACAAACTACTGTTATAACCAGGTGCGAAAGGGGTCTAGGGGTCCCTCTCAGCCTTCACCTGGTCTTACCGTAACAGGGTTTTATTTTAAACACACCATGTTTTTAGCTCCCCCTTGGTGAATCCTTGTTCACTGCTTTCCAAATATAAGGCAAAGAAACCAGCACAAACATGTTTTCTCAGGTTTAAAGAAGATAGATTGAAATTTATTAAACTCTAATTCGGTTAATGCCTACAGATACATGATGCACCCACACTAGCAAGCATAGCGTTACACACATTTAAGGTGGCACAGTGGTGAAGTGGTTAGCACTGCAGCCTCACAGCTCCAGTGACCTCGGCTCGGTTCTGGGTACTGCCTGTATGGAGTTTGCAAGTTCTCCCTGTGACCGCGTGGATTTCCTCTGGGTGCTCCGGTTTCCTCCCACATAGCAAAGACTTGCAGGTTGATAAGTAAATTGGTCATTGTAAAAATTGCCCCTAATGTAGGTCGGTGGTAGGAGAATTGTGGGGATGTGAGAGGGAAAAATGTGTTTAATGTAGGATTGCTATAAATGGGTGGTTGATGGTCAGCGCAGACTCGGTGAGCTGAAGGGCCTGTTTCAGTGTTATATCTCTCTATAAATCTCTACACATGCAGATAGAGACAGAAAAGAGCAGAAGAAAAATAAAGTGGAACGGTTTCAGGCAATCTCTGAAGAGGGTTTTTGTCACGCTTCTTTGATGTCACTGTAGAGTCCTTGATTGTAGGTAGATCTTGCTTTTCATTGGGGCCCAGTATTCTTTTTAAACCTTGTTCACTGTAAGAGATTTTTCTTTCTTGGGGTTCATGTGTCTTCAGTGGATTTGGAGTTCCGTGAGAAAGAGATGGGAGCAGACAGACAGGAGGCTGTGGCAAGCCAGCCAGGGGAGGTCTTTTCAGTCCAGGAGCAAACAAACACTCTGAGTTCAAACCGTTTGGACAATTCAGAAAAAAAAACAGGCTGCCAAGCTGGTCTGACTACGTCTGTTTGTGGATTCTCTGGTCTTAGCTGACCCTGGAATGTCTCTTCTTACACACAATACCTGGAGCTCAAAGTCCATTGTGGATCAAATTGGATAAGGGAAGTAACCCCTTTGTTTCCACAAGCACTGTCTGTTAATATGCAAATGTCTTTCCAGCCAGGGGCCTGGTGATTTTTTGAACAAGTCCTTTCTTCACTTCAGCAACAGTTTTCAAATCAATGTTCATATGACAAAATGAAAATGCCTCATTCTTGGCTGGTGGGGGTCTAACATGACACTACAATCCCCCAAACTTGATTGAAGAATAAGCTTAATACTAATACTGTGCAATAAAGCGTACCACCCACTTGAAAACCCAGCTGGAAATGGCACGGGTTCCAGAACCCCCCAAAATGCAGGCTATTATTTCAGAATTGACACCTGGATAATTTCTATGAACTGACATGATTTTCTAGAACTTTTAACTGTCTGAAAATAAAAATCATTTGGTGAACCATTTTATTCCTGTTTGCCAGACACTGTAGTTCAGGAAAAGTAATTCGCATTGATGCACATAATTTCCACCACAAACATCTTAACATCATTTAAGCATGACATCATTGCAATGAAATTGACCAACAGCTGTTTGCAGCTGTTCTCCCCCATCAGCAACAAAGGGAGTGGCTCTTTAAACAGTGCTGGAAAATATTGCTGAAGCACTGTGAACTGCCTTTGTTATGCTGCATAAATGAAACTCCGCAGTACAATTTGTTTCTTGTTCGCCCTATTTTCTCACCTTCAGGAGGCACTGTTACTTCTAAATATGCATATCTAGTTTAAGGAGAGATGAAAAAGAACAGGGAAATGAATTAACTATATGTTTTTCCATAGTTCTTCTATTAGTTTCACTCAGTCCTCTTACTAAATTGAGATACATACATTCCAGGGCAAGGTGGTGTTGGCAATTTAGAATCATAGATTGATACAGCTTAGAAGTAGACGATTCAGCCCATCATCCCTGTGCCAACTCTTTGGTAGAACTATCCAATTAGTCCCCTAGCCTGCTTTTCCCCCATAGCCCTGTAAATTGTTCCTTCAAGTATTTATCCAATTTCTTTTGTATGTTACTGATACATCTGCTTCCATCACCCTCTTAGGCAGTGCAATCCACATCACAACTCACTGAGTAAAAAATTGCTTCCTCGTATTGCCTCTGTTTTTTTGACAATTACCTTAACTCTGCATTTCTTTCTGCCATGGGAAACTATTCTCCCTAATTACTTTATCAAAACCATTCGTGATATTGAACATCTCTATTAAATTTCTTCTTAAACTTCTCTACTTTAAGGAGAACAACCCCAGCTTCTGCAGTCTCTCCACATAACTGAACTCCCTCATCCATGGTACCATTCTAGTAAAACACTTCTATACCCTCTCTAAGGCCTCGACATCCTTCCTAAAGTGTGGTGCCCAGAATTGAACACAATACTCCAGCTAAGGCCTAACAAGTGTTTTCTAAAGGACTAGCATAACTTCCTTGCCTTTGTCCTCTATCCCTTTATTAATAAAACCAAGAATTTTTTTTTAACCATCTTCTCAATTTGTCCTGCTATATTCAAAGATTTGTGTATATACAACCCCAGGTCTCTCTGGTCCTGCACCTCCTTTCAAATTGTACCTTTTAGTTCATATTACCTCTCCTGATTCTTCCTGCTAAAATGTATCACTTCACACTTCTCTGCATTAAATTGCATCTGCCATTATGTCTGCCCATTTCCCAGTCCATGTCCTCTTGACGTCTGTTACTATTCTCCTTATAATGTACTACATTTCCAAGTTCTGTATCATCTGCAAACTTTGTAATTATGCCCTGTGTACCCAACTCCAAGTCATTAATATATATCAAACAGTGCAGTGGTTCTAATACTGATCCGCAGGGAACACCAATATATACCGCCCTCTAGACTGAAAAACAATCATTCAACACTACTCTCTGCTTTCTCTCCCTTAGCCAATTTTCTTTCCATGCTGCCACTGTTCCTTTAGATTCATGGGGCTGAATTTTATGGTCCTCCTTGGGATGGGAACAGAGGCATGGAGGGACCCACGAAATTGCATCGGAAGGCGGGGGGAGGAGCCGGGTGACCTTCACCTTGCCAACGTATTCCAATTTAGTCCGGGGCAGGGAAAGCCGATGATGGCCTTGCTGCCCCAGGTTAACGGAGGTGCTTAAGTGGCAAATTAATAGCCAATTCAGGGTTTCTTCCCACCTCCACCTTAATTTAATAGAAAGCGGAGGGGCCCGCCACTGTGGGGAGACAGTGCCAGTAGAACCAGGTGGCCTGCTAGCGGGTTGGAGGGTTTCCTCCTTTAGAGACAATCCCAGAGCACCCGAAGTGTCACCTCAGAAGCAAGTATCACCACTCCCCCACCAGGAAGAGCCCCACCGCCACCCTCATTAATTCCACCCTCCACCCTGTTACCAGGGCCTACCTAAATGGCCCCATCGACCCAAACCCCACTCACCTCTCCTGGTGTCTCTGGCGTCCTTGGTACTGCAGGTGCTCCAGTAGCCACTGCTCCCAGTGGCACTGCCCATACTGCAGAGCTGCCAGCCTTCCAATTGGCCGGTAGCTTTTGAAGGCAGGAGCTCGTCCCTTAAAGGGCCGGTGGAAGGTTAATTGACTACCCACTGTTAAATAGCTACGGCGGTCCAACGGAGAGAGGAGGCAGGTTCTCCCCCTGTTTTCCAGCCTGCCGCCAGGACTTCTGTCATCAAAACGAAATTCAGCTTATGGACTTCAATTCTGCTAACAAGTCTAGTATGTGATACTTAGTTAAATGCCTTTTGAAAGTCCATACAAACAATATCAACCACACTACCCTCATCAAACTTCTCCATTACTTCATCAAAGAACTCAATCATGTTAGTCAAACATGATTTGCCTTTCATAAATTCATGCTGACTTTCATTTATTAGCCCATATTTTTCCAAATGTCAATGAATTTTGTCCTGGATTATTGTCTCTAAAAGTTTCCTCACTGCCGCTGGTGAGTAGTTGCTGTGTTTATCACTCTCACATTTTTGAAACAGTGGTGCAACATTTGAAGTCATACTTGGGTCTTTTGCTTCTCCTAAGGCAAGGAATTCCACTCCCGTGACATATCCCATGCAATACCCCAGTCATGGTATAACAAAACTCAACTTGGGTGTGACTGGAAGATAAGAAACTTAAGCATCGCCGGGAGTCTGACCAACTGATGACCACATAATTGAAGTGAGCAACTTAATCATTATGCTGCCAAACCACCAGCAGCTGTGGATCCTACAGGATTATGCAGCTGTGTGACTGAATAATATCCAGAAGAACTCAAATCTGAACAGACTTAAATTAAGCAAATAGTTCTTTACACTCAGCAATTTGACTGACATAACAGACACAGATACACAAATAAGGAATTTGTTGAATTCATGTCATGGAAGTACACAAATAATTTTGATTTCATTCTCACATCACTGGCAAAGCTAGCAATTATTGCCCACCCTTAGTTGCCCTTGAGAAGGTGGTGGTGAACCTCCATTTTGAAACCCTGCAGTCTGTGTAGTGAAGTGTTCCCACATTGCTGTTAAAAGTGAATTCCAAGATTTTGACACCTCAGTAGGCATAAGGAGCGCAGGAACCGAACTTCACGATGATTGAAAATGCAGGAGATGACGCCTACGAGAGTTGATGGGTGCACCAATGAGGTCAGGATTTTTCCGGCACTGTAATATTGTGCAAAATTCAAATTTTTATTCACAATCACTAGTGCGAGACCAGTTGGTACTAGCTGAATTGTGCTTGTTTAGCTATTTCTTTCCTGTTTATAAATGCTTAACCTTCCACTGTCATGCTTTTCGTAACAGACTGAGATTTGTATCCTTTCAGTACAGTGATTTTATAAGCTAATTTAGAACTTTTTTTGTAACAACTCTCTACTGTTACAACCGAGGCGGGAAGAGTGGACTGTTAATTCAGTGCCACTTCTCCACAGGTCATAGCATATCAATAAATTTTCCCCAGAAACCAAAACAGCCAATTAGATACTCTATTTGTCCCCAGAATAAAGCACACTAACCAGGTTTCTTTAATAAAACAACCAGATTACCTGTTTATTATAAAATCAAGTCTTAACCAATAATTGAGTAAATATATATACAAATTGAGATATTAAAGCTCCTTATTTTTTCCCTAGCTCTCACGCACACACACATACATCCAAAAACCAGTTAACCAGGAAAAAAAGGATTTTTGTTTCCACCTGTTTCAAAGGAATAAAAGGAATATAAAAAACTTAGACTGCAATGATATGGAAGGAAGTTCTTTGGTTTGGCGAGGTGTCCCAAAGTCGAATAGTTGGATGCCACTCAAAGCCTTTCCAAGGCAAGGTCGATGAACTGTCTGTGTTGAGTAGGCATTCAAAGAAATTCAACTGTAGAGGCTTCACATAGATCTTCCATCAGGGGTGTAGCAAAAGGTGTCAGTTCTCACATTCAATGCAAAAGTCATTTAAAAGATGCAAGGTTTCTGCAAATTCAGGGTTTCTTCAAAAATGCAGGAGGCAACAGTACCACATCATACAAGCTTTTTACTTTTCAAGAGCAAAGATTCTTTACAGAGAGGTAATACTTGTCTGGTTCTTCTTCTGATCTCCCGGCAGGTCCAAATCAAATTCCAATTGCCTGCTTTTGTCCAAACCCACTGCTTTCTAAAGTTCAAAAGTGAAACTAAAATTTTCCAGAAACAAGTCACAATGCCACCATAAATCACTCCTTGTCACAACAAAGGATAGCCCTTAGGTCAAACCCCCTGCTGGTTTCCTTGAAATTACCTGGTTTTCGGTATTTGTTTACTGGTCAAAACCAGGAACATCTTGTTGACCTTGCACTTTTTTTTTAAAAAGCATCCATAATGTTCAGCTATCTCCAGAGGTTTCAATGTCCACTGAAAACCTTTTCAGTTTTTTTTAAATACAAATTCTCAAGTTTTAACAAAGAATGGAAATCTTGTAACACTACTATAAAGGGCATTACAATATGAGACTGATATTAATCTTAATGTCTTACCTACATGGGTAACATTCTATGAATTGGACCCCAACTAAACCCAAACAGTGCTGCACAGCAGTATTTTCAATGGTGACATGTATGGCTGATATGTACATTTCATGCAAGATCCCACCCGCAGAGTGAGTTCGCACTGGTTTAGGAACAGGAGTAGGCCATTCAGCCCCTCAAGCCTGTTCTGCCATTCATGGAGATTATGGCAGATCTACATCTTAAATCTAACCACATGCATTGGCTCTATATCCTTTTATCCCTTGTCTAATCAAAGTCAAGCAATCTCATATTTAATATTTAATAGATTAATAGTTTACCTACCAATGATCACTTAAATGGCTTCAGTGTTCACTTTAAATAGATTCATACATTCTCATCTGGTAGAGCAATAACGGGACCTCTGCGACAAAATTGCATTACCGCTCGCATGTCACTCCATTCAATGATGCACCACAGGAGCAGCTGATCCAGGAAGCAAGGGAAAGGAGGCCTGTACTGTAAGCAACTGATGGTGTCTTCCACACAAATAACTGATACAGCAAGCCTTGCAAGAGAGACTAGGCAGGGCCAATGCAGTCTACATAACTCAGGCAGTCAGGATCCAAATTCAAGAGAAAATGACAAATCTGAAGAAACTCCCAGCTTAAAGCTACAGTACAGCTTGTTATGCCAAGTAGCTGCCCAAAATATTTCCTAATAATCTGTAAAGATTAATACAAATTCATCCTGTTCACTCACTTCATGTGATAAACAGCCCAACGAATGCTTACAAGACTGGCCATGCTGCACTGTGACACAAATACAAACTACAACTTTGTCCTGACATTGTTGCTACATTGAAGTCTATAAGGTGGCCTCAAACAAGAAATCCTTGCAACATAACCTTGCTGCATGCTTTCATACAGGATGGGTTGCAAGTAAAACAAATGTCTGACAGTGAATTTTTTCCCTATACTTGAAAAGTTTGACTACAATCTGTGTTTGCCGAAGTAGATAGTCCGTAATAGAAAGGAATAAACCTGAACTGGAGAATGAGCCTAGAAACTACAAGCCCGTGGCCCCTTTTGTGGAGGCTATGGAATGCATTTTTGGTTACAAGAGCATTGAAGGAATAGAGGATGGTGAAGCTCAGAGAGACTGCACCATGATGCTGCCCATGTCACATCTTGTCCACCCACACACCCTCCCCCCACCCCACAACTCGCAAAGAAAATAAGCTCAAGCACCAAACATTCCACACTAAGTATATTATAATACCAGCACTGTTTGAAGGTGCCTCTTGGAACTAATACTATGAATGAAACTGGACAGACCACCCAGCAACGACCTATGCACCAGAAATGGCAAAGGCACACCCAGCTCTGTCGACCCTGCAAAGTCCTCCTTGCTAACATCTGGGGGCTTGTGCCAAAGTTGGGAGAGCTGTCCCACAGACTAGTCAAGCAACAGCCTGACATAGTCATACTCATGGAATTATATTGTACAGACAGTGTCCCAGACACTGCCATCACCATCCCTGGGTATGTCCTGTCCCACTGGCAGAACAGACCACCAGAGGTGGTGGCACAGTGGATAGAATCGGGATGGAGTTGCCCTGGGAGTTCTCAACATTGACTCCAGACCCCATGACGTTTCATGGCATCAGGTCAAGCATGGGAAACCTCCTGCCGATTAGCAACTACTGCCCCCGCCACCCCCCCCCCCTCAGCTTATGAATCAGTACTCATCCAGTTTGAACACCAATTGGAAGAAGCACTGAGGATGACAAGGGCACAGAATATACTCCGGGTGGGGGACTTCAATGTCCATCACTAAGAGTGTCTCAGTAGCACCAGCACCACTACTGATCAAGCTGGCCATGTCCTAAATGACATAACTGCTAGACTAGGTCTGCAGCAGGAGGTGAGGGAACCAACAAGACGGAAAAATCTACTTGACCTCATCCTCACCAATCTATCTGTCACAGATGCATCTGTCCATGATAGTATTGGTAGGAATCGTCACCGCAATGTTATGGTGGAGGTGAAGTCCTGTCTTCACATTGAGGATACCCTCCATTGTGTTGTTTGGCACTACCACCATGCTAAATGGGATAGATTTTGAACAGATCTAGCAATGCAAAACTGGACATCCATGAGGCGCTGTGGGCCATCAGCAGCAGCAGAATTGTATTCAACCACAATCAGTAAACTCATGGCCCAGCATATCCCACACTCTACCATTACCATCAAGCCAGGGGATCAACCCTGGTTCAATGAAAAGTGCAGGAGGACATGCCAGGAGCAGCACCAGGCATAACTAAAAATGAGGTCTGAACCTGGTGAAGCTACAACACAGGACTATCTGTGTGCCAAACAGCGGAAGCAGCATGCGATAGTCAGAGATAAGCAATCCCACAACTAATAGATCAGATCTAAGCTCTGCAGTCGTGCCACATCCAGTCATGAATCATGGTGGTCAATTAAACAACTGACAAGATGAGGAGGGTCCACAAATATCGCCATCCTCAATGATGGGAGAGCCCAGCACATCAGAGCAAAAGATAAGGCTGAAGCATTCGAAACCATCTTCAGCCAGAACTGCCAAATGGTTGATCCATCTTGGCCACCTCCTGAGGTCCCTAGCATCACAGTTGCGAGCCTTCGGCCAATTCGATTCATTCTATGTGCTATCAAGAAATGGCAGAAGGCACTAGATACTGCAAAGGCTATGGCCCCTGACAAGCATTCCAGCAATAGTACTGAAGATCTGTGCTCCAGAACTAGCCACGCCCCCAGCCAAGCTGTTCCAGTACAGCTATAACACTGGCATCTACCCGGCAATATGGAAATTTGCCCAGGTATGTCCTGTGCACAAAAAGGACAAATCCAACCCAGCCAATTACTGCCCTATCAGTCTACTCTCGATCATCAGTAAAGTGATGGACGGTGTTGTTAACAGTGATGACAAGCAGCACTTGCTCAGCAATAACCTACTCACTGATGCTCAGCTTGGGTTCCGCCAGGCCATTCAGCTCCTGACCTCATTGCAGCCTTGGTCCAAACTGGACAAAAGAGCTGAACTTAAGAGGTGAGGTGAGAGTGACTGCCCTTGACATCAAGGCAGTATTTGATCGAGTATGGCATCAAGGAGCCCTCGCAAAACTGGAGTCAATGGGAATCAGGGGGAAAACACTCCACTGGCTGGAGTCATACCTAGCACAAAGAAAGTTGTCTGTGGTTGTTGGAGGTCAATCATCTCAGTACCAGGACATCACTGCAGGAGTTCTTATGGGTAGTGTCCTAGGCCCAATCATCTTCAGCTGCTTCATCAATGACCTTCCTCCATCATAAGGTCATAAGTGGGAATGTTTGTTGATGATGGCGACTCCTCAGATACTGAAGCAGTCTGTGTAGAAATGCAGCAAGACCTGGACAATATCCAGACTTGAGCTGATAAGTGGCAAGAAACATTCATGCCACACAAATGCCAGGCAATGACCATCTGCAACAAGAGAGAATCCAACCATCTCCCCTTGACATTAAATGGCATTACCATCACTGAATCCCCCACTATCAAAAGCCTGGGGGTTACCATTGACCAGAAACTGAACTGGACCAGCCATGTAAATACTGTGGCTACAAGAGCAGGTCAGAGGCTGGAAATTCTGTAGTGAGTAACTCACCTCCTGACTCTCCAAAGCCTGTCCACCATCTACAAGGCACAAGTCAGGAGTATAATGGAATACTGTCCACTTGCCTGGATGGGTACAGCTCCAATAACAATCAACAAGTTCAACACCATCCAGGACAAAGCAGCCCACTTGATTGGCACCCCATCCACAAACATTCACTCCCTCCACCACCAACGCACAGTGGCAGCAGTGTGTACCAAATACAAGATGACCTGCAGCAACTCAACAAGGCTCCTTCGACAACACCTTCCAAAGCTGCGACCTCTATCACCTAGAAGGTCAAGGGCAGCAGATGCATGGGAACACCACTACCTGCAAGTTCCCCTCCAAGCCACTCACCTTCCTGACTTGGAACTATATCGCCGTTCCTTCACTGTTGCTGGGTCAAAAATCTGGAACTCCCTAACAGCACTGTGGGTGTCTCCACACCAGATGGACTGCAGTGGTTCAAGAAGGCGGCTCACCTCCACCTTCTCAAGGGTATTTAGGAATGGGCAATACATGCTGGCCTAGCCAGCGATGCCCACATCCCGTGAAAGAATATAAAAGACTTAAGTTCCTCTTGTGATTTTGTAGGCTGGAAGAATGGATTGGCAGTACAGCCAGTGTCTCTGAATAAATCGGGTAAATGCCTTTAAGATAAAGGTCAGCCATAACCCAATTGAATGGTGGAACATGCTCAATGGGCTGAATGGCCTACTTTTGCTCTTATGTTTTTATATCTCATAGCACCCTGGACCATACTTATACTGGGTGATTCACAGTATGAAGAGTAACAAGTGGTAGCGTCCAAAGAGGCGTAAACATCTCCTGGCCGAAGGGTCAGCTAGGTTCCTGCCAACACTGCCTAATAATTAGGAATTCAGGCCAGCATGGATTGGTGTTTCTCTCCATACCAGCATTGGAATGGATGTTTGTCTCCAGGCCAGCATTGTAATGGATGTTTGCCTCCAGGACAGCATTGTAATGGTTGGTTATCTCCACGCCAGCCTGGAAAATGAAGTCGATATCTGAGCAGGTTGTCTAAAGATGTCACTTGACCTTCCAAAAGACCCTATAAGGACTGACCAGCAATGTGGAAGCATATGTTAGCTGCATCTGATCTAGTTTTGGAAGAGTGATTAGCTCTGAAAAAGTGAGTAGGGGCAGTCAGATGCAATTTCAGCAGATGTTGCTGATGACAATGATTCTGGATTCTGGATACTTCGTGGGATGAATTGTAAGACTTTCTCTGATCTGTCAAGACATCTGAAGCAATTCTTGAACATATTCCTGATGATTGCATGGACCTCATTGAATTTGCACACAACCTCTATCTGACGTTGTCACAAAGTTGTCATTAGCCTGGGTTGGCAAGGATACCTTTGATTTTTGAGAAGCCATCCTACCAACTTCAAATAAGCCTGGCACAGATGATGGCATAAAAAGAAAACATTCTGGGTTCTGCCTGGGAAGCTGGCATTGGCCTGCATGGTACAGTGTTAATTGTCACTGAACCTTTCAGTTCATGCAGTTATTAAATTGTGTCTAGAATCCCAAATGATCACAAAGATATCATTAATGACCTTCTGTACTTTCGGGAATTCAGGGCTGAATTTTACCACAGACATCTGGACCACGACATCAGGACCAAACGGAGGTCCCAAGTCTACACTTGCCATCAGTGGGACCAACTTGGCAGTTTTACCTCAGACAGCCTTCTAATTGGCTGCCTCAGTGCCCGCCGGGCAGTCTGCTGATGCTGATGACCCAATCAGAGGGCTGGCAGTTTTGAAGCCGCAACAGTGCCACAGGGAGAGGTGGGCACTGCTAGGGCAGGTAGGAGACTTTGAGGGCACTTCAACATGAAGGAGCCCTCAACCAATTAAGTAAAAATTATAAATACAGGATGGCTAAGGGCAAAAGGCCCAGCCTATCAGAGGGGAAACCCCTTCGGGGGGGGGGACCATTGGGGCCACGGGAGCTGCCTTTCATGCCCACAGCCCTCTCTTTGGGCCATGGAGCCTCTGGCTCTGATGGCCCCCAGGCTCCAGAAAGGCTGCCTTCATCAAGCTTAATGGCCCCTAATAGGAGTCTTAATTATATAAATCATCTGTCCGCCTCCTTGGAGCAGGCAGCTGATCCACACCACAGTCCAACTCCTGCTCACCGCTGGGAAACTTCCCCGGCAGCAGGACTGCATCAGGGACCCATCCTGACATGGCTCCTTGTAATGAGTTCTTTATGTTGTCTGGTGCAACATAAATGAGATACGTGAAGTCCAGTTATGCTGAAGATCTCAAACAAGTCTCTGGCACTTTCCTTGCTGCTGTTGCCCTGTTGCTGCTCCCGTTGTCTGTTTGTCTGAGTCCTGCTGTGACTTGTGGCTGCGTCTTTGGAGTCAGATCTCTTGCATAGGCGGGCCCAGTGTCCTTTTGCACTGCACACCTTGCACAGGGCACGAAATGCAGGACAACTTCACGGTGAGTGGGACAAACCACACTTACCAGGCAGCTTGCTTACTATTTTCAACCAGGTTATCATGCTGATGCTGTGGCCTGCAGCTCGTGATTGCAGATGCTGTTGTCCAGCTACAATGGCTTTGTATTTCCTGTTATCTTCTAGCAGTGCATCAATGCTGTGACCTTTCTTTCTCCCCAAGAGGTCTTTCTGAAATGCTTCAATAGGTGTTGAGACAATCACCAGCTCCATTAGTTGCTCTGACAGCTCAATTTCTGAAAAATCACTTTCGTTGCCCTTCCTACGGCATCTACTGATGAACTGATCTATTGATTCCTGTGACTGTTGCCCATAGGACATCAATTCCAGGTGGTGAATTCTGAAATTCATTCATAACCAGAGCTGATCTTCTAGCACTTTGCATGTCTTTGCGGGATCTTTCTGGTCCTCTTCAGATAAGCCAGAGGTATTGATTCAGTGTAACCCCTCATTTCCTACTGCTATCAGTATTTTACAGCCTGTTCTCTGGTTCTACAATCACTTGGTCTGTGAAGCATAACTGCATTTTGTTTGAAAAGGATATCAATGTCCTTACAGGTCATGCTGGGAAATTTGATATCCATATTTCTGCTCATACTTTGCTTTCTGCTCTATATTTAACTGTTCAGTTCTGTGTGTGTGCCTGCAGCACTGTATTTGTTATGACTTTTCTACTTGTGGTTTGAAACTGATTTTAAAACTTGTTCTATTCACTCTGTGCTGTTTCCCCTTCAAGAAGTTATTTAGACTAGCTGCTTGGATGGAGAGTAACAAGTGTTGGTAGTATTCTCTGTTTATCTTGTTTTCAGCACTCTAGCTTGTCTGCTTACATAGCTGTTCAATAGGCAGTTCAATTGTTCGTTTTGCTAGAGTTTGTTATGTTCTTCACGCTTGATTGGTTTAATGGTATTTTTTTAACTTTGGCTGCGTGAAAGGAGACTCTGCAGTATTTGAAGGTTTCCCATGCTTTTTGCTTTTGGACGCCTCCTGTAATGGCGTCAACCTTGATCAGCCTGGGAGAGGAATTGGATTTTTCCCATTTTGTCTTTTATGGAGCCTTTGAAAATAAATCAATTTTTAAGCATTTCAAATCTTTTGTAAAAACCAGTATCCCTCAACCATCGGCACAATGACTCACCCGATCACCGGAATTAACTCATAGCCTGTCATTCTGAGCTCTGCTACAACTGGAGGTAAATTCTTCGTTCCACTATTTGAGACAGTACTTCTGTTGAACTTTCTCTCTTTTGGCTGTAGGAAGGGCCATTTTCACAGCTGTTTTACCCGTGTTCTTCAACTTAGACTTTGTCTTTTCACCACAGCTTCCACCATGTAATGAGTTCATATTTTGTCTGATGCAACATAAATGAGAAGCGTGGAGCCTAGTTATGCTGAAGATCTCAAACAGGTTTATTAACAGCTAAACTAATATGTACAGTACAGAGCAAACTATTTGCAGAACCTTCATCTGGGTGTTACAGTTGCAGAGTGACTCTGGCTTATAGTCACATGACTGCATGCTGGTACTTAGCTCAATAGCATACTGAGATCTAAAAGGGACATCACTCTTAAGGCGATCATACAACACTCTCCATTATTTTACCGGCACCCCGCAACCCCCCCACCCGCCCCACACCCACCTCCGTTCCCACCACCCTGGGGCTGGTAAAATTTGGGCCTCAGTAGTCCAGTGAATTAGCCATCCCTGTCAAGTTCCTGTTGATATTCTGTGTGAAAATAATGAAGGTTTTGGCCGTATGAAATTGACCATCAATATCCTGTTAGGCACATCAATTGCAGCTAATTGGCTGCTGCTGTGGATGTCTACTACACGAGCCTGAAAGGACCTAGAAACAGAAACAGTAAGAGTTATTGTCACTTTGACTGGCAGTGGGAGTGCTGTCCCAATATGTGCTGGTTTCCTTGAAGTATAAGTACCTTATGGAAGCAGTGATCCTCAGACATTGCAGGTAACTGTACCTCGACCTGTAGATATGCTGGGTCATAAATCACCTCTGGCAGCCCTTCTTTCCTCTTGTTCCTGTGCCTCCATTTAAACCAAATGACAGGGGAGCATGAATTATAAGATGATCAAAATATTTGATAGGGCAGGCAAAAAGAAATTAGTTGGGGGGAGTCCAGAACAAGAGGGGTTAACCTTAAAATTAGGACTTGGTCATTCAAGGATGATATCAGAAAGCACTTTTTCACACAAAGTGTAGTGGAAATCTGAAACTCTATCCCAGGGTTGTCCAGCATATGGCCAGCGGGCTAGGATCTGGCCCACCAAAGGTTTCCATCCAGCCTGCAGGTATAAACTATACCTGGGCCATTCCTCATCCTCACCAGGAGTCCGAGACTGGTATTTTCACAAATGATCGGCTTCTTCTTCCTGACCGGCTTTTTTAAAAAATCAGGCTGAGTTTCACAGCTGGCAGGTGCTGACATCAAGAACAGCAGTTTCCCAACTTTGGACAGATTCGGGGTTTTCTAGTCTGCTTTAAAAAAAAAGTCAGAACCCACCAGAAAAGCCCAAATCTGTCCGAAGTTGGGAAACCACTGTTCCCAATGTCAGCACCTGTCAGCTGTGAAACTCGGCACGATTTTTAAAAAAATCAATCAACCATCTGCTGAGCATTCCCACTCTCTGCAACTGTCAGAGAGAGCAAGAGAAAAGGGGCACAGAGAGAGAGAGAAAGGGAGGCAGAGAGAGAGAGAGAGAAGGAGGCAGAGTGGGACAGAGGGGGAACAGAGAGAGAGGGGGGACCAGAGAAAGAGAGAGAAGGGGGACAGAGAGAGAGGGGGCAGTGAGAAAAAGAGGGGGGTAGAGAGAGAAAGAGGGGAGACAGAGAGTGGGGACACAGAGAGCGAGGACAACACAAAGAGGGGAGGAACAACACAGAGAGGGGAGGGGTAACACATACAGGGGAGGGGGAAACAGAGAAGCGGTTAACAGAGAGGGGGAACAAAGAGGGGGGAAACGGAGAGAGGGGGAAACAGAGAGACTGGAAAATACAGAGAGGGGGGAACACAGAGAGGGTGATCAAGATCACTCCTGACAGGTGGACATCTATCTGGAATACTCTGGAATACTCCGCAATACTACAACAAGTGTGCAGGCAAACATTGACGACTTGTGCAAGCAAAAATTGCCAGGTATCTCACTAAATCAGTTTCCAGCATAGTGATGAGAAAGTAAGTCAATACATTAATGTTCTCATTTAAAGCTTCTTCATAAAATTGAGCATTTGTTGTTATTTTGATTTATAGTAAGATAAATGTTTAATGCCTTTAACTTTCTGAAATTGTCTCACCGGCTCCCTATATAAGACAAAAACTGATGTGCCCCACCTCCCCCATCCCCACCACGCGAAAAGGTTGGCCAACCCTGCTCTCTCCAAACTCTCTCCCCAAACAGCTCTTGAGGCTTGGTCAATTGAAAATTTCAAAATTGAGCTCAATCGGTTTTTGTTAGGCAAGGGTGTTAAGGATTATGGAACTAACGCGAGTAGATGGAATTGAGATACAGTTTAGCCATGATCTAATTGAATGCTGGACCAGGCTCAGGGGACTGAATGGCCTACTCCTGTTCTTATGTTTCCAGCACTGAAAGAAGCTCCCTTGGCTGTGAAGTTTTGCAAGAAGAAGTCAATTGAAATTGGTACAATTAGCATTAGAGACCCTGACACGTAAGAACCAGGCTGACCTCTAATGAATGCCTTAAATGGGGCAGGATTAGCACACTGCGTATGTTGAGCAGATTTGCATGCCAAATGATTGTTATGTATAGTGCAAACAAGAAAGTACACAGCTCATTAAGAGACCCTACAGAAATTTGCTCAGGAAGTGACAAGTGCTCCAGTGTGAAAGGAAATGAAGGCGTTGGCCATACTAAATAATCATTGCCTCTGACCAAACAATTGTTGCAAACATAAGCCATTACATTCACAGCTATTTCCAGGCTCATTGTTTTACCATTTTAACACTAACACATTAACATGTTAGTTCATTCAGTGAGTTTCTATTTCTATATCTGAGGGTTGAATATATGTGCATTAAAAAAGGAGTATTTTCTGTTGAAACAGACTCAAGACAAATCTAATGAAATAAATAGCAAATGACCTACAGAAATGAGACAGCATCTTGATTTATAGATCTATTACATGGCATTTATGCAGGATTTTTAAGGACTATTTATATGAGGCTGAAGTTTTAAGTGCTCCAGAACAACCTTGATTAGATCAAAGAGAAAGGTTATTTGATTTAGAATAACGGAATAAGCAACAAGGCAATGCTGACAACATCTGAAATGTATTCAGTATTATGTAATCCATAAATTTGCGATGAATACAGAAAAAGAAATTAAGAAAGAACTTGCCCTGGTAAAGGGACAAGGTGTATATATACAAGTCACCAGCAAGTTTGGAAATGTTTCAAAACTAAAAGTGGTGCTTAGGTGATGTCCTGAGTTTGGGTTTTAGAAGCTGGTAGATTATAAAACAAAGCAAAAAAAAAATGTGGGACATAAGGAGATGTGGGACAATTTTGATGTACCTTGAAGGAATGAATTAACGTAAAGGACCGTGTAATAAATCTTGAGTTCAATGTGCTGTGGATACAAAGGGCAAGAAGCATGTCTCAGACAGTAGACTGAATTTTGACGGGTACTGGCAAGTCCCACCACCAAAACCAAAAGCAGGAAGTGACTCTAATTTGGCAGCATATTGCCGCCGGCAGCCAATTACCAGGCAACTGCTGGAGCCACTGTATAATTAAGGATCCAATCAGAGGGCCAGCAGCTCAGCAGTGCCACTGCTAGGGGTGGCCATTGCTGAGACTGCAACTCCAGGAAGAGGGTGCCTCAATGGTGGGGGGATTGGTTGTGGAACACTTTTCTTCTTCTTTGGCCTCCTTGTCTCGAGAGACAATAGCTAAGTGCCTGGAGGTGGTCAGTGGTTTGTGAAGCAGCGCCTGGAGTGGCTATAAAGGCCAATTTTAGAGTGACAGAGTCTTCCACAGGCGCTGCAGATAAAATTGGTTGTCGGAGCTGTTACACAGTTGGTTCTCCCCTTGCGCTTCTGTTTTTTCCTGCCAACAGCTAAGTCTCTTTGACTCGCCACTCTCTAGCCCTGTCCCTCAGCTCTGGCGATCACTGACAACTGACTCCCACAACTTGTGCTCAATATCACAGGACTTCATGTCGCGTTTGCAGACATCTTTAAAGTGGAGATATGGATGACCGGTGGGTCTGATACCAGTGACGAGCTCGCTGTACAATGTGATCCTTGGGGATCCTGCCATCTTCCATGCAGTTCACATGGCCAAGCCATCTCAAGCGCCGCTGACTCAGTAGGGTGTAAATGCTGGGGATGTTGGCTGCCTCGAGGACTTCTGCGTTAGAGATACGGTCCTGCCACCTGATGCCAAGGATTCTCCGGAGGCAGCGAAGATGGAATGAATTGAGATTTCGCTCTTGGCTGACATACGTTGTCCAGGCCTCGCTGCCGTAGAGCAAGATACTGAGGACACAGGCTTGATACACTCGGACTTTTGTGTTCCGTGTCAGTGCGCCATTTTCCTACACTCTCTTGGCCAGTCTGGACATAGCAGCAGACGCCTTTCCCATGCACTTGTTGATTTCTGCATCAAGAGACAGGTTACTGGTGATAGTCGAGCCTAGATAGGTGAACCCTTGAACCACTTCCAGATATTGGTGGTGGCCGATATTGATGGATGGGGCATTTCTGAGGCCCTGTCCCATGATGTTTGTTTTCTTGAGGCTGATGGTTAGGTCAAATTCGTTGCAGGCAGCCACAGACCTGTCGATGAGTCTCTGCAGACACTGTTCTGTGTGGGATGTTAATGCAGCATCGTCAGCAAAGAGGAGTTCCCCGATGAGGACCTTCCATACTTTGGTCTTCGCTCTTAGACGGGCAAGGTTGAACAACCTGCCATCTGATCATGTGTGGAGAAAAATTCCTTTTTCTGAAGACTTGAACGCATGTGAGAGTAGCAGGGAGAAGAAGATCCCAAACAGTGTAGGTGAGAGAACACAGCCCTGTTTCACGCCACTCAGGATAGGAAAGGGGTCTGATGATGCACAGCTATGCTGAATTGTGCCTTTCATATTGTCATGGAATGAGGTGATGATATTTAGTAGCTTTGGTGGACATCCAATCTTTTCCAGTAGTCTGAAGAGACCACGTCTGCTGATGAGGTCAAAGGCTTTGGTGATATCTATGAAAGCAACAGAGAGGGGCATCTGTTATTCTCAGCATTTCTCCTGTAGCTGGTGAAGGGAGAACAGCATGTCAATGGTGGATCTCTCTGCTCGAACGCCACACTGTGCCTCAGGGTAGACACGCTCAGCCAGCTTCTGGAGCCTGTTTAAAATGACTCAAGCGAAGACTTTCCCCACTATGCTGAGCAGGGAGATTCCACGGTAGTTGTTGCAGTCACCGCGGTCACCCATGTTCTTATAGAGGGTGATGATATCGGCATAGCGCATGTCCTGTGGTACTGCTCCCTCATCCCAGCACAGGCAAAGCAGTTCATGGAATGCTGAGAGTATAGCAGGCTTGGCACTCTTGATTATTTCGGGGGTAATGCCGTCCTTTCCAGGGGCTGTTAGCACCGATACTGCAAGGGCAACCATTGCCGCTGGGGGACTTTCTGTGAGCCATGGAGTGCCCATAAGGGAGGGTCCTCCCCAGAGCCTGCTGGGAGGCTGCCAGGTTTCACTGGATGGTCTCCCCACACGGCGGTGGACTCTCCCAATGTGGGCAAAATGCCCGCAGAGCAGGAACTGGCTCTTATTTGACCCCTCAAGTGGCTCAACTGGCCACCCGGCACGCAGCTGAGCTGCCAACTTTCAGGCTTCTCTCCTGACATCTTCCCCACCTTTTTGCCAGCCCAACCACCTCCCAGCCCTGGGAAAATTCGGCCCAGTATATCTACAGCTTAGAGGAAAAACAGAGGAGAATTCAGAGAAACAAGAAAGAATTTTTAGGTCGAGAGAGATATTAAAAAGCTGCAATTGCAAGAGGTTGGAAGCTGGAGGTGATAGAAAGATCACTTATTCGACACAATGTGCTTAAAGTGGAGGCTTTATACCAGATTTATTACCGCAAGTTTCCACACAATGACATCAATGCACCTGAATACTAATAACTTTTATTTAAAACTTAATTGTTCTTAAAATGTATCAAATGAGAACTGTAAATTGTTTCACAGCATTAATTATGGCATGATTCTTGTCACAGATCATTTGTTGCTTGTTGCCAAAAAATAGCCTCTTAAAAGGCAGAAGCTTTTTAAAAAAGTCCTTAGCAAACTTTCCACTGTGTGTTTACAATCATAGATCACAGTGACAAATCATATTCAAATCTGTCAGAACATCAGCAATTCTGATGTTGTCATAATTGTTCTACTGGGCCTTGTTTCATTCCAAATACAAACAAAACTCACCAAACTCTGTTTCATGGAGACTCTGCTCCTTTGATAGATGCCAGCTTTGCTGACCAACCACCTCTTCAAATTAATTGTAAATTTCTGTTCCATAAATTAATTCAAATCCACTTGCACAGAAGTCAGCTCCAAAATACCCCTAATGACCCTGTTGAAGATAAGGTCTTGTACTGATTTAAAATTATTACTAAACCCTTAACCTCCACTATGTTCTACCAGTTCTTTTTCTGAATGTGCAAGCTTTTAGATCATATTCCATAAAGTACCTTGATAACATGGGTTAGAGACTGACAATGACATGACACAGTGGATGGGAAGCATATCTGACTAATAAACTAGCACAATGCTCATCACTATCATTTGTGAAACATCAATGAGAAGGAGAATATTCAAGCGCAGTCTATAAATAACTGATTATGATTAATGGAGATAAGACGATCTTTACTGCAAGTCAGTCCTACATTTGTTGATGCTGTGTAACCACCAGATATATTATGTTGTTCATAAACTAGTAGTATGTGTAACTTCTTGGTGTCTCAGTATAATGCTAAATACCAGGACTGTAAAATAGCACCTGTTTTCTACTTTCATTTGTTTAATATTTTAACTGTGGAAGCATAAAGATTTCTTGGTAGTCAAGAATGATTATGGCATGCAATTTTTAATCAACTGACAAAACAGCATTTTTATTCCTTCCAAGACTTTTTAACCAAAGTTGTGACTTCCACGATATAAGCTAAATGGAAATGTTTTAGGGTTTGTCATGGAATTTCATCAATCTGAATATATTGTTACGGTCAGGTGAGGAGGTGGTCTCAGGCTCCCCTTTTGCTCCTTCTCTCGTTTGACCGCAACAGGGTTTATCCTTTCTTAACACAATGGTTGAGCTTACCACCTCAGTGAGTGTTTGCTCCTGTTCCTCTAACATGATTGCAAAAGAACCAGTCAGACAGGTTTTCTTGAGTTTAACAAGAAAGAGGTAGGTTTATTACACTTAACACTCTAACCCGATATAAAATACTAAAAATACGGTACACATTCACCAACACATTCACATGAAAGTCACACACACACAAATAGATTACAGAGGGAAACAGATTTGGCGGTTCGATTAAAGTCCAGAATAAATGGAATTTAAATACAGTCTGTGAGTCCAGTAGTCCTCAGCTGAAATTGTAGTCCTGAAATCCTCGCTGGGCCACATGCACGGTGGTTGGCTTGCTTTGCTCAGGACTCCTGTAGACATAAGGATAGTGGTTGTTTCTCGTCCCCTGGGTGCTGGCTTTAGCAGTCTGTAGGCTTGCGGAGGCTTCCCAGTTGCAGCTGGATCTTCTCTTGATATTTTCTGAAGAGAGAAAGAGACCTGCCTCATTGATGGCTTTTCAGTTATTGCCTCTGCTGTCTGTGTGACAAAGCTTAGTTTCTTCAGAGCTGCACAGGCAGTCACATGGCTCTATCAAACCCCTTTGTTTTTTAATGAGTTTTTTTTCTGGAATCTTCTCTGAGATTCAAGGTGCTACATGCTGAAGATGTCCAGTCACACTTGGAGGCGGTTGGCGCTTACAAAGTCAATGGGTGTAGATAACCTTGACGACCGTGTTGATATAACCATTCTAGGTATTTCAATCACTGAGATCAAGCCATTGTTCTTGCTGGGCTTAGTGGAGACTTTTCATCTCCAGTTTAATCTTCTGGTGTTTCAAATGTAAATTGCAGTGGCCATCTTGGTTGCCAGTTTTTGAAAAGTTAACCTGTAGGATTTTCATTAAAAGTCTAATGTAAGGTTCCAACCAATGAAATTAATATTTCTCATTTGGCATGTAAGGTTTTCTCATGACAATATCATAAAGATATTGGGTGATATTTTGCACTTCATCACACTTGGTTTTTGGGATGAAAAACAAGTATAAAGGGAACAAATTTTGGGTTGCAATCTATCACACCTGAACTCTCCCGAAAGTGCATCACCTGCCAAACTGAAATTTATCGATTCTCAAGTGTCCGGGGTACCTGATTGGCCATAGCTTGCCAGTTTTATGCAAATGAAACCTAAGACACAATTTCAAGCAGGCCTCAGGCCCACATCTTCAGGTGAACATTTATACCACTCACCAATTGTGTGCCAGTTTCTGGTGCTACTTGAATTTCTTGGTCCTGGACAAAACTAGTGAATAGAAAAATTTATTCGCATTTATTAACTTGGCTATAAACTTAATTTTCCGCAGTCCTGTACTCAGCTCATGTTCAAAATCTTTGATATTAAGATTCAGGAATAATTGGGCTGGATTTTCAGCCCCCACCAGGGCCAGGATCAGATTTTCCAGAACACCTGGGGGCCAGCGCTCCAGGTGGGCCTAGAGGCACTTCCTGCCTGCCTGGGTGCAGGAGCAGCCATAGGCCACCATGTAGAGGGTCCCCCATCAACTCCCACCATAGTGATGGCCTGGCTTCAAAAGCCATTGTTTAATTTATGTTTAAAAAAGTTGGAGAGAGAGAGCCTCCATCTTAAAGCACCCTCTCTTACTGACATTCTGTTTGCAGCCTGCTGCTACTTTCAATCTGTAAGGCCTCTGATTGGCCCTCCAGCTTCGCGAACCCGCCTGCCAGCCTTAATTGAATGGTGAGCCTGTCTCCATGCCAATTAAAAGGGCGCCCCCATGAAAATCCCAGTGAGTGACTGTTTCATGCCACCCTCACTCCTCACTAGGGGCAGGTTCAGAAACTGGAAACAGTTCTGACATCTGTTTCCCACCCCTGGAGGGCATGTCCTGTCTTTTCCCACCCCTGAGGGCAAGTCCTGCCTAACAGCCTTGAATTTTCATATTCCATTTTTATAGAGACTTTGGCAGCAGGACAAGAAGGTAATATAATACATATACACAGAGATACCAAACTGGGCATCTCTATTAATATTAATACCACAATCCTGCAGTGGTGTTGACATAGTGATCCCATGTTAAGGATTATGTAATGAGTAATAACAGAGTGCTACTTAGAATGTTCTAGTAACTAGGCAACCAGGAAAATGACCTTCGAAAGGCCCCAACTTTTCACAAGAAGCTAGGGCACAAGGGGAAGAATGACCTTCTCTAGCATCAGAGTGGCTGTAATGGGAGCAGAAGGCTTAATTGTTTTTTTCTTCAGTCCATTTGGGCCTCAGGAGGAGCAGCCCACCTTAGAAGGGCAGATTGGGTTGGGCCATGGTGGACAACAAGTAATCCATCCTGTTACGACCAGGTGAGAAAGAGCTCTAGAGGGTCCCTTTCAGCCTTCACGTGGTCTTATTGTAACAGGGTTTTATTTTAAACGCACTGTGTTTTTAGCTTCCCCTTGGTGAATCCTTTCCAATTATAACACAAAGAAACAGGTTTTCTTAGGTTTAAAGAAGAAAGATTGAAATTTATTAAAACTTAAAGACTAATTCAGTTGATGCCTACAGAAACACGACACACCCACGCTATCATGCATACACGATACATACATGCAAATAGAGACAGAAAAGAGCAGAAGAAATAAAGTGGAAAAGTTTGAGGCAATAACTGAAGAGTTTTTGTTAAGGGTCTTCGAGCTCACTCTATAGTCCTTGATTGTAGGTAGTTCCTGCTCTTCGTTGGAGCCCAGTATTCATCTGAAACCTTGTTCACTGCAGGAGACTTTTCTCTCTTGGGATTCTTGTGTCTTCAGTAGGTTTCAGTTCCGTGAGAAAGAGATGGGAGCAGACAGGTAGACAGGAGGTCTTCTTTAGTCCAGGAGCATTCTGCTTTCTGCCAGTTCAAACACTGTCTCTCCAATTTAAAACTCTCAGTTCAAAACTCTGCAACAGCCAGTTAGCCATGTGACTAACTGGGCTGACCACATCTGTTTGTGGATTGAATTGGAGCAGGGAGTAGCACCTTTGTCTACAAGCACAGTCGGTTAATATGCAAAAATGTCTTTCCAGCCAGGGACCTGACAACTCCTTGTAACAGGCCTTCTCTTCTTCCCAGCAATAATTTGAAATTTAATGTCCATGTGGCGAAATTAATGTGCCTCATTCTTGCCAGGTTGGAGCCTGCATGATAATCCCCAGTATATAAATGACATCATCTACAGGAATTGGGATGGAGGCTTCAGCCTGGAGCTACAGTGAGCATGGGTTTTGCTCTGCCGCACTGATGACAGTGGAGCACGTCCCCAAACATTTGGGACTAACATGTTTAATGCATGGGTTAATGGAAGGATGATGTTCATTATTCAATGACTACGCTTAAAATAAAAACTAAAAACAATAGAATCATTCAAACTTAAATATTCAAACGCAAGCTGTCTAATTAGGTTTTAATCTGGCATACATCTTTAACGGTCATTTGATGTTGTTGGGTTATGATACTGATCAGAATAATGCTTGGCCTACGTCTTCTTTGTCAGAACTGATTTAAGTTCCAGACGTAAAGGGATTGCATTCTTTTTACTCTCTGGCCAAGTACAGTATCAGAGAAGAGGCCTCCATTCCCTCTGTTAACTAGATTTGAATCCAGGTCCAAGGATCTGTCATATCTATTTGATGACAAAAAATTTCTTAAGCTCCTCATATGTGTTTTTAATGTAGGGAGTAAAGGGGAAAGGGAATAAATAAAAGCCTGATTATAAATATTTACCCCTGCAACTTTGAGAAAAACAAATGGTACTTTTGCACCATATTTGTGACTTCTGAAACTCAAAAATGTGATTGACAGCACTTATCAAGGCTTATCACTGATTTTCACCACAGTGATTGGTTTGGCACAAACATGCTGAAATTTTGGGTGAGATAGCGTTTAGAGAAATATCATGAAGGAATGCATGCTGATTCTGAGGGAGTTATTTAGATATGAGTTACGTGTAAAATGCCAGCTATTTTTACCTAACTGACCAGTATGGTCTAATTTCACGGATTCATCACATTTGTCAAAGATATGTTGTTCAGCCAGTTGGACAGTTTTTATTCATCCAAGTGGTTCAACTTGAAGAGCTGAATGAAAATTGACGTTATGTATTTTGATGAACCCGTGCAATGCAGAATGATTTTTTTTTAATCCATTGGTTGGAAACCTAAATTAAACTTTAAAAAGAAAGCAGGAGACAAAGAAATTGAATTAAACTTTAAAAAGAAAGCAGAAGACAGAAAACAATAAAAGGATTACTGCTAGCAGCTAAAATGGTCACCGCAATTTGCACCTAAATACCCTACATACCAATGTATTGAGGTGGAGATGTAAGTCTGGTAAAATCTCCAACCAGAACAATGACTTGAATGGTTTGAATGAGCTACCTGCCCTGGTTTCATTAACAAGACATTCAAAGCCATCGTGGAACATTAACACTGGTGTAGACAATCCCCTCAATGGGTAAACACTGAAATAATGGGACCCGAGCGAGATTGGAATTCTTAGACTTGATCCAATTAAAGTGCAAAAGAGAGAATATACTGGGAAATCATGTGACAGACTCTCCATCTGGGTGAAAACTTGCAGTTTCTTCTCTCTACAGCAGCCAAGCACCTATGTTTGACCGGTGCAGGACCCAAGTTGGGTCTGTCTGTCTGTCTCTCTCCAGGCCACCCTGCCTGACAGCTGCAAAACATCCAAGTCTATCATTGCTGCAGACAGAGACCTCGGAAGGAAACCATCTGCATCACTGTCCCCAAGAAAACAATGAACCAGTTGGCTAACTCTACCAGACAGAAACTTCAGGCCCCCGAATTCAGCAGGAAAACAAGTGAATTACCAGATACCACAGACAGTATATTCTTTTTTATTGATCAAGGCTAATCCAAACAATCTATTCATCTCCACTCTGTAACCTATTTGTGTTGTGTGATTCTCATGTGTGTGTGTGAAAGTTAGAGGGTATTTCATTATTTTACTTATATCAGGTTTTGGTTTTAAGTACAATAATCAAACTTCTTTCTTGTTTAAACTCAAGAAAACCTGTCCAATTGGTTCTTTTATGATCATGTCACATAAAAGGGTTAAACACTCACTGAATTGGTAAACACATCCACAGTTTAAAAGAACAAAGTAATTCCTGACAATGCAGCCGGCCACTGGCGTCATCAGGCTGTGCCAAGGTGTGCACTTGCGCAGACGGGCTCCTGCTCTCTGCCCGTGCGCTGGATTCCGACTTGCCAGGACTGGTTAGCGTATGCACCGATGACGTCATCGCGTGATGTGTGCATCTTCAGGCAATGCGCCTGGTCAGCCTCTGCGCATGCGCTTTACGCGTACAGCAATGCAACACTAACGTATTTGCCCATGTGTCAAGCTCCGCTCCCCCTCACCCTGTTCTCTGCGGCCGCTCCGCTCTTTTGGCCGCTCCGCTCCCCCCTTTCGCTGCTCTCTCCAGCCACTCCGATTCCCCCATCGCTGCTCTCCGGCCGCTCCGCTCCTCCCCTCACTGCTCTCTCTGGCCACTCCGCTCCCCCCCTCACTGCTCTCTCAGGCTGCTCTGCTCCCCCCCCTCGCTGCTCTCTCTGGCTGCTCTGCTCCCCCCCTCGCTGCTCTCTCTGGCTGCTCCGCTCCCCCCCTCACTGCTCTCTCTGGCTGCTCCGCTCCCCCCCTCACTGCTCTCTCTGGCTGCTCCACTCCCCCCTCACTCCTCTCTCCAGCTGCTCCACTCCCCCCCTCGCTGCTCTCTCTGGCTGCTCCGCTCCCCCCCTCGCTGCTCTGTCTGGCTGCTCCGCTCCCCCCCTCACTGCTCTCTCCGGCCGCTCCGTTCCCCCCCTCGCTGCTCCGCTCTTTCGGCCGCTCCGCTCCCCCCACCGCCCGCTGCTCTCTCCGGCCGCTCCGCTCTTTCGGCCACTCTGCTGCCCCCCGCCGGGCCCGACCCGCTCCACTCATCCGCTCCGCCCGCACCACCCCCCCCCAGCGTCCCCGGCCCGCTCCGCTACCATGTGTTTTGGTCGGGTTGCCTTCATGTGATTATTTGAGCAGCGCCATCTTTAGTCCTGGCAGCTGCCTGAAGTCGCAGACTGTGACGTTTTAGTGGCACAGGCTGCATTTGCGCATGTGCCATTGCAGTGCCACCTAGTGGTAGCATTGTCAGCAAACACAGCCTTAAAAGAAATAAACCCTGTTGCGGTCAAACAAGGACAGGGATAAGCGGGGAGCCTTTCAACCCTTCCTCACAGATTGTAATAATGTACTAATCTCAGCAACTGTCAAGCAATCACATATATCAGATATAGTAAACAGCTCGTCACCTTGGAATGAGGAACTGGAGCTGCCGCCATTATTCAATAACTCGCAATTATTTAGCCAAGTTATTTATCACTTTGCCAGGAACATAAATTTGCCTTTAACTTGTGCTAACCAAGTCAAAGTTTGCTTTCATTATTTTAGGGTCTTTCAGTTGTCAGGCAAAAAAGCTACTGGTGTGAACAAATTGATCTGAAATTGAGCACTTTCCTTGTAAACGAGACAGGGCTTACTCATCATCTCTTAATCCAAGAGTAGCTGTTTGTGCTGATAAAGTTCATCACGTACTGCTCCATCAATATTTAAAAGCAATCTGTATAAGCATGTTCATGTTGACTTTGTCAGAAAGGCAATGTGGAGCTGTTCTGCCCCTTGTACACATTTAACTGTCAAGAAAATGGTCTCTAAGAGTTTTTTTTGCTGGACACATTTTATCTGCAGCACATTTGTATCACTCAAAGCTTTCTGGTTTCCATATAAAAATTCTAATTTTACATTTACAATGAATATGGGTTTTTTAAATTGACAATGAAGAGATGATAGATATGATTGTCCCACACATTGGATTGTTGTAGATTTACTCCCAGTGATCAGGATCAAAATTTTCTCAGAACCTGGTTCCTCATCATTTCCACTGGAGAAGTGAATAAAAAAGATCTTAATGAGAATTGTACAGGTAATCTCAACAATTAACAGTCAGGAACAATTGTTTCAAGAACTCTAGTGCCATGTAACCAAAGCCATTGCAAGTTTGTGAAGCAACAAAGCTTATACATTCTGCAATATGAGCTTCAACAAAGTGGTTTGAACATTTCCGTGGCTCAGTTGTACCACTATTGCCTCTGAGTCAGAAAGCCGTGGGTTCAAGCCCCACTTCAGAAACTTAAGCCCAAAATCTAGACTGACAATCCAATGCAGTAATGAGAGAGGGCCGCACTGTCAGAGGTGCCACTTTTCGGGTAAGATGCTAAACTGAGGCCTCATTTGCCCATTCAGGAGGATGTAAAAGATTCCCTGGCACTACTTTGAAGAAAAGCAACGGACTGTCCTGGCCAATATTTAGCCCCCAAAACAGATTATCTAGTCAATATCACATTGATGTTTGTGGGATCTCACTGTGTGCAAATTAGCTGCCATGTTTCCTACATTAAAACAATGACTGCTCTTAAAAGTACTTAATTAACTGTAAAGCTATTAAGGATGTCCTAAGTTTGTGAAAGGCATTATATAAATGCAAGCTTTTCTTTCTTTAATCTAATGTCACATTAAAACTAAGATTAAATAGAATTTTTCTTTTAGTGATGTATGCACATAGCACCATAATGCCATATTTAAAGGTATAATTCCAAATCCACAATTTTAAGAGCAAAATACTGCGGATGCTGTAACTCTGAAATGAGAACAGAAAGTGCTGAAAATACTCAGCAGGTCTGGCAGTATCTGTGTATTTAACACCATTTTTTCTTCATCACAATGTCAGGGTTAGTTCTGATGAAAGGTCACAGACCTGAAATGTTAATGCTGTTTCTCTCTACACAGATGTGACCAGACCTGCTGAGTATTTCCAGCACTTTCTGTTTTCATTTCACAATTTTAAGAACTGTTCATTCACTGTCTTGCAAGACATTGCAGTAATGACAACAGTCCCACTTTAAATATGTTCATGTACATCCAACAGACTATGTGCTCTGTGGTGATTGACTATTCCCGAAGATTTCGTGCAGGCTGGCAATGATTTGCTCAGAGGAATGTAACCTAAGAAAATGAGGGGACTACATTAAGGTGGGAAGGAATAAAACTGATCTGTTGCCTGCATTTGGCCCTGGTTCTCCTGAGAGTAATGCTATTGTTGTATTATGCACAAACACACTAAAGGTGCCCTTGCCCAGCATGGAGCGATTTTAAGATGCTACACATATTGCACACAAAAATGTAAAATGGAACTGGATCACAGTGAGTTTAATGCTTGTCAGCTTCTAATGGGCCAAATTCTCAGGATTCTCTGGAGTTGGCTCGAATTAATCGTTCTAAGTAAACTCAACAATGGTAGTTTGGGGGTGCAGGAAGGAAGATGGAAAATTGTGTATCAATTAAAGGACTGCCACAAAAACTTTTAAGTAAGTGGTAATATACATAGGCAAAAATCACTGTAGTATTTACAAAGACTAACAGGGGAATTTTATGCAGTCTACTGTGGTGGCATGCGAGTTGATATAATTAGGCAGGAGGTGTTTTGTCAGACTCCCGACAGCAGGATATTTTACAGGAACTAAGTCAGTAGTGGGTGTGCGGCATTCCAGGTTCTCCCAGTTTGGTGGTGGATTGCAGCTTTGCATTCATTTAATTAACATGAATACTTATTATCCTATGCATAGTTAGGATTTAGTCCGACCTGACAGATTAAGTGAACGGCAAGTGATATTCCCCCGCCACCCGGTTCACGAATGCTTCAACATAGCGTGCAGCAGTTGGATTTGTGCAGATGAGTCTCAGGACTGTGCTCAGGACTCTTTAACTCATCCGCTAAACTAACGCCAGCATTGGAATGGATGTTTGCCTCCAGGTTCAGCACCAGCAAGAGTGAATAATCTCAGGGGATGGCGGCAACAGCATGGACAGGGACTACATGGAGGAGCAGGGGAAGGTAGTCGGGGAGAGAAGGGTGGAGTTGATAAGGTGCATAGAGGATCAGGGGAGGATGGAGTGGAGTGTCCAGGTTGTTGAACGATTGTTGTTGATGGTGAAGATACATTTTGTTGTCTGCGGGGGTTGTGGGTGGATTAGATCAGTACTGTGTGAAGATATTTGGCAACAGCCTAAAGGGAGGGATGAGTGCTGTTGACGGGAAGCTGTGGGTCAAATTGAGGCTACTGGCTAGCAGAGGGAAGGATCACAATCAATGGGGGCAAATGGATTCTGTCGGGGGGGGGGGAGGTCAAGACTAATGGGGGGGTTTTCAACAGCTTCATATGGAGGGGAACGGGACTTGGCAACAATGGTCAGTTCAATCTGAGGAGATTCAAGGATAAGAATTGGCATGTTGATAGTAACGGGTGTAGGAACAGGGGGAGGGATAGCATGAATGTATTAATGATTGCACTGTGCATGATAATGGTAACGGAGGGAAGGGTAATGGTAACATTGGGTGGATCAAGGGTGATGGGCTCAAGTTAGAAGGTTGCAAGAGGAGGTTGGAAGGTGGAGAGACTTGCCCTGAATTCCACGCATGCCATTCTCTCCAACGATAATGGGAACCACATGGACACTCAAGGATTGCAAGGAGAGTGGGTGGAGGCAAATGACAGGTCTTCTCCCTGGCTGCAATTTGAAAGCAGATTTAAGGGAGCTGTTCATTGCCTCAATGTTTCAACTCACTAGCAACAGAGGGCTGAATCACCATGCTCATGTCTTATTGTTCAGGAAAGCCACAGTGACATGAGTCTCATACACCAAATTTATCTAGTACCATGGGAAGAACAAAGAGAGAGACTAATGAGGGCTCTTTTCCCTCAACTCATGATGCCTGAGCGGCAGTAACAGGCAGAACAGGAAGATGAGGTTGCTCCGAATGATAACATCCAGGAACAATATTATCGAAGACAGGCACTGGCATCGCATCCTCAGGACCAGGACAAATTACCTACAAAAATCATAGAGCCAATGTCAGAAATGCCCAAGGATGTCATGTGAAATGGTCTCAGAAATATGTAGGATCCTGCGGCTCGGCTTCAGTGGGGATCCCATGCCAGTTGCCCTCAAGGTGACTGCTGCACACCATTTTTTCTCCAGTGGCTCTTTCCAGGGATCCATGAGCAACATATGTGGCATCTCGCAATCTGCGACCCACAGGTGCATCAAAGAGGTGACCAGTGCCGTTTCTTGACAAGCCAATGATTTCATCTACTTACCTGTAGACAAGGACAGCCAGGCAGCAAGGTCTGTGGCCTTTGGCACCATCACTGGCTTCCCTAGAGTGCAAGGGTGATCAACTGTACTTATGTGGCCATTACAGCTCCCTGGGAAAAGCCTGCTGTCTTTGTCAATAACAAAGGTTTCCACTCTTGAAGCCCATTTGAAGCCGATTTTGCGACCACAGGAGAAGAATCATGTACATTTCCCAGGAAGCTGTCATGATTCCTACATTTTGAGGAACTCCCAGTTGCCAGCAGTTTTCGGATTGATGACACCAGTACATCATTCCCAAAGCACTGTCGAAGAGCAGTACAATGTTGCACACGCATCCAGCAGAGCCATCATTGAACACACCATTGACATGCTGAAAATTAGATTCCGTTGCCTTGACCGGTCTGGAGGTGTTGTTCAGTACGCACCACAGAGGCCATGAATAATCGTTGTCTGCTGTGCCTTGCACAACCTTGCAATTAGACATGACAACATTCTGCAGGCGGAGGAACAGAAGGAACACCAGTTATCCTCAGATAAGGATGACTGAAGACGGTGAGGAGGAGGACAACAATGACAATGATGCCGTTATTGATATGAGGGTCATGGAGATGCATGCAAGAGACATCAGGGAGAACCTAATTTATCAAAATTTCAGCCAACAATAAGCCACATCATCAAGGAATGGAAGGAGAAACATAACAATTCCCCACAGAAATTCACTTGTGCATGAGGTCTTATTCATTGTTGCAATCTTAACAAAGCGTTGATACACTTTCATGTGATTGGCATTTGAAATCATCTATGGGCTACAATGAATTTGACTACACACCGTTAAGGTATGACCATAGAAAATAAAAGTAAGGCATGACAGTATTGGAAAAAGTTATTAATCATCAATAGGAAAACAGCCATCGTTGAAGAGTGAAGGCTGAAATTCCTATGAGATATGGACATTGGACGTTTCCTGAGATGCTGTGTAAGCATCATTGCGTTCCTGCCAAAGGCCTCCAAAAAACTTTTTTGTATCCATCTGTAACCAAACAAAACATTACCAAGAGTGGGTCAAATTTTGCCTGAAATAAAAATGTTTTCATACATCTTTGCAATCATGACAATTTGTACATCACCAGTGCCACCTTCATGATCAAAACTGTTTCAATTTCCTTTTTCTCTCACTACGTCTAGATGCTACCCCGGCATTAGCAGCTGAGGTGGAGGCAGTCTGATAGTGCGCTGCCCTGTTGCTATGGATGACTGTGGCGGGCGTCCTCTGGAGGAACGGGGCCTTGCTGGCACCATCCTACTGGGGGTCTGCAGCAATGGTGTGTGAGTATCCCCCGAGAACGAGATGCCGCTTTCCCTGGGAGTCCGCTGAGAGGAAGACCCCGGGGCAACTGGCACACACTCGTCCTCCATCTGTATGCAAGATGGCACCTGCCTGTCTCCCTGAGGGGAAGGAACACCTGGAGGGAGGTCCAGATTCCTTGTCCACTCTCTCGCTTAGACTCTGATGCAGGGAGCCCACTGCAACAGTGACGGAGTGCAGGTCAGATTCCATACGGCTCAAGTGTTCAACCAGACTCACCAAGGAGCTCGCCAAACACTTGACTGAGGAAGCCATACACTCAAATGCCTGGGCCTGGCAGACTCCGTGGCTTGCATGGAATCCTCCATGGCATGTGCAAAGCCAGGCATGACCTCAGGCATCTCCGACATATTTTCCACATGGCTTTGCTGCACATCCAGCAGACTTCTCATAGCAACAAACAAAGGACCATCATGAGCGTGGGGCTGAGCAGGGGCCTGGTCCTCTGAATGTCAGGGCACCCAGCTGGCACATGGTCCCTCAGCTGCTGGGACGTGTCTGTGTTGTGCACACCAGCTTTTGATCCAGATTCTAATCTTAAACCTCCTGTGTACTGTGTGGCTGCACCTGCGCTGGCGGGGGTGGAAGAAGAGGAAGGTGATGACGCACCCTCTAGGGCATTGGCTTCTTCTTCCTCCCCAGAGGAGGACTCTTGGGCCATGTAGCGTTCTGCTACTCGAGTGCAGGCACCTGCAGTGGAGACACAAACAGAGGCACTTTAAGCATCGTCTTCATATGAGTTTGAACAACTTCCTTCAGTTTCCACATATGGCTGCAAGAGCCGAGATGACACTTCATCCTTACACCTTGTGGCTCCTGCCTTGCCATCTCCACTCGCCCTGCCTCCCTCCTCTCTCACGATCTCTGAAGCCTCCTCCTCAGCCGTGATCAGTAGCCTGATGTAAGGAACTCTCCTCCTGTCTTATCATGCTCACGCTGGTTGTGGCTTTGTTTATCCTACAGCAAGCAGTACAGATTTAATGACTTGGCAAATGATGCATCACAACCATTGTATACATACATCAACATCACTCATTCTGCATTGGCTTTTGCAGGCCACATCCAATCACATCAACAATGCCAATCTTCATCATTTAGTAAATGGCATCAAGGTTGCTCACTCATTCCACTGCATTCCTTACGTACGCTCTGCCTTAAACACACCTGGCCATGGAAAACAACAATGGAACAGCCTCACCAGGACCACGTACCCTCGCTGATCTAAGAAAATCATTGATTCAGCACCGCACCCATGTTCGAAGAGATGCCCCGTGGTTCGAGACCTCCTCCATCCAAGCTTCCTTGGTGAAGTGTGAGGGTCTTCTGTCTCCACCTGCAGGGAAGAGGACCTCCTGCCTTTCCCTGATGGCCTAGAGGAGAATCTGCAGGGAAGCATCAGTGAGCCGTGGGGCAGGACGCTGCCTGCTGGCTGCCACAGATTCACTTTGGCTGCAGGGGAAATAAATGATATGAAGTTGGTGGTGACTTTCACAAAATAAGGGAAGCAAAAAAAATTTGAGTTAAGTGAAAGGTCAACTCAGTTATTCTGAAGATATTTACATGAAAGGAAGGCTGCTGTTCCTTGAGGCTGCAAGCACAGAATGTTTTATATCAGTGGCGATCATGGTGCTTGGGGCAGTGATGGTGGGTTTCACCAATGAAAGGCCGCCCCCGGCGCATGATCCCATATGTTCCCCGTGCCTGTTGCCACATGACTGATTTAAATACAAAATCACGTGGGAAACGAGATTTTCAGCAGGAGCGGAAGTTACAACAATTTCCAGTTCCACTGTCAGGAACGCTATGGCAATGATAAGATTCCACCCTAATCTTTTATTCAGAGGTATTCAATATTTAGGAAGGACAGGCAAAAAGGGAAAGGACATGGGGTAGCATTGTTAGTAAAGGAGGAAATCAATGCAATAGTGAGGAAGGATATTGGCTCGGAAAAGCATGAAGTGGAATCTGTATGGGTGGAGCTAAGAAACACCAAGGGGCAGAAACCGTTGGTGGGGGTTGTCTATAGGCCCCCAAACAGTAGCGAAGATGTAAGGGATGGTATTAAACAAGAAATTAGAGACGCGTGCAATAAGGGTACAACTGTAATCATGGTTGACTTTAATCTACATATAGATTGGTCAAACCAAATTAGCAATAACACAGTCGAGGAGGATTTCCTGGAGTGTGCACGTGACAGTTTTTTAGACCAATATGTTGAAGAACTAACTAGAGAACAGGCTATCCTAGACTGGGTATTGTGCAATGAGAAAAGATTAATTAACAATCTTGTTATGTGGTTTCCCTTGGGGAGGAGTGAACATAACATGATAGAATTCTTCATGAAGATGGAGAGTGAAATAGTTGAATTCAAAACTAGGGTCCTGAATCTAAATAAAGGAAACTACAAAGGTATGAGGTGCAAGTTAGCTATGGTAGATTGGGGAACTTTACTAAATTTTTGATGGTGGGTAGGCAATGGATAATATTTAATGAACATGTGCATGAATTACAACAATTATTCATTCCTGTCTGGCGCAAAAATAAAACCGGAAAGGTGGTTCAACCGTGGCTTACAAAAGAAATTAGGGATAGTATTAGATCCAAAGAAGAGGCATAAAAAATTGCCAGAAAAAACAGCAGGTCTGAGGATTGGGAGCAGTTTAGAATTCAGCAAAGGAGGACAAAGAGGTTGATTAAACGGGGGAAAATAGAGTATGAGAGTAAGCTTCTATAAATATGTGAAGAGAAAAAGATTAGTTAAGACAAATGTTGGTCCCTTACAGTCAGAAGTGGGGGAAATTATAATGGGGAACAAAGAAATGGCAGAACAATTAAACACATACTTTGGTTCCGTCTTCACAAAGGAGGACACAAATAACCTCCCAGAAATGTTGGGGAACCAAGGCTCTAACGAGAGGGAGGAACTGAAGGAAATCTGTATTAGTTTAAAAAAATAGTGCCAGGGAAATTAATGGGGTTAAAGGCTGACAAATCACCAGGACCTGATAATCTACATCCCAGAGTACCAAAAGAAGTGACCCTGGAAATAGTGGATACATTGGTGGTCATCTTCCAAAATTCTATAGACTCTGGAGCAGTTCCTCCAGATTGGAGGATGGCAAATGTAACCCCATGATTTAAAAAAGGAGGGAGAGAAAAAACAGGGAATTACAGAGCAGTTAGCCTTACATCAGTAGTGGGGAAAATGCTAGAATCTATCATAAAGGATGTGATAGCAGAACACCTGGAAAGCATAAACTGGATTGAACAAAGTCAGCATGGGTTTACGAAAGGGAAATCACGCTTCACAAATTTACTGGAGTGTTTTGAGGATGTAACTACAAGAATAGATAATGGAGAACCTTTGGATGTGATGTATTTGGATTTTCAGAAGGCTTTTGATGAGATCCCACATAAGAGGTTAGTGTGCAAAATTAAAGCACATGAGATTGGGGGTAAAATACCTGCATGGATTGAGAATTGGTTGGCAGGCAGGAAACAGAGAGTAGGAATAAACGGGTCTTTTTCCGGGTGGCAGGCAGTGACTAGTGGGGTACTGCAGGGATCAGTGCTTGGGTCCCAGCTATTCACAATATATATTAATGACTTGGGTGAGGGAACTAAGTGTAACATTTCCAAGTTTGCAGACGACACAAAGCTGGGGGGGAAAGTGAGCTGTGAGGAGGGTGCAAAGAGGCTCCAATGTGATTTGGACAAGTTGGGTGAGTGGGAAAATGCATGGCAGATGCTGTACAATATGGATAAATGTGAGGTTATCCACTTTGGTTTTAAAAACAGAAAGGCAGATTATTATCTGAATGGTGATAGATTGGGAAAGGAGGAGGTGTAACGAGACCTGGGTGTTCTTGTACACCTGTCGCTGAAAGCAAGCATTCAGGTGCAGGAAGCAGTTAGGAAAGCGAATGGTATGGCCTTCATTGCAAGAGGATTTGAGTACAGGAGCAAGGATGTCTTACTGTGGTTATACAGGGCCTTAGTGAGACCACAGATGGAGTATTGTGTGCAGTTTTGGTCTCCTTATCTGAGGAAGGATGTTCTTGCCATGGAGGGAGTGCAAAGAAGATTTACTGGGCTGATTCCAGGGATGAGGATTGATGTATGAGGAGAGATTGGGTCGACTAGGCCTATATTCACTAGAGTTTAGAAGAATGAGAGGGGATCTCATAGAAACCTATAAAATTCTAACAGGACTCGACAGGCTAGATGCAGGGAGGATGTTCCCAATGGCTGGGGAATCCAGAACCAAGGGTCACAGTCTCAGGATATGGGGTACGCCATTTAGAACTGAAATGAGGAGAAATTTCTTAACTCAGAGGGTGGTGAACCTGTGGAATTCTCTACCACAGAAGGCAGTGGAGGCAAGTCATTAAATATATTCAAGAAGGAAATAATTATATTTCTTAATGCCAGAGAGATCAAGGGATATGGGGAGAAAGCGGGAACAGGGTACTGAATTAGATGGTCAGTCATGATCTTTTTTGAATGGCGGAGCAGGCCCGAAGGGCCGAATGGCCTACTCCTGCTCCTATTTTCTATGTTTCTATTCAAAAGCTGTGTGGATTGACACAAAATAGCCGGCAAAAAACAATGACAGCTAAGCCAAATGTGGAGACTGGGAATAAAGGGATGGATTTTGTGCTGGAGGTGGCACTCCTAGTGCCAGGCCAGAAAGGCGGGGGGAAACCCATCTCTGCCTTTTTGTGTCCGCACCCCCCTCCCCTCCACCACAACCGCCCCCCCACCCCTCTCCCGGAACAATCCTCTGGTCTTTTTAAATCAAAGAATCAGGAGGCAAGATCCCCTTCCCTTTAAAGTCTTTAAAGGGATGGAGATCCCGCCTCCAAAAGCTGCTGGCCTATTACAGGGCTGGCTGGTCAGCAGTATCAGCAGTGCCACTGGGAGCAGTCGCCACTGCCGGTACTGCAGAAGCCTCAGACTCAGGCCCAGCGCTGGAACCCTGGAACAGAGGTAGGTGAGGCGGGGTCACCAGAGCCAATCCAGAAGGCCCCAGCGAATGGGTAGTGGGGGAGTGGTTGTTCAGTGCAGGGGGAGGGGGGTCCGGGGGGTGGTGGGGGGGGGTAAAGTTGTTCCACAAATTTCCCACGAAGGAGGGACACATCCCAAGCCCACAGGGAGTGGTGCCTCATTTTACAAGGGATTCTCCCACGTGACGATCCCCACCCCCACATGCCCCCCCCCCGCCACTGGTAAAATCCCAGCAGCAGCAGGAAAAGGCCCTTAATTGGCCCTCAATTGGCCTCTGGACAGGAAGGCTGTCGGTGGCCTATTACACTCGCGGGAAGATTGCTGAGCGATGGGGAGGCAATGAGTCCTCTGTCCCAGTGACCCGCACACACCCCCCTCGCCACCCACCAACTACCGCAATGCTCTGTGCCCCCCTCCTCCAAACCCGCCTCATGGGGGCCTGTAAACTCTCAGCAAAAGTCTGTGAGCAAGTGACAGTGGGCAATTCTGGCTTTGCCTTTGAAGTTATGGAAATAAAACTCAGGAAGATTGTATAGCAGGTTGCTGATTTGCTATGAACTAGGAGCAGGAGTCGACTATTCGGCCCCTTGAGCCTGCTCCACCATTCTATAAGATCATGGCTGATCCGTTTGTGCGCTCAACTCCACTTTTCTGCTTATCCCCTGATACCCTTTGATTCCCTTGTTTGTCAAGAATCTGTCGACCTCTGCCTTAAAAACATTCAATTACCCTGTCTCCATTGCTCTCCAGGGAGAGGGTTCCACAGATTCACAACCCTCAGAGAGAAAAAATTTCTCCTCATCTCTGTCTTAAACAGGAGACCCATTATTTTTAAACTGTGACCCCTAGCTTTAGTCTATCCCACAAGGGGAAACGTCCTTTCAACATTCACCCTGTCAAATTTCCTCAGGACATTATATGTTTCAACAAGATCACCTCTCATCCTTCCAAATGCCAGTGTATACAGACCCAACCTGCACAACCTTTCCTCATAAGATAACCTTCTCAACCAAGGAATCAGTTGAGCGAACCTTCTCTGAACTGCTTCCAATACAATGATATCCTTTTTTTAAGTGAGGAGACCAAAATTGTACACAATACTCTAGATGTGGCCTCACCAATGCCCTGTAGAACTGTAGCAAAACATTTCTATTTTTATATTCCATTCTCTTTGCAATAAACGATAACATTGCATTTGCCTTCTAAATCCTCTTGCCTGATGGGTGCAGCTCCGAAAATACTCAAGAAGCTTGACACCATCCAGGGCAAAGCAGCCCACTTGATTGGCACCCCATCCACAAACATTCACGTCCTCCACCCCCGACACACAGTGGTAGCAGTGTGTACTATCTACAAGATGCACTTCAACAATAACCAAGGCTCCTTAGACAGCACCTTCCAAACCCGAGACCTCCACCACCTAGAAGGACAAGGGCAGCAGATGCATGGGAACACCACCACCTGCAAGTTCGCCTCCAAGCCACACACCATCCTGACTTGGAACTGTATCATCGTTCCTTCACGTCGCTGGGTCAAAATCCTGGAACTCCCTTTCTAACAGAACTGTGGGTGTACCTACCCCACACGGACTGCAGCGGTTCAAGAAGGCAGCACACCACCACCTTCTCATGAGCAATTAGGGATGGGCAATTTGGGATGGGCAGCGCCCACATCCCATGAATGAATAAATAAAAAAAGTCACTGGCTGTACCTGCATACCAACCTCTTGTTTATCGTGTACTAGAACACCCTGATCCCTCTTCATCTCATTCATCCTGCCAACCGGCAGGGGACTCTGTAGCATTCAGTTAAACAGCTTGTTGGTCCCTCAGCCAGGGTGAACATTTGTATTAGAAGAGGCCCCTTTTCAAGACACTTACTATTTTCTCATTCCGCTGAGCACTTATCAATCCTTCAATTATAGTGAACTTCCTCATAATGTTGCAGACAGAAATGAGCTTTTCTGCCTGTATAAACGTTCTGAAAGTGTTCCAGTGTCAATAAAACAGAGCAAAGAAAAAATCAAAATCCGAGAAAGGTAAAGCAGTAAAAGCAAAGAATGATTAACGTGATAAAGCATTTTCAAAACTAACAATAAAGGCAGCTCACCACCACCTTCTCAAGGCCAATTATGGATGGGCAATAAATGCTGGCCAAGTCCCCTGAGTGAATAAAAAAAATTGCAAAAAACAAAATGTTATTAAAAAATGCCTGCGTCTCTTTGTTAGTTGCTTTGATAATGGAGCTTCTCTTTGTGCCTGGTTTCATTGGGCATTGTAAACTCCAAGAAATCACATGTGATCAGATTTATATTCAATATCTCATTATTTTAATATTAAAATAAAGCTCACACACAAGTATGGAAGAGTAAGTTGTTCAGCCCAACCGGGATATCACAAGCAATGCAATTGCAATTGGAACTGCCAGAATTTTGTGAGGAAAGCAGGCTTTGGGGAAGCTGGCCTCTTCACGTCTACTTCTGCCATTTCTGCAGCACCTAGCAAGACGGTTGACTGGGTGTAGGTGAGTCCGTAATGAAAGGCAAATAAAGTCTTTACCCACTCTTATTTGGATGCGTCTTTCCGAAAATGGCCAAGTGCTTCTGCCGGGTTTAAAAATATGGGGATAGAAATTGGACCTTGTTGCACCCATTAGCCGGATGTAAAACAGGTGCATTGAGACAAATTTCTGGATCCGACGTCCTATGACCCAAGCATGCCGAAAAAATTCCAACTGAACATTGTGTTGGGCCATTGTTCAGGCATCCAAGACAGCCACCGAAAACAAATGTTAGGCCCCTTGTATATGCTAATGAGTCTAATGTCTATTTGAGAACCCCTCTGCCAAATAGCGCTGCCTTGAATGGAGCAGACGTCGGGCCTTCTCCACTCATTTTTTCTGGACGTGAAGGTGGCCTAGCCAGTAGCCACCACCAAAAATATAAGTGTACTTTCTTTTAAATTGATGTGAAGCCAGGAGGAACAGGAGTGCAATTGGCCTCCTCCTGGTGTTCTTCCCTCCTCTGCCACCCTCAGACTTAATTGAGAGCCACTGCCAGCAAAGCAAACAGACCGAAATTGGATTCTTTAGTCAGGTAAACTGCCCATGGAAGCACAACTAGCACTGGCAGCTCGCCACAATTATGGATGTGAAGGCATTGGAGAGTGTGTAGAAAAGATTTACGAGAATGGTTCTGGGGATGAGGGAATTCAATTACGATGATAGATTGGAGGAGCTGGGGTTGTTCATAGAGAAGAGAAGGCTGAGGGGAGAGGTGTTCAAAATCATGAGGGGACTGGACAAAGTAGATGGGGAGAAACTGTTCCTATTGGTGGAGAACCAGAGGACTCTGAATTAAAGTGATTGGCAAAAGAAGCAGAGGTGACATGAGGTTAGGATCTGGAATGCACTGCCTGAGAGTTTGGTTGAGGCTGATTTAATCATGGCCTTCAAAATGGAATTGGATAATTATCTGAAGAGCAAAAATTTTGAGGGCTCCAGGAAAATGCAAGGGAGTGAGACTAGCTGAGTTGCTCTTGCAGAGAGACAGCAAGGCCTCCTTCTGTGTTGTAACCATTCTATGATAGTATGATTCTATGTAGATGAGATCTGTGGAGTCAAAGTTTTAGGAGGCGGGATCCTCATCCATTTAAAGACTTGAGAGGGACAGGGATCCCTCCTCCAAGAACTACTGGCCAATCAGAGGACTGGCAACTCAGCAATATGAGCAGCGCCACTGGGAGCAGTGGCCACTGCTGGTATTGCAGAGGCCTTGGACTCAGGCTCAGCACTAGAACCCTGGAACACAGGTAGTTGAGGCGGGGTCACTGGGAGTCTGGAAGGTCCCGGCGAGTGCAGCTGGGGGGGTGGTCATTCGGTCCAGCGAGTCCCAGGGGGTTAAAGTTGTTTCGGCCGGGGGGGGTACTCCATGAGCCACAAATTGCCCACGAAGAAGGAACCCCCCCTCCCCCACACCAAGCCCTCATCAGCCTATCCCGTCCATGCGAAGATCAGAACTGGGAATCCCGGCGTCGGGTTCCGTGGTGGGCGGTTCCACTCCAAATCTCCGCCCTCAACCCCCCCCCCCCCCCCCATCCCCCGGCATGAAACCCGCCTTCTGGACAAGCACAAGATTTGGCCCAAAATGTGCAGCAATTTAACATAACCAATCCTAGCTCTATTTGCTGCTCCTAACTATACAAAAAACACCTGAAAAACAGGCAGAAATCAGAGGAAAATCCAAGCTTGTCTCTCTCTCTCTCTCTCTCTGTCTTCCAGCAATACAGGAACAGAAAATGTTACCACATGGCCAGCATAGTGCTTGCCTGATTGCAGTTGTTTGATAGGTTTATTTAATGCATAAGTGCCTTATTATTTTACTGACTTGTTCCAATGACTTAATAAATTGCTTCTGTCAGTATATAAAACAGGAATGAATGAAGGGATAGACGGATTGGATTATAGGTAGTGATTGTGTAAATTGCATATGTTCTCACTGGAAGAGAGATGGTTGAGAGGTGATATAATTGGTATTTTTTGAATTCTATTAGGACTAGATACTGTAACTTATAACAAGCCTTGATCAGAAGAGTAGGACATGGCCTACGCTTGAACGAGGGGTAAATTCAAATCAATCTGCAGAAACAATATTTCAGTGAGTGACGAGTCAATCTATTCAATAGAGATTAATTTCTTTTAGAAAATACCATTTTAGGATACAGTATACGAGTAATTTGAAACACGGTACGTGGTAAGTGTAACATGCTTGGGCGGAAGATGACCTAAGGTGCCCGTGCTACAGAAGTCTGAAACTCATAAAATTCAGCCAAAACACTTCCACCACATCCAGCACAGCCCATGCAGTGCATCCTGACTAACAGGGCACTAGCATAGGCACAATGTGCATGTACCAGAAGCGTGCAGAGCGGGTGGGTCGTAACATCAAACAGTCTCTACTGTTTTTTTGCCTGTACCTGTTTTTCATGTAGATAGAGCTGCTCAGTATTCTGCCATTAACACTCTCTCTGGACTAATGCTTTGTCTTTCATCAGAAGCATTGCCTTTGTCCAATGACAGATTTGTTATTTAATCTTTTCTGCCCTCTACCCTATCATACACCTTCCCCTTTGTTCTCTTCCCCACCAACCACCCACCCACCACTGTGATGTTCCCCTCACCCCTCCCCCACCGCTTCACTTGCTTAAAACCTTTCTAACCTTTGCCAGTTCTTATTAAAGGTTGCAGACCTGACACGTTAACTCTGCTTCTCTCTCCACAGATGCTGCCTGACCTGCTGAGTATTTCCAGCACTTTCTGTTTTTATTTCAGTCTTTAATGCTGATTTGGCACACAATCTGCCATTTTGAATTGTACAGGTCCTGTTAACACACTCTCCTAATCACTCCCAACTGAACATGCATTCAGTTACACTAGTGTTATTTAAAGGGGTAACCAAGTAATCTTCAGTTGAGGGTCTTTTGGCTTTCTTTTGTTGGTGCAGTGTTAGTGGAAGTACTTTGTTCTGTGTTAGTGGAGGAGTTTTGCAATTTTTTTGGATTACAAGAGAGTGATGCTGAATTTTGACAAGAAGATCAGAGGAGTTGGTTGGCCTGTCAGGCGAAATCCTGCTTCAATATTGGGAACTATAGTTGCAGTATATCTTGGGCTTGGAAATGGAACACAGGCAGCAAAGAGGGGAAGTTGTGCACGGAGGGAGGAGGAAGAGGAGGGCTCTCAATTGAGGGCCCTACCCACCTGGGCTCTTTCTGGAGAACTTCTTCAACCTCCACCTCAGGAAGAAGCAATGTCTGAAGCATCAACGTTTTACCAAGGAGGTAATCACTGAACTGTGCCACCTCCTGCAACAAGGCCTGCAGCTGCACAGTACAGCAAAGACAGCACTGCCAATGGCTGTCAAATTCATTGTGGTCCTAAATTTCTACACTAGTGGATCCTTCCAGGCAGGAGCAGACATTAGTGACATCTCACAGTTTGTCGTCCATCACTGTATCAGGGAGATGACAGAGGCCCTGTACAGAGGGAGAGAAGACTTCATCACCTTTTTGTTTACCAGAGAGAAGCAGAAGGACAGAGATGTGGCTTTGCCAGGCTGGCAGGATTCCCAATGGTACAAGGTGCAATCGGCTGCACACACATAGCTCTGCAGATCCAATGCATTAATGTTAAATCTCAACTGCAAGGACTACCATTCCATTAACATGCAGTTAGTTTGCGATCCATGCACAGAAGATCTTGTCAGTGAATGTCCACTATCGTGGCATCGACCATGACGCATTCATCTTGCGCCAGTCAGCCATACCCACCATCTTTGGGCCACCACAAAGAACCAAGGTTGGCAGCTGAGTGACAAAGAATACCCACTCAACCCCTGGCTCATGACTCCCCTCCAGCACCCAACTACACGAGATCAACGCGCCTACAATGAGAGCCATGCAGCAACAAGAAATGTCATGGAGCAAATCATTGACATCCTGAAACAACGGTTCTGCTGTCCTCCAGCACTCACTGGAGCGTGTCTCCAATGTCATGGTGGTCTGCTGTATCCTCCATAGCCTCGCTATCATGAGGGCACAGCCCTTGTCACTAGGCCTTGGGCAGCATCTCGCAAGAAAAAGGAAGAGCAGGAGGGATGTGGGGGACTTCTTCACTCCAGACGGTTGTCTGTGAGCAGGTACCGAGACTCCAGTTCCCCTGACATGTCATCTCCACATCACAATTGTTTCACAATTCCCCACTTTCAATCCAACTGCTGTGGACCATCATAGTGTCCTCTTGCCAAAGTCCTGAAATAAAAACTAACAAGAAAAAACCATTTCATAACAATTTTATTCAACAACACTTCCAATTTTACATACAAAACTGAACTACTTACCCTAGTATATTCTCTTCGAGCCTGCCTTGCAGGCATCTTTGCCTGTCTTAGTGCTCCTACACAGTGCTACCCCAGTGGCTGCAACATGGCTGGTAGATGACTGTTGACTTTCAGTGGAGGAGTCTGTAAATCCCCTTGCAGGACAGTCTTAAGAAGCTCTGGGCCTTGTGGGTCTGGCTTCGGATTGCACCCATTTCGGCATGGGTGACAGCAGTCTGGACTGGCTGGCTGACAAGCAACAGCAGGGCCATTGGTGGAGGGGCAACAGTGGGAGCATGAATGCTGTCATTCTGAGAGAGGACAACACTCCACAGAGCCACTGCCACTCCCCTGGGGCAGTGCCTGAGCAATTCTAGTCATCTGCTGGAACACAGATAACTGGACAGCTTTGAGAGCCTACATGCCCTTTGAGCACTGGTATCTGCAGCCGTGATGGCAACAGTCTGGACCTCCATGGTACCAAGCTGGACTTGCATTGCAACAAGCATGGCTCTCATGATTTCAGTCTGAGCTTTTCCTGCAGCACTGAGACATTGGATGGCTTCTGCCTGTACTACAATGGAAGCTGAGACATCGGCCACCAGACACTACATCATGAGTGGTTATGCAAGTGCTGTTATGGAGTTGACCTCCACTTCCACGCTGGGAAGAATGGGCTCCAAGCTCTGGGCAAAGCCCTGTGCTAAGCCCTGTGCTAAGTTAGAGTGGGACTCCACCATGCTCTTTGACAGTGACAAGAGACTGTCTTGCATACCTACCAATGCCCATCAGCCCTCTCCTGTACACCACCTCATCAACATCCTCACCTGCGTCCTCAGCAGTAAAGCTCATCTGCAACCTCACCCGACAGTGAGCTGGCAAACAAGCTATCCTTTCCTCTGGCATGGCTGCAGCTCACTCAGTGACTCATCACATGCTGATCCAGTCTCTATACTACCCTCTAAGGTACGCACTGTGTCAGTATCTGAGCTGGTGACTATGATTGTCAGATCACATGATGATGCTTCTTCATCATGAGCCTGCACTGGTTGGTCAGGTGGCAAATCTCGAGTATCTGAAAGCAGAAATATAGAAGGGGAGTGTTGGGGTGAGGGAAGTGGGGTGGGGTAGAAAGCAAGCATTCCATGGTCATGCCATCTGCAGCTTGCACTTTCATTCCAGAAAGCAAATGAGAGTGAAGTGAGATTTGAGAAGGGGCATAAGGCAGGAACATAGCAACATCCTCAATGTTCTTGCCAGTCACAGCTGACCCCATGAAATGGAGAACCATTTCCTCCTAAATGCTCAGGAAATTTAGGCCTACTTGTCCCCTGTTGGTTCTCTGCGGCTGCCTGTAGTTTTGCGCCACCTTGTCCTGCAAGAGAGAGGGAAGAATGTCATCGAGAGTGTTGCAATGTGTTTGGGTGATGTGCCTGCTATAGCTGAATAGTTTGAGGCATACAGAAGCAGTGAGAGATGGGTCTGATGGCAGCATTAGTAAAAGTGTGAGGGTGAAGTGGAGTATCTGAATATTAAGTATGAGTCCTGAGTGTTGATGTGTGATTGATGGCTGTATGAACAGTGTTGAGAGGTTGGTGGTGCAGTAGGTAGGAAATGTCCTTGGAAGATGCATTCACTGACCTTGACCTTGACCACCCATATGAGGTCATTAAACCTTTTCTGGCACTGCAGCTAGGACCTCGGAGCCAGACTCTGGGAATTACCTCTGGTCACCTGCTGCCATTTCCTTCTCAGGGTGTCCTTTAAGGGCCTCCTGGCCCCCTGTGGAAACATGGCATTTATCCTCCTTTCAATCTCCATCACAAATACCTCCAGCACCACATCTTCAGTTTTACAATTTGTGGAATTGGAACACTTGACCTCTGAGTTACTAGTCAGCACTGGAATCACCAGGCTACCGTAAAAAGAAAAACTTACATTTATATAGCGCCTTTCATGACTACCAGGCATCCCAAAGCACTTTATAACCAAGGAAGTAGTTTGAAGTCTAGCCACTTATAACGTAGGAAACACAGCAGTCAATTTGCACACATCAAGCTTCCATAAACAGCAATGTGATAATGACTAGATAATCCATTTTTGTGCTTTGATTGAAGGATAAATATTGTCTAGGATATTGGGTATGACTCCCTTGCTCTTTTTCAAAAGATTTCCATTAGATCTTTTATATCCACCTGAGAGGGCAGACAGGGGAGACAGTGGCATATTGCTAATGTCACTAGACTAGTAATCCAGAGACCCAAGATAATGCCATGGCAGCTGGTGGAATTTAAATTCAATTCGTTAAGAAAAAAGAATCTGGAATTGAAAGCTAGTCTCAGTAATGGTGTGATGAAACTATCTTTGGTTGTTGTAAAAACCCATCTGGTTCACTAATGTCCTTTAGGGAAGGAAATCTGCTGTCCTTACTTGATCTGGTCTACATGTGACTCCAGCCCCACAGCAATGTGATTGACTCTTAACTGCCCTCTGAAATGGCCTAGCAAGCCACTCAGTTGTCAAGGACAATGAAGGATGGGCAACAAATGCTGGCATTGCCAATGACACCCACATCGCATGAAAGAATTTTAAAAAATTAAACGTCATTCAGTTTCTACTGTTAGCTATTCTCCTGATATGCTGAAATTGTTTGCTTCTGTAGTGTAGTAAGACATTACCACTAGTTGGATTGGGCTGTGGCGAAATAGTAACTGAGTGACAGGATTTACATGCTCTTACTCATTGTAGTGGCATGAGTTTTATTGTCTTAACTCTGCTCTTTAGAATGTGGTGAATCCTGCATAAACAAGGTGGAGTTGGAAAATTATGCCATGAAGCAATTTTGGGCGAAGTACTAGAGCTTACAGTGAGAAAATCATATTAATATCAACGCAATCACTATAAACAGTTAGCACTGTATTACATTGTCCACTTGTCAGGTAAGGCACTCACCCCCATGTCACATCACCAGTTCTTCTGTTGACATATAGCAGAGGAGTTAAAGAAAACTTGCATTTATATAGCCCCTTTCACAACATCCGGATATCCAAAGTGTTTTACTCCACTGGAGTACTTGTTGAAGTGCTGTAATGTAGGAACCACAGCAGCCAATTTGTGCAAAGCAAGATCCCACAACAGCAATGAAATAATGCGAAATAATCTGTTTTTAGGTGTTAGTTGAGGGATAAATATTGGCCAGGACATCAGGGAAAACCCTCCTTCCCTTTCCCAAAATAGTTCCATGGGATCCTTTATGTCCACCTGAGAGGGTAGATGAGACCCCAGTTTAAGGTCTCATCCGAAAGATGGCACCTCTTCCAGTGCAGCACTCCCTCAGTACTGCACTGAAGCGTCAGCCTAGCTTTTGTACTTAAGTCTCTGGAGTGGATTCTGAACCCACAACCTTCTGACTCAGAGGCAACAGTGCTGACACCTGACATCCAAATGATGGAGTTCCCCAAATGAATGTCTAATGTTGACATACTGTACAGAAACCTCCCACAGTGCTGAAACCTGTGACATTAAATATGTGAAGGAAACCACCACCTGCAGTACCACGGGTTGCATTCAGCTGTGGGGTTTTTTCTTATGATCTAGTAAACAAATCGGAAATTCTACATTAATTGATTCATAGTGGCGATCATGTGTATGGGGCCTAAGGAGAGAAAGCCTGCAGAGGAAAGTGCAATAAAATTGTACTTAGGACTGCATGACCGTAGTTTTGGCTAAAAGGTAAAAGGCCATGCCTGGTCGATCACTGAACCAATAGTTTCTGTCCAGATAAATGAACCTCAAGGCCTAATTTATGAGGCTAATTATTCCTAACCCAACTTTCCAGCCCACCCTCCTCATTTCAAGGACAGCACCCTGATTTTTGAACACTCTCCCATATTTTTAATAGACTTTACATTTCATTAGTTTATGGATATATTTTATATCAAGTGGTGACTGAGAGGTTTGTGGTGACCCAAGACCACTAGGGGGTCTAAAGCAGCCTCTGAATCCTGAGCACATTCCACCACAGCCTGATCCTTAAACACTTGGCTAGATCTTCACCCTCATAAAATTGCCCTCAAATTTAAAAAAAATTCCTAAGATGTGGATGTTTCTGGCAAGGTTGGTATTATTGTCCATCCCTAGTTTCCCTGAAAAGGTGATGGTGGGGACTTCTTCTTGAATCACTAAAGATGTTATTCTTTGCAGAGGTTTGATACAACTGAATGGCTTCTTGCTAGGCCAGATCAGAGGACAGTTAATCAACCACCTTGGTGTGGGTCTGGAGTCAGATTTGGCAAGACCAGGTCAGGGTGCCTGCTTTCCCTCCAAAAAGACTATGACTGAACCAGTTGGCTTTTTACGATAATCTGACAGTTGTCAAACAAAAACACAAAAGGCGTGAAAGAGGCGCTACGCAGACTTTCCCCAGGGGCAGGAAGTGCTGTAGGCTGCCAACTGCACAGTCTGTGCAGTGTTCCTCACTGATGTGGCTGCACACAGCTGAACACAGCCAGACATGTGAAAACAGCGCTATCCTGATCTCACATGGCCCAACTGGCTGATGTGACACCAGGATACCAAAACTGCACAACGCAGGTCCTGGCATTGTTTGCGTTGTTCAATGATGAAAAAAGAAACATGAAGCCGCAAATGGGCTCTGCAGTCATATTAGTTAAAGGGTCAGGCACCCTGATTGCATTTAAGTTAAATTTATGGAAATGTTTCCACTGGAAAGTGTCTGAAAATACTCAGGAATATTTTTGGAGGTATTTTGGTGCCTTTGTCAGAGATTGTTGCCGCATCCTCACAAAGATGGCAGCTGTGCCAGTGGCTCTAGGCCTGCAGCCCAACAGGGAAATTGTGCAGAGACTGTGGGGAGGACAAGCTCTGTGTCATGCCCTCTGCCAAGGGGGGTCCAGACTCCTCCAAGCTCCTTCACAGTGACAGGTGACTGTCTGGCAGGCCAGCCAATGCACCCAGCATCTCAGTGTCCATTCCCATTCAATGCTCTCCTGCATGCCACTCTATCTAGGCCCTCAACTGAGTCCTCTGCAGCAGTACTTGTCTGCCACCTTGCCCTCTGGTGAGCTGGTCAATGAACCATCCTTTACCCTTAGCCTGCTTGCAGCCCACTCCTGCCCAGTGATTTGATTGCAACTCTATGCTTGCCTCCAAGTTAAATGCAGTGTCAGTATCTCAGCTGGTGACTGCAAGTGTTACATCAAGTGATGGGGCCTGTTCATCAGTGCTGTGGTGTTGCTCCTTTCTTTCCTCCTGGGGCTGCTGTGGTTGTGCAGACAGCAGTTTCAGTTAAAAAGTGTAAAACAGTCCTTTAGGTAGCCTTTCTGACTTCTGTTACCTTCTGCTCACCACTAAATGAGGGTGCAGCATGGGGAGAAACTACAAAAAAGCAACTTGTCCTAATTTTCCCAGCTTCTAAATTCAAAGTGCTATTGTAAAGTTTACATATCAAACATTTTGCACTCTGAAAACCTTATACAAGTAATGATGCCACATTTCTGCACTTGTGGTTTCATTTTCATTTTCTTTAATTTTCTTCTCACTGTTTCCTCTTGATGTTACTCTGCTGCCCTCTATTTCCAGGCAACTACAGTATGATATGGAATTTAACATAATATCTTTACTCTAAGAAAACTGAGAACTGCTAAAAAATAATTAAAGCCTGTACCACCATCAATTTTAAAGACCTCTCTTTAAACTCCAAAATGTATTTGACCATTTTGCAAGTTAGGAGGATTTACAAGTGAAAATTATCAGGGTATTATGTCACGCTCACACAATCCATACTTAGGAACTATAAAATGAACTTCTGAAGTAAGCCCGAAATGGACAGGTTTCTGGTAAACAAAATGGATCAAGAGGTCAGGTGGCCTCTTCCTGCCAATACACATAGAACTACAAGAACCCTGAGCTAATTTTCATGTCTGGACAAGTCTTGGAGAAGTCTTTAAAATACAAACGATCTTTTTGGACACATCCCTGAGAAACCATCAAAATGTAACTGACCTTCTCTGTGGTGATGGCTGCTTCTCTCCAACTGATAGGGTTAACAATACCGTCACAGACTTTTTGAGTCCAAGCTCAAATTCCTAAGAATGGGATTGAAAAAACTTACTTTATCAAGAGGAGATGAGGATGAATGATACCCAGACTCTATTGTCTAACAATGGCCTCACCATCAGAAACCATTTATGAGGACAATGGAAAGAGAAAATATGGCCACATGACAAAAACTAGTGGCGATATTTTATGCAACTCGTGGCATTTCCGACAGCAGAACTGGAAGTTGGTGGCACTTCCGCTTCTGCCCTTTTTGCTGTTTCCCACGTGATTACAAATGTAAATTACTGTTCCAGCAGCAGACATGAGAGACACATGGGATCATGCAGCAGGAACGGATTTTCTTTGGTAGAACCCACTGTAATTCTTCAAAGCACCATTAACACCACAGCTATACATAGCAAGCCTGGAGGATCAGCAGCCTGCCTGTTGTTTAATCGTCTGTAGAAAATAATGATCAATATTACGGTATATTTTCCCCTTCCTCAGCCATTGCAATCTCTTCCACTGCAGCACCAACTCTCCTTCAGATTTGACTTCTGTCACCATCACCACCCACACCAATGTCAGCCAGCAGGCAGCGTCCTGCCCCACAGTTCAGTGATTCCTCCCTGTAGGCTTTCCTCCAGGCCATCAGGGAAAGGCGGGTCCTCATCCCAAGGGATAGCCTCAGACACCCCTCCCACCTGACCAAGGCGCCTGGTTGGAGGTGGCGGAGGAGGTGTCGAACTGTGGGGTCACTCAGAGAACCTGGTACAGTGTCAGAAATGGGTCAATGACATGCTCAGATTTGCAAGGGTAATTGATGTTGCCGAAACTGTACCAATGTTTTTCTCCTTGGTTCCATGAGAGTGTGTTTATGACAGTGGGCAGGCATGGCATGTGTTCAAATACGTGATCAGCCTTGGTGCCATATACCAATTGGTTCTGCAGAATGTATAAATCTGGCATCTGTTTACTCTTGAATGCAGTGTGCGACTGACAGTCCAGAATGAGTAATGTTGATACATGTAGACAATGGGTGTGAGGCATCGTTTAACATGTCATTAAATCAGCACTTTCTCCTGCAGGATAAAAGACACATAACTAAAGGGAGAGGACCAAAACAGTTGGAGGAGTGCCTGACATAAGAATCCTGACACCAGCAGAGGAGGAGGCAGCAGAGATAGCTGGAGAGAAAGGAGGAAGACCGATTGCAGACAGCGAGGCAGAATTTCCAAGGCGTAAAGATGAAGAGTCAATTTTACTGTTGCAGCCATATTTGAACACAGGAGAAACGTGTGAAAAAGTCTCCACCTCATGCTGTGATAATGCTTAATGGGCCTCTGTTTGTGTTTCCACTGCAGATGTCCACACTTGAGTGATGGAACGCTGCGAGGCCCAAGACACCACCTTTGGGGAAGATGCTGCCAATGCCCCAGAGGGTGCACCATCACCCATCACTTCTTCCACCTCCGCCAGTGAAGATACATCCACACGGTCCACAGGGGTTTAAGATTCGAACCTGGGTTACAAGCTGATGGGCACAACACAGACACGTCTCAGCAGCTGTGAGAGCATGTGCCAGCTGGGTCCCCTGACAATCGAAGAACTGCTGGGGACCAGGCCCCATGCTCATGATGATCCTTTGTTTGAGGCTACAAGAAGTCTGCTGGAAGTGCAGTGAAATCATAGGGAATATATGTTGGAGATGCCTGAGATCAGATGTGGCTTTGCGCGTGCCATGGAGGAGTCCATGCAAGCCATGACATCTGCCAAGTCCTAGGCATATGAGCAGAGAGTCTGGCGTGCTCTGTGGTGAGTCAGGTTGACCAGTCGAGCCATATGCAATCGGACCTGCATTCCATTGCTGTAGCCATCGGCTCCGTGCAGCAGAGTCTAAGTAAGAGGGGGACAAGGAACCTGGAACTCCATACGGATGCCCCTTCTCCTCAGGGAGATAGGCAGGTGTCATTATGCACCCAGATGGAGGAGGAGGCTAGGCTTTATATCTCCTTCCCCCTTGAACATTGACCCCCTTATCCCCAGCAGGCAAACCCAAGGGGATGCTCAAGCACCAATGCTGGAGACCCCCAGTAGGATCGAACTATCAAGGCCCCAAACCTCCAGAGGACGCCCACCACGGTCATCTGGAGCAACAGAGCAGTGCAATGATCAGACTGCCTCCACCTTAACTGCAAATGTCGGGGTAGCACCTAGACTTAGTGGGAGAAAAAGGAAAATTATTAAAAAGAATTATGAGCACGAAGGTGGCACGGGTGTTTAAAATAGTGTAACTGCAAATGATAATATTTATAAACACATTTATTTGATTAAACCTTGATTCATTCTCGTATATCATTTGAAGTTGCCAAGCTGAAAAGGAGAATAATTGGTGCCTCATGGCTGGTACGCATTTGTGCTTACAAAGGATTTTCAGAAATGACCATTGTGTTGTTATCTTTGATGTTTGAGCCTTCAGTCTTCAATGACAACTGCTTGTAGCTTGAGGAGTTGTCACAGTATTCCATAACAACATGCCTTCCAATGTAAGTTCTGCAGGGCCTTTCTTTATATGCCTTGTATAGGAGCTGCTGCAGCTCCACCACAACATGAACCTGTTTGATGTGCCTGTCTAATCAATCTGCTGTAAAGGTGGAGCAGCTTATGCTCAAGTGGTAATGCCTGGATCCAAGACACTGAAGTGGATTTTACCAATCCCTCAACATTGTGATCCATGGCGGTGGGGGGGGGGCCTGAAGTTGGCTCTGGATGAGGCCCGCCATGGACCTCGACGCTGGCAGGGCCTGGCCCGATCCTCCCAGCAGCAGCGAAGCTCCGTAGTGGCACCCCGCCCCTGGATGATGGGACCACAATTTAAATATGCAATCAATAAAATTAATAAATTTAAATACACTTACCTCCAATCTTGAGGACCTGCCCCGATCTTCGGCGTGGTGGCTGGCACTCCCACACCTTCAGAACCCCGTCCAGGAAAAAAAGTTATAACACTGGTGGGGAGGAGGGAGGAGGTAGGTTCATCAGTGCGGGGTGGGGGGAGACGGGGTCAAATAAACATCATGGGTTTCGGGTATGGTGGGAAGGGTTGAACATTAAACTCTGTGCAGTTTGGAGAGGGGGTGGAGATGGTCAGATGTAAAAGTTAAGTCTTTTGGTGGGGAAGGAAGGGCAAATAGTGATTGTAATTGTTATTGGGGGTGAGAAAGGGGCATGACAAATGTATTTATTTAATTTGGGGGATCTTTCTTCAAAAATTTAAGTATGTCAGCAGGGCTGGCAGCCTTTCAAAAATGGCGCCAATGTCTGCACACAGGTAGCTGATGCCATTTCCAGGGACGGACAGCCCGCCCCCTCCACGTGATTGGGGGTGGGAAGGGGTCGGGCCACCCAGACTATTTCAATGAGCCACTGCGCTTTAGATCTCGGTGACTTTTTGGCATGCAGACCGAGCTCACTGCCGGGATCAGCAGCAGGTTTTTAAAATCCAGCCCACTATTTCCATAGAGACGTAGATAATTCACAATGAAGTTTATAACAGGCAGGACATTAAGCACATCTCCACTGCAGGTGCAATTGTTGATGGTAAACAAGGCCTGCTTTTAGATTACAGCAATGATTCAGCTCACAGGAGTATGTGAACGTTCCGGGAAGTTGAATTTTTTTCATATTGAGCTTTAGTTAGGTAACTGCCTCACTCTTGGCTGAAATGTCCAAAAATAAGGTTCTCTTTGATGTCCCTTGCATGTCTCTCCATGGCCCTAACAACTATAAAATTCTCATTCACATTATTGGCCTCCTCCTCAGGCTCTTCATATTCATCCTCATCTGAGGAAACTGCTGCTCCTCCCGTTCCTCCGCAAGATGTGCCTGCGTTGCATTGACAGGTTCTGCAGCACTCAGCAGACAATGATTATTCATGACACTCTCTGTGGTGCGTACTGAAGAGCCCCTCCAGGCTAGTCAAGGCAGTGGAAGCGCATTTTCAGCAAGCCAATGGTGTGTTCAGTGGTGGACGCGTGAGCTACATTGTATCTCACTTCAGCTGCGCTTTGGGGATGCCGCACTGGTGTCATCAACCATGTACAAAGGGGTAACCCCTGTCACCCAGGATCCAGCCGTCAACTTGGGCTGATGCTTCATAAATTCCTGGTAGCTGTGAATTTCGCATGAGTTGTGACAGCTCCCTTGGAAGTGAGCGCAGAGCTGCATGATTTTACACCTGAGGTCGCAAACCAGTTGAACATTCAAAGAGTGAAAGTCTTTGAAATCACAAATGCAGCTGACTGGTGCGAGGGAATTCCAATGGCCACATGAGTGCAATTAATCATCCCTTACACTCAAGGGAAACGAGCGATGGCGCCGAAGGCCGCTGACCTTGATGCCTGCTGTCTGTGTCTTCTGAGAAATAGATGAAATCATTGGCACAACAGACTGGGCATTGGTCACCTCTTTGATGCACCAGTGAGTAGCAGCCTGTGAGATGCCACATATGTAAGCTGCTGAGCCCTAGAAAGCACCACTATCAAAGAAATTGAGTGCAGCAGTCACTTTGAGGGTAACTGGCAAGGGATTCCCATCAAAACCACATGCTGGCAGATCATGCTGAATGATCGCACAAATTTCAGTGACCATTTGACGTGACATCCTCAGGCGTCTCTGGCATTGCCTCTCAGACATTTGAAGGTAGTTTGTCCTTGTCGTGAGGATGCATTGATGCACCAGTGCCCATCTTCTATAATGCCTTCCCTGGATGGCATCATTCTGAGCAGCCTCATCCTTTTGTGGTCCCTGCTGCTGGTGTTGCAGTCTCAGCCGCGAAGCTGCAGGCACCCTCCTCTGTCGCATCCTCTCCTCTTCTTCCCATGGTAATAGAAAATTTGGCTGTATGATACCCATGACTTTGCGACTTTGTAGCTATTAAAATGAGAGCAGTATTAAATATCACCATGGTTTTGTCAAATTGTTTTAACATTGCAGTAATGTGCAGATAGCTTTTATGCTTCTAACATTGTACCCAGCTTGAAATCCACCCACCCATCATGGGTCTCCTCCCAACTGAATCTGAAATCCTTAAAGAGCCACTTGGTTTTCAGTATCATTTGGAAAAATGGTGCGTGTTACAATAGAGGCCGGTTTCCCCACCTTCCACCCTCCACCTGCCAACTTCCAGCCTTCACTCATCACCCTTGACCCACCCAACATTACCTTACACCTTCCCTCTATGACCCTCACACCTCCTGTCATTACCTTGGACCAGATCATAATTAACTTGTACATGCCACGTTTCCGCACTGTTCCTACATCTGTCACCATTGATATGCCCACTCTCAACATTGATCCTCCAGTTATCCAACTCAATGTAATTGCCGAGTCCTGTTCACCTCCCTATGATTTAATTGAATACCCAACCCAAAGTCTAGACCTTCCCCACTACCAAATCCAACTGCCCCCCGTGACTGTGACTGTTCCCTTCGCCAGCCAATACCCTAAATTCGTCCCACAGAACCCCGACATGCACTCACCCCTTCCTTTAGGCCCGTCATGACCATCGCTTTAATCTTCTGCTCAAAACAAACCCCCTGATACCTGCCAACCGCAGCAGCAACAACACCTAGTGCACACGCTAGATACGAGATCACTCCCTCCCCTGCACCTCCACCCAGCCGAGACCCCAACCTGTGTCCTTCCCAGCTACCCTCCCTCGCACCACCACCCATCCGAAACCCCAGCCTATATAACCTCCCTCAATGCCTTCCCCCATCTCCCCCGCAAAGCATTCACCCTTTCTGGTCCCAAGCCTGGAGCCAAACATCCATTCCAATGTTGGCCAGCTGTGTGCCAAAGAATTCAAGAAAGAAAACCACTTACCTCAGACACAACTGCACAAAGCCGACTGATGTATACCTCCTTTAAACGAATGCAAACCGGGCGCCAAGAGATTCCCGTGCACTGCTGACTTAATCTGGTAGGTAGGACTTAATTTGAAATAATTATAAAGTAATGAGTATTAATGCTTTGCAAAAGTATGGAAAGCTGGCCACCACCACAGAACAGGGTGGACACCGACCAACCACAAACACACCACTGATTTAATCTAAAAAAAAGCCATCAGCAATGCAAAATATCAGCTCAAGACTTAGTTAAGTCACCTCATCCGCTATGAAAGCCACTTTTGCAGGCCCCATAAAATTCTCCCCTACGTTTCTGATAAGGAGCTATAATGAAGGTATATTTTGGGCAGACGAAGGAGATCCATCTATGCCATCAAAGAAAAAGGACCCTGCCTAAGATTACCAGCTTTGAATTGCATGTAGGTAGTGACTGGAGTTTGGCCTTGAACTCCCTACTTGAGAAATTGTACCAGAAACTTTGCCTTTCACCTTTGACTGGAATAAAGCAAGAGCAGTCTGCAACAGTGCATCCATCTTTCTGAACCTCCCAGGTCTTTCTTCAGTGATGTAAGATAATTAGGTTACTAGAAAGTTACTAACCAGAATACGAATCATTAAACTTTAGCTATTTATAAACCAACAATTGACTTATCATCATAAACCAACATTTAACTTTATTAGAACCCTTCTTTATAGTATGATAAGCAGGAAAACTTAGGAAATAGGACACAGTTTGGACACAATGTCAAGGTAGAAAGATTCTGGGAGATTATGTCAAGTTTTAAAATGCTTGCTTCCAACAAAAAGACCTTGAGAGCAGTCAGTGGAAACAGCTTCAGTAAGAACAAAATGTAGATTTGTCTCCCAATGAGATAAAAGACTACGGAATGTAAAGCACGAAAATAAAGTAGTCAACAACACAACGGGGTTAGCAACAATGAAAGAATGATTTTTTGTTGGTTAAGAAAGGCATCCTTTAACACAAGGCTAAAGATGTTTGGGGGAAGGGAGGGTTAGTTGGAAATCAGCCAGGATGAAAGATGTCTTGTCTGTGTCTTTGTACGGCTGAGAGAACTTTTTGAACAAGAGAAACTACGAGAGAGAGAGAGAAAGCTTGAAGACCAAAAAGCTGCAAGAGTCGTGTGCTCCAGTTGTCCAGTTTCTAATACGGATAGTATTTGTGTTAGACTGTTAATCACTGCCTGAGTTTGTGACTATCTGAAAACTTAATAAACTTATCCTTACCTATATCTCAATAAAGTCTATTCTTAAAAAAGCTTTGCTGCCAAGTCTGTTCCTGCCTCAGAAGGGGCCATAAACTCCTACGCTCTTACCTCATCTTTACACTGAACAAGGGAAAAGATTACAGTCCTGCACTGTTTCAAGTCTTTACACCAGGGAAAAGCAAGTTTAACAGAGGACTCTTTAAAATCATCAGAACTAATGCATGTAATCTTTATAATCTCTATCTTTTCTTGAGTGTATGTGTATCTGTATGAGTGTGAGAGTGGATGTTGTTGTGTATAATTCAGGTATTGTATAATAAACATTTATCTTTCTTTTAAACGTAAGAGAAAACCTGCCAGTTGTCTGTTCTTGACAATTGAAGCACTCAGGGGTTAAAAACACCTTTTCTTTTAAAAAATGCTGTCATCGGTCACGTGTCCATAACAATTAATACTATTCCTTTTGGATAGTGTTGCCTGGTGACCTCCTGCTGGAGAAGTATTGGCAGTAAATGGAAGGAAGATTGTGTATTTACCTGATTGTCCAATCAAAAAGCTGGTGCATTTATACTCTACAGACAAAGAGGTCTCAATTTTAAAATTTTCATCCTCACGCTTAATTCCCTTCATGGTCTTACACATCCATATCAGAATAATCTTCTCCATTCCTTCAACTAACACCTCCAAGCTCCTGCATCTTGATCATCATCACCATCCCTTTGCCCAACATTAGAGGCTGTGCTTTCAGCTGCCTAGGCTCCAGATTCAGGAATTCCCTCTGAAATTCCCTCCCTAAGCCCTTCTGTCTCTTTACCTTGCTCTCCTCCTCCAAGACCCTTCTTAAAATCAACCTCTTACTCATGCCTACTGACATCTTGGCGGCACAGTGGCGCAGTGGTTAGCACCGCAGCCTCACAGCTCCAGGGACCCGGGTTCGATTGTGGGTACTGCCTGTGCGGAGTTTGCAAGTTCTCCCTGTGTCTGCGTGGGTTTTCGCCGGGTGCTCCGGTTTCCTCCCACATCCAAAGACTTGCAGATGATAGGTAAATTGGCCATTGTAAATTGCCCCTAGTGTAGGGAGGTGATAAGGGAATATGGGATTACTGTAGGGTTAGTATAAATGGGTGGTTGTTGGTCGGCACAGACTCGGTGGGCCGAAGGGCCTGTTTCAGTGCTGTATCTCTAAATAAAATAAAAAATCTCCTTCTTTGCTTCACTATCCTTTTTCTTATTATTCCTCTGTGAAGCTCTTTGAGACGTTTTTCTCTCTATAAAAGGCATTATATAAATACAAGCTGTTGCCATTGTTAATTATGGCTATATGCCATCTGAGATGCAGTATCACATAGACAACTGCATCTGGAGTTTCCTTGGGGCTTCTTCCCATCTGTCATCCTAACTTTAGCAGGAACTGTATAAAGGTGGTTTCCACTGAAGGTACAGAGTGGTGGGTGGCGGATATGGCGGGGTGGGGGGGTGGGGAGGGGATGCAGAGCAGGCGAATCCCCATGGGAATTTCCAGCACTGATATTAAAGATGACATAAGATTGTAGAGTTTGCAAGAATGGCCTCTTCCAATCAAGCATTTCAAATACATTATGTATAGAAGAACGGCTGGCAATGAGTTACAATGCTTTCACACACTCATAGCAATGTTCCCTCTAACTTCTGTTTGCTGTGCACAGTTGGCTTGTTTCACTGTCCCGGGAAGGCCCAGCCCCATATTGCCGGCAGCGGCAAGGTCTCACCCCTCCCCCCCACCGCTGCTTGGCGACGAGACCAAAATCTAAGTATGTAAGTTTAGCTATATTAATGAATTAAATATTTACCCTCTCCTGCTGTCTGTTTCGGTGCCATATTGGTGGTGGCGGCCGGCACTCCCATGGGACATTGGTGGGGAGGGGAGAGCAGGGAATGAACTGAATTGACATTGGGGGGGGGGGGGTAGGAGAGGGGCTAGAAACATTTCTTTAATTTTTTTAATTAAATGTAAAATACCAATTTCTTTAAATATTTAAACAAAATGTAAGGGCTTGAAGCCCTTTAAAAATGGCGTTGGCGCCTGCGCAGTGGTGCTGAACGCCATTGCCGGGGCGGACCACCCGCCCCCTCCACGTCATTGGGGAGGCGGTCCGCCGAGCCATTTAAATGAGCTGCCGCGCTGAATATTGAGCCAGCTCCGCGGCGAGCGGTCTGCGTGGGCAGACATTCATTTGTGAAGCTCGCCATAATACCCAGCCCCAGGGAATTCCACTGTGCTGAATTTTTTTAAAGCACACATGCACTATTTTAACAAAATTATTAATCAATTTACTTTACATTGGTTATTGACTTTGTTCGGAATTTCGCCGAGTATTAACTCATTTGACACCACAAGGCAATTTTACATGAGGGCATTAACTTATGCTCTAAAAATAGGATGTGCCAGAAATCCAATCATTAGGAAGTAAAGCCAATGGCTTTACTAGAAAATAAACCATGTGATCCTCTGACCGAACCATAAGAAATATTTAATGAAAAATAATGGACTCTGTTTTACTCGGTCATCATACTTCAGTGTGTATATTATTGTAAACATATAATAAAGAGAAAGCATTACTAAACATGGGCAACACCATCATTCTAAAGTAACCTGGATCTCAATTTGCAATGTTCTAAAGTAAATGAATTTAGAAAAGCGAATTGGTTAATTGTTTTGAAAAGAAGGGTTCATGCTGCATATTAAAGTAATAGTGATTAATGATGACAGGCAGTAATGTAGATAAATGTGTTCGAATACATTAGAATGCAAATATTGGATGCGTTCCATAAACATAATGGGCATAATGCTCCTCTATTTGCGTCAGCCTACTTTCATTCTGTGCTGTTTTTCAGCATCGCTCTATTTGTCTGCTGATATTGGAATGGATTGTATCCTGTAGCTGCACCATGAACTAACACAGTAAACAATGAAATTCAGCCCAATCGATATATTTTGCAGTTATAGATAAGCAGTTTAGTGTTTAACTGTGCAGTAACTGGCTATGCTGCTATGGGAAAATGCTTTCACATAAAGTTAGCTAAATTGACGGAAGTACAAAATAATCAGTAAAACTGGAGGATGTATTTTACATAGCGGCAGATCTCTGTATCTTGGTTCATTGGATGATGTATTTATTAATAATGTGACACAGGAAAATTGATGCTCAAAGTACGATGATATGTTTCAAAGATTTATATATAAGCCTATCTCCCTCATTTCTTTCACAGAGGTGTTAACACATTTAAAATGAATGCCTATCTAAAAATAGACATCAAAAAAGTATATGAGCATATTATGTGTTTGCCTGCTAATGGCACTAAATGGAATTTCTCTGCTCAAAAAGTACAATAGCATAGAAAGAAACAAGAGTCTGAAGGTACCCTGAAGATAGCAGGACAGGTAGATAAGATAGTTAAGATGGCATATGGGATACTTTCCTTAATTAGCCAAGGCATAGAATATATGAGCAGGGAAGCTATGCTAGAACTGTAAAGAAGTCTAGTTAGACCACAGCTCGAGTTTTGCACACAGTTCTGGTCAATTCATTACAGGAAAGTTGTGATCACACTCGAGAGGGTACAGAAGAGATTTATGAGGATGTTGTCAGGAATGGAGAATTTTAGCTATGAGGTAAGATTGGATCGGCTGGGGTTGTTTTCTTTGGAACAGGGGAGTCTGATGGGAAGATTTGATTGAGGTGTACAAAATTATAAGGGGCCGATATAGAGAGGATAGGAAGGACCTATTTCCCTTAGCAGAGAGGTCAATAACCAGAGGACAGAGATTTAAAGTAATTGGCAGAAGGTTAGAGGGAGTTGAGAATTTTTTTTTTCACCCAGTGATGGGGTTCTGGAGCTCAGTCTGAAAGGGAGAAACCCTCTTCACATTTCAAAAAATTCTTAGCTATGCACTTGAAGTGCCATGACCTTCAGGTCTACAGACCAAGAGCAAGGAAGTGGGATCAGGCCGGATAGCTGTTTTTCAGCTGGCAGAGACATGATGGGCCAAATGTGTTTTCTAACAGTCAAAGAGAAGCATACATTATTTTGTTAATAGATTGACAGGAGACACGATTCGACTATACAGTAGTTACCTTCTATCCTACTCAGTGGAGTATATTTTCTCATCTGAAGTAGTATTTACATATATTTAAAAACTACTCCAAAAAGCTGTAAAATACACCAAATAAAGGAATATAATCAGCACTTTCCATGGGCAGGCTCCAAACCCTTTCCCCCATCCCCCTCCCCCTCCCCCCTAAAAAAATTAAATCCTGTAGATGGTCAATGGCACACCCACTTCTAAAATGAGAACTACACTGATGGCTGAGCACAATGTGATCCATGTCCAATAAAAGATTTATCCCAGAATTAAAGAAGTTAAATATTGAAGCATAGGAATTGCTGGATGAAAAAAAAGCATGGTCCATCTAGTTCACCCTCTCCCATTCTAATAGTTGCATGAGACAATGATAATGGAGTTGTCGACTAATCAGGTGCTGAAAAATTGATTTTTTTCTGATATTGGGTTAGGGACCAAGGTGGACATTGAACCAAAAAGATCCCATGGCACTATTTGAAGAAGAGCAAGGGAGTTCTACTGGTCCTGGTCAACACTGCTCCCTCAATCAGCGCCACAAAAACAGATCAACTGGTCATTTATTTCTTTGCTCTTGGTGAAGCCTTTCAGGCTATTACATTTCCTGACATTACAACAGTGATCACACTCCAAAAAGTAATTCACTGGCTGTGAAGCACTCTGGGATGCCTTGAGGTTGTGAAAGTGCTGCATTAATGCAACCTTTCTTTCTCATAATGAGCGACAAGGGCAATAAATGACACAGCTACAGTGTCACACACGTTCTTTTATTTTGTATTATTTTGTTGTAATCAAAAAGAACATTAGTCACTGTTACTGTCAATCTTTGCCTTCTGTGGTCACCCCTGCTGCATGTACAAATAAGAATTTGATTTCATAGAGAAGTGAAATGAATTGAACATCATTTTTTATCGAGTAGGATAACCCCACTGGCATTCTTTATGCACCATCATCTTCAGGAAAGTGGAAATACTGAAAAATAAAAAGCAGATTCAAGGCAACAGAAAAACTGCCTTACAAATATTTCCTGCTTTGATACATTTTTGAACTGTTTATCATTTAAAATACTTCACATAATTTTACAGCACAGAAGGAGGGGAGTCAGTCCATCGTACCTGTGCCTGTTATTTGAAAGAGCTCCTCAATGAGTCATGTAAAGGGATGGTCGCACAGTGGTAATATTACTGGACTAGTAATCTAGAGACCCAGCTTAATGATGCAGAGACATGAGTTTAAATCCCACCACAGCAACTGGGGGAATTTAAATTCAATTAATGAATCTGGAATAAAGTGCTAGTCTCACTTAACATTGATGCTCACATCCCAAGAACAAATACACATGTGTGTTTATGTGCAATAAATGTCAGTCCTGATATATTTCAGACACCAGGACTATAGTGAAAATGCACTATTGCTTTCATTTTACCATCATCTGAACATTAGATATGCACTAAAATAAAAGCAAAATACTGCAGATGCTGGAAATCTGAAATAAAAACAGAAAGTGCTGGAAATACTCAGCAGGTCTGGCAGCATCTGTGGAGAGAGAAGCAGAGTTAACATTTCAGGTCTGTGACCTTTCATCAGAACTGTCTATTTTTGAATGACTCGCGATGAAAGAGCCTGCGTAAAGGCAATTTTTGAAAAGGCCAGACATCCATATCCTGTTTCTTCTTTAAAGTAGAGCTTTTTCTGACTTTTCTGAATGCTGCTCACTGCTTACTTTAAATCTACAGCCTTCAACATCTCAATATAATTCAGCCCTTTTTTCAGATCTTTAGATAAACCAAGATGACACAAAACAAAATGATGGATCTGCATGGCGGCACAGTGGTGCAGTGGTTAGCACCGCAGCCGCACAGCTCTAGGGACCCGGGTTCTATTCTAGGTACTGCCTGTGTGGAGTTTGCAAGTTTTCTCTGTGACCATGTGGGTTTTTGTCGGGTGCTCCGGTTTCCTCCCACAGCCAAAGACTTGCAGGTGATAGGTAAATTGGCCATTGTAAATTGCCCCTCGTGTAGGTAGGTGGTAGGGAATATGGGATTACTGTAGGGTTAGTAAAATGGGTGGTTGTTGGTCAGCACAGACTCGAAGGGCCTGTTTCAGTGCTGTATCTCTAAATAAATAAATACTTGCTCTTTAAATCACTCTCCAGATTGAAAGGTTTTCACATGTTACAGGATGATATGACATCTTACTTTGTAGCCTCAAAAGGAGGTAAATCCAATTACATTTTGCCGCTTTTCTTCCCCACTTTTCTCCTTCTTTTGTCCTGATGGCCCTGACTTATGCTAACACAGATGCAGCTGCCCTCTGTAAACTTGTCCAAGTAATCTTATCTCGCAACTGTTGTCAGGCTATTTGACTGTGGGGGGCATTGGCCACTGTAGTTTCAGCTCACTCTACATAGACTGGAAATTAAACTTGGAACATAGATTTAGCACAGAATCACAAAATCACAGAATCGTTACAGTGCAGAAGGAGGCCATTCTGCCCATTGTTTCCATTGTGGGGCGGCACAGTGGTGCAGTGGTTAGCACCACAGCCTCACAGCTCCAACGACCCGGGTTCAATTCTGGGTACTGCCTGTGTGGAGTTTGCAAGTTCTCCGTGTCTGCGTGGGTTTCCTCCGGGTGCTCCGGTTTCCTCCCACATGCCAAAGACTTGCAGGTTGATAGGTTAATTGGCCATTATAAAAAATTGCCCCTAGTATAGGTAGGTGGTAGGGAAATAGAGGGACAGGTGGGGATGTGGTAGGAATATGGAATTAGTGTAGGATTAGTATAAATGGGTGGTTGATGGTCGGCACAGACTCGGTGGGCCGAAGGGCCTGTGCTGTATCTCTAAATAAAAAATAAAACTAGCTCACCGAAAGAGAAATTCCCTCAGTTCCATTCCCTGCCTTCTTCCCATAACCCTGCATATTCTTCCTTTTCATATAACTGTCTAATTCCCTTTTGAATGCTTCAATTGAACCTGCCTCCACCACACTCTCAGGCAGAGCATTCCAGACCTTCACCTCTCTCTGTGTGAAATAGATTTTCCTCATGTCACTTTTGCTTCTCTTACCAAATACTTTAAATCTGTGCTCTCTCGTTCTCAATCCTTTCACAAGTGGGAACAGTTTCTCTCCATCTACTCTGCCCAGACCCCTCATGATTTTGAATAGAACTATAGAACCATAGAAAAGTTATGCACAGAAAGAGGCCATTCAGTCCATTGTATCCATGCCGGCTGCACAAACTAGCCACTATCTAATCCCACATTCCAGCACCTGATCCGTAGCCTTGCAGGTTACAGCACTTCAGGTGCATATCTAGGTTACTTTTGAAAGAATTGAGGGATTCTGCCTCCACCACCATTCCTGGCAGTGAATTCCAGATGCGCACCAACCTCAGGACGATAAAGGTTTTTCCTGATGTCCCCAATCACCTTAGAACTATGCCCCCTGGTAATGGACCTCTCCACAAGAGATAACAGGTCCTTCCTATCTACTCTATCTAGGCCCCTCATAATTTTGTACACCTCAATTAAGTCACACCTCAGCCTCCTCTGTTCTAGGGAAAACAACCCGAGCCTATCCAATCTTTCCTCATAGCTGCAACTTCCAAGCCCTGGCAACATTCTTGTAAATCTCCTCTGTACTCTCTTTAGCACAATGATGTCCTTTCTGTAATGTGGTGACCAGAACTGTATACAATACTCCAGCTGTGGCCTAACCAGCGTTTTATACAGTTCCAGCATTACATCCCTACTTTTGTATTCTATACCTCAGCCAATAAAGGAAAGTATTCCATATGCCTTCTTCAGTACTTTATCTCCCTGTCCTGCCATCTTCAGGGGCCTGTGGACATGCTCTCCAAGGTCTCTCACTTCTTCTAGCCCTCTCAATATCCTGCCATTTATTGTGTATTCCCTCACTTTATTTGCCCTCCCCAAATGCATTACCTCACACTTCTCTGGATTGAATTCCATTTGCCACTTTTCCACCCACTCAACCAAACCATTGATATCATTCTGGAGGCTACAGCTATCCTCTTCTCTATCAACTACACGGCCAATTTTTGTGTCATCAGCAAATTTCCCAATCATGCCTCCCACATTTAAGTCCAAATCATTACAATATACTGCAAACAGCTAGGGTCCTAGCAGTGAGCCCTGTGGAACGCCACTGGAAACAGCTTTCCATTCACAAAAATGGCCGTTGACTACTACCCTTTGTTTCCTGTCCCTGAGCCAATTCTGGATCCAAGCTGCCACATTCCCCTGTATCCCATGGGCTTTCATTTTACTGATCAGTCTGCCATCCGGGACCTTGTCAAATGCCTTACTAAAATCCATGTAGACCAGATCCACTGCACTACTCTCATCATTCCTCCTTGTTACTTCTTCAAAAAACTCAATTAAGTTATTAAGACATGACCGTCCCCTAACATATCTGTGCTGACTATCCCTGATGAATCCATGCCTTCCTAAATGGTGGTTTATCCTGTCCCTCATAAATGATTCTAACAATTTACCCACCACCAAGGTCAGACTGACTGGCCTATAATTATTTGGCCTATCCCTCGCACCCTTTTTAAACAATGGTACAACGTTCGCAGACCTTTAATTGTCTGGTGCCTCTCCTGTATCTAGTGAGGATTTGAAGATGATCCTCAGCACATCCACTATTTCCTCCCTGGCTTCCTTTAACAACCTGGGATGCAATCCATCTGGCCCTGGCGATTTATCCACTTTCAAGGATGCCAGATCCTCTAGTAATTCCTCTCTCATTATGCTTATTGTATCCAATATTTCACACTCCTTCTCTTTAACTACAATGTCTGCATCAACCTCCTCCTTTGTGAAAACACACACAAAAAACTCATTAAGACCCCTGCCCACAACTTCTGCATCCACGCATAAGTTCCCTTGTACATCTCTTATAGGCCCTACACTTTCCTTGGTTATTTTCTTGCTCTTAATTTACTGATAAAACGTCTTGGGCTTTTCCTTGATCTTACCTGCCAATAATTTTTCATGTCCTCTTTTTGCTTTTCTGATTTCCTTTTTATTTCACCTCTGCACTTTTTATACTCCTCTAAGCTTTCTGAAGTATTAAGATTTTTGTGATCGTCATAAGCTTTCTTTTTCTGCTTTAACTTACCCTGTAAGCTTCTAGATAACCAGGGGGCTCTAGATTTGGCAGTACCACCCTTTATTTTTGTGGGGACATGCCTACACTCTGCCTGTAGTATCTCGCTTTTAAATACCTCCTTCGGGTTTCACTGATTTTCCTTCAAGTAGCTGTATCCAGTCCACTTTTGCCAGGTCACCTCTCAGTTTTGTAAAATTTGTCTTCCCCCAATTTAGAACCTTTACTCCTGTTTTATCTTTGTCCTTTTCCATGATTATGCTAAAACTAACTGTATTATGGTCACTATCTCTAAAATGGTCATCCACTGTTACTTCATTGACTTGCCCAGCTTCATTACCAAAGTCTAAATGTAGAATTGCGCCCCTTCTTGTTGGGCATGTTACATGCTGGCTAAAAAAGTTCTCTTGAACACAGTTCAAGAATTTTGTCCCCTATGTGCCCTTCACACTGTTTGTATCCCAGTTGATATTGTGTAGTTGAAATCCCCAACTATTGTTCTATCTCCCTCTCACTATTTGGAGGTCTATAGTACACTCCTAGTATTGTGGCTGACCCTTCTTTATTTCTGAGCTCCACCCATATGGCCTCATTTGATGATTCATTTAGCATATCATCCCTCCTCAAAGCTGCTATTGATTCCTTAACTAATAATGTTCCCCCCTCCTTTTTTATCTCTCTCTCTATCCCGCCTGAAAACTCTAAATTCAGGGATGTTGAGCTGCCATTCTTGCCCCTCTTTAAGCCAAGTTTCCATTATAGCAATGATATTGTGTTGCCATGTATCTATCTGTACCCTCAGCTCATCGGCTTTATTTACTATACTCCTTGCATTTAAATAAATACCCATTAACACTGCCAAATTCCTGTGCTGCATACTTTTTAACCTTTGCTTCTTCTGTCTTTCAGAGTCACTCACTAATTTTCTGTCTCCTGTTCCCTGCCCTGAAATTGTCCTATCTAAGACTGTGCTCAGGTTCCCATCCCCCTGCCAAGCTAGTTTAAACCATCCCCAACAGCACTAGCAAACCTTCCTGCAAGAATATTTGTCCCAGTCCTGTTCCATCCGGCTTGTACAGGTCTCACCTTCCCCAGAACCAGTCCCAATGCCCCAGAAATCTGAAGCCCTCCCTCCTGCACCATCTCTCCAGCCACGCATTCATCTGGTGTATTTTCCTATTTCTATACTCACTAGCACGTAGCCTTGGGAGTAATCTGGAGATTACTACCTTTGAGGTCCTGCATGCTAATCTCATTCCTAACTTCCTAAATTCAGCCTGCAGGACCTCATCCCTCTTTCTTCCTATATCGTTGGTACCAATGTGGAGCATGACTTCTGACTATTCACCCTTGCCTTCCAGAATGCTTTGTAGTCGCTCAGTCAAATCCATGACCCATGCACCAGGGAGGCAACATACCATCCCGGAATCACATCTGTGACCACCGAAACGCCTATCTGTTCCCCAAAATACAGAATCCCCTATAACAATTGCTCTCTTGTCCTTTCTCCTCCCTCCCTGCACAGCTGAGCCATTCATGGTGCTCTGGTCATGACTCTTGCTGCACTCTCCAGAGGAACCCTCTCTCCCATCAGAACTGAATGTTAGAAAGTGGGATGCTCTTGTGGACTCCTGCACTACGTGCCTTGACCTTCTTGTCTGTCTAGCAGCCACCCAATCCCTCTCAGCCTGTGCTCTCTTAAGCTCCAGCTCTGACTACCTCCTGAAACATGCTATCCACATAGTTCTCTGCCTCCCGGATGCACCACAGTGACTCCAGCCTTCGCTCACGTTCTGAAACCTGGACCTCAAGCTTCTGCAGCCAGTGACACTTGCTGCAGATGTGTTCGTCAAGGACAGGTGGTGCATTCATGACTTCCCACATGCCACAGGAGGCAAATTCTGCTTGGCCGAGCTGTCCTGCTTTACAAACTAATTATTGCTAGTGTAGTAAGTGGAATAACTTACCAGTTATTTGCCAAACAGCTTCTTCCCCTGTACCCGTGGAGGCTGAAAAAGCAGAAAAGAAAAGAAAGACTGCAAAGAGCAGCTCCTTCTCCTAGTCAGTGAAATCCCTCACACACAACTCACAGCCTCATTCTGTCCAACCGGCACTACTCTAATTAGTAATTATTAAAAATTACACTAACTTAAAAAAACCTTCGTAGTACTATCCTTCTCACTTACAAGGTAGCTATTTGAGGGATTTATTAAAAAAGAACATTTTTTTTCTCTGTTTATTTTCAGTGATTTACAGATAATAACAGCTGTTTCTTACCAACCAATCAGCTTACAGATTTCTCATGATATCACTGGTAGTTTATTTTTGACCTTTTCAAACCCAGCCCCGCAGACACAGACTGAGAGAGAGAGAGAGAGAGACAGACTGCCTCCGCTCCTCAGGTGGGAAAGGCCGCATTCCAATCTCCGGCCTGTATTTGTGTCGCTCCCGAATCTCAACTGTCTCCGCTCCTCAGGTAGGAACACCTCTATCAAATCTTTTCTCAGCCTTCTCTTCTTCAAGGAAAACAGTCCTAACTTCTCCAATCTATCTTCATAACTGAAGTTTTTCATCCTTGGAACCATTCTCGTGAATCTTTGCTGCACTCTCTGCAATGTCCTCTCACATCTTTCCTAAAGTGCATCGCCCAGAACTGAACGCAATACTCTAGCTGAGGCTGAACTAGTGTCTTATACAAGTTCAACATAACTTCCTTGGCTCTTGTACTCTGTGCCCCTATTAATAAAGCCCAGGATACTGTATGTTTTATTAACTGTTCTGTCAACATGTCCTGCCACCTTCAATGACTTATGCACATATACAGCCAGGTCCCTCTGCTCCTGCACCCACTTTAGCATTGTACCTTTTATTTTATATTGTCTCTCCATGCTCTTGCTATCAAAATAAATCACATTCTCTTATGATTCTGAAGAGACTGAACTGAAGAGTAACTTTGATAATTAATTCATAATTAAAATATTTTCAGCTGCATTGGCAGTTGTTTTGAGGGAAACTAACATATCTGTGAAATTCCTAATGAAGAATACGCTCACCTAAATGTTTCAGCATAATTAGGAGTATAGTACTTCTTTAATACCAGAAATGTTACCTTTACTGGAGGGCAATTCTTTCACCTGGTAGATTTACAGTGTAGAATTTGTTGTATCATGATCCTGTGTCTACATGCTACTAGAATTATAGACTAATTTGGTTGAGCTTGTGTTTGAATCACACCAAATATATTGGCCTAGAGGGGATGGAAGGGTGAAAGATGAATTGGCTGACCTATATTTGCAAGTAGACTAAATCAGTAAGGCACTATCCTGTGCATAATTCACTCAGAAGCGGTCAATAATTTTCATTTAAGTCCTGGGCTTCCATAAGATTAGCATGCAACACATAACATGGAACTAAGAAGTCTCAAGCCAAATTGGGAGGGAAGGGCGAGGGGAACCCAGGACATGTATCAGATATTTAAACTGCAAAAATAAATGCAGCTGACTTTTTGATGCGTTCTACAAGTGTTAGTAAACATTAGGGGGGCTGAGATATTCGAGGAAAGCAGCTGTCTAGCTGGCTTCTTTTCCAGCAGGACATCAGGTGGCCTGATGTTTACTTATATTTTTACTATTGGCCACCCAAGTGTCAGGCAGTGCTCCTCCCATTGGTATATTAAGGGATTTTTCCAAGGGAGATGGCAAGATCCAGTACCCGTGTTTAAAGGCTGAACTTTTTTTTAAATTGTATTTTAGCATAATTATGATTTTTTTTTTACATTCATTCGAGAGATTACAGTCTGAAGAACATTGTGACATACTTTTTGGAACTCCTGAAGTCGATTTTGGGAAGTTTGGGCAATTTGAAAGATTACTTTGTGGGTCAGCACATTGTGTTCAAGTACAACTCAGTGAGCCCCCACCCGGGAGAGAGACCGAGAGAGAGACCGAGAGGGAATCGCTGCGGTCCAGAGTGTCTGCAGCCACGGCATGCGGTAAGTCCATTGAGGTGAAGAAGGAGCTGCGGGACCCGAGAGAAGTCCTGTGAAAAGGTGCCCCGAACACCCAAAACATCCACGAGCGGCCCCCCCGGCCGCAACTTCAAAGCGCCCGCGGGAGATGGCTCGGAGAGCATCTGCAGCGCACTGTCGGCAATGCTGCATGCCTTTATTTAAACCACTGCAAAAAAAAAAACCCTTAGCAAATGTAACCACCTCTAAGTCTGCCAAATGATGCTTCACCTCCCGAAGGACGTAGATGAGCTTTCCGGACGTCGATGGTGGGCACTGAGGAAATGGCTTATTACCTGCACCAGATTCCACCCCCCCTCCCCCCCCCTTTACCCCCCTTCCACCCCCCCCCCCACCCCCGTCCCCTTCCCTGCTCCACCCTCTCAGCTCACCCCCTCACAACCCCGTCCCAGCCCGCCCCCCCCCCGCACCATCTTCACCCCGCACCCCCTTCCCCTGCACCCCCCCCCACCCCCTCCCTCTACCCCTCCCCCTTGCATCCCCTCCTCCCACCGGCACCATCCTACACCTGTGTAGGGGCCCCAACAACCCCACTGCCTTGTGGGCGTCTCGGGAGAGACCAAGGCTAAGGGAGTAAACCCTAACAGAAAATCCGGAGCGAAACCCCGTAGGCGGTCATGTGTCACCTTTGGCATGTTTCCGGCAGTTCCTGCAGCCATACTGGTGCCAAACGTCGTGTCCTGCACTCCTTTGGACCCCACCAGAAAGGCCGAGAGGGGGGTTTTGACGACTGGGCAACTCTCAACCTCCATAAATTTGCCCAGGCATGCGCCATGGAGAGGTCACTCCATAGTTGCCTCACAGCGACTGAAACAACACGGAAGGCAGCAGTTACGGGTTATAAGTCCAGATAAATTGGCGTAGAAACTGGGCGCCACGGGTTGCCTTTGTCGGTGGGAGAGGTCATTGCACCTCACTGGACAGCTACCGCCCGCCTCAAACCGGGCAGCCCCCGGTCAATAAGGTTCTGTCCCGCCACAGTCTGCCTGCTTCAATGGGTGCTTGGAGCTCAGGGTCATTGCCCGAAAGGTGGACTGATACACCGCACCAAACAACATGAAAAAAGGAAAGAAGGTACCAGCCCTTCGCTTTGCAAGCTGGAACGTCAGAACTATGTGTCCTGGCCTGTCGGAAGACCTTACACAAATCAACGATTCTCGGAAGACCGCCATCATTAACAACGAGCTCAGTAGACTCAATGTGGACATTGCAGCACTTCAGGAGACTCGCCTCCCCGCGAGTGGCTCTCTAGCAGAGCAAGACTACACCTTCTTCTGGCAGGGCAGGGATCCTGAAGAACCAAGACAGCATGGAGTGGGCTTCGCCATCAGAAACTCCTTGACCAGCATGATAGAGCCTCCCTCAAATGGCTCGGAACGCATACTGTCCATCCGACTGCTCACCACCTCTGGTCCAGTACACCTACTCAGCATCTATGCTCCAACACTCTGTTCCGCACCTGAAGCTAAAGACCAGTTCTATGAACAACTCCATAACATCATTAGCAGCATCCCCAACACCGAACACCTATTCCTGCTGGGGGACTTTAATGCCAGGGTTGGGGCCGACCATGACTCATGGCCCTCCTGCCTTGGGCGCTATGGCGTTGGAAGGATGAATGAGAACGGGCAGAGACTGCTTGAGTTGTGTACCTATCATAACCTCTGCATCACCAACTCGTTCTTTCACACTAAACCCTGTCACCAGGTTTCATGGAGGCACCCAAGATCACGTCGTTGGCACCAGCTAGACCTCATTGTCACAAGGCGAGCCGCCTTAAACAGTGTTCAAATCACACGCAGCTTCCACAGTGCGGACTGCGACACCGACCACTCCCTGGTGTGCAGCAAGGTTAGACTCAGACCAAAGAAGTTGCATCATTCCAAGCAGAAGGGCCACCCGCGCATCAACACGAGCAGAATTTCTCACCCACAGCTGTTACAAAAATTTCTAAATTCACTTGTAACAGCCCTTCAAAACACTCCCACAGGGGATGCTGAGACCAAGTGGGCCCACATCAGAGACGCCATCTATGAGTCAGCTTTGACCACCTACGGCAAAAGTGCGAAGAGAAATGCAGACTGGTTTCAATCTCATAATGAAGAGCTGGAACCTGTCATAGCCGCTAAGCGCATTGCACTTTTGAACTACAAGAAAGCCCCCAGCGATTTAACATCCGCAGCACTTAAAGCAGCCAGAAGTACTGCACAAAGAACAGCTAGGCGTTGCGCAAACGACTACTGGCAACACCTATGCAGCCATATTCAGCTGGCCTCAGACACCGGAAACATCAGAGGAATGTATGATGGCATGAAGAGAGCTCTTGGGCCAACCATCAAGAAGATCACCCCCCTCAAATCTAAATCGGGGGACATAATCACTGACCAACGCAAACAGATGGACCGCTGGGTTGAGCACTACCTAGAACTGTACTCCAGGGAGAATGCTGTCACTGAGACTGCCCTCAATGCAGCCCAGCCTCTACCAGTCATGGATGAGCTGGACATACAGCCAACCAAATCGGAACTCAGTGATGCCATTGATTCCCTAGCCAGCGGAAAAGCCCCTGGGAAGGACAGCATTACCCCTGAAATAATCAAGAGTGCCAAGCCTGCTATACTCTCAGCACTACATGAACTGCTATGCCTGTGCTGGGACGAGGGAGCAGTACCCCAGGACATGCGCGATGCCAACATCATCACCCTCTATAAAAACAAAGGTGACCGCGGTGACTGCAACAACTACCGTGGAATCTCCCTGCTCAGCATAGTGGGGAAAGTCTTTGCTCGAGTCGCTCTGAACAGGCTCCAGAAGCTGGCCGAGCGCGTCTACCCTGAGGCACAGTGTGGCTTTCGTGCAGAGAGATCGACTATTGACATGCTGTTCTCCCTTCGTCAGATACAGGAGAAATGCCGTGAACAACAGATGCCCCTCTACATTGCTTTCATTGATCTCACCAAAGCCTTTGACCTCGTCAGCAGACGTGGTCTCTTCAGACTACTAGAAAAGATCGGATGTCCACCAAAGCTACTAAGTATCATCACCTCATTCCATGACAATATGAAAGGCACAATTCAACATGGTGGCTCCTCATCAGAGCCCTTTCCTATCCTGAGTGGTGTGAAACAGGGCTGTGTTCTCGCACCCACACTTTTTGGGATTTTCTTCTCCCTGCTGCTTTCACATGCGTTCAAATCCTCTGAAGAAGGAATTTTCCTCCACACAAGATCAGGGGGCAGGTTGTTCAACCTTGCCCGTCTAAGAGCGAAGTCCAAAGTACGGAAAGTCCTCATCAGAGAACTCCTCTTTGCTGACGATGCTGCTTTAACATCTCACACTGAAGAATGCCTGCAGAGTCTCATCGACAGGTTTGCGTCTGCCTGCAATGAATTTGGCCTAACCATCAGCCTCAAGAAAACGAACATCATGGGGCAGGATGTCAGAAATGCTCCATCCATCAATATTGGCGACCACGCTCTGGAAGTGGTTCAAGAGTTCACCTACCTAGGCTCAACTATCACCAGTAACCTGTCTCTAGATGCAGAAATCAACAAGCGCATGGGTAAGGCTTCCACTGCTATGTTCAGACTGGCCAAGAGAGTGTGGGAAAATGGCGCACTGACACGGAACACAAAAGTCCGAGTGTATCAGGCCTGTGTCCTCAGTACCTTGCTCTACGGCAGCGAGGCCTGGACAACGTATGCCAGCCAAGAGCGACGTCTCAATTCATTCCATCTTCGCTGCCTTCGGAGAATACTTGGCATCAGGTGGCAGGACTATATCTCCAACACAGAAGTCCTTGAAGCGGCCAACATCCCCAGCTTATACACACTACTGAGTCAGCGGCGCTTGAGATGGCTTGGCCATGTGAGCCGCATGGAAGATGGCAGGATCCCCAAAGACACATTGTACAGCGAGCTCGCCACTGGTATCAGACCCACCGGCCGTCCATGTCTCCGTTATAAAGACGTCTGCAAACGCGACATGAAATCGTGTGACATTGATCACAAGTCGTGGGAGTCAGTTGCCAGCATTCGCCAGAGCTGGCGGGCAGCCATAAAGACAGGGCTAAATTGTGGCGAGTCGAAGAGACTTAGTAGTTGGCAGGAAAAAAGACAGAGGCGCAAGGGGAGAGCCAACTGTGCAACAGCCCCAACAAACAAATTTCTCTGCAGCACCTGTGGAAGAGCCTGTCACTCCAGAATTGGCCTTTATAGCCACTCCAGGCGCTGCTTCACAAACCACTGACCACCTCCAGGCGCGTATCCATTGTCTCTCGAGATAAGGAGGCCCAAAAGAAAAGAACAACTCAGTGAGTCAGCATGGTACGTAATTGAAAAAAATGGCACTGAAGACATATTTTGGGACATTGGGGAAATTCAACCCTAACAAAGAGAACTGGTAATTATGAGTGAAGGTTACACATTTGGCTGAAAGCTAATAAAATAGCAGATGAGGTAAAATGAATGTTTTCCTCACCATGATGGGGCCAGATGCTTTTGAGGTGGTGTTTAACCAATGTCGCCCACGAAACCACAGTACTATGGACTGTTCTGAAATTAATGAGATTCTGGACTCATAGTATGGCACGACTAAGAATGAAATTGCATTGTGAGTTGCATTGAATGAAAGGAAGAAGTTGTCAAGTGAGACTATGCAGATTATATTCTCATTAAAGAAACTCTCTTGTCACTGTGGATATGTTGCCAACTTAGAAGTCAAACTTAGAGACATGGTCGTTGGAGGTCTAAAGAACAGTAAAATCCAGGTTAAGCTTTTGAGTAAAGGCAGTAAGCTGATGTAGAAGGAGGTCTGTGACGAGGCCACATCCATGAAAATGGCAGGAAGAGATAGCTGCAGATTGCAAGCAAGTTCTTTTCCTGAGCCGGCAGGGGAGGTCCACTGGATTTCAGCAGGAATAAGGCCATGGCTGCCAAATTTACAGACTTAGAGTCAGGAATTTAGATGCTACCATTACAATGGTAGCCACCAACCATCTAAATGCTCCCATTTCCAGTCAAAGTACTATGCCTGTGGGAAAGTCAGTATTAATCAAGCAGCATGCAGGAGTAGAGGAAACAGTAATGCTCCAGGTCGCAGTAAAACTCTAGGTAACAGCAATGCACCAGGTCGAGGTTATGGTAGACCTAAAGCTAGTTCAGGAGCCTGGAAGTCCTCAAATGCACACATGATAGCTACAGAAACTGAAGTTGATGTTATCAAGCAGGAAGATCAAGAGTTGAACTCAGTCACAGAGCAAGGAAAACAGCACATGGAAGTTGAGAGAAAAAGGGCTGAAGATATAATTCCAGTGCCCATAGTAAAAATGAAAGTGGGAGATTCACAACTTACTTTCATCGTTGATACAGTTGCAGTTGTTATCTCGAAAAGAATGTGCTGCTTCTTGGATGACATTTTAATTAGCAGTAAGACAGAGAAAGAGCACATTATAAGGATGAACAAAGTCCTAGATCGACTTCAAGAGCATGACATAAAGCTAAAAAGCATAGTGTCAAGTGTAACATACCTGGGTCACAAAATAGATGGTGATGGCATCCACGCAACACCAAAGGTTGAGGAGAATTTGAAAGCAAAGAGACCAGAGAACAAAGAACTTAGAACATTCATAGAAATTGGTGTGTACTGTTCTAAGTTCATCCCCAACTTAGCTATACATTCACTCCATTGTATCAGCTACTCAAAGATTGAATAGATTGGGAGTGGTCTGTGGAATCTCAGAAAGCATTTGAAGAAATGAAGGAAGTACTGACTAGTGATGCTGTTTTGACCCACTGTGATCCCAAGAAACCATTGGTTTTAGAGTGCGCTGCATCACTGCAGGGGTTAGGTGTGGTGTTATCTCACATAATGGAAGATGGTGTGAAGGCTTCACATACTTTAACAAAGTCAAAGCAAAATTACTCACAAGTTGAGAAGGGGGCATTAGCGATCGTAAATGGTGTTACAAAGTTCCATAAATACTTTGTAAACTGACCACCAAGCCCTTATGATCATATTTGGTTCAAAGAAGGGAGTACCATCTCTAGCAGCAGCATGGCTTCAGAGATGGTGTTGATTTTGATGGCCCATCAGTACGATATTAAATATCGTTAGTCAGCAGATCATGCAAATGCAGATGTTCTTTCGAGATTTTCTGTGAAGACTGATTCATTTTTAGTCAATGAGTTACTTGTGAATTATTTTACATACACAAATGACATGCCAGAGTCTGCCAGAGAAATTTCTGAAGAAGCTTGCAAGGATGTAGTGCTCAGTATTCAATTATGTTATGAATGGCTGCACTAAAGAGTGTGATGATGAGAAATTGCAGGAGTATTTCACATGTAGAAATGAACTGAGTGTAGATCAAGGTCATCTCCTGTGGGGTTTAAGAGTCATTATTCTGCCAATGTTTAGGGAGAGATTGTTAGAGGAATTTCATCAAGCACACACAAGGATAGTTTGTATGAAAGCAGTAGCAAGAAGCTATTTTTGGTACCTAAAGCTAGACAGAGATATTGAAGAGTTGGTGAAAAGTTGTGAAGTGTGTCTCAGAATGAGAAATGATCCAGCCAAGGTTATTTTCATTTCATGGTCAAACACAAGAAAACCATAGGAACAAGTACATGTTGATTTCTTTGAAGTGGAAGGTAAAGAGTTTTTTTTTTGACCAATAGCTATAGCAAGTGAATAAATGTCGAGTCTATGCCCAATACCACAAGTTCTAAAACTATTGAGGTTTTGAGAAGTCGGTTTGCAATTTATTGATTTTCAGAAGTGTTGGTGTCAGATAATGGTCCACAGTTTACATCAGGAGAGTTTGAAATATTTCTGACTAAGATTGGAGTCAAACACACTCTAATACCACCCTATCACCCAGTATCGAATGGTGCTGCAGAAAGAAGTGTACAAATTGTGAAGATGCCATTGCAGAAGTATTTCCTAGGTGACAAGCTCGGCAGCAATTTCCATGTTTCTCTTTGGCACAGGCGAGACAATTTTTTATAATAGACAATTTTTTGTTCTCTTACAGAATAACCTCACAGTCTACAACAGGTTGCTCACCTTACGAGTTAGTGTTTAAACACGCTCCTAGGAAAAGGTTTAGTTTGTTTAAACTAGACGTCAATAGCAAAGTAAGAGAAAAGTATGACAGAGTGGAGATGAGTCATGATACTTGTGGCATGAAACTTGGAGAGTTCAGTGCTGGTCAGAAGATCAGAATAAAAACCACTGAGGTGATTAAGGAGAAGTATGTGCTTGGAGTCATTGTAAAAAGGCTAGGTGCATTCACATATCTAGTGAGGGTTGGAGGGAGACTCCGTCAGTGTCATGCAGATCATTTGCTTGAAATAGAAAATCTGACAAAGGGAGAGCAGGAGAATCCTCCTATAATCCCAAGTTCCTACAGGAAAATATCAATAAAAGTGTAAGTCACAAAGAAACTGGAAGTTTGCCGGTATCACAGAATCCACCAGTACAGCAAACCGAGTCAGAGTCAATTTCACAGTCCCAAGCATTCAGTGGAGCTGGTAGTCAAAGTTCAGGGTGAACACTATTGGGAGAGCAGAGTCAACCTAATGGAAATGGAAGAAGATACCCAGATAGAAAAAGAAATAAGCCAGATAGGTTAATTGAAAGTATGTGGGAAGGTAGAAGAAATAAATTGTTCTTTTCATTACTTCTTGTCAAATGATGATATTTTTGTTGAAGACATGCTGTTAATAAGAAAACAAATTTTTTAACATGAAAATTGCTCTAGAAATATTGGTGATATATTAGAACATTACAGCGCAGTACAGGCCCTTCAGCCCTCGATGTTGCGCCGACCTGTGAAACCATCTGACCTACACTATTCCAATAGAACATTAGAACATATGTTTTAGTTGTGATTACAGTAACAACAAGAATGCAACCAATCTGTTAAATTTTAGGGTATTTTATTGTATTCTGGGAAATCATGTTCATGTTCCATTTTACATTTTATGTATAATTTTTTTTTTAAGTGGGGAGAGAGAGTAGTATATTGTGATAGCTAAGTATTTGTTTACTGCTATCCTACCTCTCTGCTACCCTCTCTGTTGAGGGGATGTAAATAAAAACTTCAACAATGGCTGCTTACAGTAAAGATTTATGTTAGATTTACTCAGTAAGTACACAACACTGTTCATTCAGCTGTTAAGGTGTCAGCTGTGGCTCAGTGCTAATGCTGTCACTTCCAAGCGACCACAGATAATTTTGAAGGCCCGATCAAGGTTATCAAGCAGGATTCTGCAGTCTGTCACACAGTGGGATCACTGATGCAACATGACAATGCAGTGTCTTATTAGAATTCAGGTGGGTACACAAGCATTGCATCTTATTCTGCAAGTACTTGTGAGCTTCTCAAGGGAATTAGTTAGTACAGATGCACTGGATGTCCTTGGTCCTCTGGCAGCCAGCTCTGTAGTCCTCCCCCTTCAAATAATGGTAAAAGTTGCTGGAAATAATGGTTTCATGGCATTTCTCAGGTATTATGTTTTCACTTACATGATTCCATTCTTGCGCTCTGAGACCACATGCACATTAATCGACTGTTGTATGATTGACCTTAAGAGTGATGTCCCTTTAAGATCTTAGTATGCTAATGTGCTGCGAATCAGGACACAGTCATGTGACTCCAAGCCAGAGTCACTCTGCAACTGTAACACCTAGAGGTAAGTTCTGTAAATAGTTCACTCTGTACTGTATATAATAGCTGTAATAAATCTGTTTGAGATCTTCAACCAACTGGATTCCACGCTTCTCACTGATGTTGCATCAGACAACATAAAATAACTCATTATATGGTAACAGCTGTGGTGAGCAAACAAAGTCTAAGCTTAAAGACCACAGGTAAAACTGCTCTGAAACGACTTTCCTACAGCCACAGGAGAGAAGTTAAAAAATATTGGCTCAAACAGTAAAAAAAAAGGAACTTACCTCAAGCTGTGGAAGACAGAGCATAGAAGGCTGCAAGTAAATCGGATGAGTCATTGTTCCAATGGTCAAGAGCTTCTGCTTTTAAAAAAAGCTTTGAAGTCCTTTTTCTAAAATTTCCATGCAAAAAACAAAGAAGACCCAACTTCCCTCCCAGGCTGATTGAGGTCGGCGCCATTACAGGAGACATCCATTAGGAAAAGTGTGGGAAAACCTGATCAGTGCAGAGCCTTCTTCTATGCAGCCAAAGTTTAAAAAAACATGAAACCACTCAAGCGTGAATACGAGCTTCCATTTATGGAGCTACTGTAAAAAACACATAAAACCACTTGAGTGTGAAGAATATAACAAACTCTAGCAGCTAGTGAACAGCTGTGTAAACAGGCCACCTGAAGTGCTGCAGAAATAAACTCTAAAAAAAAGGCAATTGAACTGCCTGTTGAACAGCTATGTAAAGGGAACAAGCTTAAATGCTGGAAGCAAGATAAACACACAGCACCAGCAAACAGATGCTCCTGTCAATCAAAGCAGCTAATCAAAACAGCAGAACATTTCTTAAAGGGGAAACAGGTCAGAGTATTAGAACAAGTCTTAAAGCAAATTTTAAGCAAAAGAATAGCAGGAAAATAGATACCAAATTTCCCAGCATGAACTGGAAGGCCATGGATATCCTTTCTGAATTCCAACTGTTCAAACAAAGAATGCAGTTATGCTTTACAGACCAAGTAATTGTCGAACTAGAGAAACAGACTGTAAAAATACTAATAGCAGTTGGAAATGAGGGATTATACAGAATCAATACCTCTGGCTTATCTGAAGAGGGCCAGGAAGAGCCTGCAAGGATATGGAAAGTGCTAAAGGATCAGCTCCGATTATGAGTGAATTTTCTAATTCACCATCTGGAATTGATGTCCTACAGGCAACGGCCACAGGAATCAATAGAAGAATTCATCAGTAGATGCCGCAGTAAGGGCAACAAATGCGATTTTACAGAAGTTGACCCATCAGAGCAACTAATGGAGCTGGTGATTGTATCAACACCCATGAGAGAATTTCAGAAAATTCTCCCTCTTGGAGAAAAAGAAACATCACAGCAATGATGCGCTGCTGGAAGATGGCAGGAAATACAAAGCCATTGTGGTTGTTCAACAGCATCTGCAAGCACTAGGTGCAACCAACAGTATCGGCATGATAACCAGGTCAAAAAAAGCAAGCAAGCTGTGTGGTAAGTGTGATAGGTCCCACTCACCGAGAAGTCGTCCTGCATTTCGTGACCTGTGCAAGGTGTGCGGTGCAAAAGGACCCTGGCCCCACCTATGCAAGAATTCTGCTCCAAAGACGCAGCCAGCAGTCACAAGAATACAAGCAAACAGAAAACAGGGTAACAGCAGCAAGGAAAGTGCCAGAGACCTGCACAATCACAAACCGATACACGAGGTCCACAGCGAAACAAACCTGAGACAAAACTTGCTGAGAAGCCAATTCTCAGCCAAAAGACAAGCAGGTGTTCCACATCGTGAACATGATGCATCATGTTGATAAAGTCAAACAATTGGAAGCTTTCGCCACTATCAACATCATGTGCCCAAAGAAAGCTGACAAGCCTACACGCGGGATCAAGATTGACACCGGCACTAGTGCAAATATCCTACCAGTCCAAATCCTCAATAATACAACCGACAACTGCCAAGTTATCTGCATACAATAGATCACCCATCCCTTGCAGTGGCACACTGACAATGCAATGCAGATATGGCAAGTTGGCATGGAAATCACAAGTATTCTACTTGGTAGACACGAGTGGACCAGCAATGGCAGGACTACCAGCATGTAAGGACCTCAATATCATTTGTATCTATGAGAGCTTTGCCAAGGGGAAATCTCCAAGGACCAGAACCCACTTGCAGACTCAGACCAGCATCAAATGGTGCAGTCTGGAAAACCAGCAACCGCACAACTGTGCCATGCTTCATTTCTGCTCTCTAGCGAACCACCAGGAACACAACTAGTCAGGATAAACAGGTACCTCCATGCAGCCAAGTCCTCCTGCACCAACATGTCCTCGACCTTGAGCCTCAGGCCTTCAGACTTGGAGGATGAGGAAAGGCGAAGGACATGCAATGTCCTGAAGAGGCAGAGGAGGAATGAGTTGAAGCATTGTCTGCTGGCTCTTCGAGATGAGGTGCTGGAGTTTTCGAACAAGGACAAGGCCTCAAAGGTGGTCATCTTGAGAAAAGCAACAGAGTATATTAGCAGGCTAAAAACAAAGCAACAGGAACTGAATGCAAAGAGGGAGAAACTTCAAAGGAACAGCAACAGATGAAACACAAATTTCCCGAGCAAGAATTGTCAAACGACTGCGACGATATATGGACTTTTGAGCCTCTATACTTGTAAATTTTATAATCTATATTCTGTGTAAATAATTTTTATGTTATCTAATGTCATGTATTTTTACTTTTAGCACACAAGACTTATCTTTGGAAAGAAAGGGGATGTTGTATGATTGTCTTTAAGAGTGATGTCCCTTTAAGATCTTAGTATGCTAATGAGCTAAGTACCAGGACACAGTCATGTGACTCCACACCAGAGTTGCTCTGCAACTGCAGCACCTAGAGGTAAGTTCTGTAAATAGTCAGCTCTGTACTGTTTATAATAGTTAGCTGTAATAAACCTGTTTGAGATCTTCAACCAACTGGTCTCTGTGCTTTTCATTTATGTTGCATCAGACAACATAAAATAACTCATTACAGAACCTTTCCAATACACTGAAGCCATGGTGAAGTTCTTAAGCATCCAAATTGCTACATGTATCCCTTCTACAAGTCCCAGCAGTTTTGGCAAACCTGCCACTAAGAAAGGTGCCATGCCTGGTTGTGCAGCTGCCTTCTTTCAAAATGGAAATGCAATGCTTTAATCACCTGCACAGTCATGGACAGAGCTTTGCCTGAGGTGCAACTTCTCTGCAGGCTGTATTGGAGGAGACAATAATACTTAATGAGAGCCTACATCTTGAAATGTAAAAAGCAAGTCTAAACATGGGGGCCTCAAACATCTGAGGAGTTCTCCTAATCTCCTGCCATAATTTCAGAGAAATATTGATAGACACCCTGTAGATTTGGCACAAATTACCATTTTCACCCACTTGTGCTGTTCTTCCAAGTGTTCCACTAGTGTCCCACTGGAGAACTCCCATGGAAATTTTAGGCAATGGTTCCCGGGATAGCAGTGAGTCTTTCTTCCCTTCACAGAAACTCATGTGGAATGCACTGCCTGAAAGGGGAGTGAAACTAATTGGATAATTCCTTCAAAGAGTCAGAACAGGCACAATAGGCTGAATGGCCTATTACTGTGCTGAAAGATTCTATGATTGTATGATTCATTCACCAAACCTAAGACTGCCTTAGGAATGGAAAAGAATTCCCATGCTGAACAATTCACTTGCTGAAAATGAAATAGCAGCTGTCAACAAGATTGAGAAAGCATTGTGGAAAGACGACCTTGCAACGCAAAAAAGATGTGCCAAACACAAGCAGGAAGTAATATGAGAAGAACTAGATAGATAGAGTTATTCCAGAAGGATAAAAAAAGAACTTTACGTGCAAAACAAAACAGTCAAAAAACACAGGAAATTCCAAAAAGCCAGAACAAACCGAGCAGTTGTCATTTTCATAACGGCTGGTAATCTTAAAGGAGTGAGAAAACGGTCACTTTGGCGTGGAACTAATTTACATGGCTAATGATGGAATTTCATGCTTGTTGCAAGGCCTCCAAAAAGTTCCTGATGTGCGCAACTGAATATGGTGCTTTACAAACCAGACACTGAAGCCTCCTGAATGGATTCAACGAGTCATGCAACTGGAATACGAGTGTATCATCACTGAAATGGCCCGAAAAAGTCAGGAGACTGTTAGGGATTTTTTAAATGATGGGATTGTGACTTGTAGCATGAGTCACTCGTGCCAATTCCTCCTGCATTTTAAATAGCCACTGTGAGCAAGCCATTCCAAACCTAAGGCATTTACATTATTTTTCAAGATACATTTTCCCCATGTGATATCCGAAGAGAAATAATCCAGAAAGACAATTTCTACATTAGGTCAATTTAAAGGCCATTTCCATCCTACTCTAATATAAAAGCAAAATACAGTGGATGCTGGAAATCTGAAATACAAACAGAAATGCTGGAAATACTCAGGCAGCATCTGTGGAGAGAGAAACAGAATTAATGTGCTGAATTTAATGAGCCCGCTGCCGGGACCAACGACAGGCGTGGAAAATGGTGGCAGTCCCATGCGTGAAGTGTGCAGCTGCGCTACCATGGATTACGTGACAGGCGGCTATTTAACATAATGGAGATGGCAGTTACTCCCAATCATTTGACAGGAGCGGCAGGCAAGACGCCAATCACGGCATCAAGTCAATTGCTGGTGCTATTTTAAAAATCCTGCCAGCCCTGCAGTCACTCCTTCCTTGCGTTCTACAAAAGGTCATTTAGTTATTACAATTAGAAGTTCAATCACTGTCAACTTTAGCAATCATCCCCCCAGGAAGACAGGAGAGGGTGGCAGAGGTCAGACCAATGTTGGCCCCATGCTTCAGTGATGCTTCCCTGCAGGTTCTCCTCCTGGCTGCAAGGGAAGGCGGGAAGTTCTCTTCCCCAGCGATGGCAAGAAGAGGTCCTCCCACCTGAGCAAGCAAGCTTGCATGGAGATCGCAGAGGAGGTCAGCAGCCGTGGGGTCACCCAACAAACTGGGTTCAGTGCAGAAAGAGGGTCAATGACCTCCTGCATTCAGCCAAGGTGAGTGCCACGTTCCAAAGTTTCTTTCTCGGGTTTGGATGTCAATAAAGGGTGTTCAGCATGGTGAGGCTGCCACTGCCATCCCAAAGAGAGCGAGGTTATAACACCATCAAGACAGATGTGTGACGCATCTGGGAAACAAACTACCCTCGTTCATAGCTCCAGTAAATCTCATGACAGGGTGTGTCAGTATGAGATGCATCACATCCTCCCCAGTTGGTAACAAGGAGCCCATGGTAGCAGAACAGTCATGTTGAAACGTATGCCAAGTTATAACTTCAACATCCTTCCTCTTGCAGGAGAAGAGGACCCATAACAGGAGGGAGGAGGCCAGGACCGGTGGAGGTATCCCAGACATACATCTTCACAGCCAGGCCGAAGAAGAGGCCTTAAAATTAGTAGGGAGCCAATGCAGATGAGCTATAACTGAGTGGGGGCGGGTGCTGGGGTCCCTGCATAAGAGAGTGATTATTGCCATTCATCGAAAAATTCTTTAATGATGGAGAGTCACCTCAGGCATGTTTGCCATTATGGGATACGTGCAGACTAATCCACACATGTTTCTGTTCTATCATGCAGATTGGTGTTCACAAGAGACTGCAGGCCCAGAGGGAGACATGTCAACCTCTGAGGAGGAGGACAAGTCAGAGGATGCACAGTCCCATGACTGTCCTACAACTTCCACCAGTGCAGATACTTTCACCTTTGTGGATAATTGGCATTCGAATCAGGGTCACAAGCTGGTGAGAACACTGCACACGTGCCAGAGCAGCTGGCTGAGGCTGGGACAGCTGAGGCCTCTGACAGTTAGAGTACTGTGAGTGGCCAGGCCCGTGCTGAGCCCCAGGCTGATGACGAGCCTCTGGTGTGGACAGCACAGGGCATGCTGGAGTTGCAGGGAGAAGTAAGGCAACATCTGGCGGAGATGCCAGAGGCCATGCACAGGCATGAGCGGAAGATAGCGGAGTCCAACCATGCCATGACTGCTACCATGTCCCAGGGATAGGAGAGCATGGCTTCCTTCATTGAGAAGTTGGCAACCCTCATGGAGAGCCAGATTCCACAGATGCACCAGGACCTACACACCATCACCTTGGTCATAAGCTCAAATCAGCAGTGGCAAGGTGAGAGAAGGATCAGGAACCTGGAGACTTTTCCCACTCCTGGTCCTTCTCTGGTGAGCAGGGAGATTTCACTGAGGCTTGAGAGGGAGAAGGAGAGACTGCGCTCCATATATGCGCAATCCCCTCCGGGTGCTTTGAGTTCATACACCAGTTCGTCAGTCTCCCCACCAGTGAGCTCAGCTCCAGCATCCACAATGCCTGATGACAGTCCTGCATCATTGCAGGAAACCCTTAGGTAGCCGGGGCCCTTCAGGCCTCAGGCACCCAGAGGATGGCCACCGAAGTCCTATCAGGCCAAGGAGCAGCCTGATCAGCAGTCTTCCTCCAGCACAGCTGCTAGCGCAGGGGTCACACCACGTAGGAACACCCTCAAACGTGTTAAGAATATCACCTAGCCAATATGGGTAATCATGGGTGACATCAATATGTTATGTGGAATGTAATTAGATGCTCTTTTGTGCCAATCATTAGCCATTGTCGTGTGAAAATCATGCCTGAATTGTGAGCCTCTGAATTCCACCCAATCCCTTACTGACCATGGCCCTCACTATCATGGCAATGTGACTCCAGAGCGCATTAACATTTTTTTTTTTCTTCATTCATGGGTTGTGGGTGTCACTGGCTATGCCAGCATTTAATGCCCATCCCTAATTGCCCTTGAGAAGGTGGTGGTGAGCTGCCTTCTTGAACTGCTGCAGTCCATGTGAGGTAGGTACACCCACAGTGCTGTTAGGAAGGGAGTTCCAGGATTTTGACCCAGCGACAGTGAAAGAACAGCGATATAGTTCCAAGTCAGGATGGTGTGTGACTTGGACGGGAACTTATAGGTGGTGATGTTCCCATACATCTGCTACTCTTGTCCTTCGAGGTGGTAGAGGTCACGGGTTTGGAAGGTGCTGTCGAAGCAGCCTTGGTGCATTGCTGCAGTGCATCTTGTAGATGGTACACACTGCTGCCACTGTGCGTCGGTGGTGGAGGGAATGAATATTTTTGGATGGTGTGCCAATCGAGCAGGCTGCTTTGTTCTGGATGGTGTCGAGTTTCATGAGTGTTGTTGGAGCTGCACCCATCCAAGCAAGTGGAGAGTATTCCATCACACTCCTGACTTGTGCCATGTAGATGGTGGACACGATTTGGGGAGTCAGGAGGTGAGTTACTCGCCGCAGGATTCCTAGCCTCTGACCTGCTCTTGTAGCCATGGTATTTATATGACTACTCCAGTTCAGTTTGTGGTCAATGGTAGCACCTAGGATGTTGATAGTGGGGGATTCAGTGATGATAATGCCATTGAATGTCAAGGAGAGATGGTTAGATTCTCTCTTGTTGGAGATGGTCATTGCCTGGCACTTGTGTGGCGCAAATGTTACTTGCAACTTATCAGCCCAAGCCTGGATATTGTCCAGGTCTTGCTGCATTTCTACACAGACTGCTTCAGTATTTGACGAGTTGCGAATGATGCAGAACATTGTGCAATCATCAGCGAACATCCCCACTTCTGACCTTATGATTGAAGGAAGGTCATTGATGAAGCAGCTGAAGATGGTTGGGCCTAGGACACAACCTGAGGAAATCCTGCAGTGATGTCCTGGAGCTCAGTCATCTTCCTTTGCGCTAGGTATGACTCTAACCAGCAGAGAGTTTTCCCCCTGATTCCCATTGACTCCAGTTTTGCTGGGGCTCCTTGATGCCATACTCAGTCAAATGCTGCCTCGATGTCAAGGGAAGTCACTCTCACCTCACCTCTTGATTTCAGCTCTTTTGTCCATGTTTGAACCAAGGCTGTACTGAGGTCAGGGGCTGAGTAGCCCTGGCGGAACCCAAACTGAGCATCACTGAGCAGGTTATTGCGAAGCAAGTGCTGCTTGATGGCACTGTTGATGACACCTTCCATCACTTTACTGATGATTGAGAGCAGACTGATGGGGCGGTAATTGGCTGGGTTGGACTTGTCCTGCTTTTGTGTACAGGCCATACCTGGGCAATTTTCCACAATGCCGGGTAGATGCCAGTGTTGTAGCTATATTGGAACAGCTTGGCTAGGGGTGCGGCCAGTTCTGGAGCACAGGTCTTCAGTACTATTGCCGGAATATTGTCAGGACCCATAGCCTTTGCAATATCCAGTGCCTTCAGTCGTTTCTTGATATCACGTGGAGTGAATCGAATAGGCTGAAGTCTGGCATCTGTGATGCTGGGGACTTCAGGAGCAGGCCGAGATGGATCATCAACTCGGCACTTCTGGCTGAAGATTGTTGCAAATGCTTCTGCCTTATCTTTTGCACTGATGTGCTGGGCTCCCCCATCATTGAGGATGGGGATATTTGTGGATCCACCTCCTCCAGTTAGTTGTTTAATTGTCCACCACCATTCACGACTGGATGTGGCAGGACTGCAGAGCTTAAATCTGATCCGTTGGTTATGGGATCGCTTAGCTCTGTCTATCGCATGCTGCTTATGCAGTTTGGCATGCAAGTAGTCCTGGGTTGTAGCTTCACCAGGTTGACACCTCATTTTGAGGTATGCCTGGTGCTGCTCCTGGCATGCCCTCCTGCACTCTTCATTGAACCAGGGTTGGTCTCCTGGCTTGATGGTAATGGTAGAGTGGGGAATATGCTGGGCCATGAGGTTACGGATTGTGGTTGAGTACAATTCTGCTGCTGCTGATGGCCCACAGTGCCTCATGGATGCCCAGTTTTGCATTGCTCGATCTGTTCGAAATCTATCCCATTTAACACGGTGATAGTGCCACACAATACGATGGACGGTATCCTCAATGTGAAGGCGGGACTTCGTCTCCACAAGGACTGTGCGGTGGTCACTCCTACCAATACAGTCATGGACAGAAGCATCTGCGGCAGGCAGATTGGTGAGGACAAGGTCAAGTATGTTTTTCCCTCGTGTTGGTTCCCCCACCACCTGCCACAGACCCAGTCTAGCAGCTATGTCCTTTAGTACTCGGCCAGCTCGGTCAATAGTGGTGCTACCGAGCCACTCTTGATGATGGACATATGCATGGCACTGGAGCACGATGCAGCTGGTCAGCATTCAGATGGAAAGGAGGCAGAAGATTACATGCATGAAGGTCAGTCTTTACTGGATTCTCATTGAGTAGACATCAGGGTGTCTGAAAGCTTATCATTATAAGGTTGTCTCTTCCCTCCTTTGCATGTTAGTCACCATGTCTGACCTCCATCGCTGTGTTATCATCTTCCGTAGTTGCTTGGCTCTGTCTCTCCTCCACATCCTCTTCATCGGAGGATGAGCGTCGCTCTGGGATATCTTCCTCATGTAAGGCCTTCCCCCTCTGCAGTGCTAGATTGTGCAGAGAACAGCAGACCACCACAATATGCAAGACCCTCGCTGGGGCATTCTGCAGGGCTCTACTGGATTGATGAGGCAGTGGAAGCTCATTGGAGCCGTGGCAAGTGTTGTACCTTTCCTCTGCTGCACGTGAGGGGTTCCACATAGGTGTCAGAAGCCATGACTTCAATGGGTAGCCCTTGTTCCAGAGAATCCATCCCTGAAGGTGAGTGAGGGAGTGAAAAGCTGAGGCACCTGGGAATGTCGAAATATGTAGGCATTGTGGCTGCTTCCTGGGAAGCAGACGCACCTACAGGAAACAGTTTCAGTGGTCGCAGACCAGTTGAATGTTTAATGAATGGAAGCCCTTCCTGTTGATGAAGGTGGCTGGCTGGTCTGTTGGAGCCTTGATGACCACATGCGTGCAATCTATCACTCCTTGCACCTGGGGGAAGCCAGCGATGGCTCTGAATCTGATGACCCTCTCTGCCTGACTTCATGACTGGTCCGGTAGCACACATAGTCACCGGCCCTCTTAAACAGGGCACTGGTCACCTCCTTAATGCAGCGGTGGGCTGCGGCCTGGGAGACACCACACATATCCCCGGTGGATCCCTGGAAAGATCCAGATGCATAGAAGTTTAGTGCCACGGTAATCTTTAGAGCAATTGGCATAGGGTGACCCCCAAACCCATAGGTCGCATTAGTCAGTGCTGGCCTTTCTGGAGAGCCGTGTTCATTGCTAACAGTAACGCTCGGACATCTGGAGGTCAGTGATGTGAGTCCTGTAGACTCTTTAGCATACTTGAACCCATATTGGCTTGGCCAGCTACTGTCATTCACATTGTGGAGCTTCAGGGTCAGGTGCAGCTGCTTCTGGACCTGCCTCCATCAGAGGCACCTCAACACACCAAAGGGATTCAAAAACACAGGGGTTATGAGACCCATGGCAGGCGTCTTGGGGCCTTCAGATCACTTCAGATGCAGAGAAGAGCCTATCTAGGCAACTATGCTTATCAATCTTTGCTCGTCTGGATGTCTGATGTGCCTCAAGAGTAAAGGTTACTGTTGGTCTATCACCTTTTCCAGCAGTGTGAGACACCACACACATTACAACATCATTTGTGATACCCTCTAATGGCCCCCCGATACACACAGCCTAGACCCTTGCAAGGCCCCCAGCACGCATTACACCCTTGCAAGGCCCCCTAGCACGCACAGCCCTCTTGCAGACCCAAATTCAGCAGAACAACAATAACCATCGAACCCTCAACTTCCCCTATGCTGTAATGGTCAGGATACCTCCCCATCACGACTCCAAAGCCTCTTGCCAGCTATTAATGATCGTAAAGCTGAATGCATGTGCGTGCCGCACGCCATCCACAAAATCATAGTCCATTCACCCAGCCTTCGGCTCTGCGACAATTCTCGTCCCCCCACGCCAATGAACCTACTTTAAACGTGAGCACAAGATTCAGCCCATTGATGACTTTTCATCAGAACAAGTTAAAGATGTCACAGATTTGGGGCTGAATTTAACGCTGCCCCTGTGGGTCGGATGATGGCATGCGGGAGGCGTAAAATTGAGCGGGAGGCTCTGGGAGGTCTTCCCGCCCCACTCCTGCCTCCAGCCAATTTTACGGAGGTTGGGCGGTGGTGGGGAGCTGCCTGGCCGCCCGAGGCCAATCAAGGCCTGTAAGTGGCAACTTAATGGCCCCACCCGCCTCCACAGGTATTTCACCCATGCCAAGCAGGCATGCTGGGGACGTGAAAGGCTGCCCAGCAATAGCTGCCTGCCCTTTTGTGTGCCGGGGGGTGCCATGGCAGTCGGGCACAGGGTGCCCAATTGAGGGCCGCACCCTCCTCCCAACCCACCCCCGGGACCCAGGGCACGCCCCCCCCCACCACCAGATGACTTGCCACCATGAACGATCCCCCACCCCAGTGAGGCAAGTCCAACTTACCTGAAGTCCTGGCTCCATGGCATTGGCTGGGATGCAGTCCCAGCAGTGGCCACCGCTCCCGGTGGCACTGCTGGGACTAAGAGCTGCCAGCTCGCTGACTGGCCGGCAGCTCACTGAGGCGGGACCTCCTCCCTCAGGTGGGTGGAAGTCGCACCTCGGGATCATTAAAGACCGGGGACCCGTATAATGCGGGTCGGATCCCCGGGATGGTGGAATCAGGTTTGCCACCGACCTTTACGTCAGTGGCGAAGTCCCATCGCCTACAGTAAAATCCAGCCCTTGAAGTCAGTACAGATGCATAGAATGAGGGGAGGGAAGGAACAAAAGAGAAGATCTGTGATAGGGTGAAGGCAGGAGAGATTAAATGACAAAAGAGATGATGGTGTAAGACAGAAGGAGATGATAATTGAACAAGTAAAGAAACAAAAGATGGATCTAGAGGAGGTGTGAGTGGGAAAAGCAGCTGTCCAAAAAAATAGGGGCAGTGCTTATGATCTGATGTTGTTGAACTCAAATCCAAAAGGCTGTAAGGTAACTAATTGAAAGATGAGCTACTGTTCCTTGACCCTACATTGTGCTTCATTGGAACAGTGTCGGATACCAAGGACAGACAGGTCAGAGTGGGAGTAGGGCAGAGATTTAAAATGACTGGCGACCAAAAGCTCAAAGTCAAACTTGCAGACTGAACAGGGGAGTTCCACAAAGCAGTCACCCAATCAGCATTTTGGCTCCCCAGTGTGGAGAGGAGCACATTGTGACAGCGAATACAGTATACTAAATTGAAAGAAGTACAAGTAAATCACTGATTCACCTGGAAGGAGTGTTTGGGGCTTTGGAAACTGGGAAAGGGGAGGTAAAAAGGGCAGATATTGCTCGAACTTCCATTTTATTCTTTAGTCCCCTCCTCCCCTCTTCCCTTTTCTCTGCCTCTGTACTTGCTTAAAACTTGTCATATCTCTAACTGTTCAAGTGCTGGTGAAAGTTCATCGACCTGAAACATTAACTCTGTTTCTGTCTCCACAGGTGCTGCCAGACCTGCTGAGTATTTCCATAATTTTCTATTTTTATTCCATCCTACTCGATACTGATTTTGTTCTTGTGTGAGGGAAAAGCAAGCGACAACTTTTATTTTCACAGTAATGTCACTTTAATAAAGGGCCACAGCAAAGCTTTAAATTATAAAATTGCTGAAACCATCACTTTAGGTAACCTGAGACATTAACAGTTATGTGATCAAGTATGGTGCAAAATTTACAGTATGCTAGATCCCAGACAGAATGGAGTAAGGTTGAGGAGACAGCTGTAGGACAAATAGTTCTGCACTAATCCTCTCCTTAACCCTGTCAGACAGTTTAGAAATATAAGCATTTTCTTCTGCTGTCCTAAATGCATTGTGAATGACAGTGCATATGATAAATTGCAGTCAATCAGACATACAGCGATAGGTCCCACTCCTCCGGGCTTAGTTGAACAACTATATGGAATCAAGCTCTCACAACTATTGAATTCTAATTCCAATATCTCTACACTCAACTTTACTGTTGCAGTTTGACAGTTCATTCAACTATTCATGTCCAAGCATTAAGTTAGAATTGGAATGCTGCAAAATATATATTTTCAATCACTTAATATTTTGGCAAAAACATTTTTTATATTAAATACCATGGAGTTGGAAATAGGTCAGGCAACATCAGTGGAGAACCAAAAGTCAGTCAGCCTGAAGACCCTTCCTCAGTACTGAAAGGCTTTATTGGTGAGCAGATTTTTAAAAAAATCTTGAGCAAGGGAAAAGGACGGAATGAAAAACCATTTTTATTGTGTTTGCCAAATGCTGCATTGTGCAACTTGCGTTGAAATACGTCATAACCTTGCAAAACCTTTGCTGGCTGTACCGCTCACATGGTGTTGCAATGAAAATAACTCGCAGCTGTTTTTTCACCACCGACCGCCTTCTCTTCACAACTTTGCAGATTTAGAGTTTGGATATGAGAACATGTCTTTGTTAGGCTGTATCTGTGAATGGCAATGCGCCTCCACGAACACTGAATTTAATTTTGTTTAGTGCAGTCTGAACTGTTTATGCGACCAGTAGCCAATAATTTGTCTTTATTAGAGAAACAGCAGCACAATGTCAAATCTACAATAAGCAGGGAATAAACCGTCCTCAAAGATCAAAGTAGTTGAAGCTGATTCAGATGTACTTATCACTGACGACTTGCCTTTTATTTAGTCTATGACTGGTGTCTATAACAGCAGGCAGGTCAGAATCAATTATAATGGGATGTACTTTACATGTGACAAATCTGTCATCAGTTTATACTATGAGGGATGAGAGTTACAGCCTCCTAAAATATGAGCGTCCATTATTAACAGTGTTAGCCATGAGGCTTTATTAATGTTAGTCGACTGTAAAATAAACATAGGACCTGACGTGTTGCTATACAATGCTTCCTATTTTGGGACATTATAAACTGCAGGCAGCCTAAAAGGTGTAGGAGAAAGCGGATTAATAAAATGTTAGAGCAGTGAAAGCAGTTTGCGGTAATATACCATTCCAATCTGCTTGGTGGCATCCAGTGTATTTTGTCAATAGGAAGGTTCAGTTAGAAAGAAAATACAGATAGACTTGCATTTATATAGCACCTTTCAGTACCTCGCAGCGTCCAAAAGTGCTTTACAGCCTATTAAGTACTTTTGAAGTGTAGTTACTGTTACAATGGAAAAATGTGACAGAAGGGGATAGGACAAGTGTGACAACAGATCACCTCTGCCAGCTGATACCATGGAGCTTTCTCCTTAGTTATGCATGATAGATATTGCAGTGGTATTTAAAGTAAAAAAAGGAAGTAAAGGTTGTAGCAGAGGTTTCATGTTGAAACAACTGGGTTGGTTTTGAAGTGACCGCTTCCATTGGACAAGAATCAAGCAGAGTAAGGCCACCGCCCATCTTTCAGAAGTGGTCGGAGGCCCAATCTATTTTGAGTGAGCTGCTCATGCATTTGTAGCAGCTCAATGATTGGGAAGGGTGGTAAATCCAGCAGCTGCTCTGTGAAGCCCAGGTGGTCCAGGTAGGTTAAAGGGGCAGGCAAGTGATTGCAAGTGTGGATGAATTCTTGTGATGTTCTTTTCTTGGGCAGTGTGGACGTTGCCCATTGGTACTTCAAAATTGCATCATGGGATCCTGAGTTTAGTGGATTAATGAGGCACCTGGCAGGAATCAGGAATTTTGTGGATTCTTGAGTTTAACTTAGAGTGATGTAATTTAAATGTACATATTGAGGCATCTTGTGGTATAGAATGAATCGTGAGTGCACTAAAAATAGTAAGTGGGATGGTTGTGCAAACAATAGTGCAAGATAACTACTGTGTGGGTCATTTTTTGGATGGAAGGAAAGGAGAGAAAAAAATCAAAGATACTCATAGCCTCTTTACATTCCAGGTTTGTGTAAAGAAATTTTACATTATTCATTGTTTGATAATTTTTTTTTATTCATTCATGGGATGTGGGCATCACTGGCCAGGCCAGCATTTATTGCCCATCCCTAATTGCCCTTGAGAAGGTGGTGGTGAGCTGCCTTCTTGAACCACTCCAGTCCATGTGGGGTAGGTACACCCACAGTGCTGTTAGGAAGGGAGTTCCAGGATTTTGACCCAGTGACAGTGAAGGAACGGCGATATAGTTCCAAGTCAGGATGGTGTGTGACTTGGAGGGGAACTTGCAGGTGGTGGTGTTCCCATGCATTTGCTGCCCTTGTCCTTCTAGTTGGTAGAGGTCGCGGGGTTGGAAGGTGCTGTCTAAGGAGCCTTGGTGCATTGCTGCAGTGCATCTTGTAAATGGTACATACTGCTGCCACTGTGCGTCGGTGGTGAAGGGAGTGAATGTTTGTAGATGAGGTGCCAATCAAGCGGGCTGCTTTGTCCTGGATAGTGTCGAGTTTCTTGAGTGTTGTTGGAGCTGCACCCATCCAGGCAAGTGGAGAGTATTCCATCACACTCCTGACTTGTGCCTTGTAGGTAGTGGACAGGCTTTGGGGAGTCAGGAGGTGAGTTACTCGCCTCAGGATTCCTAGTCTCTGACCCGCTCTTGTAGCCACGGTATTTATATGGCTACTCCAGTTCAGTTTCTGGTCAATGGTAACCCCCAGGATGTTGGTAGTGGGGGATTCAGCAATGGTAATGCCATTGAATGTCAAGGGGAGATGGTTAGATTCTCTCTTAGAACATAGAACATAGAACAGTACAGTACAGTACAGGCCCTTCGGCCCACGATGTTGTGCTTAACCTTTAACCTACTCTAAGATCAAACTAACTACCTATCCTTCATTCTACTATCATCCATGTACCTATCCAAGAGTCGCTTAAATGCCCCTAATGTATCTGCTTCTACCACCACCGCTGGCAGCGCATTCCACGCACTCACCACTCTCTGTGTAAAGAACCTACCTCTGACATCTCCCCGAAACCTTCCTCCAATCACCTTAAAATTATGCCCCCTGGTGATAGCCCTTTCCACCCTGGGAAAAAGTCTCTGGCCAGCCACTCTATCTATGCCTCTCATCATCTTGTACCCCTCTGTCAAGTCACCTCTCATCCTTCTTCGCTCCAATGAGAAAAGCCCTAGCTCCCTCAATCTTTCTTCGTAAGACATGCCCTCCAGTCCAGGCAGCATCCTGGTAAATCTCCTCTGCACCCTCTCTAAAGCTTCCACATCCTTCCTATAATGAGGCGACCAGAACTGAACACAATATTCCAAGTGTGGTCGAACCAGGGCTTTATAGAGCTGCAGCATAACCTCGCGGCTCTTAAACTCAATCCCCCTGTTAATGAAAGCCAACACACCATACGCCTTCTTAACAACTCTATCAACTTGGGTGGCAACTTTGAGCGATCTATGGACATGGACCCCAAGATCCCTCTGTTCCTCCAGACTACTCTTGTTGGAGATGGTCATTGCCTGGCACTTGTGTGGCGCGAATGTTACTTGCCACTTATCAGCCCAAGCCTGGATATTGTCCAGGTCTTGCTGCATTTCTACACGGACTGCTTCAGTATTTGAGGAGTCATGAATGGTGCTGAACATTGTGCAATCATCAGCTAACATCCCCACTTCTCACCTTATGATTGAAGGAAGGTCAGCTGTTCCTACCCTTATTAATAGCACAATTTCCGTCATTCACAATCATGGCCATGTTTATATTCTAGTTGCATTCATGTGAAAATGCAACACCAGTCGACCACAATTCAACACTTAAAGAACAAAATATATCACCAGAAATCTTTTGTAATATTTCATTCGGCACCTAAAGCTATTTGAAAGACTAAAAGTAATAAGGGTATAGTCAAGCTCCCCTTTTGGCCTCGTCAATAAAGATGTAGCACAAGAACTTGCAGACCAGAAAGTCGCAGGGTAAATCTTTGTCTGAGCTCAGCTGGATCAGCAAGTGACCATCCAGATGCTTGCTGGAAAGTGATGAGAAGCTTTACTGAACATTTGGTGAGAAGTGGATGGATTTATTGGTCAAACAGCCTGCCAGCAATTCACCACCCTGACGGGCAACTGAAGAATTGCTACCTGGATGAGCTATCATGCATGGAACCATACCTAACATGAATGGATGCTTTTAAAAATTCACTGTACCAGAGGAGAGCTTTGTCCAATGGTCATACATACCAGCAAATCATGGACAGAGCCTTAAAGTGAACAATTGCCAGAGCAATTTTCAATATGCTATTAGTTAAGACTCCTCACTGAAGTAATGTGATATTGGATAAACAGCCCTATGGAATACTTCTGAGAAACAGCTACTAACTTTATGAATATAAGATATGCATTTATCCAGGGGCATTGTCTTTCCACCATGGTACAGATAATTTTTTTAATTTCAGGCTGAAAATATATAGCTAATTTCATTCCTCATGTAATTTGTGAGGCACTTGTGAAGTTGATTCTTAGCAACATCACAAATTTAAGATTATGGCCTTGAATTTCACTTTAGAAGCAGACCCTGCACGCAATGCTGGCCATGCTCCCAGGGTGAATTGTGTCATTTGCCGGCAGCTCCAAACATTAAGCTGGATCTTTTGGGCTCAGGTATATTAATAGGTAGGTTTTGAAAGGTTTTGGCTGATTTTTTTTCTTTAATTTACAAATGAACTGACTACTGTACCCCAATCTAACTAGAATGTAATTTTGCATATTTTTTAAAGTAATTTTCGGTCATTTAAAATCATGTTACATACAGGTGATGGATTGACACTGTGATTTAAAATGTTTATTTTTCATGATAAACACATTTTCAGTTGTATGAATAAAACTTTACCAAAGTTACCATTCCTAATGGGCAGAGAAATGGCAGATGGAGTTCAATCAGGGCAAATGCGAGGTGATGCATTTTGGAAGATCCAATTCAAGAGTGAACTATACAGTAAATGGAAAAGTCCTGGGGAAAATTGATGTACAGAGAGATTTGGGTGTTCAGGTCCATTGTTCCCTGAAGGTGGCAACGCAGGTCAATAGAGTGGTCAAGAAGGCATACGGCATGCTTTCCTTGATCGGACGGGGTATTGAGTACAAGAGTTGGCAGGTCATGCTACAGTTGTATAAGACTTTGGTTCGGCCACATTTGGAATACTGCATGCAGTTCTGGTCGCCACATTACCAAAAGGATGTAGATGCTTTGGAGAGGGTGCAGAGGAGGTTCACCAGGATGTTGCCTGGTATGGAGGGCGCTAGCTATGAAGAGAGGTTGAGTAGATTAGGATTATTTTCATTAGAAAGACGGAGGTTGAGGGGGGACCTGATTGAGGTGTACAAAATCATGAGAGGTATAGACAGGGTGGATAGCAAGAAGCTTTTTCCCAGAGTGGGGGATTCAATTACTAGGGGTCACGAGTTCAAAGTGAGATGGGAAAAGTTTAGGGGGGATATGCATGGAAAGTTCTTTCTGCAGAGAGTGGTGGGTGCCTGGAACGCGTTGCCAGCGGAGGTGGTAGACGCGGGCACGATAGCGTCTTTTAAGATGTATCTAGACAGATACATGAATGGGCAGGAAGCAAAGAGATACAGACCCTTAGAAAATAGGCGACAAGTTTAGATAGAGGATCTGGATCGGCGCAGGCTTGGAGGGCCGAAAGGCCTGTTCCTGTGCTGTAATTTTCTTTGTTCTTTCTTTGTTCTTAACTATATCAATGATAATTAGTGTCAGCCATGGCTCAGTTGGTAGCACTCTCATTTCTGAATCAGATAGTTGTGGATTCAAGTCCCACTCCAGGGTTTGAGCTCTGACTTCAACACACTGATCTATGCTGATACTCCAGTGAGGGTGAACTGCTTGTTACAGGTGCTGTCTTTCAGATGAGACATTAAACTGTGGCCCTATCTGCCCTCTCAGGTGAAAGTAAAGGATCTACTTTGAAGAGGAGTGATGTTCTAGTCAACATTTTCCTCTCAATCAACATCACAAGAAAAACAGATTATCTGCTTATCATCACATTGCTCTTTGTGGGTGTGTGCAAATTGGCTGCCACATTTCCTACACTACAACAACACCTAAAAGTACTTAATTGGCTCTAAAGTGCTTTGGGACATCCGATGGTCATGCAAGGTGCTAAATAAATGCAAGTTTTTTTTGTGAATATTTTTTGAAGCAAATTATTTTTAAATATTATGTTCTAAAACACTGCCTGATTTTGCTGGTTCTTGGCAGATTTTGCTTTCACTGAAAAGCAAATGAGTTTGAGCAAAACCCATGGAAAAATAGCACTTTTCAAAATGGGCACAACTTTGGGCGCAGTTGCAGCCAAATCGCCATACAAAGTCATCAAATACACAGCGACATAAATCTCCATAATACTATTTACTAAGGATGTCAGTTCATGTGTCCTTAAATTCATAATATTCAAGGGTATGTGACGTCGGAGCCTACTCAAATCCACTGGTGAGCATAAGGATGATCCCAGACCAACCAGAGGTCATAGGCACCCATCCAATGAATGGAGAATATGGATACATGTCATTAGGCCACAGCAGACTGTGCACCAAACCCCTCTCAGAAATCGGTCAGACCACCCCAGTGACTTAGTGCAGATCTTCATTAGATAGAGGGTTGGTCTTCCAATCCTACATTTCTAGTGAAGAGCCAAGTTCTCAAGGACCACAGATAAAGATTTGGGGCTACAATGTTGTATCTCTAGTATCAACCATGGCTAAGTGATATAACTCTTGCCTGCAAGTCAAAAAGTTGTGGGTTCATGCTCTACTGCAGGGACTTGAGCCAAAAATCTTTGGATGACATTCCAGTGCATTACTGAGGGAGTGCTGCATTATCAGAGGTGTCATCTTTCAGATGAGGTGTTAAACTGAGTCCATCTGCCCGCTTAGGTAAACATAAAAGATCCACCAGCACTAATTTAAATAAGAGTTGGAGAGTCCTTTCCAGTGTCCCGGCCACCAAAAAAAAAACAGATTATCTGGTCATTATCACATTGCTGCTTGTGGGATCTTGCTGTGTCAAATTGGTTGCCACCTTTGCCTACATTACAACTGAAACTACAAGTCAAAGGTGCTTTGCTGGCTGTAAAGTGCTATGGGATGTCCTGAGATCGCGAAAGGCACTATATAAATGTAAGTCTTTCTGCCTTTCTCTGAGCCACATTCCCTGCAAGTGCAGCTCCCCAGTGAAAGCATGAGATTGTGGAACTACCTTTAACATTCTTCAGTTTGTTAAACAAAAAACAAACACTAAAGATTTTTTGTAAACAGATCTGTGATAAAACTTTCCCTGGCAAGCCACATGCCTGAGTGTGACTGTGAGAGATGAATCCATAAGTAGCAATGAAAAGTAGCACATACAGTAATGTTTTTTTTCTTACACTTTTATAGCTGTTAATGAGTCAGTTGACCAATATATAATTATGATAATCTAACAGTGGAGAACAGAAGAGTAGTAAAAAATAGCTCAAGAGCAGCACAAAGCAAGTTTCAGCAAGGAAGCTGCTTAAGCAAGCAATCATGGAGGAACTCAAGCATTTCCTCATATTGCAGGGTGTGGCAATGTGTCAGTGACATTGCCTGTATGCTCTCCTCCACTCAAAGGATCTGACAGGAGGTTGAAAGTATGTGTAGAATTTAAAAAGAAGCACCATGGTAAAGCATTATTAGTATAAACAAGGAGTAAAAAACATACATGCATAGGAAGGCAAGTTGCAGATGTGGAAGGTATAGATGGCGATTTGTTTTAAGGAACTTCAATAAATCAAAGTTTTAGTCCGGCTTTACCTTACTTCTAACAACCCCTCACCTGCTCTGTTTTGTCAGACTGCTTATCTGACATGCATTCTTTGACAAAGTGCAATTTCCTTCAATTAAACAGTGAGAAAACTGAAGGCATTGTCTTCAGCCCCACCACAAACTTTGTATCCTTGCCATTGACTTCATTCCCCTCTCCAGCCACTGTCTCAGGCCAAACCCAACTGTCTGCAACCTTGGCATACTATCTGATCTGAGCTGAGCATCTAACCTCATAAGGTCTACATCACAAAGACTGCCTACTTCCATTCCACCTCCATAACACCATCTGCCTTACCTCTGCCTTAATCCATCTCTCACTGAAACTCTTATCCATACTTTTGTCACCTTCCTTCTTCACCACCCCAATGCTCTGCTGGCCAGCCTCCTACCTCCCTATCTCTGTAATCTCCATCGACCTTATTAGTCCTTCTGTTCCTTTGATTTTGATCTTCTATAACACCCCTCTCCCTCTGCCTGAACATGGAAGACGGTTTATGGCTGCCTGGTACCCATGCTGTGAAATTCCCTCCCTCAAGCCCTCCACCTCTCCAACTTCCTCTCCTTCTTTAAGATTCTTCTTCAAAACAGTTAATTAGCCAAGCTTTTAGTAACCGCTCCCAATATCTCCTTCTTAGCATCCATTTTTCTTGATTACGCCTCTCTGAAGCACCTCGGGACAGTTTTCTGTATTAAGGGTGCTATATAATTTTGGTAATGATGACTTGTTGCTGTTGTTGTTGTTGCTGTTTCTTCTCTAGGGCTTCCACTGATCTCACATCAAATTCACAGCAAGAGATCTGGTCAACTCCCATGGAAATTCAGGGCTTAAACTTACAGTGTAACTGGTTGCCAGATAATTTAAGACCTGAATTTTCCTCAAGGGTGATGTTGCCACAAGAAGTGGGCCATAGTGGGACCTCTGCTAATGGCTAATTCCCACCATGAACCCAACTCACTTTTCTGTTTCCCCAGCTGTATTTCCAGCTTGCAAAGGGAGCTCGCCACTTAAACTGAGAGAGAACAGGACACTAAGTTCAAAGCATCAAAATACTAGTGCAATCGTTAATGGGGGCTGAAGCCTCCTTCATAGAGATAGAATTATCATGCATCCTGCTGCTACAGTCTGCATATCACTACCCCAATACTGACTGCTGTAACCGTATGTTATTGAAGAGGGAACACAGGGAAATCTGTCAGTGTTCAAGGTCCATGCCTTCGCCATCATTTTAAGTGTGGCAGAGAAGTCAAAGGTGGCCGACATCCCTGCTAGTGAAGGTGAATGAAAATCTAATAGGCCAGGTTTAGAGGTGAGAATTTGGTAGCAGGCATCTCCACCCCATTTTCCATACTTCACCACCCAGAAATCAGGTGGTTAAACAAAATAAAATACAGCTTTAAAAGCTTTTTAAAATAACTACTGCAAAATAGCTGTTAATAATATTGCAGTCAGTGCACTAGTTCAGCCTCAGCTGGAGTATTGCAAGCAGTTCTGAGCGCTGCACTTTAGGAAAGATGTGAGGGCATAGGAGAGAGTACAGAAAAGATTCCAGAATGGTTCCAGGGATGAGGATAGTTATGAAGATAGATTGGAGAAGTTAGGACTGATTTCCTTGAAGAAGAGAAGGCTGAAAGGAGATATGATAGAGGTATTCAAAATCATGAGGGGTCTGGACAGAGTAGATAGGGAGAAACTGTTCCCACTCGTGAATGGATCGAGAATGAAAGGGCACAGATTTAAAGTAATAAGACAATAACAATAACAACTTGCATTTATACGCCACTTTCATGTGCAGAAAAAACATCCCAAACGACTTCACAGAGATATAAGGGAAACAAGTGACTATCAAGCTAAAGAAGGAGATATTAGTGAGCAAAAGCTGGGTGAAAGAGGTGGGTTTTAATGAATGTCTTAAAGGAGGAGAGGGAAAAAGAGTGGCAGACACGTTTAGCGAGGAAATTCCAGAACATGGGATGTAGCCGGCTAAAAGTTTGATTGCCATCAGTACAGGACCATCATTCCAAGAAAAGTCTCTCTTCAAAGCTACATGGGGAGGATTATACAACAGGTCTACCATCAGAGCATTGTGAAAGACTTGTCCACTCCAGGACAAAACTTCCAGTACAGCCAGGGCACTGTAAATGTGTTGTTGCTATAACCGAACAGAAGGTGCTTGATTTCACAGAAACACACAATCACAGAATTGTTAAAGCGCAGAAGGAAGCCATTTGGCCCATCGTGTTTGCACCGGCTCTTTGAAAGAGCAATTCACATAGTGCCATTCCCCCACTTTCTCCCCATAACCCTGCATATTCTTCCTTTTCATATAAGAGTCTAATCCCCTTTTGAATGCACCACAATCTCAGACACCGCATTCCAGACCTTAACCACTCGTTGCGTGAAAAAGTTTTTCCTCATGTCGCATTTGCTTCTCTTACCCATTACTTTATTTTATTTAGAGATACAGCACTGAAACAGGCCCTTCAGCCTACTTTAGATCTATGTCTTCCCATTCTCGATGTTTTCATCAGTGGGAGCAGCTTCTCCCTATCTACTCTGTCCAGACCCTTCATGATTTTGAATATCTCTATCAAATCACCTCTCAGCCTTCTCTTCTTCAAGGAAAACAGTCCTAACTTCTCCAATCTATCTTCATAACTGAAGTTCCTCATCCCTGGAACCATTCTGGAATCTTTTCTGTACTCTCTCCAATGCCCTCACATCTTTCCTAAAGTGCAGCCCCAGAACTGGATGCAATACTCCAGCTGAGGCCACACTAGTGTCTTATACAAGTTCAACGTGACTTCCTTGCTCTTGTACTCCATGCCCCTATTAATAAAGCCCAGGATACTGTCTGCTTTATTAAACTGCTCTCTCAACCTGTCCTGCCAGGTTATGACTTATGCACATATGCACCCAGGTCCCTCTGCTCCAGCATCCCCTTTAGAATTGCACCCTTTACTTTATATTGTCGCTCTATGTTCTTCCGACCAAAATGAATTACTTCACATTTCTCTGCATTGAACTTCATCTGCCACCTATCCACCCATTCCACCAACTTGTCTATGTCCTTTTGCAGTTCTACACTATCCTCCTCACAGTTCACAATACTTCCAAGTTTCGTATCATCCGCAACCCTTGACATTGTCCCCTGTACACCAAGGTCTAAGTCATTAATATATATCAGGAAAAGCAAGGGTCCCAACACTGACCCCTGGGAAACTCCACTACAAACCTTCCTCCAGCCCAAAAAACATCCATTAATCATTACCCTTTGTTTCCTGTCACTCAACCAATTCCATATCCATGTTGCTGCTGTCCTTTTTATTTCATGAGCTATAACTTTGCTCACACGTCTGTAGTGTGGCATTGTATCAAATGCCTTTTGAAAGTCCATGTACACCACATCAACTGTATTGCCCTCATTAACCCTCTCATTACTTCCTCAAAAACGCCAGCAAGTTAAACATGATTTTCCCTTAAGAAATCCATGCTGGCTTTCCTTAATTAACCCACATGTGACTATTAATTTTGTCCCGAATTATTCTTTCTAGAAGTTTCCCCACCACCGACGTTAAACTGACTGGCCTGTAGTTACTCAACTTATCTTTACACCCTTTTTTGAACAAAAGTGTAACATTTGCAATTCTCCAGTCCTCTGGCACCACCCCCAAGTCAATGGAAGACTAACAAATTATGGCCAATGCCTCTGCGATTTCCGCTCTCACTTCCCTCAGTATCCTTGGATGTGTCTCATCCAGTCCTGGTGCTTTATCCACTTTAAGGATAGACAGCCTATCCAATACATTCTCCAATGTTAAACCCTTCCAGTGTCTGAATTACCTCCTCTTTCACCATTGCCTGGGTTTCATCTTGTTTCTTGGTAAAGACAGTTGCAAAGTATTCATTTAATACCTCAGCTACGCCCTCTGCCTCCATGCATAAATCCCATTTATGATCCTGAATTGGCCATTTTACTGTTTATATGTCTTGAGAAAACTTTGGGATTCCCTTTAATATTAGCTGCTAGTCTCTTTTCATGCTCTCTCTTTGCTTCTCTTATTTGCTTTTTCATTTCTGTTTTGAACCTTCTATATTCAGCCTGGTTCTCAATAGTATTTTCTACCTGGTATCTGTCACAAGAACACTTTTTCTTCTTTGTCTTAATTTCTATCTCTTTTGTCACCCAGGGAGCTCTAGATTTGTTTACCCTAACTTTCCCCTTCGAGGGAGCATACCTTGGCTGTGCCTGAAATATCTCTTCTTTGAAGGTAGCCCATTGTTCAGCTACTATTTTTCCTGTCAACCTTTGACTCCAATTTATTCGCACCAGCTCTGTTCTTACCCCATTGAAGTTGGGTTTCCCCAGCTAAACTTCAAATTGTCTCGTGTTACATGAGCACTTCTATTTTTCTTTGTACAATATGTTTCAAGAAATTATAGTTGGATTGTGAACAATGATTCATCTGGAATCTTGAAGAGGCTGAACTTTGGGTGTTTTTCTTAAAAGGAAGGTCAGCAGAAGATTGACCAGTAAGCAAATCTTACTGGAAAGCATCTGTTTGAAGATAACCCAGTAGGGGGGTTGTGCTTGTGACTCTGAAAAAGGATGTTTACAAGGGAATGACAAACCAAGATTTATGGTTGTCAATCAACTTGCCTCTGGAAAGGTTTTTGTTTCATTTTGAATTGTTAAAAAAGCCAGTGGGTGTTTGGCCAAGAACAAAAGTTTGTTTCCTGACCTGCCAGAAGAACAGAAAGAGACAGCTGATATCTCCCTGTCTTTGAAGAATCCCTGCATCTTTAAAGGATTCCTGCATCAAGTTGTACTGTTGCCTCCTGCATTTGAAGAAATCCTGCATTGTTGCAGAAGCCTTGCATCTTTGAAGGAACTTTGCATCGAATGTGTGAGAATTGAAACCTTTGTTGTTGCACACCTGATGTAAGACTTATGTGAAGCCTTCTGTAGCTGCATCTCTTGAAAGCCTACCAAGACTGTTCATAAACATCACCTGGAAAGAACTGTTCTAGGAAGATTGCTAATGGCAGCTATCCATTCACCTTTGGGACACCTCGCCAAAACAAAGACTTCCATACCTTCTCTTTGGTCTAAGTTTTTTTTTATTCCTTCTATTTCTTTGTAATAGCTGCAAACAAAAATCCTGTTTTTTCTTGGTTAACCGGTTGTATATGTGAGTGTGTATGTGTGAGGGCGAGGATAAAAATAAGGGGCGTTGATATTTCAATTCGTGTGTATGTTTACTTTATTGTTGGTTAAGACTTGGGGTATAATAAATGCATAATTTTGTTGTTTATTAAAGAAACATGGTTGGTGTGCTTTATTCTGGGGAAAAGTAGCGTATCTGATTGGCTGTTTCGGTAAGTGGGAAAATTTAAATATATATTGTGACCTGTGGAGACGTGGGACTGAATTAACAGTGCACTCCGCCCGCCTCAGTTGTAACACTCATAAAAGAGATTTTTTAGCAAACTATTTTGCAAAGCAAGGTTGTTGAATGATCAACATTCCAGAGTAGCAAATCATAACTGTAATTGGGTGGGTATACGACCACAGCTTAGAGCTTCACAAAGCATTTAGCTTGCAGCAGGATTACAGATAGAGGTAAGATTTTTGTTTCATTGATTTCATTAATTAGAACTTGGATTTGAAAGTGCCTCTGTCAGTATCATTATTCCTTCCAAAAGTGCCACATCGACCCGACTTTTTAAAAATAAAATAGGTGAGATTACATATTGTGGCATTTAATAGGCTGACATGAACATGAGGTATGAGTCCTGTACAATTAAGGTAACATGGTCTTGTTCCGTTTCCCAGTGTTAAATTCAGAGGACCACAGGGATTTCCTACTGACCAATCGGGTCTCAGTTTAGCAAAAAACAAAAAAGAATGCTTGTCATATGCTGAACTGTTTTATCTGTTAGGAACACACTATATTTGTTCTGACATAAATCATATTCTTTTTCCCTAAATGTGATTAATTGCAAACATAACTGGGGATAATCTTTCACTTAATGGGGATTATTCTTTAATTGCAGACATTTTTAGTTTAGAGATACAGCACTGAAACAGGCCCTTCGGCCCACCGAGTCTGTGCCGACCATCAACCACCCATTTATACTAATCCTACACTAATCCCATATTCCTACCACATCCCCACCTATCCCTATATTTCCCTACCACCTACCTATACTAGGGGCAATTTATAATGGCCAATTTACCTACCAACCTGCAAGTCTTTTTGGCTTGTGGGAGGAAACCGGAGCACCCGGAGGAAACCCACGCAGACACAGGGAGAACTTGCAAACTCCACACAGGCAGTACCCATAATTGAACCCGGGTCGCTGGAGCTGTGAGGCTGCAGTGCTAACCACTGTGCCACTGTGAACTACATAATGTAGTTCTTTAACAAATAACATCATGTATGGTAGCTCTGAAAAACTTCTGCAATTTAATTTCTTCATCCAATTACACTTATTGTGAAATATTTTACATTTTGCCAGGTGAACGGATAATAGCGAATCAACCACCTGTTTTTTGTCCACCCACTGGGGGCAATTTGCACCCCCAAAAATGGGTGGGTTTGGGTTGGATGGAAAGTTAAAATGTTAACAATTTCAAACCTGAGCCACCTCGAACCCACCCCCACTTCCAGTTTTAATGGAGGCGGGATGAGGGAAGGGTAACCAATCCACATTCAAGAGGTGTGTCAGTTGGGAAAACCTTTCAAGGAGGCTGTATGCCTCCATTTTTAACATGATTCCTATTTTAAACTAATGTCGGCTGGGTCTTCCTGGCCTCGGGAAACTCATCAGGTGAAAGGAGGTGAGAAGGCTTTGATCCATCAGGTGAGTGCACTTACATCACTTCTCGTGGGCCAGGAATGTTTCCTCCAAGCCCAACAAGCTAATCCTGTAAAAAAAAACAGCAATCTGTCCGAACACCCACTGCCACAATCTCCAACCCATGATCTCTAAACCTGATCTTCCCCACTCCCCCGCGATCTCTCCAGTCCCCTGTAACCTCTCCTCCTTCCACCACCACAAGACCTACCTGCGCCGCAGCTATGGCCTTGTGCCACAGGCTATCTCGCTGACAGGCAGTCAGCCTATTAATTAAGCTGGCTGTTGGGTGAGAAACCTGGACAAAAAATACTTAAAACACACTCTGCGGGTTTCCATAACTCCTCCCCACCACCACTTTGAGTGCACACCTCAGTAAATATCGGAGCTACTGACGTTAATGGAAAGGAATATCGCAGCCAATTTGCTATCACCCATTTTTTTATCTGCCAATAAAAGTTAAAATTACTCCTATTGTATGGAGGCTTGTGTAAATAGATTAGGGCATCAAGTTGATAATACTTGTAGGTCCACTGCACTGTCACCATCACCTCTCCACTTCAAAAATTCCAACTGCAACCAATCTGTCCCCTCTAATATCTTCCCATTTCTAAACTGCCTTTCCTCATCCAGCTCCCTAAATGTATCATAGCCTTCCAGCCCCACAGCCCTCTTTCCTAAAGATGCCTGTTGAAATACCTTCAGTCCATTCCCATATTACTGCACCAAGATCATCCTTGGCCAAAATTACTACTGACATCCTCTGCGACTGTGACCACTGTGTCCTATCCCTTCTCAGCATCTTCATAGCATTTGATACAATCAACCATCCCCTCTTCTCCATTGTTAGGCTATATGGAACTGCCCTCACATGATTCCACTCCCATCTGCCCAAACACAACCAACACATCTCCAACAATGGCTTCTCTTTCCAACTTCACACTGTCAACAGGGATCCATCCTTGGCCATCTCCTATTTCTCATGTACATACGATACTTGGTGGCATCATCCATAAGCATAAGCATGCAAATGACAGACAACTCTGCCTTACGATTAATTCCTTCAATCCCATGACCACTTCTACACTGTCAAACTGTCTGTCCAATATAAAATAGTGAAAGAATCAAAATTCCCTCCAATTTAACATCAAAAAAGCGAAGACATCATATTCAGTCCCTTCTATAAATTCTGCTCCATCTCCCTCCCATGCTCAACTGCAATGTACAAAACCTTGATGAGCAATATTTTGCTTAAACCTTGGTATCTTGTTTGATCTAGAGTTGAGTCTCAAATACATAATCTATCCATCACAAAGACTGCTTACATCCGCCTCCACAATATTGCTTGCTTGCCTCTGCCACAATTTCAATTCCACCTTGCTGAAACCCTTGTCTATGCTTAGTTACCTGGGCATGATTTCTCCAATGTCCTCTTTGCCAGTCCCATCCTCTAGCCTCCTGGCGTCAACCATGGACCAGTGAATCCACTTTCACCTCTGAGACAGAAGGTTGTGCGTTCAAGTCGCCCTCTAGAGATATGAGTACAAAATCTTGACTGTCAACCCAGTGCTGTACTGAGGGAGTGCTGCACTGTTGGATGCTGCCCTTTGGATGAGGGAAGACTGAGGCCCCATCTGCCTTCTCAGATGGATGCAAAAGTTTCTATAGCATTATTTTGAAGAAGAGCAGAGTTCTTCCTGGTGTCGTGGCCAATATTTAATACTTCAAACAATGTCATTAACATCAATTGTGTGGTCATTATTACATTGCTGTTTGTGGGAGTTTACTGTGCACAAATTTACTGCTGTTTTTCCTACATTACAACAGTGACTACACTTCCAAAGTTCTTCATTGACTGGAAAGTATTTTGGGGCAGCCTGAGGTCATGATATTGCCATAAATGGAAAATCTTTTCCAAGCAATCAAAAACTCAAGATGTCTGTCTCATGCCCGATGCTAAGTCGTGCACAGTCATCACCCTCAGCCTCACTGACCTACAGTGGCTCCCTTTCCCATAGTGTATTGCAATTAAAATCCCCAGCCTCATCTTTAACCCCACCTTGGTCTCTTCTCAGCCTACCTCTACAAGCTTATCCAGCCTTATATTCCCTCCCACACCCTTCAGTTCCCCAAATCTGTCAGCCGAGTCTTCGATCATCTTGATCCCACTCTCTAGTACTCCATCCCTAAATCCCTCCAACTCTCTTCTCCTTTAAAAACCATCGCAAAGCCTATTGTTTCGACCAAGATTTCAGTCATGCCCCCGTCCCAACTCTCGCACCATGACTTTGGATTCATCCCTTTATTCTTTTTACTTAGTGTTTCTCCCTCCTCCGTACAGTGCTTTGGGGCATTTCTACTTTAAAAGGAGCTACATAAATGTGTGTTATTACTGGTGGTGGTGTGGCTGTGGTTTAGTTATTCCTCCAGTTCCTCCGTCCAGTGAGGAGGTGATTTGCCTCCATTCAGCATCTTTATAGATGGAAGGTCACTCAGAGCTGAGATTCGAACATCTTGGATTCAAATCATGGCTACATCACTCTGCCATCCAAATGAAATAGATCAAACACCCTGGGTTGAATTTTCACCACAGAGGCAGGAGACAGGAGTGGGGCTTGTTTTGTGTCAAAAACCCACCTCTGCTGAGAAATTGATTAAAGTTAAAATGTTTGTGTGGTTAAGCCCTTAGTTGGTATGGAAATGGGTTTCCTGTCCAATTAGAGCCAGTGGAGGCAGGAATGGAGGTAGGTCAGATGAAGTGTGAGACTCATTTAGATTCCCCATGGCAGCCATCACTGAGGCTGCTGGTTGTCCTAAGGAAGAGATCTGCAGGAGGGTATTGGAGGGCACCAACTCACCGGTCTAGGCATTGGAATTGCATCTTCAGAAACCCGATGGCCTGCTCAATGATTGTCCTACAGAGCAGGTGGCATTCGTTGTATCGCCTCTGTGCCTCTGTCTGGGGCTCCTGTAGAGGGGTTAGCCATCTATTCAAGGGATATCCCTTGTCTCGTAGGAACCATCCTCGCACTTTGGGCATTGGAGTGAAGATCTGAGGCAGCCTGGACTGGTGGAGGATGAAGGAGTCATGGTAGCTGCCAGGAAAGCAAGAGCACACATGTAGTAAGCTCTTGTTATGGTCGCAGACCAGTTGAATGTTGAGGGAGTGGAAACTCTTCCTGTTGATGGATCTCATTGGTCGTTCGCTGGATGCCTAGATGGCCATATGGGTGTAATCAAGGATGCCCTGCATCTGGGGGGATCCAGCGATGGAGGCGAAACACTCCATCCCTGTGAGAACGTGTTGTCATTAAATAAATGTGCTGTTCAGCTCTAGCAAAGAGAGCATCAGTGACCAGCGAGATGCAGTGGTGTGCAGCCATTTTTGAGATGCCATTCAGGTCTGCAGTTGATCCTTGGAAGGAGCCAGAAGCAAAGATATTCAAGGCCACAGTGACTTTGATGGCCACTGGCGAGGGATGGCGGCCAGTGATGTGACGTGCAAGGTCTTTGGTGGCGAGAGCATAGATGTCTGTGACCATCTGCCTGGAGAGTCACAGTCTCCTGCAGCACTGGTCCTTGGTCATCTCCAGGTAGCGCCATCTTCGGCAGTAGATCTGTGTTGAGGGTTTGTCTCCATTGCCTTCCTCTTTCCTCTCCCGTGCACTCCTAATGCCTGGGGTTCTGCCCTACCTGCAGAGGGTGTTGTCACTGCACCCAAAATCTGACAGTCATGCCTCCATTGCCAGCCTGGAACCTATCTTCTGCCCAATTGTTCTTGGCAGCCTCACCCCCTGCTCTTCTGCCCCCACAATGCTGGGGGTGCTGACCTCATTCAAACACCAGGCACCGAGTGCCCACTCTTCTTGCCACCTGTGCAGTACCAAGGGCATCCCTTTACCAAGTGCCCAGTCCCCCTTTGCCCCACTGACCCACTTATGGGGTCGGGGTAATGCCCTGGGGCAGCCATGACTGGCTCCCCAGTTTTTAGCCACCACCCTTCAGCTGGTCAGTATCTGAAGGCACAGGTAACCCGTGTGCCCCTTTAAAAATTTTAACTTCACCCATGACAAGCTCCCAATGAGCTTTTAGACAGTTTTATTTGGCCTCAGTTGGGGGGATTATTGCCACCTGGGAATGGCATCATGAAATTGACATGTTTCCTGGTGCCAGTATTTTTGGGGCCTCTGTTTCCAACTTCGAGGGGCTCGAAAATTCAGCTCCCTGTCTTAAGATGTGAGGCAAAAACAGGAAACTACTGGGACTAAATAATTCTTTCACTGCTTGTACTATCTGACTGTTTGGCTAAGGAACTAGGAATTTGTACTATATCCCAGTAACTTTACATCAAAACAAGATATCAAAACTAAAGTTGAAATATTCATTAAAATATGAAGGGATATTTTCTTACATCCCTTTCTTTCTTATATTGCCCTGAAAAGCTTTTATGGATTTTTGTGCACATGAATGATTAAATTCTACCCTAAACATATTAATAACATATTTCTCAACTTCCACAGTACAACCCCATAAGAAATCATCAACATGCATCATGAAGATATCTTAAAGTTTTCCTTTATGATACCAATAAAACATTGCAGCATCTGCTTTTAATTGAACACAACCTATTTTCAGCAAAACAAATCTCACTGAAAAATACCACACCCTGGGAGCCTCATTCAGGTCATAGATGCATTTGTTTAGTTTCCATACTTTTCCTTCTGCACCTGCTGCCTCTTCCAGCGGTTTCAGAAACACTGCTCTGTGAAAAGTTACACCCTGCAGAAATGCAGCTTTTATGTCAATTGACCTACACTAAAATGTGGCCAAAATACCTAAAAGGATTTTTAAGATTATTTTTTCAGCAGTGGGAGAATCCAGTCCAACATCTGTGTCAACAATTGCTCTTCAAAACCCCCTCGCAACTAGCCTCGCTTTAGCCTTATAAGACCCATTGCAAGGATTTTTTTTCAGTACAAACCCACTTATGTGACAAAGCTGGTTGGCCTTTATCTGGTATCTCAGAATAAACTCCAAACTCTCTCCATCTATCTAATTCCCTTGGTTTTACCTCTCTTATTGGTCTATCCTCAAGTTTATTGGCAGCCACCAAATCTGTATGGTCATGAAGACTTCTGCTTCTCGTTCCATTCCAATCTGTAGTCATTATTTCATCATCTAATTTATTCAAGCTGCAGCCTCTACTTGCACTTTTATATCTGTCAGGCCTACTACTGTGAGATCTCCCTCTTGCACTTTCAGAGGGTCTTTCTTCAGTAAGTGTTCATTTTCTGATCCACTTCCACACTCATTATCAGTACTTGCACTGAGCTTTTGTAGTCTCCACTCTTTCAGTCCATTCTGTCTGTCCATGTACCTCACTTCCTGGCCATTATTCTGAAAATTCAACAACTAGTTAAACTTGACAGTAGCTTTTCTTGCATATCGCACAATTGTCACATCCCTCCATTCAATAGACCCCTCTGGAATATATGCCACCCAAGTACCCACTCTGGGCAACTGGCCTGTGATGTGATAGCTATGTCATGATCACTCACATTGCTGCTATCCAGCCTTTGATCTACCATATTCTGTTCTTCAGGACCTTCATCAAAAAACACATGAGCACTTAAGATACAAGGTGCCTTGTTCACTGCTGTCAGCTGCTCAGAGTCCAAGATTTTGCAGTTAATTTTGACTACTCATGATGAATGAGCTTTAACACTTTGATTGCCATCTTTGATAAGTACTGTCTCACCATCACAGCCTATTACCTTACCAGGGTTTTTCCATTCCCTATGACTCTCTCTTTTAGAGTACGCCAAATCTCCTGAATTAAGTTCTGTCTCAGATGACCTTACACAATCCCTGCAAGTAAAGCATTTAAATATGCAGAAAAAAATTGAACTAATTGTAGTACCTTCTAGTTCACACAGAACAGAAGAAAGTTGGGATTTTGCCCATAGACTAATTGATAGGGATTATATCCTCCAACCATCTGGAATTAATTCTTTATATGAACTCTGCATGTCAGGGCAGTTGTCAAGTTGCAGTCTGGTTGATCAGCTAAGATTTTATGCAGCATTTCACCAATCACTGCATGATTCCTTTCACAGAGTCCATTTCTGAAAGGACTTTTAGCTGCAATATTCATAACCATGATGTTCATGTTTTCACACATGTCTCTGAACTCGGCATTGTCAGTCAGAAACTTTTATGGCATCCCTTTTGTGGTGTTGTAGTGTTTTGAAATTGCAATTGCATTGTGCATTGTGTACTCGAGAGGCTGCTGTAGAACACATATGCGAGCAAAGAGAAAGTGAAACAAAGAGAGAATAAAAGGAGAAGCCTTTATGTTCAGCTGCTGCAGTCTTTGTCTCTCTGTCTTTGCCTCATATCATATACCAAACTCGGCTAAACCTCACTCAGGTCCCAATTTCATCACACCTTTGATAAGTTGGGTGAGCAAATTGTCTAAGTAATTTTACGACAATTTGTTTTTTTACTTCTCTGATTCTGATGACCTGATGCCATTAATACTTGTCCAACAGTCTAATGAGAAACATTAGGTTTTGTTAAGGGAATACGATTTATTTATTTATTTAAATAAATAAAATAAAACTAAATAATACGATAATGTCCTGATTGGGTAAACTGCAGATCATGCTCCATGTCAAGGCTCATTTGTGCCTTTTTCATAGAAGGTTTGTTCAACAGCATTGGTATCTCCCTAGAGACTATATCAGAACTTATAAAATGACTTACTCCAGCTATTTCACATGGACTTACATTTAGTGACCTACATTTAGTTACCTAAAGCAAGTAGTACTTTATATTCTTTATCTTTGTGTCGATCCTCACTACATAGTGAATCAAGATAACATCGTGACCAATCTGTCCCACATACTTTTGAACACTAAGCACTAGCTAGCACAGCACAATTAAAGGAGTCTGCAACTTAACACGTTCATCACAGGCCTAAAACTCCTTGTGACCAGTATTTAATTCAAACTCATCATTATCTTCAACATCTTCCTCAGAATTCTCTTAATCATGTGTCATTTCGAGGACCCTGCCTGCGTGGATAAGACCTTCCCACCCTTTGTCTTTTCGGATTTGTGGGGGTGATTAGAAAAGGTTCTCCCCTAGGAAACCGACTTAAAAATTAAAGTAAATTCATCAGCCAGAATGGCTGCTTGCCAGTCTCTCTGAACCCGCTGCTCCTCTAAATGGTTTATATTGAGAATGGGAGAGAGTTTTTAAATTCCTCTAACAAGATTACTTCTCTGAGAGTCTCATAGCTGAGCTGTATTTTTAAAGCCCTCAGCCACTGGTCAAAGCCAGCTGCTTACTTCTTTCAAACTCCAGATAAGTTTGATTGGCTTGTTTTTTGAGGGTTCTAAACTTTTGGCGATAGGCTTCAGGTACTAATTCATATTCCCCGAGGATAGCATTTTTGGTCAGTTTATAATTTGATGAACTCTCATCTGGTAGCAAGGAGTAAACCTCATGGGCTTTTCCAGTTAGTTTGCTTTGCAGTCTCAGATGCACATTTTAGCTGCCGTGCCAGTTTCTCGAAAGACACGAAAAATGCTTACACATCTTCCTCATTGAATTTTGGAATTAGTTGGGTGAGTTTTAGCAATCTTATACCCAGCCCTGTATTATGTTCCTCTGTATTGGCCATGCTTTCACTGGGGTTACTCTGTCAATCCTAGCTAACTCAAGCTGCCGTAACTCTCTTTCTTTGCATTCCTTCCAGAATATTCTTTCTCTCTCTCTCTCTCTTGTTCCAACTCCTGCCTTTCATTTTCTTCACGTTCCTTTTAGAAGGCCCTCTCTTTCTCCCCCTCCTCTAATTCAAGTTTCCTTTGTTCCAATTGTATCTCTGTTAGCAGTACCCTGTCTGGGTCTGCTTTTAACACTGCCTCTGCTTCTTCAAATTCAAGGGAAAAATGGTCCACTAGCCTTAGGAGTTCAGACTTCCTAGCCTTGCCACATACAGTGATCCCACACTGCTCAGTCATTTTTCTCAATTCCTCCATAGACAGTGCTTTTAACTTATCCCTAGTTACTTCACCCTGGCTTGGAGAGCTACTCGCTTCAGTTGCAGACATGCTAGTATTCAATCACACACAACCACAAGAAAACCTATATTGATTTGCTTTTTTTGATTGAGAATAATTTGGCTCCCCACTTCCAATTTCACTTGTTTGGCTGTGGGTAAAATCCCAGACAAACCCCCAAATTTATTTTACGACCAGGTGAGAAATGTGTCAAGGGGTCTTTTGCTGTCTTTACTTGGTCTTAGTGTAACAGGGTTTAATTTTAAACACACTGTGTTTTGAGCTCCCCTTTTTGTGAATCCCTGTTCACAGTTTTCCAATTATAAGACAAAGAAACCAATTCGCACAGGCTTTCTCAGGTCTAAAGAAGAAAGATGAAATGTTATTAAAATTTAAAACTTAAACTCTAATACGATTCACATCTACGGATATACGACACGCCCACACTAGCATGCACACATGATAAACACATGTAGGAACAGAAAAGAGAAGAAAATATAGTAGAGAGGGGTTTGAGGCAGTTTCAGAAGAGTTTCTTGTTTACGGCACTTTGAGGTCACTTGCTTGTAGTTAGTCTTGCTGTTTGTTGGGGCCTAGTATTCTTAAGTCTTGTTCATGTAGCACTTTTCTCTCTTTGAGGTTCATGTGGCTTCACAAAATTCAGTTCCCTGAGAGATGAGCAGGCAGACAAGAGAGGCTGTAATTCTTGCTTCACTTCCAGGAGAGATCTTTACTCCATGAGCATATGGCTTTGTCCCAGTTCAAAATCCTTTGTTGGAAGTTCAAATTCTCTGCAACAGCCAGTTAGTCATGTGACTAAAACTGGTCAGTTCACTTCTAATGTGTGTTGGGGAAGCAACGACTGGGTCCCCATTGTTCCAACGCTTCTAGTACTATGCAAATATCCTTCCAGTCAGGGCTTGCAATTTTAAGTTTTAAGGTTCAGTGGCGCAGTGGTTAGCATCGCAGCCTCACAGCTCCAGCGACCCGGGTTCAATTCTGGGTACTGCCTGTGCGGAGTTTGCAAGTTCTCCCTGTGTCTGCGTGGGTTTCCTCCGGGTGCTCCGGTTTCCTCCCATATGCCAAAGATTTGCAGGTTGATAGGTAAATTGGCCATTATAAATTGCCCCTAGTATAGGTAGGTGGTAGGGAAATATAGGGACAGGTGGGGCTGTGGTAGGAGTATGGAATTAGTGTAGGATTAGTATAAATGGGTGGTTGATGGTTGTCACAGACTCGGTGGGCTGAAGGGCCTGTTTCAGTGCTGTATCACTAAACTAAACTCATGTGGCAAAATAATGTATGCCTCAGTCTTGGTAGGTGGGGGGTTTGCCTTGGAGTGTTTTTACAATAGGCACTATATAAATGCAAGTTTTTGTTGTCATAGAAATGGCTGATGCTGGTGTCATGGAATTTTTCACGCCCAATAATGAATGTTGAAATACTTAAATACTTCGATGTTATTTTCTGACATACTTCCAATGACAGCTTCATCAAGTTTTAAATTGAGAGGTTTGAGTAATGTCGCAGGAAAGGACCTCTCAGAGGTTTCAGATACTGTAGGAATATGTTTTCCAGCTGGGTGGCCATGATCCACACATCACTGGTGCCCAGGACTGGATTCTCCACTTGCATTAATTTTATCTACTGTTTGGTGTTACTGATAAATATTGGATACTCCCAGCTTTCTGATTTTCATCCTTCTTTGCCAAGATTTGGAGATCAGGCTGCTCGACAGGACAGCATGACATCAAGGATTAAACTGGTCCATTGATATTGCAGTCTTACTGGTATTGACTGTTCCACAAATCTCTCCCTTCTGACAGTCTTTTATTAATATAAATGCTAGACGTTTTTTAATATAGTTAGTGCATTTTATCAATTTGAGACTTAGTTCTGCATCTGGAAGTCTTGTGGGTCAGAAAAATGAGATAAGGAAGGAAGTCTTCCCCAAGTTTTGTATCGTTTTTGTGTGTTAAAAGGTCTTTGGCTGGTGGATACAATTACCTTAATCTTAATATCCCTCAAACAAGGTTTGGCAGGAGGGGAGATTTTACAATTTTTAAAGTGGTGTAACTATTTCTAAAATGTTCTTTTTTCATTTCAATGCTGTTATTTCAAGTATCATTTTCTTAAACTCGTGTGTTGCTGTGTTAAACTGATATCATAGATAGGAGGGAATTAGAAGTAACTCTGATATTGTGTGTACAAAATTGTAGGCATTAATATATATTTGATTACAGGGAAATTGTACAAATAATAAATAACTTTAACTGTACTTTTAAAAAATCAACTATGACTATATATCCCATAATCTTGTGGAAACAATGAATTCAGAGCTTTACCTAGGCTTTGATGCATCAAGGTTTGCTTTAGCATTTGGTTTTATCTTGTCAAAAAAAAGTCTGATTTGCCAAAATAAATTGTTATGGTTCGGTGGGTGATCGTGTGCCTTGTTCCCATTGTTCACCTCCCAACTAGCAAGCCATTCAGTTGTCAAAGGCAATTAGGGATGGGCAAGAAATGCTGGCTTTGCCAGTGATGCCCCCATCCCGTGAAAGAATAAAAAATAAGTCCTAGTAAACCGTGGCGTGGAGTCAACTCCCCCTTGGCCCCTTTATTCCCTTCACCCACTTGATCCTGGCCATCACGTGGGACTACGTCCTCTTAATTCAGGCTCAGGCTGGGTGTTTGGGATATCGGGGTTACAGGAAAGCCACCCTCCACCTAATCCACCGGCTACGTTTAATGGCTTAGTACAAAGAGGAGGAAACTCAGTCCTTTCTTTAACTATCAAGTTACTTTATTCACGTTGTTGTACAATGTAAGAATAAGGCTTATACACTTGGTTAGACAAAAGTATGCAACTCAAACTGGGTTATACAGTTAATAACAAAGCTAGCTAGACACCCACTAGGTTCCTCTGACCTTTCCCTGACCTAGTCACAGAAAACAAAGGATAATACCCGAAAAAGGGGAGAGCTGACGCTGGCCAGGAGTTCCGTTCTCTCTCTCTTTTACGTCGTTGCCGCGTTGCTCACGCAGGGTCTTCCACTTCCGCGATGGTTGGTCTCTGGAGTTTCTCGCTGGCTCTATGCCCGAGATTCTCCATACTTATTCTCTTTCTTATCTCTTCGAACTGTGCTATCTCTTTCCTGTTGGTTTAGGCCTGCCCACCTCGTTCGTATCTTCTCCTTATTGGCCCAGGCCCAAAGACCCCGGTATCACTCAGTGTCCAAATAAGACTCTATCCCTGTGATCTCTCCCTTGTCTTTCACATAAATTAATTAGTTCAAACTGGTTTTTACCAGCACAGGCCAGTGTCTGTGCTCAGGTTACTTCAGTTCATAAGCTATTCAACAGTGTCTGAGCTCGGGTTACTTCAGTTCATGAGCTATGCAACAGTTTGTAACAGACTCTGTACTTCTTGCAGCTCCTGGCCAACACTGGGCTGTATAATGGCCTTGATGATGGTTCTATTCTGAGGAGATGACAGTGGTTCACATTCCATTGTAATGGAGGTTATTCAGAGATGAGAAGTCTGAGAAAGGTCTTGTCTCATCGTGTTTGAGTATAGCTCACTTTCAGTGTGATTATCTGTCACATTTCCATGCAGACGGGGCTTAATTGGTTTTCAGTCTTAGTAGACACGGATGTGGATTTGAGTGCAAGAGATGCTGAGGGTCATGTGTCTTGTCCTCTATTTTGTTGACAGCACATCTTCAAAATTGTTCCAATTTTTTATAACTCTTCAGTTTGGTTCCGTATTTTCATTGCGGCACTTCTCATGAACGTGACAAAACATAGTCCTATTTGCTCAACATCATTATTGCCTAAACGTACATGATGATGAAAATAAATGCAACTCCTTTTAGAGCGTTGAATCATAAGAACATCTTTTTGTTTTAACAATACAGAGTGAAACATCTTACACAAATGTCCTCTTGATCAGCAGCCATCCACTGACTTAAACATTCTGTCTCTTCACCACCAGTACAATGTAGCTTCAGTGTGTACTATCTACAGGATCACTGCAGCAACTTACCAAGTCTTCTTTCGCAGCACCTCCCAAATCCACCTGGAAGCATAAGTGCAGCAGCTGCATGGGAACACCACCACCTCCAGGTTCCCCTCCAAGTCACACACCATCCTGACTTGGAAATATATCATGTTCATTCACTACCATTGGGGTCAAAATCCTGGAACTCCCCATGTAACAGCACATGTACTTCAGAAATTCAAGAACAGGCCCAAAACCAGCTTTTCAAAGGCAGCTAGGGATGCATAATGAATGAGAGATTTCTGAAATGCAGAATCATATTCTGTTCCAGCTCAACACTTATTTGGGTAACATGAGGTAAACCCACTTGCCATAGCATGCGATACATCCTATGTCCATTTTTTCACTTCCAAGATCTGCTCCAATACACGATTGCGCATTGAATGCCTGTGACATATGCCCCATAGCTACCAGGCTGGGTACTGGTTAGGTTCATTACCAGAGCACATGCTACCTTAGGAAATCAAGCACCTTAGGATTTCCAGCCTTGGCCATGAACCCTCCATATAACAGGTTAATTAAAAACTGGCACCAGAATATTCCTGGGGGTGTCTGCTTAAGTTATATAGCCTCTTGATTCCCAGTATGGGTTCTCTAATCTTTCCTGCTTAAAAGCTCCACATAATGAGCTTCAATCACAGCCAGGTTGTTCATGTGAAGAAAGGACACACTTTCCCAGAGGAAGAAAGGATAGGTCAAGTGATGACTCACAATCCTTACCAACTTCGCATAGGCTAATTTAGTGGCCAGTGCAAGAGCTAAATTTACAGAGGATAGACTTGATTGTTTCTTTTCTGTCTCATTTGAAGCAGAGTATAATCAGATAAAATAGCTTACAAGAATGGAGTGGGGAGAGGTTATGAAACAAACCATTATACTTTTTTTTTACAGATGACTAAGTTTATTTGATGTCAAGCTGTTGAAGTTTGATAATATTGTCTTTAAGTAGTAGTTAATTAATAACAGGCTTGAATTTTTTACAAGGAAGTCTTTGAAAAAATCCTTGAACTTCCAAAGCATGTTTTTTTAAGTGTCTCCGACAAACCAAGGTGCTGAATTTCTCATTGGAGGTTTCTGGATGAAATGTTGATTCTACAAAAGTCTTTGATCTGTAAATTTAACCACGGTCAATAACTCTGTAACCAGTCCCTGGTGATCTCAACGAGTGATAATATATCATAAAGAATGGAAAGGAGAAAAATGAATGTATGGCTTGTGTTGCTTGTTTGAATAACGTACAGTGTTTCTTATCTAAAGGCATAGGAAACATAGCTTCTGCACTAAATCTCTCTGGGTTTATCATTAAAATGATTGTAAACACCCTTTCCCTTCAATAATGAAAGACACACTCCATGCTTCCAGACAGTTAAGCAGTATTAACAAGAAAAATAGCACAAGGGAATGATAGCTGAATCAAATGCTTCAGTGTTGAACTTTGTTGGTTAAGCGTGAACGTCAAGCACAGAGAAATGCAAACAAAAATTAATCTTACTGAAAACAGTTAAATGCCTGTCCTCACCCAGGCAATGCCATCTGGAATTTGTGGCTCATTAAAGTCTACTCCACTCTGTACCTTTCCATTCCTCTAATATAATTTTTCAGGATCTTAGTCTAACTCCCAAATCAGTGTAATTTTTTACGATAGGTACCATGCACATGTTTCAGATTCCATCAGATCTTTTGTATATAAAGTCAAGCACAAGCAGTTAGCAGAGCTTTTAACCCAAGAGAATATGTTTCTTTGCATATGCATGAATCATTCGCAGGAATAAGCTCCACTCAGGACACTGGAACCAAAATAAAGCATCCTTTTCTGCAAGAGCAGGAAGGTTGGAGGAGTTTCCTTGTCCCACTCAGTGCCACCATATTGATATGACACTAATGGTGGATTGATAGTATGCCTGATTACAAGTGGTAATTATATCAGCACTGATCTTAAAGCAGACTCTTGCCTCTATTTCGTGTGGCATAACAATTTATATTTAATGTGTTACGACCGATCACTCCAGTCAAAGCCCCCAATCAAAGTATACGATTCTGATGCACTGTTAATTCAATCCCATCCCTCCACAGATCACCTAACATATCATCTTAAACTTTCCAAATTAAAGAAAGACCCAGCCAAATTGTACCATCTATTAACCCGCGAATGAGGCTAACCAAACCAGGTGTCTTTAAATCAACAAATTAACTGTTTAATTAGAAAAACTAAATTCTTAAACACTACGAAGATATAAACAACATTTAAAATAGAAAAAATTAAAGTTCTTGCTAATTTACACTTCCCGATAAACAAGCCTCTGATTAAAGTCCACGGGCAATCTTCCAGGGTCCGATGAGGAGAGGAAAACAGTCCAACGCCCGAAGTTTCAAACTCCTCTTTCTTCCAGCGATGACCACAGTAGATCAACAACTTGCAACCACTTTCAAAAGAATCAATCTGGCTTTAGAATTTTTGAGGGATAAAAGAATGTCACAGTCTAACTTCGCTTCCTTCAATTTAAATTATCAGAGATCTCTGATTTTGCTTGACTTTTTAGAATTTTGAGAGATAATAATGAATAAACAGACTAAATTCTCTTCCTTCAGTTTAAATGGGCTGAGAGTTCTTCTTTCAGGTGCTAACACACAGCTCTCTGTGTCCCCTGTTAGAACAGGGCATTTGCACTATAGGCCAATTTAAAATTAAATTATAACAGATGTATCTCTCGATACTCAGTTCGAGTGGCTGTATCCAAGGCAACGAGAATACATTCTTTGACTCAGTCTTTAGAGCTTGCTGCCTTAAAGCAGCATGGCTCTTTTACCAGTCTTAAAGGCACACCACGTTCTTCCCAAAAAAAACCCACAGGATCATAATAGTAATGCTGTAGGGTAATGTGTTTTGTTTTGCTTTCTGTGTAACTCCACAATTAGTTATTTTTGTGGCTAAGACTCTGCAGTATTCAATCCAGTTAGGTTGCCAAAGAAACTCTGGCTCTGTGGCAGTGGAGCTTTGCTCTACAAGAGGGTAGAAATCATCACAAAATATATCAACATTTGTATTTGTGCAGCATTGCATAATATTGTGTGTCCTGGCTAAACGTATGCCAATTCAGACATAGTGCAAGATAGCATTGAGGTCGGGGGAGGCAAAATATTTAGTGACAAGAAAAAAAATGAGCCATTCTCTTATTTTATATTGATGTGCGATATTGTACTTAGACACAAATGTATATGGACATTGCAGTAACCCCCTGAAAAGCAATTATATGCTTTGCATGCAGAATAGTCCAATTAGGCCTTTAAAGGGGTTCAGCCTGGAACCAGCAAAAAGGTGGAATCCATAGCTTTACACAAACTTTAGCAAAGTCACTGGTCTCACCTCTCACCAGACAATATAGAGATTTTCAGTCGCAACCTGTTAAACTGGTCAGTTATGGAGAATCATTTTAGAGAGTAGGCGTTGGGGATTGGGAGTGAACTATATGACGATGTCCCTAATATCCTGGTCTAGGTTTCAGATTCCACGCTCGTAACTCATAGTGTACTGTACGCAAGGATCCTATTTGCTCTGGGATATGCTCTGGCTTCACACGATTTGGGTTCCATATGTTGGCAATCAGCAGCTATTTAAGCACATGGGTTGTAAATTTACAATATATTGCAAAAATATTTGTGGCTTTCAAGGCAGTTTGTCATTTCTCACTGGTGTCGCGGGAACTGAGAACCCGGATTCTTGTTCTATCCATGAATCACTCAGTTCGTGAGAAAGGTTATAACTATCGGGCCTGATTAAGATCTATATTAGCAGGATTGTAGAATTGTGCTGTCTTCCATTTTGTAAACCTCGTGCAGAAACAATTTGAAATCAAATACCTTGAGATCCTTTGGACAGAATTACTTCTCAAAGGGAGGAAAAAACCCTTGACAATACTTCCTTGTCCTTTATCTAAGTTCATTTTCGCTTCCCTGTTGGATGCTAATAACACTATTCAATTATTAGTCTCAAGAGCACTGTTCTCCACATTGAGGGGGAGGCGGTGTAGTGGTAATGTCACTAGACTAGTAACCCAGAGCCCCAGGCTAATGCTGTGGGGACATGGGGTAGAATCCCACCACAGCAGAAGGTGGAATATGAATTTAATTAATAAATCTAGAATTAAAAGCTAGTCTAATGATGGCCATGAAACCATTGTCGATTGTTGTAAATACCCATCTGATTCACTAATGTCCTTTAGGGAAGGAAATATACTGTCCTTACCTGGTCTGGCCTGCATGTTACTCCAGACCCACAGCAATGTGGTTGACACCTAAATGCACTCTGAAATGTCCTAGCAAGCCACTCAATTGTATCAAACAGCTACAAAGCCTAAGAAAAGGAATGAAACCGGATGGACCACCTGGCATCGACCTAGGCACCGCAAAAGACAATGGCAAACCCAACCCTGTCGACCCTGCAAAGTCCTCTATGCTAACATCTGGGGATTTTTGCCAAAATTGGGAGAGCTGTCCCACAGACTAGTCAAGCAACAGGCTGACATAGTCAGACTCACGGAATCATACCTTGCAAACATTGTCCCAGACACCGCCATCACCATCACCGGGTATGTCCTGTCTCACCGGCAGGACAAATCCACCAGAGATGGCGGCACAGTGGTATACAGTAGGGAGGGAGTTGCCCTGGGAGTACTCAGCATTGACTCCGACCCCATGAAGTCTCATGGCATCAGGTCAAACATGGGCAAGGAAACCTCCTGCTGATTACCACCTACGGTGCCCCCTCGGCTAATGAATCAGTGCTTGTCCATGTTGAACACCAATTGGACGAAGCACTGAGGGTAGTAAGGGCACAAAATGTACTCTGGGTGGGGGACTTCAATGTCCATCACCAAAAGTGGCTCAGAAGCACCACTAGTGACCGAGCTGGCCAAATTCTAAAGGGCATAGCTGCTAGACTGGGTCTGCAGCAGGTGGTGAGGTTGCTAACAAGAGGGAAAAATCTACTTGAACTCTTCCTCACCAACTTACCTGTCGCAGATGCATCTGTGAATGACAATATTGGTAGGAGTGACCACCGCACAGTCCTTATGGATTCGAGGTCCCGTCTTCACACTGAAGGGAAACACCATTGTGTTATGTGGCACTATCACCATGCTAAATAGGATAGATTTTGAACTAGCAATTCAAAACTGAGCATCCATGAGGCGCAGTGGGGCATCAGCAGTGTCAGAATTGTATTCAACCACAATCTGTAACTTCACGGCCCAGCATATCCCCCACTCTATCATTACCATCATGCTGGCGGACCAACCCTGGTTCAATGAAGAGGGCATGACAAGAGCAGCACCAGGCATACCTAAAAATGAGGTGTCAGCCTGGTGAAGTCACAAAACAGGACTATTTGCCAAATAGCAGAAGCAGCATGCAATAGACAGGGCTAAGCAATCCCACAACCAACGGATCAGATCTAAGCTCTGCAGTCCTGCCATATCCAGTCGTGAATGGTGCTGGACAATAAAACAACTGACAGGAGGAGGAGACTCCTCAAACATCCCCATCTTCAATGATGGGGGAGCCCAGCACATCAGTGCAAAACACAAGGCTGAAGCATTTGCATCCATCTTCACCCAGAAGTGTCAAGTGGATGATACATCTCGGTCTCCTCCTGAGGTCCTTAGCATCACAGATGCCTGTCTTCAGCCAATCCAATTCACTCCAAGTGATATCAAGAGACGGCTGAAGGCACTGGATATTGCGAGGGCTACGGGCCCTGATAACATTCCGGCAATAGTACTGAAGACTTGTGCTCCAGAACTAGCCGCGCCCCTAGCCAAGCTGTTCCAGTATAGCTACAACACTGGCATCTACCCAGCAATGTGGAAAATTACCCAGGTATGACCTGTGCACAAAAACCAGGACAAACCAAACCCGGCCAATTACCCCATTCACCACCTTCAACATTCACTCTCTTCACCACCGACGCACAGTGGCAGCATTGTGTACCATATACAAGATGCACCGCAGCAACTCACCAAGGCTCCTTCTACAGCATCTTCCAAACTCGCGACATCTAACACATAGAAGGACAAGAGCAGCAGATGCATCAGAACACCACTACCTGCAAGTTCCCTTCCTAACAGCACTGTGGGTGTACCTACATCCCAAGGACGGTAGAGATTCAAGAAGGCAGCTCAACTCCACCGTCTCAAGGGCAGTTAGGGATGGGCAATAAATGCTGGCCTAGCCATCGATGCCCACATTCCCTGCTCGAACAAATAAAAAGAGTGACTTCAATTGGAAAATTGAGGATAGTCTAAGAATCAAAGACAGACACCACTATGGCCATCTTTCACTTTACTTCGCAATTGCTAATGATCCCATCCAGTCAGCGTATTCTTTGACTGAAGTTAACATCTATTTTGAACTAATATTGACCAGCTTCCAGGATCATCTGAAAGCACTCAAGAGGTATCAGGTGACATGCCTGACCAATATTTGGATTGCATTTGAGTAGCTTTTCTTTGGTGTTTTGAACAGAATATCAAGTACAAAGTTAGTTATATGAGAATCCTAATCTCAAGCAGGAAGTTGTTATTTCAGGTTGGCATTTCATCTACTTGTCTGGATTCAGACCAAACAGGCATATTTAGTACCACAGAATACAATAACCCATTCAAGCAGTTATGTACTCACAATCACAAAGGTAATGAAAAATGTACTGCAGTCTTGGCCAAAAAGCAAGAATGCTTTGGTAGATGGAGAAGATCAGACTACCAAAAGGATAAGAATGTTCACCACATACTAAGTCCCAACATGACAAAACATTATTGTTATCACGCCTGTGCTCAAAGATCAGCTCCAAACAAATGTAATTTTCAAACAAGTTCCAGTGACCGATGGAAAACTGTCAAGTCTTTATTCAACATCATGTCCAACCCTGTTATTACATTCCACAGACTGTATATCAAGCAAATTTCCCTCTGTTGTTACATTGGCTCCCCAGTGAAACAGCAGGAATGAAGAATCAGCATTCCACTGTCTCCGTGCTACCCCATGTTAGCTTGCAATTTCCTGCTGGAAAAAAATGGGTTGAAATTTGACTTCCAAGAGTCAGTGGGAGAGGTTAGAAGCCTGGAAATTGACAGCCCATCAGGAAACAAGCTCCAACCCATCGACTTCCGCATTTAACTGCGCATTAGGCTGCATGTGAGCAACCTCCTCAAGAGGAATGGGTTGTTAATTTCAAGATATTAATCATGCAATTACAGCGATATTAACATGGCATTTGGCATTTAATTGTGTGTGCATGGGTTTCCCGAACTTCCTGGACTCACAAGGGAAAGCAAGGGGAGAGCACAGTTGGGTTGGTTGAAGACATGACACGAAATTTTGGCAGTAAGTACTGAAACTTCACAGCTGCTTGTTTGTCTAATTGAATGAAAGGCTTCATTCACAGTCCTTATGGTGAGAGGTTACTGTTACTAATTTGGAGCTTTGTACCTCTGGTCTGCACTTTGAAGCTGTGATCGATCAGATCAACATGGTTGCCACTTATGCAGTTTTACTTTGGGCCTTAGAAAAGGACAAAACTAATTAGTAACATCCATTGCACCACCAGCAGCAGGAACCGAAGCAGCAATGCCTGCTCTTCACAGATCTGTTGCTCCTCCACAGGAGAAATGAGATGCGCATGAAGCTGCAACTCACAGGAGGCCATACCTGCAACACAGGGTCTAAAGGGAGAAGATAAACTTCCTCAACAATTCAGAACACCAATGTTTCAATAGGTTCAGGATCTCACATCAGGTGGTGGAAGATATTGGCAGCCTGCTGGAACAAGACCTGCTGCCAAGTAGATGGTTGGTGGCCACACTTTACCAGTGGCTGTCAAAGTCACCCCTGCCTTCAACTTCTTTGTCTTTGGCTCCTTCCAGGGCTCAAAAATTAAACAAAAATGTAACATTCTAGCATTGTGTAACACACCCATACACACACCCTTGTGCAATACAAATCTCTGCTCTTCCACTTCCTGGTTCTAGCAGACATAGAGATAGGCTGCTCAGATTCCTGCTCTGACTGTGAGATGCCCTTGGCCAGTGTCTCCTGGATTTTGGATCCTGTGAGGGTCCTGTCAAAGACTGCTCCACCTGTTACTGTGCAGGGGAAGACTTGGCCATCTGGACAGGACGCAACATGTGGGATACCGACTGAGGGAGGAGCCGCGGATGGGAAGTGGAAGCAACTTAAGTTGATTCCACACTTCTATGGCCCACCCGCAGCTCCCTGCTAGCAATGAGTTGGAGGGCACTTTGCTGCAGATCAGTGGGGTGATGGACAGATAAGGCTAGGGGTTCATGAATCCTATTTAATGTAACATCCATTAATGTGTGCACTCGTTTCATTGTCATGCTTGATGCTCCATGCAAGTGGTCACTCTTCCTATGGACAAAGACCGACAACATACTCAAAAAGGCCTGCAAATTCATGCTCTTCATGCTTGAGTCATACTCCCTGAATCTCACAAGTGTGCACAGTACAGCTGAGACACCTGCCAGTTCATCGCACATTCTTTGCTGCTGCTCCAAAAGTATCCTACTCGCCAACAGCCCCGCAGTTCAGCATCTGTGTCCAGCTTGCAACCTCCCATGCCAGGTCTCCACTGACATCCTGTCTCCATCATCTGCTTTTGCTCACTTGTAATGTTTAGTTTAGTTTAGAGATACAGCACTGAAACAGGCCCTTCGGCCCACCGAGTCTGTGCCGACCATCAACCACCCATTTATACTAATCCTACACTAATCCCATATTCCTACCACATCCCCACCTGTCCCTATATTTCCCTACCACCTACCTATACTTGGGGCAATTTATAATGGCCAATTTACCTACCAACCTGCAAGTCTTTTGGCTTGTGGGAGGAAACCGGAGCACCCGGAGAAAACCCACGCAGACACAGGGAGAACTTGCAAACTCCACACAGGCAGTACCCAGAATTGAACCCGGGTCGCTGGAGCTGTGAAGCTGCGGTGCTAACCACTGCGCCACTGTGCAGATGTCAGGTCATAACCCAACTATCTTCCGTACCAGTCACATTGAAGTGTGAATATCTGAGCTGGTGCATGGTCTACATGAGTTCTGTGATGATACACCCTCACAGTGAGTGACCTCCTCTGAGGAATCATCATCAGCCTTTTGGACCACCTCCTGCAGCACACCTGAAGACCCTGTGAGAGATTAAAGACATGAATTAAAACAGTCATGGTAAAAATGCTTTAATTGATCATTATGCATATGATTATATTTCACCTCCTGCTAACATCAAATCAACATGATTGAGTGTTCTATGCCATGTGGTTGGCTGATATGTAATTCTGTCACAGGTAGCTGGGAGCTCCCCATCTCCCAGCTCCAATGGTCAGGCACACTGAGACTCAACTAAGGTCCAGCATTGACTCCTCTGTAGCAGTCAATTTAAGGATGGCTGGAGGGCTACTTCTGGTTCTCTGCCTCTCCCTTGTGTTCTGTACTCTCTTCTGCAAAGAGGGAAAGAAGAGAACTATGAGAGTAATGATTAGAGTAACAAAGAGAGCAATGGTATTTATTGAATGCATGGACAGAGCGCATTTGCTGCGGGTAACTATGAGGGAGAGTTATGATATTGCAGATGGGGATATGAGGAAGTGCATGGACAAAGAACAGTACAGCACAGGAACAGGCCATTCGGCCCTCCAAGCCTGGACAGAGAAGCATCGGTGACCTAGCTCATTAAACCACTTTCAGCATTGAATCTGGAACCGTGGCACCACACTCCAGCTGCTGACTACCTCTGCTACCTCCTGCCACGACTTCTTGGTTTCACTGGCAGGCTTCTTCCTTCAATCAGTAGAGAACAGTATCTTTCTGTGGAGCTTTGCAACCCCCAACATCACATCCAAGGAGGTGTCAATAAAATGAGGCACAGCCTTTGAGTGTGAGCCTTCCATTCTATCACTGTGTTCTGGTCCCAACTCCAGAATCCCTCAAATTTCATATTTGGGGTATTCCCTTAAATACTGGAGTTGACATCTACTCGTGCGGGTCACGATCACGTCCACTCAACCTAATTGGTCGGGAAACCTGGAAATAATATGTTAATACAGTGGCTGGGTTGAAAAGCCACTGACAGATGCACTGCACTTACTTTTGGTTTTCCTGCGTGCTACCAGGATCACTCCCCTCCCCACCACCACACCCCCCCTCCCCTCACCACACCCCCCTAACCCCACTTTCAGCACATCAGCAACTTAAAATCCAGCCCAATGGGTCTGCACAAATATTGGTGGGTATATTGAAGTGAGACACAAATGAGGAGAATACTGAATATGAAAGCAAAATCCTACGGATGCTGGAAATCTGAAACAAAGAAGAGGAGAATACTGCAATGATGTATTTCCCATCATTTGCATTACAGCAATGCTGGGTTCCAGGAATTCCTGTAGACTCGTCTAAGAGAGTACAGGGAGGACGTAAAATTTAAAGAACCATCCTTACATACTGCAATTGATCACGCACTATGTAATGCAAGAGATTTAAATTCTATTCCAGCTTAAATTTTCTGCCTGTACCAGCTGCATACGAAGCTGCAGCAGGTGCCACACACTAGACAGGTGACCCAAGAGTAGCATAGGCAGCTGAGAACCCATCTAAATTATGGAAAAACCCTGGCCTCAGGAAATCAACTATAGTAAGGATGCAGGCACTGGAAGATTATCCCCTTTCAAAGTTTGATCCTGGAAAATTTACTGACTGCCAATGAGTATGTCTGCCTTGCTAATCTCCAGAAAACTGTGCAGTACTCCAAATGTCAGGTTCACATAAAATACCAGTGATCAAATGTTACACAGCATTTCTTCTGCATGTGAAATTCTCAATCAGACAATGCCATCACCTAGAAAACTGCCCTTTCAAACAAGAAGAGCAAATGGAGTGTTGGCTATCATTTATTGATGGCTGCATGCATTAAGGGTGAGAATGTAACCCTAGTCACCCAACAGAAACTGAATGGGTAGGCAGTTAAAATCCCCTGAGTTACTTGCCCACCCTGGAGCTGCTAGACTGCTACCATCTGTGATTTACACCTAGTCTCCCTAGCAGGCAGCAAGGGCAGGGGTCCTTCTCTACATATGTATGCTTGGTACTGATGACATCATTGAAACCCAAATTCAATCTTAACACAGGTATGAGCAAGAAAGCTGCTGCAGCTTTCCCAACAGGCCAACCATGGCACAAGAAGATCAGTTGCAGAGAAGGCCAAAAAAGTTGTGTTTTTCTTTACTTTGTGGATCTAAAAGGAGCAGGTGTGCTCCTCCGAGCCTCCCAATGATAGTTCAGGCCTCCGTTCACCTGGATTCCTCCCTGAACACGAGGTCCCTGCACACACTCCTACCAACTGCCCACCTATTCCAGGCAGAGTTAAAATAGCCCAGGCCTGATCTCTGCTGCTGCAAGTGTGCTTCCAACACACCTCATCTCACCACCCACCCACCTAAAACCCATCCAGAGTTAAAATAAGGACCTAAGTAAAAGGAAAACTCTACCAACATGGCAGTACAATTTCTCCAAGATTTTTTCATTCCCAAAATCTAACTCAGTCAAATTTGTGAAAACCTGTCTTCATTACAGTTAACTTTCAGCTACATTTTCTTCTGCACCCGATGTAGAATTTTTTTTTCAATTCTTCAAGGTGGCAGAGGACCCTTCTCCACTAGGCTACAAAAGCCATGCCTAAGAGGGCTCCTATTTAAATATTCACATACCAATTGAGTTTTATGACCTGTACCAGACAGGCAGATGTTCTTGTTTAACATTTTCCTACTCTAGGCTATAAAAACACAAGTTAAGCTGTGTATTATTTCCAAAGTGGTATTAATATGTCTTTTAAAAATTGTACGTTAACATTATACTTTTCTGTTATGATTATCATATTTACTGGATGAAATGGAGAATTACGAATCAGGTTAGACTGAAAATATTTACCACATATTGCTACTCTCTCCTTTGAGCAATACAATCTGAATCTGAGACACTAAACGCGCACTACTTTAGTGACTTTGGTAATGTAACCAATTGAAATGCCCGATGCGCCATTTTTTGAGTGTAGATGCTGTGCAGCGGACAGTGAAATTAGGCAGTTATCAGTTCTTACTGCTTTCCCCCCATTCCTGGATCTGTCCATCTTTTCTATGGGTTATGACAGTAGAAGCTGCCATCTGAAGCAGGCTTGGCTTCATTAATTCACTTAAATTAGGGCAAAATTATGTAATTGGGACATCAGAGATAATTTGCATCATTTACACTGAACCTTTCTGCAGTTAATTGAAGAACAATGCATGAAGAGGTGCAATCCTGTAGGGAGGTGGTGAGGGACACAGGTCACCTGCTGCAAGATGGCCTACAACCAAACTTCAGGACAAGCAGAGTAAACCCTTTTGCAGTAAAGATCACTGCAGCACTAAACCATTTTTGTCCCTGGCTCTTTCCAGACCATCACAAGGAACCTCAATAATATCAGCCAAACTGCAGTCTATATGAATAGAAAAGAGATGACTGGTATCTTGCTTGCAAGACCCGACACTTATATCACTTCCCCGAGGGCATTCAGAAACAGCAGGAGGTAACCTTCGGTGTGACACAGATTACAGGTTTCCCCAAAGCTCAGAGAGTTATAGATTGTTGTATTCTTGCCACGGTACTGTCATCTTCATGAATTTCCCAATCTGGTTAGGATCATGTAGGCAACTACTCTATGTTCCAGGTGATCCCATGATGCATTTATCATGCTCCAGTTCCCTGTTCTCCCATTATTTAACCCAAATAAATTAGTGCAAAAATGGTTCCTTGAAGTTCCAAGGCTATCCACTGCAGACCTGGCTTATAATATCCATGAGCACCTGTTGAGAAGAGGTATGCTAAGGTCCATGCAAAGCAGTCATCACACACTACTGGAATCTTGAAATGATGATTCTAATGACTTTTTATTTCTGAACATTTCTTCCAATACAACCCAATTATTGTAGACTGATACAGGCTACACAACTTAGCTGTGCAATAAGGACTAAACAAGGAGCTTGTAGAGGAGAAGAGACTTCTGCCTACTTAAAGGGAGGACACAAAGTATCAAAAATGTTGATGAGCCTTCTGGGGAGCAACAGTTGTCAAATGACTGAGGCATCTGGCAAGATCTGATTAATGAGTCCTTCACAGAATGCAGGATGATAGGGAATCATTAATAGACCAGCTAAACATCTAGCCAGTCCCTGAAAATATGCAACCTCCACACAAGCAACATCAACTCCACAACTGCCAAACATACATCCCACCTCAATTTCTAATTTACAAATCCTTTTCAGCTACATATTGTAATGAAGGTGTTTCCATGTTTTAATATTTTTTGAGGACTTGTGCTTAAAAATTGTGGAAATTGATTCATTTGAAAGACTGAAGAAATTCCATAGATGCTGGACTTAGGGATTTTTTTTTTAAAAAGGTCACTGGAAGGACTTGGGACTTTGTTTAAAAACACACTTACTGGAAGTTACATGTAAACAGAGGAGCTATGGGAGTTGTTTACAGAGAAATGACATGTCAAGATTTAAGGTGGTCAAGAGTTGGTTTCGTTTTTGGATATTGTTTTGGTTCAGTTGAGGGGGATGGGGGTAAACCTGTTAAGAGAGAAGCCTTTTTCCACCTCTTTGAGAAATCCCGAGAATCTAGTGTGATAGCTGAAAACCCTGATGCAGAGATTCTCCTGGAAAGCCTGCCAGACTAATCCTCGACGTCGCCCAAAAAGAACTGCTCCAAAAAGATTCCAGTAACAGCCATCTATGTGTATCCAGACGCCAGACCAAAGTGCCTGCTAAGAACATACCATATTTTATCCTTTTTCTTCAAGAATTAACAAGTATTTGGCCAAAGTGGGGTTTTTTTTGTCTTTTTTATAAAGTGAATCTCTGCAGAGAAAACTTCTTTATTTTTTCTTTAACTGGTGTGTGTGTGTTGGTGTTATTTTAGAAGGGTATATATTTATACATACATATTTCAACCTGCGTGTTAATAAGCTGTGCATCTTTATTGAATAAGTCTTGTTTTATAATAAATTAATAATGTTTTTATTTATTAAAGGATTTTATTCTGAAACTAACCTAAAGTATATAATTGATTGTATCAGTAATTGGGTAAAACATTTAAATATACGCTGTGACCCATGGAGAAGTGGAACTAGAGAAAGATAGTGCATTCCTCCAGCCTCAGCCATAACAATATCCTAGACTAAGTCCAAATGAAGTTCCAGCTCTTGGTTTTTTCCCTACTTTGCTACCTTGTGATTGTTTTTTGCCCTAGTGTTTAATCCTTATTAATTATATATTAGTAGAGTGTTTAATTGTATTCAGGTGGTGTGCATTAACTGGGATTCACTTGTGCTCCTATAAATAGGAGCAGACTGCAACTGCTGTTATTGGATTTGGAGATGCACATTTGTAATGTGTGTCTCTGTAAATAAAAGCTTAAACATCTCTAAAGATTGGACTCTAGTTCTATCCTTCACTGCTTGGCTATCTGAAATAGAACACCCCTTAGTATCTAACTGCAGTATTCTAAGTGTCTAATCTGGTACAACTGTAAGGTGTTTTGCCCGTGGCTTCAACAGGGAAACTGGTTGGCTATGGTATTTCAATCAAAGGCTCCTCAGCTGGTGATGGTCATCGACATTCATAAGCACAGGTTTGAGAGGACCCAGCTACAGGCTGTTCCACTTGATCAGCTATAGAGGCAGTCCAGCCTTGCACATTTCGAGTATTTGTGCAAGCATTGTTTGAAGTGGCTACAAGGTTGCAGTGCTGTTATCATCCAGAGTGGGGAGTTGGAATTAAGAAACAGATCAGCCATGAGCTTATTGAATAGCGGAACATGCTCAAGGGGCTGAATGGTCTACTCGTGTTCCAATGTCCCAGAGTGACAACAACATCATCCATACCCATTGTATGCCTGCTCTACCTAAACATTGCCCACTCATCTGCAGGATAGCAAACTCAAGGCGAGCATTAGGTTTAATGGGGCCCCTATTACAATCTCCTAATCGGACAGATTGTAAATCCCTGTGCAACTATTCATGAGAAATGCTAATACTGGCTTCACAGCCTTTGGCACAGGAAGTTGCTGCAGATAGCCTTGAATCACCATTTGTTCCATAGTAGTCTGCAAAACGTTGATGCTGTTATGTATTTGTATAATAAGTTAATGATGTGATGACATGATGACATCATGCTGTAAATAATCACTTCCTTGAACTCGCCGTGTTTGGTGTCCATCTTGTCTGTTCGTGCCACCCAAATATATCACAGAAAATGGCGACAAGAATGGGTTAAAAGTCTGTTGATATAGGGAGCAAACAACAGCAGGCACTGCAGTAAACAAGATTAGCCAGCTTCTGATGACTTACCTGCTTGGATGGCAGAGATTTTGGTTGGATTGTACAAAGCCTGAGCCTCGAGCTGTTTCGTCAGTTGACTGGAATGCCGCAGGGTCCTAGTGTGCATCAGATTCAAAGTGCTCATTTGGGTAAGAGAATATTTTCAACCACTGGCTAGACTGGTTTTAGGTATTACTATTATGGACAGACACAATCAAGTTTTTACTGGGTTACTGTGAATTTGCAAACAGGACAATATGGCTACACCTACGGGAAATATCGGAAGGCTAGGAACATATGAGAGGGCTCGAGAATCATTCAGTTCGTATATTGAAAGAGTGGACATGTTTTTCAGAACTAATAACATTTTTGAACTCAAAGGTAATAATAAAGAGGTCAAGACTCAGAATAAGGCAATTCTTGAGCACAAGAAAGGAATTTTGCTGACGGAAATTGGCTTGGAAGTACATGGCACGCCAACAAACCCTCTGTCTCCCAACAAGGCAAAAGATGGTGCCATTCAAAACAATCATCACCAAATTGGAGGAACATTTCAATCCTAAGCACTAGAGATAGTGGAAAACTACAAATTTGGAACCAGAAATCAGAAAAGTAGTGAAACAGTTGGTAAGTACATTGTGGCACTGAAGATTTATCACTACATTGCAACTTTGGCATATTCTTGGACGGTGCGTTATGAGACCGATTTGTGTGTGGATTGATAGATGAAAGAATCCAATCATAGTTACTGAACACACAAAATCTTATATTTGAGCTAGCGTGTGAGATTGCTCATTCTATAGGGATGGCATCAAAAAAGGTTTGGGAATTTCATCCTACTGTCCACTGTCAGAAGGCTTCTACCAAGCCTAAAGTGGAGAGACCTAGCCAGAAGAGTGCTGGTGATAGCTGTTTAGTGTCTTATTATCACTGTAAGAGCAACCACACAGCACAAGCATGTCAGTATAGCAATGTCAAATGCTTTAATTGCCAAAAGAAAGGCCAGAGTGCCTAAGCGGAGAGGAGCTATGGCACAGAACAGTATTTCTCTCAGGATAAACACACACATGGGGTTATACTCCTACACAAAGCTGCCCTATGGCGTGAAGTCTTTTCCAAAAATCTTCCAAGCTGCAATGGATAAGATTTTGCAAGGAGTGCAGTATTGCTTGTGTAATCAGGATGATGTGTTGATCAGACGAGAGGAAGAGAATTTTCAAGTGTTGGCTGAAGTGTTAAAAAGGCTCAATGATCACAATGTGAAGTTGAAAAAGGACAAGGGTGCTTTTGTGCAATCTGAGATAATGTACTTTGGCCTGAAAAGCAATGAAAAAGCACAAAAGCCAGTGAAAGAGAAGATAAAGGCTATAGATAATGCCCCAAAAACAAAAGATGTGCCTGAGCTTAGATCTTTTCTAAGCATGGTTCAATACTACTCACGATTTCTGCCTGAGCTTGCAAGGGTGTTAGCTCCATTTCATGTTGAAGAAAGATATGAAATGGGAATGGTCTAAAGCACAACAAGCTGCTTATGATACATGTAAAAGAAGCTTGACCAGTGGATCACATGATCCTAGCAAGGGATGAACTAAAACATGAGCACGATCCGCTTGATCCATGAGCTCATGTCAGAGTTTGAACCAGTTCAGTCTTCAGTGAAAAGGAACAAGATCTTCTCTAAGTTCTGCAGTTACATTAAATGGAAGGAGTTGTAGGGTGAGCAGCCTCTCAAAGTGTAAAGAAAAGCAGTAAGGAGGTGAAGCAAAGTTTCCTGCTGCCTAACGCTCAACAATTGAAGTATCCCAGAAAATGACAGATTGGCAGAAGGCAATGGTATATGTCATGCCCTGAGGAGTGGAAACAATGAGAGATGCAAGTGGAATATTCTACCTAAGAACACCTGGTGAGGTCATTAAATTCCTACCTGCAGTGCAGTCAGTGTGGGGTATACACTGCTGGCATTTACATAGTTGCCAACTTCCTGCTAAACCTCTTCTACAACACTCCATTAACACAGCATCCATCTAAAGGAAAGAGGATATCCTTCCTGCCCCAATCCTAGTCCACCAAGTCCTCCACAGCCCTGTCCTGAAACTGTCGTGCTTTGCCATTTCTTCACTTGCCCCTTAGCACCTTGGCAAGATTGTTTCTATTCTTGTGCTAGGAAGAGTGCAATGACTACTTAAATAGCTGCAGGCCTGCATTTTTCTGGCCCCGAAGAACAAAGTGCCAATCCCAGGTTATAGTTCCACCTACAACTCACCCATAATATGTAAATGAGACTGGTCCCAGAAACTCAGACTGGTGCTAATCTCATCACGTCTGACACCTTCTGGATCTAAAACAGAAAACTAATCTCAACTCCAGTGTAATAGGACAGTTCATTTCTCATTAGTTTACAACTCATTAGCCTAGAAATTACAATCAGCAGTCTTGTAAATGAATGCTTAAGACATTCGTATGACACAAAGTGCCAATCCCAGGTTATAGTTCCACCTACAACTCACCCATAATATGTAAATGAGACTGGTCCCAGAAACTCAGACTGGTGCTAATCTCATCACGTCTGACACCTTCTGGATCTAAAACAGAAAACTAATCTCAACTCCAGTGTAATAGGACAGTTCATTTCTCATTAGTTTACAACTCATTAGCCTAGAAATTACAATCAGCAGTCTTGTAAATGAATGCTTAAGACATTCGTATGACATGCCTTTGTCATTATTTCAAAGATTTTAAATAGTTTAAAGCCAACATTAATTACTGGACTATTATCTTCAGAAAAGCTCTGGAAAACACTGTATAAATTTAGAGTTTAGGAACAGTTAAACCATGCAGGGGAAGGGTGGGAGTGAGGTGGAATGATTACATTTGTGTTCTCTCTTCTACTTTGAGCATCAGTAAGTTACAGTAGGCTTTTCATCCATCATCGGGTGATCATATAGGCAGAGACAAAACATTATTTTTGAAAAGATTTGGATTAAGTGTTTGAAAAGGAGGAATATATAACAGACTATGGAGCAGGAGCAGGGAAATGAGATTAAATAGATAGGTCCTGTTGAAGAGTTTGCAACAGAAAAAGTGCAATGAGCCAAAAGGCCTGCTTTTATGCTGTAAATTCTCAAATTCCATGAGAGCTTGGTCAGACTTTGGAAACTTTGTCAAACTGCTTGCATGAGAAAAGGAGTTGGAAAGAAGCCCATACTGTACCTGATTTAAATAACTCCATGTCAACAATGCAGAGGCGTTTTTAAACAGCTGAAATCTGCAACACTACAAATATGAAATCTGAAGTGGACATTTAGCTGAATAGCAAAGTGTTGGCTGGATTTAAAAAGCTATCACGATGTTAATGAATCATTGCGGTTACCATGATTCTTTATGACGGGTTCTGTCTGTTAAGGATTTGACGTCTAATGCGCTCTTAAGCGGAACAGGGTCCAAAAAAAATTACTGGGTAGTTCGGGTGATGGGGCCTTACTTCTGCATATGTTTGAAAGAGAAACATCTGGAGCTGGATTAATTCCTCACTGCACCACTCCCAATTAATATAATTGGGACAGACACCAAGCTGCTACTACCCATTAGATTGCCTAATGGAAAATAAGTTTCTGGGAAATTGGCAGGTAAATGCATTTAAAAGACGGGAAAATTCCTTCCATGGTAGCCTTGATAGATCATTGATTACTGCCATTTCCTACTCAGCCCCAGCACGCACATCTTTTTCCTCTGTAAGGGAAGAATTGACATAATTCATTGAACGTCTGACAAATGGCTTGAATTATCAGCAGTATTCAGTCAAGCACTTTACAGTTAATCATCACAGTACTACAGTTTATGATGCTCAAAAATAACATGCTTCTTATGATATTCCCTGTCGGCATATAGCACAGAAAGACCAAGGATTGAGCATTTCATTCTGCTTGGCTTGATCACCATCCAGATGGGCACACTTGAGCCTCAAGCCACGCAGGCCAAGTCCTTTTAAAAATAAATAAACTGTTGCAATAATTTTAAAGAAAAGAAAACACAAGTGTACATGCAGAGGATGTCAAGAGCACACAGCTGCATGGATTGAAAGAAAAACATTTTTAATCTAAAGATAAGTGTAGAATTGCATGTACATGGCAAATCTGCATTTGAATAGAAACTGAACCTGAATTGAGAAAAAATTGTCAAGAGGTTGGATTATCCTGTTCCTGTTATTAAACTTTCTTAAATTTAGGCTAACTTGTTTTTTTGCGTGCATGTTTTAGGTACAGTAGAATTCATAATTTATTTGTTTGTTGTTCTTTTGCATATTTCTTTGCAGTGGTTTACTGCATATCCTTGCAGCAGAATAGTAACCTGCCCATTGTAAGTATTGGAATGGTTGAAATATTGCAGGCCCACGTTTTTAATCAGAGTGTTTTTTCAGTTAAGGAGATGCATAATCTGTACTGATGAACAGAAGTCCAAACTCCATCAATCATAAAGCCACAGCACTGTTACCATGTGCAGGTCAAAACACACACACACATCAAAAAGAACAAATGACCTCATCTTTTTGGGGGTTTGTTCTAGTACTTCTGTAGCTGTCACTTTTTGTTGTTTACTTGAAATGACTTTCTATGGGCAAACATCTACTTAAATCAGGATGTTGTTTGACATGGTGAAGCTGTTTGAGCTTGGAGGGCTGCCTGTGGTGCAACTTAAACAGATCAGTCAGGAGTTCCTGCTTTTGTTTGGTAATCTTTTCCGTTGAACTCCAATGACAACAATTATTACAGCCTTTGCAATATGCCCGTAGCCAGTAATGACTTCTTTAACTTCTCATTCACATTCTGCAGAATGGAGGACATTAATGAAATTGATTGGTTCTTGCTTCCAGCAGCCCAGTATGATCTTTCCAACCATCTTAACCCTGTACGTACCAAGCCTCTGTAGCAATTTATCCAACTCTGATGTAAGGGTTGACTGGTACCTGGCAGCTGTTAATGCTATCAGTAAATTCTTTCAACTACTGCTGGCAGAATTCAACATTTTATAACAAGCAACAGCTCACTTTGGCACAGACAGTAAATTAAGACACCCAATCAGCACTGAGCTGCTCGCTGATTGTCTTACCGCCAGTACTAAATTCAGTTTAATGTCTCTCTCTGTAGAGTAGGGGTACGTGAGACTCAGTTGAGATTTTTCAGATCAGTTGGATCTGAAATGATCTCAACCCTTCACAGAGGACCATGATCCAAAGCATAGAACTTCTAAGTTGATGGTGGAACTGTCCAAGTAAAAGGTAGTTGACTGTCTCCTGTATTGCTAGTCCATTGGCTTTGGATTTCTTCCAACATTTCATGCAAACCCTGACTGTAGCAGCGAATTCCTGGTTGGACTTAATTTCTAGGACTCATACCCAGTACAACCACGAATAAATATTGCTTCATTTGCAGCATATGTGCTAAAGCCATTAAGAAAATGTAGGTAGATTTTACTGTTCGATTAGATCCTGTTAAGCATATGCAGGAGTTTGCGTAGAAATATGATGGTTCAATCAATTTACTCTACTACTTCAGTTGTCAGTCTCAGACGGTTTAATTTTATTTTAATGCTAAGTTTTTCTCTGTAACAGCTCTTGAAAGCAAACATAGCTTGGTATATTACATTCAAATAGTTTGCCATTCTATTTCATTTTTTGTGCTACCATATTCATTGTATTAGGATATTAGGGTCAACTTACATGGAATGCAGCAGTTCAAGAAGGCAGCTCACCACCACCTTCTCAAGAAATTGGCGGCCCATCTCACTGCTTAATGTTGATGCTTATGTTGACTACAAGATTCTGTCCAAAGATTTGGCCAGTCAGGTCAAGTCTGCTTTGAAGTTGGTGATTCACCCTGACCAGACCTGCACTGTACCCGGCAGGAAGATCTCTGATAGTCTCGCGCTACTCAAGGATACGATTCCCAATGTACAGGACAAGAGAGTGGACAACTGCCTCATCAGCTTGGAACAGGAGAAGGCTTTTGACAACATATCGCATACCTACATAATGGACGTGCTCTCCAAAATGGGGTTTGGGGATAGAATCTGCAATTGGATCAATTTGCAATTTGTGCTCTACACAAATATCAGTAGCGCAGTCTCAATCAGAAAATTTCCCGATCCAATCTGGAGTCAGACAGGGCTGTCCTCTCTCCCCTGTCTTGTATGTTTGCTGTATCGAACCCTTTGCTAAGTCCATTTGGAAGGATGCGGGCAGAAGAGGGGTGACAATCCCAGGCAGCAGATGCACTCAGGTAAAAGCCTCCCTGTACATGGACGACATCGTCGTCTTCTGCTTGGATCCGCTGTCCGTTCGCAGACTGATGAGCATCTACGACCAGTTCGAACTGACCTCGGGAGCCAAAGTTAACCATGGCAAGAGTGAGGCCATGTTCTTTGGGAACTGGGCCGACCGATCCTTCGTCCCCTTCACCGTCAGGTCAGACTACCTGAAGGTGTTGGGGATATGGTTCGGAAGGGTCAGGGCGTGTGCCAAAACCTGAAAGGTGCGAGTAGCCAGGATACACCACAAACTGAGCATGTGGGAGCAGCGATCTCTCTCCATTGTGGATAAGAACCTGGTCATCAGGTGCAAGGCACTTATTTTGTTGCTGTATGTGGTGCAGGTCTGGCCCATACCCCACTCCTGTGTCGTGGCAGTCACCCGAGCCATTTTCCGCTTTATCTGGAGATCCAAAATGGACCAGGTCTGGAGGGACATGATGTTCAAACCTCTGGATAAGGGCGGAAAAAATGTACCCAAAATCGCCCTCATCCTGATGACCACCTTTGTGTGTGGCTGCATCAAGCTGTGCGTAGAGTCCCAGTACGGAAACACCAAGTGTCACTACGTGCTGAGGTTCTATCTGTCCCCAGTGTTATGAAGGATGGGTCTGGTCACATTGCCGCGGAACGCTCCATCCAGTTGGACCGTGCCATACCACCTATCCTTCGTGGGAAACTTTCTGCGGGAAAACACCTTTGACCACCAATCCATCAGGCAGTGGTCTACATGGAATGTCCTCAAGCCCCTACGGGAAAAGGAGATTGTTGATCCTGTTGGATAGTTCCCCGAGCAGACTGCCAAAGTCATTTGGCAGAATGCCTCATCACCAGAACTTACAAACAAGCACCAAGACGTAGCTTGGCTGGTGGTGAGAAGGGCCCTTCCCGTCAGATCCTTCCTGCACGCCCGGAGTCTCGCCCCCTCCACACGCCACCCTTAAGGTGGCTGCGGTGGGGAAGAGACAGTTGCCCACCTCTTTCTGGAATGTGTCTTTGCAAAGCAGGTGTGGAAAGAGATGCAGTGGTTTTTGTCGAGGTTCATCCCGAGCAGCTCTGTAACACAGGAGTCTGTGCTCTCCGGGCTGTTCTCAGCGACGCACACCAAGATAAACATCAGCTGCTGCTGGAGGACTATCAATTCAGTGAAAGACGCTCTTTGGTCTGCCCAAGACTTGCTGGTCTTCCAGCGCAAAGAGTTGTCCACGACCGAGTGTTTCAGACTGACACATTCGAAGGTTCAGGACTACGTGCTGAGGGACGCACTAATGTTTGGGGCAGCCACCGGAAAGGCTCAATGGGGAAAGACCACTGTGTAAGGTCCCCCCACCAAGCTGAACTGAGGGGCTGGACCCATGGGAAACCCCTTGGGCTGTATACACCAAATATGGGTTTGCTGAAAAATGTACATGGCATGTCAAATGGAATGGAAAGGTTGTGAGACAACTCACTCCTGTATCGAAGAAAACTGATTTCCTTTGCACTTTTTGGAATGTCAACTTGGTGCTGTTTTGAACTGTTTTGTAATGCATTTTTTACAGATTTTTATGAATAAAGTATATTTTTGAGGAAAAAAAATTTGGGATGGGCAACAAATTCTGTCCTAGCCAGTGATTCTCACATCCCATGAAGGAATTAAAAAAAACTTTTGATGTCTTAAACTGCTTGGATTTGGACTTTAACTGATAAAACAGAAGAAAATGGGAGTAGTACATGGGAATTTCATTTTTTGGCTGAATTGTGCTCAGATCAGACATATGTTTACATTTACTGTGATATTTTCTTATTTTCCTTCCATACTTTTGCAAGTTACTTTCTCCTGCCAAATCCCCTGCTCCCCACTCAATCAGAAGGAGACCATTCAGCCCATCATTTCCATGCCAGTTCTCTGCAAAAGCAACTCAGCTAGTCCCTTTCCCCAGCCTTTTCCCTGTAGCCTAGGAATTTTTATTTCTCTTTAGATAATTATCCAGTTCTCTTGTGAAGGCCTCGATTGAATCTGCCTCCACCACACTCTCAGGCAGTTCATTCCAGATCCTAATCACTCACTCTGTAAAAAAGTATTTTCTCATGTCGCCAATGCTTCTTTTGCCAACCACCTTAAATCACTGCCCTCTGGTTCTCGACCATTCTGCCAATGGGAACTGTTTTCCCCCTCTTGATTTTGATCTCCTCTATCAAATCTCTCTCAATCCCTTCTCCAAGGAGAACAGCTCAGCTTCCCCAATCAATGCACATAACTGAAGTTCCTCATTCTTGGAACCATTCTCATGAATCTTTTCTGCATCAACTCTAATGTCGTCACATCCTTCCTAAAGTGTTTGTCACAATACACCAGCTGAGGCTGAATCAGTGTTTTAGAAAGGTTCACCATAACTTCCTTGCTTTTGTACTCTATGCCCCGATTTGTAAAACCCAGGATCCTGTACGCTTAATTAAGCACTTTCTCAACCTGTCCTGCCACCTTCAATGATTTGTGCACATATACCAGGTCCCTATGCTCCTGCATCCCCTTTAGAATTATACCGTTTATTTTATATTGCCTTTCCCCATTTTTCCTACCACAATGAATCATTTCACACTTCTCCACTTTAAATTTAATTTACCACTTGTCTGCCCATTCACCAGCCTCTGTCCTCTTGAAGTTTATCACTATCATCCTCACAGTTCACAATACTTCCAAATTTTGAAAATGTGCCCTGTATCCCCAAGTCTAGGCATTAATATATATCGAGAAAAGCAGGGGTCCTACTACCACCGACCCCTGGGGAACACCGGTACATACCTTCCTCCAGTCCAAAAAACAACTGTTCAACACTAAGCTGTTTCCTGTCACTCAGCCAAATTTGTATCCATGCTGCTACTGTTCCCTTTATTCCATGGGCTTTAGCTTTGCTGAGAAGCCTGTTATGTGGCACTTTATCAAATGCCTTTTGGAAGTCCATGTACACCACATCAATCACATTGCCCTCATCAAAAAACAAAAGCACGTTAGTTAAACACAATTTGCCCTTAATAAATCCATGATGGCTTTCCTTAATCTGTCCAAGTGACTATTAATTTTATTCTGAATTATCACTTCTAAAAGTTTTCCCATCACCGAGGTTAAACTGACTGGCCTGTAGTTGCTGAGCTTATCCTTACACCCTTTTTTGAACAAAGGTCTAACATCAAATTCACCTTTTCACTGTCAGCAGGTAGGACAAGTGCTTTTGTCTGCATCCATGCTCTGACCATCTAATTAAAAAAAGGTCAGAAACCTAGACAAGAGTCAATACCCATTAAGGAAACCACCACAAGAAATTTTTAAAAATATATAAGACAAGGTGATTCCGGATATATCAAGCAAGCGATGTCATGATTGGGTTTTTAAATTCTGTGGATTCCAGCAGTGAGACAGGACTGAGGGTGGTAAGGAGTCCACAGCTGAGGTCCTAGGAGCTGCATAAGAATGGAGAAAGTTTTCTTCACTGTTTGCAATTTAGTCAAGACTGTTCTGAATTTGATTGAGATGGAAATAAGAAACTGACTTGGGCTATGCTGAAAGAAAGAAGTATGAATGAATGGGAACTGGGTTGCATAGCAATAAAAATTGCTAACACCCATTTTACAATGTCCCACAAAGTCCAAGTCTACCACTATAATTCTTTGAATTATTCTAATCAAAGTTACCATGACCCTGATATTAGACTGCATTGTGAATTGGACTCTGTCTATATTGGGTTCCATACAGCTACTAAACCCATGAGAACCTGACTGGCTATACGGCAAAGCAGAACAATGCAGACACCAGAAATACAGCTTCAGTGGGCGGCACAGTGGCGCAGTGGTTCGCACCGCAGCCTCACAGCTCCAGCGACCCGGGTTCAATTCCGGGTACTGCCTGTGTTGAGTTTGCAAGTTCTCCCTGTGTCTATGTGGGTTTCCTCCGGGTGCTCCGGTTTCCTCCCACATGCCAAAGACTTGCAGGTTGATAGGTAAATTGGCCATTATAAATTGCCCCTAGTATAGGTAGGTGGTAGGGAAAATATAGGGACAGGTGGGGATGTGGTAGGAATATGGAATTAGTGTAGGATTAGTAAAAATGGGTGGTTGATGGTCGGCACAGACTCGGTGGACCGAAGGGCATGTTTCAGTGCTGTATCTCTAAACTAAACTAAACTAAACTAAAAGCCCAATGACTCTGGTACAATGGACTGTGTTATCATAACATCCAGCTGGTACTATATAAAACATTTGTGTGTTATTAGCTATGGCTACAGCGAATAACTTTTATCTCCCAGGATCTACACAGGGGTTTGCCATTATGCATCAACATTGTGGGCAAGGTGAAATACTCAAACATAATGGCATTGCGGCAGCTGTCAGGATGAACGTCACATGAATTTGTCATAAGTATTAAGAGACTATGGCATTAAGGAGCCGTAGCAAAACTGGAGTCAATGGGAATCAGGGGGAAAACTGTCTCCTGGTTGGAATCATACCTAGAACAAAGGAAGATGGTTGCGGTTGTTGGAGGTCAATCATCTGAGCTCCAGGACATCACTGCAGGAGTTCCTCAGGGTAGTGTCCTAGGCCCAAACATCTTCAGCTGCTTCATCAATGATCTTCCTTCAATCATAAGGTCAGAAGTGGGGATGTTCGCTGATGACTGCACAATGTTCCGTATCATTCATGACTCCTCAGATACTGAAGCAGTCCGTGTAGAAATGCAACAAGACCTGGACAATATCCAGGCTTGAGCTGATAAGTGGCAAGTGACATTCGCGCCACACAAGTTCCAGGCAATGACCATCTCCAACAAGAGATAATCTAACCAGCTCCCCTTGACATTCAACGGCATTATGATCACTGAATTCCCCATAATCAACATCCTGGGTGTTACCATTGACCAGAAACTGAACTGGACTAGCCATATAAATACTGTAGCTACAACAGCAGGTCAGAGGCTAGGAATCCTGTGACGAGTAACTCACCTCCTGACTCCCCAAAGCCTGTCCGCCATCTACAAGACACAAGTCAGGAGTGTGATGGAATACTCTTAACTTGCCTGGATGGGTACAGCTCCAACAACACTCAAGAAGCTCGACACCATCCAGGACAACGCAACCCGCTTGATTGACACCCCATCCACAAACATTCACTCCCTCCACCACCGATGCACAGTGTGTACCATCTGCAAGATGCTCTGTAAAGGAATCCTGCAACTCTTGAGAAGAAACCCTGTATTTCAAAGGTGGCATTTTCCTATTGCCTCCTGTCTCTGAGTGTAGTTCCTGTTGCCTCCTGTGTTTCAAGAAATCCTGAAATCTGAAGAAATCTTCTACTGCTATCCTGCAGTTGTAAGACCTAAGCAGACCAGTTGCTACACCCCTGATGGAAGACCTTATATGAAGCCTGCTGCAGTTGAATTTCCATGAATGCATACCTATCACATCCAAAAACCAGTGACCCAGGAAAAAAAGGATTTTGGTTTACAACAGTTTCATAGGAATAAAAGGAATAATAAAATTAGATTGTTCATCAACCTCGCCTGGAAAGACTTTGAGTGGCATCCAACTATTTGACTCTGGGTCACCTCACCAAACCGAAGAATTCCAACCAGAACATGACAAACTAAATTACTTTATTATTCCTTTTATTCCTATGAAACAGTTTTAAACCAAAATCCTTTTTTACCTGGGTAACTGGTTTTTGGATGTATGTTTGTGTGCATGAGGGCGAGGGAGAATAAGGAGTTTTAAAATCTTTTCATGTATAGATTTACTTTATTGTTGGTTAAGACTTAGTGTTATCATAAATAGTTAATCTTGTGGTTGATTAAAGAAACCTGGTTGGTGTGCTTTACTCTGGGGGACAAATTGAGTATCTAATTGGCTGTTCTTCAGTAAGTGGGAAAGTTTATTGATATGCTATGGCCCGTGGAGAAATGAGACTAAATTAATAGTGCACTCCTCCTGTCACGGTCGTAATAATGATTACCAATTCTGTGAGTGTTTAACCCTTTGTGTGCTTTGATCATAAAAAGAACCAATCGGATGGGTTTTCTTGAGTTTAAACAAGAAAGAGGTTAGTTTATTGTACTTAAAACTAAAACCTGATCTAAATAAAATAATAAAATACACTCCAACTTTCACACACACACACACACACACACACACAAATAGGTTACAGAATGGTGAAGAATAGATTGGTTGGATTAGAGTCCAGAACAATAAAAAAAATGGGTAAACAGTCTGTGGAGTCTGGTAATTCAGTTGTCTTCTGGCTGATCTCAGTAATTCTGAAGTTTCTGGCTGGTAGATGTAGCCAACTGGTTCAGGGTTTTCTTGGAGACAGTGATGCAGATGGTTTTCTTCCCAGGGTCTCTCTGCAGCATTGATAGGCTTGGATGCTTGCAGCCAGCAGACAGGGTTTGAACTTGCAAGGTTGCCTGGAGAGAGAGAGATCGACCCCTCTTGGGTCCTTCACTGGTCAATCAGTGGTGCTTGTCTGTAGAGAGAAGGAGCAGCTAGTTTCACACAAATGGAGAGTCTGTCACATGATAGCCCAGTGTATTCTCTCTTTTGCAATTTACTTAGATAAGGTCTAAGAATTCCAGTCTCTCTCATGGTTCCATTGTTTCAGTGATTACACTTTGAGTGGTTGGTCTCCACCAGTGTTAATGTTCCAAGATTGTCTTTAATGTCTTGTTAATGAAGGCAAGGCAGGTAGCCCATTCAAAATTCTCAGGCCATTGTTCTGATTGGAGATTTACCAGACCTACGTCTCCACCTTGAAACATTGGAATGTAGGGTATTTAGACGCAAATTGTGGTTCCCATTTTAGCTAGTAGCAGTGATCTTTTGTCAGTTCTTTTTCTCCTATTTTATTAAAGTTTAATTCAAGTTTCTAACAATGAATTAAAAAATCATCACGTGTTCATGACAAAGTGCATATCCAAGTGTGATGAGAGTTTCTGCTTCTACCACCCTTTCAGGCAATCAGTTCCAGAATCCCACCACCATCGGGGTGAAAACATTTCTCCTCAACTTCCCTCTAATCCTTCTGTCAAATACTTTAAATATATGCCCCCTGGTTACTGACCTCTCTGCTAAGGGAAATAGGTCCTTCCTACTCTATCTAGACCCCTCATAATTTTATATATCTTAATTATCTCCCCTCAGCCTCTTCTGTTCCAAAGAAATCAACCCCAGCCTCTCCATTCTTTTCTCATAGCAAAAATTCTCAATTCCTGGCAACATCCTTGTAAATCTCCTTTGCAAACCTTTTAATCAAGCACTTTAGTGTGATCACATCCTTCCTGTAATGTGGTGACCAGAACTGTGTGCAGTACTCTATCTACCTTTTCTGCTACCTTCAGGGATCTGTGGATGTGCAGTCCAAGGTCCCTTTGCTCCTCTACACTCCTCATTACTCTACCATTTAATGTGTATTCCCTTGCTTTGTTTGCCTACCCCACTTCAATGAACTGAATTCCATTTGCCACTTTTCTGCCCACCTGACCAGTCCATTGATATCTTTCTGCAATCTACAGTTTTCCTCCTCACTATCAGCCACATGTCAATTTTTATATCATCTGCAAACTTTTAAGCAAGCCCCCTACATTTAAGTCTAAATCATTTACCACAAAAAGGAAGGAACCCATACTGAGCCATGCAGAACACCACTGCAAGCAGCCCTCCAGTCACAAAGACACCCGTTGACAATTATCGTTTGCTTCCTGCCACTGAGCCAATTTGGATTCAACTTGTCACTTTCCCCTGGATCCCATGAGCTTCTACTTTTCTCACGATTCTGCGATGTTGGAACTTATCAAAAGACTTGCTAAAATCCATGTAGACTACATAAAAGCTCTACCCTCATCGACTCTCCATGAGACCGCCTCAAAAAATTCAATCAAGTTTGTCAAACATGACCTTTCCTTAAACAACAAATCACTGCTGACTGTTCTTGATTAATCCATGCCTTTCTAAATGATGATTTATACTGTCCCTAAGAAACTTTTTCCAATAACGTACCCTCCACCGAGGTTAGGCTGACTGATCCATAATTACTCAGTCTATCCATTCCTCCCTTTTACAACAACACTACAACTTTAACGATCCTCTAGCACCACTGTTGTAGCCAGAGAGGATTGGAAAGTGATGGTCAGAGCCTTCGTTAATTCCTCCCTTGCTTTCTTAGCAGCCTGGAATACATTTCAACTAGACCTGGCAATTTATCTACTTTCAGAGATGCTAAACCCCTTTATATTTCCACTGTCATTGTGTTTATCCCAGCCAACATTTTACACTCATTATCATTAACTGCAATGTCTGTATCACCCCCCGCTTTAGTGAAAAGACACAAACTATTCATTAATAACCATGCCCATGTCCTCCACCTCCACATACAGCCGACTTTTTGGTCTCTAATAGGCCGTACTCTTCCATTAGTTATCCTCTTGCTCATTAGGTACTTATAAAACGTCTTTGGGTTTTCCTTGAATTTTACTTGCCAATATTTTTTCACGCTGGCTCTTTGATATCCTAAATTCCTTTTTAGTTTCACCCTGCACTTTCTATACTCTTCGAGGCTTTCAGCAGTACTGAACTGTCGATATCTGACATAAGCTTCCCTTTCTTTGCCTTATTCTACCCTGTATGCTCTTTGTCATCCAGGACAGTCTAGATTTGGGAGTCCCACTCTTCAGGCTGGATTTTGTTCTCCCCAGGCATCGGGTTCCGTGGCGGGGGGTGGAGGGACCTCAAATTGCCTCTGGGAGAGGGCTGCCACGCACCCTGACGCTGGGAGGGCCCGGCCCAATATTACCGGCAGTGGTGAGGCCTCGTGGCGGCCCCCGATGAGGCCTCGTGGCAGTCCACCCATCGCTCAGTGATGGGACCCCCATTTGAATATATAAATACATTTAAATGAATGAATAAATGATACTTACGCCACCGTCTGATGTCCCGCTGCAATCTTCAGGCCACTGGCCGGCACTCACGCGCCTTCGGATCCCCGCCCGGTCAAACAAGGTGCTACACTGGTGGGGAGGGGGGAGAAGGTAAGTTTATCAGTGCAGGAGGCAGGGGGAGCAGGGCCAAAGTAACAACATGGGTGTAGGAGATGGTGGGAAGGGTTAGAGTTTAAAGTTTATGCTGTTTGTGGGGAGAAGGTCAGATGGAGAATGTAAGTGTTTTTGGGGTGGGTGGGTGGGAGAGGGGCATAAGAAATGTATTTTTTAATTCTTATTAACTTTATCTTTAAATATTTAAATCTCCCAGTAGGCCTGAAAGCCCTTTAAAAATGATGTCAGTGCCTGGTCACAGGCAGCTAACGTCATTGCCGGGGACAAACAGCCAGGCCTCTCCATGTGATCGGGTGGGGGGGTGGGGGTTGCTGGCCGGGACAGTCCATTCCGGCTATTTACACGAGCCGCCACACAGAAGATTGTGGTGGCTCCGTGACAAGCGGGCTGCCGTTTTTTTTCTGTGGGAACAGAATTGTTCTGAACCCTCTCTGTCTCCTCCTTAAATTCCTCCCAATGCTCTAACACTGATTTACCTTCAAGTAGCTATTTCCTGTCCATTTTTGCTAAATCACATCTCAGTTTCGTGTTGCAGGAGGGTTGCGCTGTATCCTTGTCAGCTGCTGTGAATCAATGAGCAAGCATTTCCTCGGAGTTTGAAGCAACATTCTCTTCACGGTGCACACTTCTGGGCCAGTAGGTGGCAGTGGCAGTGGAGAGCACCATGTTGGGCAGTTTTCAGTGCCCTGAAGTCCCGTCAAGAACTGGAGCAGTGTCTTTGGCGGGCTCAGGCATGGAGCCAGAGCACCATGGGCAGCAGGGAGAAGCATAGACAGGAGAAGAAAGAGCTGGAAGGAGTGACCTAAGGCCCCAGAGATCAAGAAGCCCTGAGATGCTGAAGAGACCTCTGGTGATCTGGATATCAAGGTGATCTGTGGCTCTAGCTTCAAGTGGAACTAGCAACAGGAGGGTCACTAGCACACCTGCTCTCAACTTTGTTCTTGCGGTGCTTCAAGCCCAGTATTTAACTCTAAAACCCCCTTGCGAAGAGTAGGAATAAGAGGTCCAGAGAGAAAGGTTCAGGATCACAAACCTGCACTCCTGCTGAAGTGAGACATTCCAGCATCCCATTGTTGAACCGACAAGTCTGAAACACTGCTGATTTGGCATGGATTTTATTTTCCTGCCATCGGCAGCGGCGGGCAAAAAAATGGCGGCCTGCATGTGCGGGCCACATGACGCCATGATCTAGTGTGTGGCAGCTTATTATAATATGCAGGGCCTGTTTCTACGCTGGCGCCACTTTTAAAGGGCTGCCAGGCTTGCGTTGACAGATGACAGTAGACCCTGTTCCCCATCCCCAACCAACTACACCAAAAATAAATGTTCGACCCATTTTCATCCCCCCCTCCCCAATACACTGAAACTGCAGAGTTGACCCCTGCTCCCCACAACTGCACCAAGTGCAGAGGTCACCCCTTCCTCACCCACCTACATTAAAATGCAGCATTGACCCCGTTCCCCACCCCACCCCACAACTACACTAAAAATGCTGTGAACCCCCTGTTCCCCACATCAGTGGCGCCAGCTGTCTCTGGATGGGAAAGTGAAGGCGCGTGAGTGCCATCCGTCGCACTGAAGATCCGGATCCAATGGTAAGATCGTGGGGAATTGGATTCAAATATATGTATAGAGTTTATTTAAATATTTAAAATCGGGTCCCGTCGCCAAGCGACGGGGGGGTCGCCAGGAAACCTTGCAGCTGCCAGGAAGGTCGGGCCCAGCAATCCCGGTGTCAGGCTCGGTGGTGGGTATCTGCCAGTGCGATTGTTCGGCAACACCCCGACCCCCACCCCCGCCCCACCACCACCATGGAGCCCGACATCAGGAGCTGAACAAAATTCAGCCCAAAGAGTTAAACTCTCATCGGTTCTCCTGCTTCGGGGTGACGAGCAATAGTTGCCCACTGTAAGACTTTGTTTCTTTAAAACAAGTTTTTTTCTTCATGAGTCTACTTTCATGTTTGGTGCCAGTGGAATAAAGAGAAACTGAGCTGGAACTTTCACGTGTTCAGCGTGCCTGCATTTTTACATTAGTAAAATTGTCCTTTCTACAAGTTAAAACTTTTACTCTTGATCTATCTTTGTCCTTTTCCACATCTAACCGAATTACTGTCACTACCACCAAAATGCTCTCTCACTGATACCCCTTGCAGTCTGATAATTTAGCAACAGTGGAGGTGTCTTGAGAGGTGGTGGTGAGGTAAAGATGGGTATTATCAGCATACATGTAAAACCTAATATGTTTTTGGATGATGTCACTGAGGGGCACCATGTAGATGAGAAATGGGTTGGTGCTAGGCAAAGATCCTATGGGGACGTCAGAGGTAACAGTGCAGGAACAGGAAGTGAAGCCATAGCAGGTGATACTCTGGCTACGATTATTTGAACTAGACTGTTTTCAAGCTTGGTGTCATATTTGATTCTGAGATGAATTTCCGAACACGTATCTACGCCATCACTAAGACCACATATTTCCACCTCCATAACATCGCCCGATTCTGCCCCTGCCTCAGCTTATCTGCTGCTGAAACCCTCATCCATACCTTTGTTACCTGTAGACTTAGCTATTCCAATGCTCTCCTGGCCGACTTCCCACATTCTACCCTCTGTAAACTTGACGTCATTCAAAACTCTGCTGTCGATATCCTTACTCGTGCCAAGTCCCATTCACCCAGCACCCCTGTGCTCGTGAACCTATATTGGCTCCCAGTTAAGCAATGCCTTGATTTTAAAATTCTCATGCTTGTTTTCAAATTCCTCCATGGCCTCAGCCCTCCCCATCTCTGTAATCTCCTCCGGCCCCTCAACCCTCCGAAATATCTGCGCTCATCTAATTCTGGCCCCTTGAGCATCGTAATTTTAACTGCTCCACCACTGATGGCCATGTCTTCAGCTGGCTTGGCCCTAAGCTTTCGAATTCTGTTCCTAAACTTCTGCACCTCTCTAACTCTCTTTCCTCCTTTAAAACGCTCCTTAAAACCTACCTCTTTGACCAAGCCTTTGGCCATCTACCCCAACATCACCTATTGTGGTTCAGTGTCAAATTTTGCTTTATAACATTCCTGTGAAGCACTCTGGAATGTTTTATTACATTAAAGGTGCTACAGAAATACAAGTTATTGCTGTTGTTGGTTGTGGGATCACTTCGCTTTTTTCATAGCATATTGCTTCTGCTGTTTAAGCATGTATGTAATCCTGTGTTGTATTTTCACCAGGTTGGTAGCTCATATTTCGGTATGCCTAGTGCTGCTCCTGGCATGTTGTTAAGTTAGTCACTGAACCAGTTGAGATTTTACAACTATCCAATAGCTTCATCGTCACTATTACTGATACTAGCTTTTTATACCAGATGTATTTAATTAACTCAATTTCAATTCACAACTTCCATGGTGGAATTTGAACTCACGTCTCCCAAGTTTTAGTACAGGTCTCTGGATTAGTAGTCCGACAACATTCCTGACTAGTCTGTGATCCCTCTGGTGCTACTGTTCTTTTTCCTCAAAAATGAAAGGGGATTTTTTTTATTCGTTCGTGGGATTTGGGCATCGCTGACAAGGCCAGCATTTATTGCCCATCCCGAATTGCCCTTGAGAAGGTGGTGGTGAGCTTCCTTCTTGAACCGCTGCAGTCCATATGGGGTAGGTACACCCACAGTGCTGTTAGGAAGGGAGTTCCAGGATTTTGACCCAGCGACAGTGAAGGAACGGCGATGTGGTTCCAAGTCAGGATGGTGTGTGGCTTGGAGGGGAACTTACAGGTGGTGGTGTTCCCATGCATCTGCTGCCCTTGTCCTTCTAGGTGGTAGAGGTCACGGGTTTGGAAGGTACTGTCTAAGGATTTCTTATGGGAAACTCAATATGACTTCATTTATGGAACTGGGGTGGCTGGGTATCCTCTTTGTTCCACAGCAAAGACTTTCTTTTTACAAAAAATATTTTATTACTTACCTTACATTGATAACCTTGGGAGGTGCTGAGAAATCCTACCTGGGGCAGGCTCAGAGCAGTCAAATTTTTCAAAGGGGTACTTTAAAAGGTGTTAAGCTCCTATTTAAGAGGCTCTGTTTTAAACATCCACTGGGGATGCCTCCAAAACAAGGTCCTACGACTGAAGCAGTTGGATCAAACCAGTGCATATTAGGCATAGGCTAACACAATGCTACACTGATATGCTTTGCATCAGTTTTACACCCAAATTCTATCTCAATTTATTTCTGGAGAGAGAAGGGATATAGGATGATGATTAAAAACTGAATAGGTAACTTTGAAATCAATCAAAAATATCACAGTTATTGTCAAGACGACATTAATACCCTCAGACAGGATGATTCCAGGCAATATAATTTTCAGTAGATGATCCCTGAATATATTTAACTCTTAGTGCACCACAGAGCAGTTAACCCATCCTATGGTAATTAGATTCTACCAATGCACAAAAACCATTGCCCCAATATTTATGGGGAGACAGGGAGACGCTAAGTGGCCGAAGAACCTGATGAGGCCGGGACTTGGATATCCAGTGGATTTAAAGGCAGCACCTCATTATCATTCTTTTGTTCTATTTCCTGTCCAGCAGCTGGCCAAATTGGTAGCAGGTTGCACCTTGGGCCCTGTCCCTAACAACTGGGAGGGCAGAAAAGTCAGCAATTGGGGAGGTGGGATGAGGGGGCTGGGGGGAAGAGAGAGGCTGCAATTGGCGGGTGGAGGCGGGGAACAGCAATCGGGGCAGCAGGGGGTGAGGTTAGTGATCAGGAGCAGAGAAGGGAGAGGCCATGGCGGGCTGGGGAAGGCTGAAGGTTTCCTTAAGGGACCAGTGGGAGTACGATAAAGAAGTACGAAAAAGGCACTTGGTTTGTGGAGCTGGCCATTCCCATGTCGCTTTCATTGCCGGTTTTTACGACCCCTGGGAAATCTGTGTAGCAATGGTAAATTTTAAATCGGACTCTCAATTATGCTACGGGAGCCTGATTTAAATATGTTAATTAAGTCCCCTCCCCTCCGAGATGGAACTCAGATGGTCCAAATTCTGCTGCTGTAAAAATGGTCACAGGTGCGGAACTGTGCGCAGCACACTGGGGACACATTCCCCTTACTGAAGTGCTTAGTCTCCTCTTCCATCCATCTGACGTCATGCAGTGGGGGTGGTAATATTGATGCCCATGTGACTATAGAATCTTAATTTCTAGGCCTTGGTTGGCTGAAAAAAAATAGCTTTAAAAATATATTTCGATGCAAAATGTTTTAAAAATCTTTAAAATAGTTTTGAGTTGTTTATATGTGCCTTGTATAGTTAATATAATAGTAATAAAGATATGCTTGACATTTGAGAGTTACCATAAAATATTTTTTATTTGCTTTCCACACCATAGTGTGTCAGCTGGAAACTTTACAAATTGTCAGCCGTTGAGATTGGAATTTACCTGGGTCTGTTGGAACGGTAAGGAATTAAAATAGCAATCAATATGGAGGCAGAGGGCTGATGATGTAATGACAGGTATGGAGGCCTAAGGCCTACACACGTTACGATGGGCTCAGCTGAGCCCAATGTTGCCATAGCACACTGGGAGCCTGCAGACAAACTGCGCACTAGGCTTATTAGAGCTACAATGAATACTCATAATAAAGGTACCTCTCTATAATTAAACTGGAGTTCCTAAGCTCCAGTCATTGAAAGTCTTGTGTGATCACCGTTAAGAATGATGTCCCTTTAAGATCTTAGGATGCGAATGAGCTAAGTACCAGGACATAGTCAAGTGACCACATCCCAGAGGCACTCTGCAACTGTAACACCCAGAGTAAGGTTCTGTAAATAGTTTGCTACGTACTGTGTAATAGTTTAGCTGTAATAAATCTGTTTTGGGATCTATGACCAATTGGACTCCATGCATCTCATTTATGTTGCATCAGACAACATAAAATAACTCATTACAGAAAGTCCTTTGCCTTGGGCACCCAAGGAGGCATAAAATGGGGCTGTTACCTTGCCCTATAAGAAGAAATAAAGAACTTGAATTTACATAATGTCTTTCACTACCTCTGTATGTCTCAAAGCTGATTTACAGCCAATTAAGTACTTTTGAAGTGTATTCACTGTTGTAATGGAGGAAGTGTGGCAGCCAATATACATCCAGCAAGGGCTCCAAATAATTGACCAAATGACTAGAGAATCTGTTTGAGGGATATTGCTTAAGGGATAAATATTAGCCAGGACACTGGGGTAAAACCCCTGCTCTTCTTCAAATTAATACCATAGGATCTTTTACATCAGCGTGAGAGGAAAATCAAGGCCTCAGTTTAACATCTCATCTGAGATGTGACAGTTGTGGGCAAACAATGAAGGGTCAATGGAATTGTTTTCCTACCAGGTGACGTGGAGGATATAAACATATGAACATATGAATTTGGAGCAGGAGTAGGCCACTCGGACCTTCGAGCCTGCTCTGCCATTCAATAAGTTCAAGGCTGAACTGATTTCTCCACATTTCCACCGACCACCAATAACCTTCCACCCCAGTTACAGTGGAGCACTTCCTCAGTGTAGTGACAGCTAGTTTATGTTTGCAAATCACTGGAGTGAGACTTGAACCCACTACCTTTTGACTGACAGGTGAGTGTGACACCTTTCCTTAGGGACATACAGCTTGCCTCTTCTTTGGAATTCTGACCCTCTGAGGCTGAAGTGCTCCACTGCCACCACCAACATCCTCCCTGCTACCAAATAGGAAAACAATTCCGCCGGCAGCCCTTCACTGTTTGCCCACAATTGCAAACCCAATGCTCCTGGCACTTCCCCCATCACATGCAAAGTGCCCAGAAAAATAATGAAATGATTTGACTTGGCACCAGCATCACATACGTGCAGTGTCCTCTAGGACAACACTATCAGCTCTAGAATGCCTCTTTTCACACACATGCCCCACCATACATTTTAAGGTCACAGCCTCAAAGTATCTAGTTGCAATAGGTTAGAAAATTTCCTTCATCCCTGGGATCTGGGTTCAAAATTAGCTCAGAATGATGCAACAGTGCAGTTGTACGGCCAGTTCCACATTGATGAAGATTGGTTTCTGGCTCTACCATAATAAGTGACCATAATTCCATAAGTTTTAAGGTACTTGTGGATAAGGATAAGAGTAGTCCTCGGGTGAAGGTGCGAAATTGGGGGAAGGCTAATTATAACAATATTAGGCAGGAACTGAAGAATTTAGATTGGGGGCAGCTGTTTGAGGGTAAATCAACATCTGACATGTGGGAGTCGTTCAAACGTCAGCTGATTAGAATCCAGGACCAGCATGTTACTGTGAGGAAGAAAGACAAGTTTGGCAAGTTTCGGGAAGCTTGGATAACTCGGGATCCTGTGAGCCTAGTCAAAAAGAAAAAGGAAGAAATTGCAAGGGCTGGAAGGCAAGGAACAGACGAAGCACTTGAGGAATATAAAGACAGTAGGAAGGAACTTAAGCAAGGAGTTAGGAGAGCTAAAAGGGGTCATGAAAAGTCATTGGCAAACAGGATTAAGGAAAATCCCAAGGCTTTTTAGCTTTTTATACATATATAAAGAGCAAGAGGGTAACCAGGGAAAGGGTTGGCCCACTCAAGGACAGAGATGGGAATCTATGTGTGGAGCCAGAGGAAATGGGCGAGGTGCTAAATGAGTACTTTGCATCAGTATTCACCAAAGAGAAGGACTTGGTGATGATGAGCCTAGGGAAGGAAGTGCAGATAGTCTCAGTCATCTCATTATCAAAAAGGAGGAGGTGTTGGGTGTCTTGCAAAGCATTAAGGTAGATAAGTCCCCAGGGCCTGATGGGATCTACCCTAGAATACTGAGGGAGGCAAGGGATGAAATTGCTGGGGCCTTGACAGAAATCTTTGCATCCTCATTGGCTACAGGTGAGGTCCCAGAGGACTGGAGAATAGCCAATGTTGTTCCTTTGTTTAAGAAGGGTGGCAAGGATAATCCAGGAAATTATAGGCCGGTGAGCCTGACGTCAGTGGTAGGGAAATTATTAGAGAGGATTATTCGGGACAGGATTTACTCCCATTTGGAAACAAACGAACCTATTAGCGAGAGATAGCATGGTTTTGTGAAGGGGAGGTCGTGTCTTACCAATTTGATTGAGTTTTTTGAGGAAGTGACAAAGATGATTGATGAAGGAAGGGCAGTGGATGTTGCCTATATGAACTTTAGTAAAGCCTTTGACAAGGTCCCGCATGGCAGACTGGTACAAAAGGTGAAGTCACACGGGATCAGAGGTGAGCTGGCAAGATGGATACAGAACTGGCTCGGTCATAGAAGACAGAGGGTATCAGTGGATGGGTGTTTTTCTGAATGGAGGGATGTGACTAGTGGTGTTCCGCAGGGATCAGTGCTGCGACCTTTGCTGTTTGTAGTATATATAAATGATTTGGAGGAAAATGTAGCTGGTCTGATTAGTAAGTTTGCGGACGACACAAAGGTTGGTGGAGTTGCGGATAATGATGAGGATTGTCAGAGGATACAGCAGGCTATAGATCGGTTGGAGACTTGGGCGGAGAAATGGCAGATGGAGTTTAATCCGGACAAATGTGAGGTAATGCATTTTGGAAGGTCTAATGCAGGTGGGAGGTATACAGTAAATGGCAGAACCCTTAGGAGTATTGACAGGCAGAAAGATCTGGGCGTACAGGTCCACAGGTCACTGAAAGTGGCAACGCAGGTGGATAAGGTAGTCAAGAAGGCATACGGCATGCTTGCCTTCATCGGTCGGGGCATAGAGTATAAAAATTGGCAAGTCATGTTGCAGCTGTACAGAACCTTAGTTAGGCCACACTGGAACGACGGAGGTGGAGGGGCGACATGATAGAGGTTTACAAAGTTATAAGCGGCATGGACAGAGTGGATAGTCAGAAGCTTTTTCCCAGGGTGGAAGAGTCAGTTACTAGGGGACATAGGTTTAAGGTGCGAGGGGCAAAGTTTAGAGGGGATGTGCGAGGCAAGTTTTTTACACAGAAGGTGGTGAGTGCCTGGAACTTGCTGCCAGGGGAGGTGGTGGAAGCAGATACGATAGCGACGTTTAAGAGACATCTTGACAAATACATGAATAGGAAGGGAATAGAGGGATATGGGCCCCGGAAGTGCAGAAGGTGTTAGTTTAGGCAGGCATCAAGATCGGCGCAGGCTTGGAGGGCCGAATGGCCTGTTCCTGTGCTGTACTGTTCTTTGTTCTTTGTACTAATGCTAAACACTGTGGGACCATTTCAATTTTGGATTTATACACTGGGACATAGGGTTCCCAATTGGGAGGGATGTCCCAAGCCCACAAGGAGGCTGCCAGGTTTTACTGGGCGGCCTCCTGTGGAACCTCAGCCGCCCGCCGGCCGGTGGTACAATACCAGTGGTGGCAGGAGGAGGCCCTTAAGTGTCAGTTAATTGGCCACTTAAGGGCCTTGATTGGCCTGCAGCGGGCATGCCGATTCTCACCACCGCTACCCTTCATAAAATTGCAGCAGGAAGGCATCGGGAACGGCAACCCCACCTCCCACTCAATCAACTGTGATAGAAATTGATGCTTTTTGTCCCCTCGTTACTTCTGTAAATAAACAGCACATGCTGCAGTCAGTCACAATCCATTATCGGAAAGGCTCCTGAAATAAGCGTGAAGCCCCCGATTAGCACAGGCAACTCACCGAACACCTGTTTCAGGTAGGTGTCCTGGATGACTCCAGGATGCTCTAACTAATATGGTGTGCAGCTCAGACCCAGTGTGGAAAGAACATTGCATATGCCATATTGGACCCTCAGTGCCTGTTTTTCACCCAATCCAATCAGATTATGTATCTTAACATCTAAAGGTTTCCAAATGGCGTTTGCCCACACAAATACCACAGCCACTTACATTTTACTTCAAAGGCATCAATCAGCATGTCTGTAATGACAAAGGTGACAAAATTACCCACAAACAGAATTACACCTAAGCAGAATGATGTCAAGACCTATAGACAATGCATTTGAAATTATATTTGCATCCCTTGAAAAATAAGCTAACAGTGCATGCCTTGTACCCTGTGTATTATGACCTGCAAGAAAAAAATGCAATCAATAATCCAACATGGACAGAAAATGCTTTCATTCATGTCACAGAAATCCTCTCCCAGAGGCTGTCTCTTGCTGGTTTGAATTGCACCAGCTGCAGTATAACTCTGATCGAGTGGGAAGCAGCATTTTAAAAGCACCAGACTGTTGCACCGCTTGAGATTTGTTAAAACTTTTAATGGGATCTTTTTACGTTCCCAGCAGATGTCTCCTGATTGTAAAAATTGGACACCAGAAGGGAAGAGTCCTTTATATGTACCGAAACACATAGGCGCATAGCTCCAGTGGCTTACCTTCGGCGATGCACAATGAGCAGTAAAACTGTGCATTATACTCCACATGTCAGTCTGAGACCAGTAGTTGCAATCTAACTGCAGCCAAAGACTTATTTTCCTATCAATATAATAATAAAACTTATAGATAATGCAATCAGTATTAGGCCAGCAACTAGTGGCCAAATGATCCACAGCATAAATCTGCCCTTAGTTTGAAACAAATTGGGACTAAATTGTTCAATTTTTTTAATTTTATTTAGAGATGCAGCACTGAAACAGGCCCTTTGGCCCACCGAGTCTGTGCTGACCAACAACCACCCATTTATACTAATCCTACATTAATCCCATATTCTCTACCACATCCCCACCATTCTCCTACCACTTACACTAGGGGCAATTTACAATGGCCAATTTACCTATCAACCTGCAAGTCTTTTGGAGGTGGGAGGAAACCGGAGCACCCGGCGGAAACCCACACAGACACAGGGAGAACTTGCAAACTCCGCACAGGCAGTACCCAGAACTGAACCCGGGTCACTGGAGCTGTGAGGCTGCGGTGCTAACCACTGCACCACTGTGCCTCCCAGTCCAGTGAGAATTGGGGGCATGCGAGGCAAGATGTGGGGGAATAAATCAAAAGTGGTGCACATTCCAAACCTTAACAATTATTGATAACTACTATCACAGAGAGCACTGACCTCTCCTATTAAAGGCCGCAAGGCAAAAGACAGCTGACTGCAACAAGAACTTGCTTTAATTTTCAGGTATTGTCATGTTAGAGTCATTCAAAGTACGTGTAACTAAAACAGGCTGGCAAGCTGTTGAACAACAAATGGACACTGAATAACTAAAGAAGTGAATCCATAGACATTTGGGATACAATGTAGGTGGAAACTGCTGGAACAAGGCTGGTCAGTCTTAAATTTGATGGCACCACTTGACAAACTAAAATCTGCTCAAAGTTCGTCTTTATTTCTTTTAGATTGGTGACAGTACTATTAAACAGTAACATTCAAAACATACGTTCAAAGGTGGGTATGAGTAATGAGGCAGATGGACAGAGTTCAGTTGAAGTAATAAATGACAGGATTTCTTTGACAGAAACAGAATCTAATTCTGATTTATTTATATTAAATACGTGACAATACTCTTACAATCATTTCAAAGTTCTTTCGTCATTTACATTTTGAAGGAATTTTGTGATTTAATACTAAAGTAATTTTGATGCACAGCTTCAATCCTTATCCGTACTGTGCTGATCTGTGATCATCTTAGAACAGGTCTACATTCAAGGTCAATTGATATATTGAAGCTAGTCACTAAAACACTGCTGGATAGCAATCTGGTACATCATAATCACTGATGTATGTGAAAGAGGTAGCAAATTAAAATGAAACTGAGGCAGGGGCTGGACATTCCAACATAAGAACCTATGAGAATATTTCCACTGTGTACATTCATGGAAATCAATTAGCAGCCAGTTATATGCTGCTTGTGAATTCAGCCACAATCATTACAATTAGGTGAAAATAGAAGCTCAATTACCAGGAAAAAAATAAATTTAACTGAATTGTGCTTTCTCAGCCCTATTTTTTCTGATTCAACCTTTTTAGGTTGGGATGAGCTAACTGGAAGAAAATTAAGTGCACGGTTCAGAAAATCATTATACTATTACAGACCTCAAAGCCAGTGCAATGAGTGCAATCTCTTATTTGAAGATTTAATGTTTAGGAATTTAGAGCTAATCTACAAGTGTTAAAATAATGGTAATTGGAAACTGGAGCAGTTGTTAGATAATCCTGTAATAGGTCTAGGGGGGTTGTGCTTCGTAGTCATGTTGAAGCTATTGTAGCTTGCACAACTTTTTGTTTCCCCTCCTTTCCCCTCTGAAGGTATGCTTCCGAAGCCACCGGCTGTCATCCAGTACCTCATTCAAGTGGCCATTTTTCATGGTTGAGTATGTGTTTTGGTAGGCTATTTGAGAATGGGGCAGTATTGCAGACAAACGGATCCTGACCTCACCCTACATTTAACAGCACGGTCACTGAGTAGTGAGATGGATGGGGAATCCTGGCTGATATTTTTTTTCCCTCTCCTTCTCCCAGTGTCATTGAAGCTGGTTGAGATCAGCTACCTCACCACGAACGGAACATCAAAACGTGTGCTTTGCGACTCCGTATGATGTAATTCCACTTTACATAACTAGACGAGCAATCGCACGTTACCTTGAAGAACTTAAAATCCTACAAAATATGGAGTTGTTTTAGTTGTAATCAAATTTGATGGCAAGCTATTGTGATATGATCCAAACACACTGTAGGAAAGAAGAGTACAATCCCCCTATGGAGCTTCCGAAGAAGGGTCACTGACCCGAAACGTTAACTCTGCTTTTCTCTCCACAGATGCTGCCAGACCTGCTGAGTATTTCCAACATTTCTTGTTTTTAATTAAAGAAGAATGAAGCATATGCACTAATTGTATCTTCCTTCCGAGTACTGCTGCAATAATTTCAACATCAAGAGCAAGATTTTAATTCACTCAGAGAAAACAGTGAGAATGGAAAAAATATTTAAGAACAGGAAATGGCTATTAGAACCAATACCTCATCCATTTTTATTGTCAACAGTATTACCTGCCATCTCCCCATGCCTATCAATCTCTGCCGAGAAACACATCCACCTTCAATCCATTTATACTATTCTGAGTCCACAATTGTGAAACTACTTCACATGTCAACTGCAGCTTAGTGGTAGCATTCTGAGTCACAAGGTTGTGAATTCAAGTTCCACTCCAGAGACTTGAGCATAAAATTCTAGGCTGACACTTAAATGGAGTAGTATGGGAATGCTGCACTGTTAGAGGACAAATATTTTGTATCAGACGCTAAACCAAGGCTCTGTCTGACCTCTCAGGTCAACATTAAAGATCCCACAGTATTATTTTGAACAGGAGCAGAGGATTTCTGCCCAGTGTGCTGGCCCAACATTTACTCATCAACCAACATGACTAAACCAGCTTATCACATTATCTTATTGCTGTCTGTGGGGCCTTGCAATGTACAAATTGGTGACTACAACTGGAGAGTAACTTGATTTAGCAATTCAGGTTATGCCAAAAAATAACTGCTTTCAATCTCAAGACCTGTGAGGTTTTCCAGTTTTCCTTTTGAACAAGTTTCTGACTTTGAGATTTAGATTTTTTTTTCTGGTAGTGCATGCATTGAGCAATTTATGACCAAGCAAATTTATAACCAATATTCTATATGTAGCACTAAATATTATCAGAAATTCAGCATTGTGGATGATATAAGATGAGCAAGAAAAATAGGCACAGAGTTAAAGGAACTTGTTGTTTTCAAAGACCAAATAATAAAATGATTCCCTCTGCATAGGTTAGTGTTGCAGTTTATGTGAAGCATTTCTGTCAGGTGTCCAATTCACCACAGACTACTGTTAAGTGATGCACACTATAATAAAGAAGATTCAACACCTCAAATAAGTCAATCTAAATGCATAGTTCACTCCATGCATAAAGCCAGCTTTGCCTCAGGCTTCCTTAAATGGCCACTAAAAGAAAAAGGCTAGAAACAAGCAGCAGATTAGTCAGCCTCTCTCGCCACAGCTTGGAGACACATAGCACATCACAACCACAGACGCTCATTGATCTGTTCGTCTTTCCCGCAGATCTCTGCATTTGTACTATTTTCCATTTGATTAAAGGGCCACTGTTAATTAACAAGCCAAAACAAATCTGTATATAAAAAAAGAAAATGAGCAACCTCAGGGGTTTCATACAGGTCACATTATCTTACATCATTTCCACAATGAAAATATAAAGGGATGATTTTCTCTCTGCTTCTATTTGCAGCAAAATCATAACAAATTCTTTATAAGTTGATTCTGATCAATTCGTTGAAAGGAACTGTCCATGATTGAGTTTTGTAACGGGACAGTCACAGACTTATACTGTGGAATCCCATCACTATAAAGTAGGAAATTCTATTGGTTTCATAGATGAAAATAACTTTCCCACTGTACCAGGTCTCTGGAATCACAGTGCCATATTCACAGACAGCCCTATTTGCATCTGGGCTCAAGTGTTCAGGAATGGCATCTCAGCACCCTCACAGCATACTTGCTGCCTGGATTTGACATAGTATCTTAAATGGTTAAAACATGAAAAGATCAAGCCAACTTCTACCACTTAAACCAAAAGAGGAATAATTTATTATTAATATAATTATTATATTATAATATTATTATAATTTATTTATTATATTGAGTCTGTATTCATTGGAGTTTAGAAGGATGAGAGGTGATCTTACTGAAGCATATAAGATCCTGAGGGGACTTGACAGGGTGAATGTTGAAAGGATGTTTCCCCTTGTGGTAGAGACTAAAACTAGGGGGCAAAGTTTAAAAATAAGGGGTCTCCCATTTAAGACAAAGATGAGGAGAATTTTTTTCCCGCAGAGGGTCATGAGCCTGTGGAACTCTCTTGCCCGGAAAGTGGTGGAGGCAGGGTCATTAAATGTTTTTAAGGCAGAGGTGGACAGATTCTTGACAAACAAGGGAGTCAAAGGGGGTAGGCAGGAAAGTTATGTTGAATCCACAAACCGATCAGCCATGATCTTATAGAATGGAAGAGCAGGCTAGAGGGGCCAACTAGCCTACTCCTGCTCCTAGTTCGTATGTTCATATGTAAAAATATGAGATTTGCACAGAACAAATTGTTTATAAGGTCAACAAATGAATTATTGCTCTGTATATTCCAATCAAGAGGAAGGTTGGATGGTGGGAAGTACATACAGACACAGACACAACACACACAATGGAATTGTGGAAGGGATTATTTTCCTACATAGCATTTAGACGACAAAAGGGTTTCCATGGCAATAAGATTTAGTGTAGAAGTCCTGTAGTGCTCCATAGCAATAAGAAAATGAAACTTTTGCCAGCAGAAATAGGCAAGTGTTAAAAAGTAGCATTTAATGGAGTAGTGTTCTGAATGCCAATATCTTAGGGCAAATGAGATTGGTTCATGCCATTGATCTTCAAGTACTTTTTGTATTTTGACCGTACCATTCTGGAGGGGCGCCACACATCTTCCTCACAGATAGGGCAGGAAATCGGAATGAGGATCTTTTATATATATATATGGAGTACCACACTCTCACACATCACAGTGAAGGATTTCAGAGGGCCCGTTGGTGGGAGCAGGTTTCTCAGCCTTTCAGGCCTGGATTGTATGTGGTGCAGGGTAAGCAAGATAAAGGAAAGGAACATAGGCACAGGAGTAGGTCATTCAGCCCCTCAATCCTGTTCCAGCATTCAATCATAACACAATGATCTGTATCTTAACTTCTTACACCTGTCTTGGTTCCCTCTCCCTTAATACCCTTGCCTAACAAAAATCCATTAATGTCAGTATTGAAATTTTCAACTGACCTAACTCCAGCAGCTTTTTGGGGGAGAATCACAGATTTCCACCATCCTTTGTGTGAAAAAGTGCTTCCTGATGTCACCCCTGAAAGGCCTAGCTCTAATTTTAAGATTATGCCCACATGTTCTGGGCTCCCCACCATTGGAAATAGTTTCTCTCTACCTACTCTATCAACACCTTTAATTATCTTCAACACCTAATTTAGTTCATCCATAATCTTCGATTAAAGAAAAAAATACAAGATGCACTTTGACCCTCAACTAAAAGAAAGATAAATGAAAGCACTGTTTGATATTGAAGGTTGACTTTAAACACAAGGAAATCATTTCAGCTATTTTAAAGGGCGGGATTGATTACGGTCTGGTAAGTGGGTGTGAAAGCATTTCTGTGCTTTGTGACTCAGACAGTTAATGTTACATATTTTTCTTCTATTTTTTGCAACCACTTGAGAGCTAAGTTCTGGTGTTTCCCATTTAAGCTTGGCAGGACACAGTCACAGTGGAAGTCACTATAACGTGTAACAGTCACTTCTTGTCCTGTCCGGTCAGTAGGTGGTATGCATGCCTTTCTACCTACCCAGGCTGCAGCAGGGAACATGTGGTGAAGTCATCACTCACAATGCATTTGCAGGGAACTTCCAGCTTTAGATCAAACCCCTCCTTCAAAGAGTGGAGATAGTGGATTGAACCATAGCCAGACATCTCGGTCATGGAAGGGGTTTCACTTTACGTAATTGGAAGGAAATGAAGGAGAGATGTTGGTGGGAAGATATTATCCTAATCCTCCAGGGTGTTTGCTACACTGGAGCTTGGCAAACTCAGAGAAATGACAATTACTTTTATCACATGAGATTTAAAATCAGAAAATTATTTTTAATAAACAAAATAGATGGAATATATTTAAATGCGCACTTTGTTCCACCTTCTGGACACAGTGAAGCTAATTATCAAAGAGAAAAGCAAACGTGCTGACATTAATGCCTTGTAGGTCATTACGTTTTCCCAATTTTCTCTGCTGTTTTTCTGAGCACTGCATTCAGGGATCAGGAATGTGAGCTGATGTTTTCCTTGATAATTCAGCACAGACTAAGGCCTTGAACTTCTGCTGTGTGCATATTAATATTCAAATTTATTACATTCCTAAACAATTCCCCTATCTGCTATTTCAACAGAGGTAGTGACTCCTTATAATAGCAGGCAAATGAAATAGGCATTTGTATTCAAATCTTTGCACAGCTTAATTTTAAGACTCAAGGATCAAACCTGAGAGTTGCTGACGTGAAATGATTAGTACCGCACTGCATGGTGTATTTATCTTCTGAGCCTTTTGGGAAGCCTGTGAATCCATTTTTTTATAAGCAGATGCATTTGTATCACCATTTTTTAACTTATATTTTTGCGTTTTCCTGAAAATAGAGACATGTTGTCAAAGTTATTTGTCTTGTACTCATCAGGACAATTTGAAAGAATACCAATGTAAGGGAAAACAATAACTTTTTACTGTATGAGAAGAGAGTGCTGATTGGTTGGCAAGTGAACTCTGATTGATAGAGGTGTTGCCATGGAGAATGTACCAGTTTACAGTAACTGACAGTTAACTGCTAAGCTTTGTTTGAAATTTAAACCAGGCAGCTTGACGCTGATTGGTCAAGGCATTGCCCTGAAGAATGAACCAGCGAATGGCTGTCACTTATTTTGTTTAGCTGAAACAGGCACAATGTTTGTACATGTTCTTGTTGTCTGCAAAGAACAGGGCCCTGTGTATTAATATATGTAGCTTCAAGTACATGCAAATGCACCACACTGAGAGCCCTACTGACAATTTTAAATTGGTTGTCAGCATAATTTTTAGCACACGGAGGATTATTTAGCAAATGCTGTTCAATCGCGGAATCACATCTAATGTTGGACACTGTGTTTTGAGTTTTGCAAGCATGGGCTGGTTGGGTACAGCCTGCACCTTGCCTGTTGTGAACAGCAAAAGGGACATGTTGTTTGATACGATCCTCCAGTCTTTGGGACGTATGGCCTATTTACCTACCATCATACTGGCATTGAAATTCATATATCACATTACTCATTTGTGTGATAGGCAAGACATCTTTTTGGCTCGATGTCAGCATCCTGTTAGTAGCGAACACGGGCCTAAGGCCATCATTTTCAGCCCTGAAAAGTGCCCATTCTACTTCAAATTACCCTGGAAGAGTAATGTATCCCAATAATTTGAGCAACAGGTAAAGCTAGCTGTTTCACGCTACTACTATTCAGTAGCAACATGTGTGGTGCTCACCACTAACAGGATACTTACTGCCTCTCATGCATGCATATACACACAAATAGATACAATAGATACAGAGGAGGAGAAAGAATTAAGGTTGGGTTGAAGTAGAGTTTATAATAAATGGAATACAGATACGTTTATTAGTGTCCTTGCAGTAGTGTCCCTAATTGAAGTGTAGGTCTTGGAGTTCTCACTGGGGCCTGGTGCACAATTTCAGACTTACTTCTCTGGTACCAGAAGACTGAAGAGGTGCTTTGTCTGTAGTCTTGAAGTCTAAGCTGTCACCATGGGTTCCCTGGGACTTTGCTGGAGAGAGAGACAGGGGGGGGGGGGGGGGGCGGATTTTTCCTCTGTCAATCCAGTTACAGTCTTTTTCTTTCTGTGGGGCACAATTCAATTCTTACCAGCAGGTAGGTCATGTGACTATCTATTTGTTTGAAACAGCAACTTCTTGGAGGGTTGTTGGATTTCACGCCTCCCAGACATATTCAGTGAAGAATGTAATATTGTTTCTTACAAAGTCAAAAGCTGTCGGTGTTTATTTGATCATCAGTATTGACAAAACCTATCTCGCTAATTTTTTAAACAAGTTATTTGAAATGTCCAGTAAAAAAGTTTCAAGTAGTGTCCCATATGACAAAATTAATATGTTTCCATTTGGCAGGTGTGATTTTTGCCACATCCTCAATTCTGGCTTCTTGTTTGTCCCTCATTATCACTCCACCATAGGCATCCATGTCTTCAGCTACCTAGATCCAAAGCTCTGGAATTCTTTTGCTAAACCTGTCTGTCTCTCTACCTCTCTTTCCTCCTTTAAAGTACTCCTTAAAATCTAACCCTTTGGTCAACTTTATATCTCCTCTCTCAAGATAAGATCACCTTTATGGGGCTTAGTATCAAATTTTGTTTGATAACGCTCCTATGAAGCACCTTGGGACATTTTACTACATTAAAGGTGCTATATAAATGCAAGCTGCTGTTGTTATCTCACAAAAACACCTCATTCACAGGATGTAATGCTTTTAGTTTCATTGGGAGATGGAATGCATGCCAGGGTAATCAAATACTTCTCCAAACGAGACTCAGTTGCTAAAGTAAAAGCAAAATACTGCAGATGCTGGAAATCTGAAATAAAAACAGAAAATGCTGGAAATACTCAGCAGGTCAGGCAGCATCTGTGGAGAGAGAAATCCATCATCAGAATGATCGTCAAATCAAATACCTTGAATAGTTGCACACACCAGCAGCCATAGATGGCACACCTATCAGGTTACTAATATGGGGACCAACTTTCACCAACTCATGCAGATGGTGCCATGGAGTTTTTTTTCTCTCCACAGATGCTGCCTGACCTGCTGAATATTTCCACCATTTTCTATTTTGGCATAGAGGATCACCTGCTTTACAGTCACCTAACACATCATCACCTGCTTCAGTCACCAGGGAGTTGGGTGTTGGACTGCACAGTCACTTGCTTGCTTCTAAGGTTTCCTTTTGCTTCAACTTTGCTCATCATTTCTTCATCTGCTTCTCCTTTATTCTTAGCAAAGTTGCTAATAGGTGAGCCTTTCCTAAGTGGTAAGCATTTTTGTTTGCATATTCTGACACTTCCCTTCTAATCGTTGGAATCCCTTTAAATTTCACACAGATCATTTTCCACTCACATCATTTATTGCTCCTTCCACACGTCCAAATCAGTGCCTGAAGCTATGCCCAATTATGAAAAAAAAACTGACCAAGGACAATTGGTTGCAAACAGCACACTTCATTTCAGGCGAGCATACCAGCAGTGTCAAGCCTTTCAACTGTAAACTGCTCCCAGATCAGAAACACTAGTCTCCTTGGGGTATTAGAGTAGATTTTGACTTTGGGTGATAGCGTAAGATAGGTGATAGCAAATCATCAGCCTGTTTTACCTCTCTCCCTTTGATGGAACTAATAATCGAGAGAGATGTAAAATGGGCTATCGTACAAAGTCGACAATCTACCCCATAGTATGAACAATTATAGTGAATTGGGATGGAGTCAAGTGTGGTCTTATTGCTGTTGATATTTGTACTTACTCTTGCTTCATATTGTTATCATTCGAGGAGGTTGAGTGATGAAGGATTGTTTTGAGATCTGTTTGTCACTCCAGAGCCTCTATATTGCCTGGCAACACAGGTGACAATAGCTGTGCCTGACAACTTGATGCTGAACTCTGTCCGTTATCATTGAATTGAGATTACAATGCTGTTTCCTGTTAGCAGGGAAAAGTTACTGCAGTCTCATAGAAGAACCTTTCCACAGGAAAATAACATTTTATGCACATGAAGTGACATGATAAATAATGAGTGAAACATGTGGGATCTACTGCAATTTATGAAGATGCTCTGCTGTCAGATCTTTGGGTCAAAGGGATTGAATTTTATTAAAACTCTCTTCCTTTTATCACTCTAATTTTGAAGATCTTGAGCAATGTTTCCTTTCTGCTTGTCATCACTCATAGCATTAGTGTCATGCCTGTGTAACAGCAATGCTATTGAGTGACACACTAAAAAATAAAATACTTGAATCTCCTATTATAGACCATACAGAGTTTTCACACCATCCAGATCTGCTAGGAGTGCAGGAGTGGAGTACAGAATGCCAATTGTATATTTTTTAGAGTATCATTCAGACGATCTAACGGTGATGCCAAGGGGAGATCGAGGCATAGTGGTAACGTTACTGAACTAATAATCCATTGGTCCAGGCTAATGCTCTCAGGGCATGAGTTCAAATCCCACCACAGCAGCTGGTGGAATTTAAATCTGGAATTAATCTAAATTAATAAAAATCTGGAACTGAAAGCTAATCTTAGTAATGGTGACTTAAAATGATCATCGATTGGTCCAGCAGTTTACTCGAGGCATCAACGACTCAAGACTACCAAATTATTGTTCACACATAGCACATTTATTCAGCGTTACAAAATCTTATCTTCAACAGAGATTATACCCACGCGTCCACGTAAGCTAGGTTACTTAGGTTCATCCGAGATTTGGAACGGAGCGGATGATCAGTCCTTCCCTTCCGGTTCTCCAAGTAGCTGATCAGATTCCTTAGTCCTGAGATAGCTGTCCAGCACTTTGGAGCACACTTTCTTATACTTTGTTTCGTGCATGCTGCCTGCATGATCAGCTCGGGATGGGCCAGACCTGACTACCCGACGCACTGTGATTGGTCGGTCAACTGTTGCTAATGCCGCGGGCGTGTTGTGTCAGCCACAGTCGGTCAACCTTTCACCGGTTTTGACATCTGCTTGTTTTGGTAACCTCATCCCTCAAGTTTCAACCACATTGCAGCTAGTTCTCTGTTCTCCAGCCCTTGTCTGATAACAAGACATTACCACACTCCGCCAACCCCCCCACCCCCCCCAGTCTCCAAGCAACCAGCCCACATGGTGCGTCTGTTACAAACTTAGCTATAGTTTAGACATGCTCCATCATGACCTGGCAGGTGTTAGTACATCCACTTCCTCTTTATCAGTTCAGTTACGCCACATTGCTGCTTCAGTACATCCCACTTCCCTGCTGTGGACACGTATTTACCACTTTTAGCTGCATACACTACTTTCCCGCATACCAGGTTACATACAGTTCACAGGGTCGAGGGTGGTCGCCTACGTGTTCAAATCCCAGCACAGCAGCTGGTGGAATTTAAATTCAATTAATTAATAAAAATCTGGAACTGAAAGCTAATTTTCGTAATGGTGCCATGAAACAATCGCCGATTGTCATAAAAACCCATCTGGTTCACTAATGTCTTCAGGGAAGGAAATCTGATGTCCTTACCTGGTCTGGCCTACATGTGACTCCAGCTCCACAGCAATGTGGTTGACTCTTAACTGCCCTCTGAAATGGCCTAGCAAGCCACTAGGTGTCAAGGGCAATTAGGAATGGGCAACAAATACTGGCCTTGCCAAAGATGCCCACATACCATGAAAGAAAAAATGTAGGTCGGATATACTGGAGCAGCTTTAATGCATTGGTGCACAACAGGTTTTTAAAATAAAACAAAAGTCCTGGTCAGAGGAAAAATTAAGCAGCTTCTGTGCCATTTCCACAGAATATTTATTTTAGAAGTTCACATAATGCTCCTTACCTGGGGAGAGGGAGGAATGGCCAATCAGACTCCTCATGTTGTTTATTGTCATGGCACATAGTAGTGACAGCAGTTCTAAAGTACAACATAGATCTTTCCTCATGATGTGTAACTCCATATCTCAAATAAAATAGGCCTTTAACACCAGGATAGGGGCATCTCTCTAGTATGTTAAGAACACAGAGGCACCCATGAGAAAGTCTTCCCCTTTAATTTTTAATATAATAACAGGGAATTATTCCATATATTTAGGTATATGAGCTCTGCATATGTATCCAACTGATAGCTTCTGATAGCCAACTGATAGTTGTGTGAAGCTTCATACTATGTGCAAGTCATAGATGGATTATTGAACTACAATACCTTGTACCCATTACCATCTGTTTGGCTGACCATTATATCAATCACTGTTTTCAGTCTCTGTTCTGTGAGCAGTTTGTACTTTTATAAAAGAGAATATGATACTTTGTTTATTTTTGCAGGCATTGTTCATCTACATTGCTGCAGATCATTGGTTTCTATAATTGTTACACAGCAGGATGACAACAATAATAACAGTTTGTCTTTTAGAGCTTTTAATGTAAGAAAATGTTCCAAGGCACTTCACAGGGGCATTGTAAAACAAGATTTGGCGCTGAGACACATAATGAGATATTAGAGCAGATGGCCAAAAGCTTGGTCAAAGAGGTAGATTTTAAGGAGCATCTTAAAGCAAGTTAGGGAAGTGGAGAGGTTTAGGGAGGGAATTCCAGAGCTTAGGGCCTTGGCAGCTGAAGGCATGGTAACCAATAGTAGAATGATTAAAATTAGGGATGCTCAAAAAGCCAGAACTAGAGGAGCACATATATCTCGGAAGGTTGTAGGGCCGTAGGAGATTACAGAATAGGGAGGGATGAGACCATGGTTGGATTTAAAAACAAGAATGAGAATTTTAAAATCAAGGCATTGCTTAACCGGAACCAATGTAGATCAGTGGGCACAGGGGTGATGGGTGAACGGGACTTGGTGCAAGTTAGAAAAGGGCAGCAGAGTTTTGGATAAACTCAAGTTTATGGAGTGTGAAAAATGGGAGGCTGGCCAGGAGTTGGGATAGTCAAGTTTAACAAAGACACGGATGAGGGTTTCAGCAGCAAATGAGCTAAGGAAGAGACGAAGTCGGGTGATGTAGTGAAGGTGGAAATAGGCGGACAAAGTGATGGCGTGGGTATGTAGTCGTAAGTTCATCTCGGAGTCAAATATAACACCATGGTTGTGAACAGTCTGGTTTAGCTTCAGGCAGTTGTCAGGGAGAGCGATGGAGTTGATGGCTAGGGAAAGGAATTTATGGCAGTGATCAAAAACAATGGCTTCAGTCTTCCCAATATTCACTTGGAGGAAATTTCTGTTCATCCAGTACTGAATGCCTAATGACAATTTAAAGACAGTTGGGTGGTGGAGAGTGGTGATGGTGAGATAGAGTTGGGTGCAGTCAGCGTGCATGTGCAAACTGATGCAGTGTTTTTGGATGATGTCACCGAGGGAAGCATGTAGATGAGGGGACCAAAGATAGATCCTCGGGGGACATCAAAGGTAACGTTGCAGGAGCAGAAAGAGAGGCAATTACAGGTGATTCTTTGGCTACGACTAGATGAATCGTAGATTTGTAGAATCGTAGAATGAGGCTAGCTGAGTGCAATCCCAGCCAGCTCGATGATGATGGAGAGTCGTTGGAGGAGAATAGTTTGGTCAAACATGTCAAAGGCTGCAGACAAGTTTAAAAGGATGAAAAGAGATAGCTTTTCTTTGTTACAGCCACATAGGATGTAATTGCTACTCTGATAAGACACTTCCATACTGTGACAGGACAGAGGGATTCAAACACGGATTTCCAGGAAAGATGAGCATTGATCTGGGAGATATATATATTTTTTTGTTCATGGGATGTGGGCGTCGCTGGCCAGGCCAGCATTTATTGCCCATCCCTAATTGCCCTTGAGAAGGTGGTGGTTCAACTGAGTGGCTTGCTAGGCCATTTCAGAGGGCATGTAAGAGTTAACCACATTGCTGTGGATCTGGAGTCACATGTAGGACAGACCAGGTAAGGACAGCAGATTTCCTTCCCTAAAGGACATTAGTGAACCAGATGGGTTTTTATAACAATCGACAATGGTTTCATGGCCATCATTAGATTAGCTTTTAATTCCAGATTTATTAATTGAATTCAAATTCCACCTTCTGCTGTGGTGGGATTTGAACCAGTGTCCCCAGAGCAATACCCTGGGTCTCTGGGTTACTAGTCCAGTGACAATACCACGACGCCACCGCCTCCCCCTGTCAAGGGCTTTGGAGAGGAAAGGGAATTTTGGGCAGTAGTTTGCAAGAATGGAGAGGTCAAGCATTGTTGTTTTGAGGAGAGGTTTGCTGACACAAAGATTTAAAGGAGAGAGGACAGTACCTGAGGAGAGTGAACCAATAACAATATCAGCTAAAATGGAGGCCAGGGAGGGAAGTTGAGTGGTCAGCAGTTTAGTGTGAACAGGATCGAGGAAGCGGCGCATAGATCTTATGAACAAGATGAGCTCAGAGAGGGCATGGGGGAGATAGGTGAGAAACTAGAGAAAGATGCGAGTTTAGGGCTAGGGTGAGGTTGAACCTTAGAGGAAATTTGGTCAAGTGGGAGAGGGGAAGGGAGGGAAGTGGCAGAGGCAGCTGATCAGATGGTCTCAATCTTAATGACAAAGAAGTTGATGAGCTCCTCGCATTTATTATTAAAGGTGAGGGTGGAGGGGACAGGGGTTTCAGCAGATTGTTTGCAGCAGAGAAAAGAAGCCGAGTTATCTTTGCAATCCAGGATGATTCTGGAATAGTGAGAATTTTGTCAGATGAGAGCAGGACTTGATTGTGCTTTATGTGGTCCAACCAGACCTGGTGGTGAATGGCTTAACCAGGTGCCCACCATATTCATTCAAGTCTGTATCCCTTGGACATGGGAGCAGAGATGAGGGCTGTACCAGGGGGATCAGCTTGGGTGAGAGAGAGTACTGGTTTTAATGGGGACTTGATATCGAATGTGAAGCTGAGGGTGTGGTTTAGCAAATTGGTAGTTGCATAAATGTCATGATGAACTGAGGCCAAAGGCTAGACAGTTAAGATTTTGATCGTGCAATGGCAAGTGAATTGGGAGAGAATTTTTTTCCAGAAGTGGACACAAAAAGAAGGTTGGGATGTGGAAGGGGGGATATGGATAGAGAGCAATACAAGGGAGTGATCAGAGATGGCCTTATCTGTGATTCATATGCTGGAAGTGGTGAGGTCACATGAGATGGCAAGGGCAAGGGGGTCACATGACAACCCCTTTTAGAAGCAATTATATGTAGATCTTCGAGTTATTCGGTGGAAAAGTGAATTCTCTTGAGTGAACCTAGCCATACAAACCAGGAGGGTCTCAGATTCAGTCTCTGGTCTTTGCTGAATTTATTGATTTTGTCCAAGGCAGTAAGACATCAGCACCCTTAGGTTAATCAAAAAAAAATCAGCAACGATTCTAATTCCAAATCATTGACCAATGGCCCCCACTGCAAAGTGTGTGTGTTGATATCAGGTGAGAGACTCCACTAAGATGCCCCCCCCCACCCCCATGACCGAATTGCCTATCAGCACTCTATTAGCCTCGCACCTGAAGAATGGTTGAGTTACCAGGTACCAGCAGCCGTCCCATCTCTCAGCAGGCAGGAGCAGAGTGGAGAAAATTGGAAGAGAAATTTACAAATTATCTAAGTTATATTCACTTCCAAAAGAGAAATTCGTCATGATACTACTTGTATTTTTTCTGAAAACTGATGTCGTGTTGCCGCAAAGAGTTAAAAAAAAACTTCTTCCCTCACGCTGCTTTTGGTTTGATCTGTTGAAAGCCATTTTTAGCGTATGTTTATAATAGATCAGCCTAAACTGGTTTTTAAATTCTAGTGTGTACAACTCAATCTCCAGCCAAGTCATGTGCTACTCTCAGTGTCGCTCCTAAGTTTCCAGACTCGGATTGGCTGTCATTAACTCCCCCAGAGGTCCCCCCCACCCCACAACAGCACCGCGATCCAGAGTTCCTCTGAGAGTTCTCGACGGCATCTGCCTGCCTGTCTATGACTCTCACTGTTAGAATGGAATAACTTAAAAGAGCTTCAGCAGTGTTGTGTAGTCAGCTCGCAGAGGTTGTCAGTGGAAGTCTGTTCCTCCCTTTTTTTCAGACACCTCACCCCGAAAAGAAAGTAAAAGTCCCGAGGCAACAGTAAGGGCTGTCTCAAGTCTTTTCTCTTTTATAAAGCTGTAGTCCCTTCATCTACTGAGCAGGAAGAATATCACTGAAAGTTAAAGGGTATGTGGACTATGCTTATTTATGTTATCAGAGCGTTCTCCTCAGACTTGAGTGTTGGTGGCTGCTTTATTAAAATGAACTGGAGCAGCAGTGCTGTTTTGCTTGTACTTATTGTGCCCATGATGAAATCCTTTGTGAAAATTGGTGTTAAAGAGGGCTCACAGTGTCATGACATTAGTACCTATTGCTCCAAGGTTGTTTTGTGTTTCAGGAGAAAATGAAGTTAGAAGATGTAGGACCACAATAGTAGAGTTAGATGGGAGAGTTTTCAGGGTTTCTGATTTCTAAAGATATAATCAAACAACCTTAATTCTACTTTTTTTGCTCATACTTGTGCTGACGATTGTACTGTGTTGAATCCTGTCTATGTTTTTTTTTGTATTAAGGTGCTATTATGACAGTATTGTAGAAACAAGTTTAGTGCTGGGCTGTGTGAATAGTTTTTGGAGTCGATCTGACAATCTGATTTGAAGGCATTTCTATCCACATGCGTGGATATATTTATAAATGTGTTTCAAAGATTTTGAATTGGTGTCACCTCAAGCACAGATCTGCTTGCTAATACACATAATACCGTCCAGTCTGTTTTTGCTGTGTCACATTGAGAGCTATCTCTATTTGCACAGTACAGTTACAGCAACAACACGTAAACAAGTGTAGCTGATGTTCAGCAGCATCGAATAATAGGATAGTGAGCAGGATCCACATCACCAAAGTTTTTATTCCTCTACAGCCTGCAACATTCTGTGAATGTGCACAGTAATGTGTGCAGTTAAATTTTTTATATGTATATTTATAGAATAGTTGAACACCTAGTTACTAGACTGTAACTTAATCGAGGGGGTTCAGATGACATCATAAAAAGCAACAGTGTAGCCCAAGCAATTTATAAATGTTATCTGAAACCCTTACTTAAAGTATTAGTATTGGCCTTTACCTGATTCCCTGGTACTTAAAGGGGCATCGACTATATTTAAAAGTGTTTGGCAAACCTTTTCCCATTTGTTTAGAAACCCACATCAAAAGGCAGCGTTAGGACACTTGTCGGTGACATCAGTGTGATGAAAAGGGCACATACGCCTTCCGGCTCTTTTCATTCCTTGAACATTTTTTTCATGATGACAGGGCAGCTATGTGAAACATTACCTTCTATTATTTGTTGGAACTTCAATTTTCCCCCTTGCTTCTTATCGGAATGCCATTCACAGAAAGGTATTATATTGTATCATATTTTCATTCTTTTAAGTTTATTGAGAAAAAGATTTGCAGTACATTATGGGATAAGTTGCATGCATCATACATACAATAAAGGGCCATCTGAAGATTTCTGAGATTTACCTTCATATTAATTTCATCAGTGTTTATTTTTTATCTGCGCCAAACTTTCCTGTCTGGCTCATTAACCATGTACCAAGATCTACACTGTTAATTCTAAAATGTAAGCTTGTTCAGGATGCTTCAATTGCCGGGGATGTTGGGCTTGGGTTGCAATCTGTTTTGCCATATGCGATGTATCTATTGGTGCCACATACTTGTGTCTGTCTGCTGAAGCTGGTGGTTGTAATGGTGTGTGAAGAACATGTGAGGAGGGAGTTAGTTACTGCATGTGGGGGGTGCTGCTAGCTGAGCTCCAAAGGTCATAGTAATTAGATTCTGTTGAATCTCTGAGGAAATGCCTGAGAGGAATTAATTACATATTGTAGTTATAAGAAAACAGTTCCATAGGGAGAGTGCCTGTTATGATTAATAACTCTGGGACAATTCTGTTCACATTACTGTGCTGGCTTGGTGCAGAGCTGGTACAGAATGCAGAGAGCTTCTGTTGTGAAATTCTGTAGCCCCACTGCCTGTGACCAGCGCCTGCTTATTCTTGTTTAATTTAAATACTTTGAGATTTATTTGAAGGGAAAAAACTTAAAGACGTTATAAAACTAAATGTCCTATAGGCAGGGTAATCAAGTCTCGGCAGGACCATACTTGCATCAGGGAAGTTTTAACTTTGGCGCCTTAGGGGACAATGTAACAAAAATACTAGGCAAGGTCCAGTAATTGGACTCTGTCAAACAATCGCTCTGCAGCATAATTTCTCATGCTGGATTTATCCTTGGAATTTGTGATAAGGGTTGCGAAAGGGTTAGTATGAAAATGACGACAGTGAATTTTACAAAAGTAATGTGGAAAGAGGGGTCGGTTAGCTCAATTGGCTAGAAGGCTAAAGTATGATGCAGAATAACACCAACAGCGTGGTTCAATCCCAGTACCAGCTGAGGTATTTCTTAGGGCCATCTCCTCGCCTTGTCCCATAGTGATATCATGGCTTGAGCCATGATTAGCAACAATCAAACAATGCGGATACTACATAGAGAGAGAATGAGAAAAGAAGTTGAGAAGATTTGAAGTAAGAAACAGAAAATGCTGGAAACATGTAGAATTTACAGCACAGAAACAGACCATTCAGCCCACAGGTCGATGCTGGTGTCTAGGCTCTGCACAAACCTCCTCGCACCATGTTTCATCTCACCCCAGGCAGCATTTGCAGAGACAACAGACAGATTGATGTTTATGGGTGAGGACCCTTTGTCAAAAACTGTGAAAACGTCAGAGAATGTGAGCTTGGGTCTGTGCGAGAATGACTCTCCAGCTTTACTGGAGTCACCTAATGTATATTTATGGAAGAACAAGTAAAAGGACCGTAGCAATTACATTTCAGGGAAATCTAATTGAATATTAGGTGCCTGGAAGAGTCCTCATTTATAAAGTTGACTTACAGCCAAAATGTGCCAGAAGTTGAAGAAACGATGGCTCCTTGTGTCAGTCTGAGACCCAAGTTAAATCCAGCCATGGCCCTCATTTAAATATTACCAGCTCTCTCTCTCACACACACACCTGACCAGCAGGTTGGATCTGGGGAAGGGAGCAATGTGCAGAGGTCCACAAAGCTGCTGACAGTGGACTGAAGTCATTTTGTGAGCTAAGGGGAAGCTCTCTCTCTCTCTTTTGCTTCTCCTGGGCCAATTAAAAACATTAAAATTGCTTCAGTCTTTTTTTTGAGCAGCATCCAGTCGTACCTTTTAAAAAAAAAAAGTCATTAGGCCGCTCAATGCCTAGTACAAGTCGGCTGAGCGAGCACAGTGCAAGCTCTGCCCATACGTACCTGAGTTTTATTCAGCATCTTAAAACCGGTGTAGGACCCTAATTTTTATCTTTAAGCAGCCGTATGCCTGTTTTAAGCAGATGGGCTAATCTACTATTTACAGGTCTGCCTGAATATCGTAATGCAGGTCTTTGATAGAAATGGCTGGTCCAGGGTGAAATTCCTTCCCAAATGTGTCCAGTTTGGGCCACTGCGCATACGAAAAGACAAAATAAACAACAACAACTTTTATTTGTATAGTACTTTTAACGTAATAAAACATCCCACGGTGCTTCACAGAAGCAATATAAAACAATATGACACCAAGGCACATGAGGAGATATTAGGTGAGATGACCAAAAGCTTGGTCAAAGAGGTAGGTTTTAATGAGTATCTTTAAAAAGGAAAGCGAGGTGGAGAGGTGTAGGGAAGGAATTCTAGAGCTGAGGGCCTAGGCAACTGAATGTGCGGCCACCAATAGTACAGCAATTAAAATCAGGGTGCTGAAGAGGCCAGAATTAGAGGAGCGCAGATATCTTGGAGGGTTTTAGATCTGGAGGGGATTACAGAGATAGGGAGGTGCAAGGCCATGGAGGTATTTGAAAACAGGATGAGAATTTTAAAATCGAGACATTGCATGACTGGGAGCCAATGTAGGTCAGCAAGCACAGGGATAATAGGGGAACGGGAGGACACTGATATTGGAGCGACTGTCCTGCCACTGAATTTGCAGAATCTTGCGGAGGCACTGCTGGTGATACCTGTCCAGGACTTTGAGATGTCTGCTGTACAGTGTTCATGTTTCTGACACATGCAGGAGGGCATGTAGACCATGAGCTTGGTGCCAAGTATGAGGTCTTTGTCTTCAAGCACTCATTTCCTCAGAAGACCGAAGGCTGCACTGGCACACTGGAGGCGATGCTGAGTTTCATCGTCTATGTCTGCCCTTGCTTTTTTTTTTAATTCATTCATCGGATGTGGGCGACACTGGCCAGGCCAGCATTTATTGCCCATCCCTAATTGCCCTTGAGAAGGTGGTGGTGAGCTGCCTTCTTGAACCGCTGCAGTCCATTTGGGGTAGGTATACCCACAGTGCTGTTAGGAAGGGAGTTCCAGGATTTTGACCCAGCGACAGTGAAGGAACGACGATATAGTTCCAAGTCAGGATGGTGTGTGACTTGGAGGAGAACTTGCAGGTGGTGGTGTTCCCATGCATTTGCTGCCCTTGTCCTTCTAGTTGGTAGAGGTCACGGGTTTGGAAGGTACTGTCTAAGGAGACTTGGTGCATTGCTGCAGTGCATCTTGCAGATGGTACACACTACTGCCACTGTGCGTCGGTGGTGGAGGGAGTGAATGTTTGTAGAAGGGGTGCCAATCAAGCGGGCTGCTTTGTTCTGGATGGTGTTGAGCTTCTTGAGTGTTGTTGGAGTTGCACCTATCCACGCAAGTGGAGAGTATTCCATCACACTCCTGACTTGTGCCTTGTAGATGGTGGACAGGCTTTGGGGAGTCAGGAGGTGAGTTACTCGCCGCAGGATTCCTAGCCTCGTCCTGCTCTTGTAGCCATGGGATTTATATGGCTACTCCAGCTCAGTTTCTGGTCAATGGTAGCCCCTAGGATGTTGACAGTGGGGGACTCAGTGATGGTAATGCCATTGAATGTCAAGGGAAAATGTTTAGATTCTCTTTTGTTGGAGATGGTCATTGCCTGGCACTTGTGTGGCACGACTGTTACTTGCCACTTATCAGCCCAAGCCTGGATATTGTCCAGGAATTGCTGCATTTCTACAGGGACTGCTTCAGTATCTGAGGAGTCACGAATGGTGCTGAACATTGTGCAATCATCAGCGAAAATCCCCACTTCTGACCTTATGATTGAAGGAATGTTATTGATGAAGCAGCTGAAGATAGTTGGGCCTAGGACACTACCCTGAGGAACTCCTGCAGTGATGTCCTGGAGCTCAGATGATTGACCTCCAACAACCACAACCATCTTCCTTTGCGCTGGGTATGACTCCAGCCAGCGGAGGGTTTTCCCCCTGATTCCCTCAGTTTTGCTAGGGCTCCTTGATGCCATACTCAGTCAAATGCTGCCTTGATGTCGCGGGCAGTCACTCTCACCTCACCTCTGGAGTTCAGCTCTTTTGTCCATGTTTGAACCAAGGCTGTAATGAGGTCAGGAGCTGAGTGGCCCTGGCGGAACCCAAGCTGAGCATCACTGAGCAGGTTATTGCTAAGCAAGTGCTGCTTGATGGCACTGTTGATGACACCTTCCATCACTTTACTGATGATTGAGAGTAGGCTGATGGGGCAGTAATTGGCTGGGTTAGACTTGTCCTGCTTTTTGTGTACAGGACATACCTGGGCAATTTTCCACATTGCAGGGTAGATGCCAGTGTTGTAGCTGTACTGGAACAGCTTGGCTAGGGGGACGGCAAGTTCTGGAGCACAGGTCTTCAGTACTATTGCCAGAATATTGTCAGGGCCCATAACTTTTGCAGTATCCAGTGCCTTCAGTCATTTCTTGATATCACGCGGAGTGAATCGAATTGGCTGAAGTCTGGCATCTGTGATTCTGGGGACTTTAGGAGGAGGCCGAGATGGATCATCAACTCGGCACTTCTGGCTGAAGATTGTTGCAAATGCTTCAGCCTTATCTTTCGCACTGATGTGCTGGGCTCCCCATCATTGAGGATGGGAATATTTGTGGAGTCACCTCCTCCAGTTAGTTGTTTAGTTGTCCACCACCATTCACGACTGGATGTGGCAGGACTGCAGAGCTTAGATCTGATCCGTTGGTTATGGGATCGCTTAACTCTATCGCATGCTGCTTACGCAATTTGGCTCGCAGATAGTCCTGGGTTGTAGCTTCACCAAGTTGACACCTCATTTTGAGGTATGCCTCGTGCTGCTCCTGGCATGCGCTCCTGCACTCTTCTTTGAACCAGGGTTGGTCTCCTGGCTTGACGGTAATGGTAGAGTGGGGGATATGTCGGGCCATGAGGTTACAGATTGTGTTTGGGTACAATTCTGCTGCTGATGGCCCACAGCGCCTCATGGATGCCCAGTTTTGCATTGCTAGATCTGTTTGAAATCTATCCCATTTAGCACGGTGGTAGTGCCACACAACACGATGCAGGGTAGCCACAATGTGAAGGCGGGACTTCGTCTCCACAAGGACTATGCGGTGGTCACTCCTACCAATACTGTCATGGACAGATGCATCTGCGGCAGGCAGATTGGTGAGGACAAGGTCAAGTATGTTTTTCCCTCTTGTTGATTCCCTCACCACCTGCCGCATACCCAGTCTAGCAGATATGTCCTTTAGGACTCTGCCAGCTCGGTCAGTAGTAGTGCTACCGAGCCACTCTTGGTGATGGACATTGAAGTCCCCCACCCAGAGTACATTTTGTGCCCTCACCACCCTCCGTGCTTCCTCCAACTGCTGTTCAACATGGAGGAGTACTGACTCATCCACTGAGGGAGGGCGGTATGTGGTAATCAGCAGGAGGTTTCTTTGTCCATGTTTGACCTGATGCCATGAGACTTCATGGGGTCCAGAGTCAATGTTGAGGATTCCCAGGGCAACTCCCTCCCTACTGTATACTACTGTGCCACCACCTCTTGTGGGTCTGTCCTGCCGGTGGGATAGGACATACCCGGGGATGGTGATGGCTGTGTCTGGGACATTGTCTGTAAGGTATGATTCCGTGAGTATGACTATTTCAGGCTGTCGCTTGACTAGTCTGTGGGACAGCTCTCCCAACTTTGGCACAAGCCCCCAGATGTTAGTAAGGAGGTCTTTGGAGGGTCGACAGGGCTGGGTTTGCCGTTGTCATTTCCGGTGCCTAGGTCGATGCCGGGTGGTCCGTCTGGTTTCATTCCTTTTTATTGATTTCGTAGTGGTTAGATACAACTGGATGGCTTGCTAGGCCATTTCAGAGGACATGTAAGAGTTAACCACATTGCTGTGGGTCTGAAGTCACATGTAGGCCAGACCAGGTAAGGACAGCAGATTTCCTTCCCTAAAGGACATTAGTGAACCAGATGGATTTTTACAACAATCGACAATGGTTTCATGGCCATCATTAGACGAGCTTTTAATTCCAGATTTTTATTAGTTGCATTCAAATTCCACCTTCTGCCGTGGTGGGATTTGAACCCATGTCCCCAGTCTCGAGGTAATGAGGGCATGAATGAGGGTTTCAGCAGCAGATGAGCTGAGACAGGGGTGAAGTTGGGCAATGTTATGGGGGTGGAAATAGGTGGTCTTAGTGATGGTGTGAATCTGAGGTCAGAAGCTCATCTTGGGGTCTAATGTGACACCAAGGTTGTGAACAGAATGGTTTAATCTCAGACTGTTGCCAGGGCAAGACATGGAATCAGTTGCTGAGAACAGAGTTTGATGTAGGGACCGAAAACAATGACTTCAGTCTTTCCAATATTTAGTTGAAGGAAATTTCTGCTGCTCCAGTACTGGGTGTCAGATAAGCAGTCTGATTACTTATCAACAGTAGAGGAGTCAAGAGAGGTTGTGGTGAGGTAGAGCTGGGTGCCATAAGCATACATGTGAACTAACGCTGTGTTTTCAGATGATGTTGCCAAGGAGCAGCACGTAGATTAGAAATAGGAGGGGACCAATGATAGATCCTTGGGGGACACCAGAGGTCAAGGTACAGGAGCAGGATGAGAAGCCATTGCAGGTGATTCTCTGGCTACGATTCGATAGATAAGAATGGAATCAGGTGAGAGCAGACAAATACCAAGAAGAATTGGAAATTAGTCAAAGAAGGGAAATCAGAATGATACTGGCTCAGTAAATTGTGAAGAGACATTAAGGGAACGAATACTGCTTCCTTTGAAACAAAGAAGACTTAAGGAGCAAGGGAGGCACAGTCTTAGATTGTTAAACCATGCAGGATTCAGTAGGGTGAATTTAAAGAAGATATTTGTGTGGAAAAAGAGAAATGAAGGATGTGATTATAAGTGACAGAAATCTCAGTCTAAACCTAGCTTCAGGAGTAACTACTTCTCAGTTAAAGCCACCCACATGTTGTAGCCTGACATTTGGGTTTAGAATGATCTGTGACAGTCTCAAGAAATGAAGTGGAATGTCTGATTTCATGAGTCTCACTCTGTTAAGGGACACAGCTTAATGCAAAGATGTTCTCGATTGCTGAATTCAATTACTGGCTGTACTCTATCACAGCAATTTCCAATGTGCCAAGATTATAAATGGCAAAGCAGGACAAATTTGAATATATTGGGACTTTTTTTATTGCATTGTTTTATGAGAACAAGGAGAAATAAATACAAATGAAATTTCTACTAGAAACTCAACTTTTCTCATGGTATCCCCTAAGGTTTAAAGATCACTACAATACAAAATTATATTCTTGCGTTTCAAAGGATCATGACTTATGACCCCTTGATGGAACTCTTAACTTCCCATTACGTTATTGTGAACAGTTTAAATAGGTTAATAACATACAATAATGCTCCCCGTAGGTCTGTAGGTTAAGCGTGTTGGAAAATGTTTGGTAAGGTTCAGTAACATATTTGGCCTGGTGATGGTGTGTAGCAAGGCAACACCACAGAAATGGCTTTTCGGCTCAACATGACTTTGTTGTAACCCAGCCACAAATAAAAGATTTCAAACTAATCGACCTTCAAATGAAAACTGATGGTTAACTTTTGAAGTGGTCACCAGGATGTAAAACTGTTGTTGCTGATCAGCCATCTATTTTACACCTAAACAGCAAGTTAAAAATCTACACTTAAACCATAGTCGTAACTTTGATTTGGGTGAAAGATCCTAAGAATCATCCTTTGTGTTACGTCCAGTTTAAAAATGACTTGCATTTAAGATAGCACCTTTCACGATCACGAGATGTCATAATGTACTTTACAGCCAATTGAGTACTTTGGAAGTGCATTTGCTGTTGTAATGTTGCTGGTGGGGAGAATTACATGAAGTTTGCCTGACTTTGTAAAATAAGCTTGTACCATTATGGAACTGGAAAACTTTATCAACTTTGCTTCCAATTTCCACCCTTCTCTCACCTTTTACATGGTCCATCTCTGACACTTCCCTTCCCTTCCTCGACTTCTCTGTCTCCATCTCTGGGGATAGGTTGTCTACTAATATCCATTATAAGCCCACCGACTCCCACAGCTACCTCGACTACACTTCTTCACACCCTACCTACTGTAAGGACTCCATTCCATTCTCCCAGTTTCTCCGTCTCCGACGCATCTGCTCTGATGATGCTACCTTCCATGACGGTGCTTCTGATATGACCTCCTTTTTCCTCAACCGAGGATTTCCCCCCACTGTGGTTGACAGGGCCCTCAACCGTGTCCGACCCATTCCCCGCACCTCTACCCTCACCCCTTCCCCTCCCTCCCAGAACCGTGACAGGGTTCCCCTTTTCCTCACTTTTCACCCCATCAGCCTCCATATCCAAAGGATCATCCTCCGCCATTTCCGCCACTTCCAGTGTGATGCCACTACCAGTCGCACCTTTTCCTCCCTTCCCCTGTCAGCATTCCGAAGGGATCGTTCCCTCCGCGACACCCTGGTCCACTCCTCCATTACCCCCACCACCTCGTCCCCGTCCCATGGCACCTTCCCCTGCAATCGCAGGAGGTGTAATACCTGCCCATTTACCTCCTCTCTCCTCACTATCTCAGGCCCCAAACACTCCTTTCAGGTGAAGCAGTGATTTACTTGTACTTCTTTCAATGTAGTATACTGTATTCGCTGCTCACAGTGTGGTCTCCTCTACATTGGGGAGACCAAGCGCAGACTGGGTGACCGCTTTGCGGAACATCTCCGCTCAGTCCGCAAGCAGGACCCTGAGCTTCCGGTTGCTTGCCATTTCAACACTCCCCCCTGCTCTCATGCTCACATCTCTGTCCTGGGATTGCTGCAGTGTTCCAGTGAACATCCACGCAAGCTCGAGGAACAGCATCTCATCTACCGATTAGGCACACTACAGCCTGCCGGACTGAACATTGAGTTCAATAATTTCAGAGCATGACAGCCCCCCATTTTTCTTTCATTTTTAGTTATTTTTCCTTCCTTTTTTTTTTACATTCTTTTTTACATTTTTTACAATCTTTTTTTGCTTTTATTTCATTTCATCTTAGTTTGTTCAGTTTGCTTACCCACTGTTGTTTTTTTTCAGGTTTGCACTTGCTGCTGTTCAATATTCAGTGTATTCACACCTAATCTGTACTAATGCTTTGTCTTTCAACACACCATTAACATATTGTTTGCCTTTGCTCCGTGACATTTTGGTCAGCTATGTGGCCTGGTCCAATCTAGACCTCCTTTGTTATCTCTTGCCCCACCCCCACCTCACTTGCTTATAACCTGTGACTTTTCTAATATTTGTCAGTTCCGATGAAGGGTCACTGACCTGAAACGTTAACTCTGCTTCTCTTTTCACAGATGCTGCCAGACCTGCTGAGTGGTTCCAGCATTTCTTGTTTTTATTTCAGATTTCCAGCATCCGCAGTATTTTGCTTTTATATTATTGTACCATTATGGATGTTTGTTGAGAAATAATGGTGTCATTGAAGACGGAAAATGTCCCTGTTAAGTGGATCTTGTCAGTAAAAAAAAAAGTCAGGCCTTTGAATTATTTTCACATGTAACTTAATAAAGTTTCTTAATAAACCTTTTGGCAAAAATTGTGGCGTCAAAACTTCCGCTCTGCCTCAGGAATTACTTGTAACAGGAACTTCCTGTCCTTGATTGCATTGTCATTAAATCGACAATGAAGAAGAGTGATGATAGCTTGGTGGATAGATTTTATTGAATGGTGTGCAGTCTCTTGCCCCAACAGCAACAGCAAGCAGCACGGCAGCATCTCTCAAATCGAAGGCACAAAGGTATCTTACTGGACATTGTCAAAACACCCAACAAAATCAGTACCCATAATTAGAAGTTTGAAAGGTGACTGTAAAGTCAATACTAATTAAATAGTGATGTACCATAAACACATAAAACATCAGTACTATAGATATTCCGAATGTCATTATTTAATGAAAAATAATCTAATTTAGTTGTGTGACGGAAATTGCACCTGCCAAATGGAAACATATTAATTCCATCATATGGAACACTACTTGAAACTTTTTAACTGGACATTGAACATAACCTGTTTAAAAGGACCACAGAGTTGAACAGCTAAAAACATGGTTGCACATTTGCATTCTGAGAGACAGTTGATTAGAGAGACAATGTGAATGCTCCCTGATTCAACTAGCGAGCTGCATTTTGTCACTAGTGATGATCAAAAGACATTGAGAGCCATTGACTTTGTAAGAGATAAAACCTCCACACATCTCCCCCCCCCACCATCCCGCCCCAACCAAGTGTCTAGAAGATTCTGAAGTCCAGCAACCCTCCGAGAAGTTTCTGTTTCAAACAGAGATGGTAACATGACTTACATGCTGGCCAGACTGGGGACTGTTTGAATTGTGCAATAACAATTGTGCAAGGTAACAGACTGCAATTTGAAGGCCAAAGATAAGAAAGATCTCTCTCCCGGTCTCTCTCTCCAACAAAGTCTCAGGAACCCATCATAGCAGCTTCAGCCTCAAGACAGAGCACCTCTTCAGCCTTCTGGTACCAGAGAAGCAATTTGGAAATTGTGCACTTGTCCCCAGCAAGAAGTCCAAGATATTAATTTTTATCGAGCACATTTCCACCCAGTAACTGAATTCCCTTTATTACAAATTCTACTTCAACCTCCCCTCCCCACCCCCAATTCTTTCCTCCCCTTTGTATCTATTTGTGTGAGTTTGTGTTTCTCTCGTATGCATGCTAGCATGGTTGCATCGAGTATTTTAGTAATTTTAACTGAGTTAGAGTGATAAGGCTAATAAACTTACATATTTCTTATTTAACCCTAAGAAAACCTGTCTGATTGATTCATTTACAATTGCAATTAGTGCAGTGAGCAAAGGGCTCACTGAGGGGGTGAGCTAAAATCACTGTTTTTTTAAAAGGTAAACCCTGTTATGGCCAAACCAGGAAAGGGGCAAGAGGGGAGCCTGAGACCCCTTCCTCACCCAGTCTTAACAGTTGTCAACATCCATTGCTGACAGAGACCAAGATTTAAACAGACTGAAAACCGATGGATGACTGAATGGGCCAACGTGAAATCATCATTTGCAATTTATGGTGCAATTCAAATATAGCCCTGATTGAAAACCTCTCAAATAAGTTCCTGAGCAGAAATCACTCCCTGTAATCTTCTCAGGTCCCTGCCTGGAGCAAAGCACAATTTTTGGCAGTTCCAGTTTTAAATGATTGAACTTGAATGTGTTGACGTAGGAAATGTAAGTGATTGTTTTAGCAGAACTGGCTTTTCCCTCCATCCTTTCCTGGAGGTGTTGACTTGTGTACTGTTTCACTGACACGTCACCTTCTGGTAGTCACCCCCACCCCCCCAAATAGTCATCCTTCACGTGTAAACCTGGACAGCAAGTGTTAGCAGGTAATTTCAGCATGGAAAGTATCCCAGTTGAATCTGATCCTGTCCTCAGCCGATGCCCAAGTGACCACACCTTCCAGCAGAATTCACCTATGAAAAATGGAATGCCTGATTGATTTCTCCCTCAGTAGCTGAGGCAAACTGCACTGCCCGTACATTTCCCTTGGTTGAGAATGACTAATTCTGCACAGATCCTAAGCTATTTGTCTCAGTTATACACAAAGTATTACACTTAATAATTGAGGCATTTGGAAAGCTTAGCACTGACTTTTCATTGAGTACATGTGTGATTAAGCATCATGGAATTTTAGTGAAAATGGAAAGACTCAGTGCTATACTATGTTTACTGAAGATGTTCATGTCTGTAGTAATGTCCAATGACTAGTAATAATATATGAAATGACTTGCATGCATAGCCGTCTCAGTGTGAGTAATGAAAAGTGCGATGTATTATTTTGATATCTCGGTTAATTCTGTTATATTGTAACAGGCATGTTAAAACTCTGAGTGGAATTTACACTGTTCCCATAAATCAAACTCCAACAGGGAGTTGTTCAATAAATGCAGCAACCTGCCAATGACGAGAAAACTGTGAACTGAATGAGGTGGATTTATCCAATAAAGGCAACATTGGGTATTATGTTAGTTTGATACTCTAGTCAAGTTAGTAGTTAAGGACTATGTCAGTCAATCAGAAGTGAGGAAAAGAGGCTCTCCATTGTCGGACAGCTGTGCAGTTACCAGAGACCAGTTGTGTTTGTGTTCCCTTGTAGTATTAACAGCATTTAAGATTAAAGTTATTTGTGTTTGGTTAGCTGTTTCAACGTGCTGAGTGACGAGACTCACTAAGGCCCAAGCTGTTTGAATGTGTTTGCATGAAAGAAGACTGAAACAATAATTCATTGTAAAGAAATAGAACAGTGATGGTGGGAATAGCTACAGTGTTGATGTTATACCACAGTAGCATCAACAACAAGTTAGTTCACTTTTGCGTGTGTTGATAGATTGTGTGTACCATGGAATGGTCAATTCTTTTTTGCTATTTGCAGATTTGCCAAACTCATAAATTCAAAGAGCTCTTAAGTAAAAGAGTTAAGATTAGGTGAGAGACAGGGGGACACTCTGGGCTGACAGATATAGGTCTCATTATAGACTAACGCTTCTCCAGTTTGCTGCATGTCTCAAAAGATTACAAATTCTCGAAGTTTCAAACGAGAATGCAATTACTGCAGAAACTCTTATTTATTGTGTTGGCCTGTTTACCTATTTCACTCTGCATCTGGGACACACATGTGGATCTCAAAAAGTTATCTGGAAAAACATGGCTGATCTCCGGAATTAGAATATTGTACAATAAAAAAGCAATATTCACTTATCGACAGTACTGCTCCAATAGACTTGTGAACAATTCAATGAAAAGAATCTAAGTTGTCTGAATTATTACTTTAGTAGCAATGAAGGCTGATGCACTATACTACTACCTCAAGGTTTCACCAGTATTTTTAAATATTGTAATATATTTATAAATGCTAAAAATAACTATGGAACAGTGTTCAGAGACTCATATGCCGGAACTTTACGTCTCCCCCAAAGAGCAGGATGGTGGTGGCAGGGGTGGGGGGGGGCGGCGCTGTGTTAAATAGAGTGGGAGGCTTAGGGGGCCCTTCCTGACCCACCAACCCACTCCTGCCTCCACTACCATTTTATCGGTGGTGGCGATGATGAAAAATGGCCCACCCGCCCGCCCCAGTCCAATCAAGGCTCTTATGTGGCACCGCTCCTGGTGGCGCTGCTGGGACTAAGAGTTGCTGACCCGCTGATGGGCCAGCAGCTTTATTAGGCAGGACTTCCTTCCTCAAAAGGTGGAAGTCCTGCCTCAGACCAATTAAGGGCCTGGGGATTGTAAAATGCAGTCTGGATCCCCAGGCCAGGCAGAGGCAGGATCGCCACTGACATTTCGGTAGGTGGATGGCTTCCGTCTGACGAGGATAAAATTCCAGCCAGCGAAACATGCAGCAGGGATGGAGGCCATTCAGCCCATCATACCAGCACTGGCTCAGTGAAACAGCTATCCAATTAGTCCCACTTCCCTGCTCTTTCCCCATAGCATTGCATTTTTATTCTATTGATAGATATCTAATTCCTTTTTGACAGTTATTATTGAATCCATTTCCGCTATCCTTTCAGGCAATGCATTCCAGATCATCATAACTCAGAGTAAAAAAAATTCTTATTTCTTCTCTTTTTTTTTTAACCAATTATCTTAAATCTGTGTCCTTTGGTTATTGATCCTTCTGTAAGTGGAAATAGCTTCTCTTTATTTGCTCTATTAAAACCCCTCATGTAAAATCTCCCTTTAACCTTTGCTGCTTGAAGGTGAGCAATCCCCCTTCTCTAGTCTCTCCATATAACTAAAGTCCTTCATCCCTTCAGTTGAGTTAATCAATGAACTGATCTCCCAATCAGGTGCTATCAGTGAAGAGTGGCGCTCACCAGTAATGCTGGTCGAGAAATCATGGGCCTATTGATCTTGATTACCCATCCATTTAAATTAATGGCTTTAAAATTAGGAACCACAAGCCAGTCTTGACCTGTGCTCCTTCTGAGTGATGCCTTCAAATATCTCTACTGAAAAACTTTGCGATTACTAAGACTGCATCTTAATTACAGACCTATTTATTATTTCATAATTGAGATTCTTGATTGGGTTTATGATAAAAATGAAGTACTGCACTACTTTTTTTTAAGCTGTATCCCTATTGCATGTTTTTACTTTTAATTTTGTATTTCTGCTGCATTTCAGTGGTCATTAAGATGAAAGGAAATATAACTTTTTTAATATATTTGTCCTTGGGATGTGGGTGATGGCAAAGATGTACTTATTGCCCTCCACTCCCCCTGGCAGTTGTCCCAAGAAGGTATTGGTGAGCTTGGTCCTTCAACTGCTGTAGTCCCTGGGTTAATGCTGTTCCATGATGGCGTTAAGTAGACAATTCTAGTATACTGGCCCAGTGACAAACTTGTAATTTTAAGATGGAAAAAGAAAGTTAGCTTGATTTTAATTATGCTAATAATAACGTGAAGGAGTTATAAAAACAGAAAATGCTGTAAATACTCAACAGGTCATGCAGCATCTGCGGTGAGACAAACTGAGTTAACGTTTCTGGTCAATGATTTTTTGTCCGAAGGTGTTATAATGGATGGGGTGGTGACACATTTGGAGTCATTTTAATCTAATCCACCCAAATGGAACATGACCGATTTGGATTGTTTTACACCATGTCCAATTTTATTCTCCATCAAAGTCAAAATTGGGTGGTATGGAAAACGGATGTCCAACCTGAACTAGCCTCATTCCTGCTAAATTCAAGACTAATGAGCTTAGTGTACCAATAAGTACTGTCATGGCATGATAGAATATTGATTCACTATATGAGTATCAAGTTAATACATATCACTTCAGGTAACACAACAGAGCCTAAAAAGTCAAAATCCATTTTATGGATTCCAAAGGGTAACAATGTACAACTGCCTAAAAATTCTTCGTCAATTGTACCATATTAATGAAACAGTCAGATTTTAAGAACACGCTTGTTGCTGGAAAGAATTTTACTTGTTTCGTATTCATGGTATCTCTGGAGATCCAAATCCCACATAATGTTGAATTATTTATCGAAACAATAACCTAATTGCACCTGTAATTTACCACAATGCCGTAACGGCTATAATGAAGACCACTTCCTTCATTAAACTAAATTAACATTCAAGGAAATATGGGCTGTCAAATATATTGGAACTGAAACAGCTTTTATTACATAAACTTTAGCACCTCTGCAGATCAAATGTATTGTACATATTTTACAGGATAATTACAACATTATGAAATAACTGATATGAGGATTAACACTTAGGTTAATACTGGATGCCATTTGTAGTGCTTTCTTCTACTGCATCTGAGTGTCTACATAAAATGCAGATTGTTGTCATGTGTGTAAACCTATAAAGAATAAGAGCTCATTGTATGCCATTGGTTCAGAGAGATTGATTTGGATAGGACAAGTTGATGAGTTATGTGGCTATTTGTCACAACAGTGGATAAATATGTCTCCTGATTTAGTACTGGCTCAACAAAGGCAGGAAGATCTCAGGTTTAGTATGTGACCTGATTAACTCGTGAACTGCACAACAATTGGCTCTGAATCCTCACCAGAGAGGAATATTAGCCAGGGAATTAAGATTAGGACAAGAAAATGTTGGTAGAACTCACTGTCCCATTACCTCATTGTTTCCATTGCTACTCCACGTGATTTTGGTGTAGGATGGTAGAGGAAAATCCAGGCCTTTAAGTGTCTGCAGACACTGGGTGAAAAGAAGATACACCATGATGTCAACTTGCATGCCAGCATGCCAACTTCTCAAGGGAAATTAGGAAAGGATAATAATGCTGGCCTTGCCAGTGTTGCCCACAAGCTGTGAATGAATAAAAAGGAACAATCACCTTCTAAACTCACACATGAGAATGGTCTCTTTCACAAAAGGATACAGTGAACCGTATTTCAGTACGATGCTATAGCGTTAAGAAGAGGAAGAAAATTGGGAGTAAAAAAAATTAGGCATTACCCAATGTTGGCTATTGAGTAATTGTACTGTTCTTCATGGTTATTTAGGATGTGTGGTACAACCCAATATAATTAAATACCCATATTGTTGGACAGGGCAAGATTTTCTGGTACATTTGGCCTCTCTAATGTAGTCTCTGGTTTTTATTTAAATAACTATAGTTTCCTGCAATTTCCTATGAGTCTTTTCATTACTCCAATTAAGTCACATGGATCCTGATGTTAAAATCCTTTGTATGTTGTCTTTGATATAACTGGAGATATTTTTCTCCCTAAAGGGTTATTGAAGGAGTACTGTCTTGATCACTGTGGAGGGAGTACTACAGAACAGTTGGACATTTGGCCTCAGTGTCGAATAACATGCATGCCGTGCTTCTTTGCTTCATTTCAATACAAGCTGTGTCATTGGATTGCAGTGTTTGACAAAGAAAGAAAGAGGTTAGTGAAACACTTTTATATAGTGTCCTGGACATTCTCTTGTGCTGCATCTTTTTTTCAGGCGATGAAGTGTCCAATATAGCATGTGTGCTCATTCCACACCAGAAGCATGCCAAATGACATATTGGTTAGGGTGGCCTGTGGTCACCCAAAGTGCCTGCCTAACCCTAATCTTGTGCCCATTGTCTGTGCATATCAGGGCTGAATGCTTTTCTCAGGTCCCTTTCCAAAATCTAATGCATTTTGAGGTCAGTTTTCTCAGACTCGTAGCAGCCAAACCTATGGTCTTTAAAGGACCGATGGAGGCTGCCACCAAAAAGATGTGATTTTTTTTTTTAACTTACCTGAATGTGGAGCCAGGAGGTGCAAGAATGCTCCCCCTAGCTCTACACGTTTCCTTCCCCTTCTAGCCCCATCATGTTGCGCTCACGCCCCAGGTTAAAATCAGGGCTTAAGTCACGATTGTACATCTGATTCAAATCTACCATGGTACTAGCCTCTAAGGTTTATCCTGTTAACGCCAAAAAAAATCAGAATGATTATATCATCCAGGATAGACAGTGTATTCTGGAGATTGGATTTTAATTTATTGTAGGCCCAATTTAACCTCAAAAATACAATGTAAGTATGGCACTACATTTTTCACATGGAAAGCATGTTACCTGTCAACCTGAATCAACGTTGTGAATTGTATTGCTTCTTGCCTTAAAATCATTGCATTTATATTGTCTCCATCTTGTGAAGATAAATAAAGATGGGGAGGATGAAGAGCCAGGATAATCATAGGTGATCTTTACCAGAGTGACATCAAATGTTTTGATGTAGTTTATGTCATCATTTCATCTATTCATTAACAATTGAAAAATGTTTGGCAGAATTAGTTAAGAAAATGATTCTCATTTAAAGCCAATATTTCACATAATGCCTAAATCAAGAGGAAAAGTATCATAGTTGACCTATTGCAGTCTTGGCTCCAGATAATGGGATTTTGGCAATCTTAGCTTACAATTGTTTGTTTGGGGATGTGCTCTGTCAACACTTTTTTGTTGCAACTTCAAAGTACAAGTTCTTTGGTTTACAATCAGAATGTTGGCTATCTGAAGATAAGGTTTGAAATGTAGCATTTTTAAATGCAACTTTCCTTCTCGGAGTCATTAAAGCAGCACAGCTTCTTGAAGTAAGAATTACATCTTTAGAATGATTTAAAGCTAATCATTCAAATTTCTATTTGAATTAGATACCATGTGATATTATTTATATTTCCAATGGATACAGTATAAATATTCTCAAATACTCTGTTTTCTGATTATCACTGCAGTATAAAATAATGCAAACAAAACTAGAATATGAGTCACATTCAGTAAATGTTATCAGCTAATGATGAGAATTTGGGTTCATTCAATATTTGAGTTGGCTTTGAAGGGTCTAAATTTAACTTGTTCACTACCAAGTCCAACTGTGAAATGTCAAACTTTTAATAATAGAGTTAATCTAAAATTATGAATGCTCTTACACATTGATGAGGCTGCTCTATCTGGTTATTAGGCAATATAGCACAAACTAAAGATCAGGGATTATTGCCATCAGCACACTGAGTTGAGCATGCAGATTGCAGACACCTCTTAACATGGGTATTGCTGTCAGTGTAATTGCTTACCCTGGGGCAGTTGTGTGGATAGAGGCAGCAATATCTTGAAATCCTGAAGATTTCCCACCCGCTGAGCACAACACTTATAATTCCTGTATGGGCTTTGTACCAGCAGCATACATTCTGACAGTGTATGCATTCACGCTGTCATCAATTTGACAATGCTCATTATTACTATTTAAGAGGGCAGCCAGCTATTTTATCATGGACCATGTGTCCAGTTTTCTCATCTTGCCCATTTCAGAAAGACTAGCCAGATTCTTACATGTCAGAAATTGAAACATAACAGAAAAGAGAAAGAACAATCTTGCATTTATATAGTGCCTTTCACAACCTCAGGAAGTCCTGAAGCCCTTACAGCCAATAAAATACTTTTGAAGTGAAATCACTGTTGTAATGTAGGAAATGCAACAGCCAATTTGTGCAAAACAAGGGCCCTCAAACAACAATGAGGTAAATGGCCCGATAATCTGTTTTGGATATTGGTTGAGGGATAGATGTCAACCAGTACATCAGGCGAGACTTCCCTGCTCTACTTCAGAATAGTGCTATGGGATCTTTTACATCCACCTGAGAGGGCAGACTCGGTTTGTCTCATCCGTAGGACAGCACCTGAATCAGTGCAGCACTCCCTCAGTACTGCATTGAACTGACAGCCTAGATTTTGTGCTGTGGAGTGGGACTTGAAGCATAACTTCAGAGGTGAGAGTACTACCACTGAGTCCTAGCTGGCACTTAACAGCAATAATGTATATTTTTTGTCAGTGCCAGGCATTGGTAAGCTATGGGGAGTGCTTTCAATGCTTTCCCCTCACTTGATTCATTGGAAGTGGAGAAACAAAGAAGGGCTGCCAAGGAAATCAGATGGCACCAGCGGTTGTCTGGCCACACCCAGCTTATATGCAGGTTCAGGCACAGCTACTTGGCACTGATTGAAAAGCAGTGACTTCAGAAGCACAGCACAGATACAATAAAGCAACAATGAAATGGTCCCTTGTACTTCTTAAAAGTCAGCAATGCAGTTGATTCAAGGTTCAGCAGGGAGACGGTCGCAGAGCTGTGCCACTTGCTTCAAAGAAACCTGCAGACAGCTTTTAACATAGGAATTGTACTGGCAGTGGCCATCAAGGTGGCCATGGCTAATTTGTATCCCTATAGCTCTTTGCAGGTTAGATTAGAAGACATCATCAGCATCAGCCACTTGTCTCTTCACAGATGCGTTAACTTGGGTCTTGGTTCAGCAGGGTCATGATTCAACAGGGTCAGTCCCCTACTTTTTATTTCTTACTCAACATCAGTTGGACAGAGAACTGCAAATCAACTGCATTGCTGATTTTTAAGAAGTACGAGGAGGTCATTCATAGCTGCTTTGTTGTACCTGTGATGTGCATTTGTCCATGTCTGGTGCCATTGACCAGAAGTGAAGAAGGAGCCCGTTGGGATTCAGATGGTTGAAGGTTTCTGAGCTGACCCTGCCTCAAATTCAGCTACATTTGCTGCTGCTGTAGCTAATTTCTGTCCACTTTCTGGCAAATCTTGGATGGCTCAGATGCCCTGAGAGACAGCAGCCTGGGCTTTGCCCACTCTGGCCATGATTCTGTTGCTGTACGTTCTGTTTGGGAACAGGCCTGATGACCGAAATGAAATTTAAAAACCCTGCTTCAAAGTTCACTCAATCTGATCCCCTACCACATTTGGAGCCAGATCAGAGATTCCTATAATCAAAGCCTGAGAATTTATGGGAGATATCACAAGTCAGGTTTTGACTTCTGTGATGAGGGCACTCCACACCAGACAGCCTTCAAGTTATCATGCACATATATCCTACAGTGGAGGCAACCCTTTCTGTAAGACTGCACAGTTGTAGCTAATAGGTTTGGCTATCAGTGTGGTGAAATCTTTCAGTATATTTTGGACAGACTCAAATGATTCCTGTAGTGAATCCTGCTCAGACAACAAACTCTTTTTATATGGAGGCCCTAGCACAGCAGCTGAGGAAGGAACTGAGCAGGTGTCTGCTCTTCTTCAACAATGCACTATGGCTGACCCAGTGCTATTTTTTTAGTCTATGATCTTTGCACTGTGTGTAGCTGCACTGGTGCTTACAGAAGTTGGTGAGAAGGATGTGGAGTGCTGTGAGATGCTGGATTATTCAGGACCATTGGTAGTACCGGCAGGATGTTCTTCCAAACTAAAAAAAGTGGAACTAATTGTCAACAGTTCTTGCACTGCAATATACCGTGTGTGATATTTCTTTGCTGAGTGTATGCGTGTCTGCGACTGAGCAATGTGGAACAGAATGGTACTGGTTCTAAGTGTAGGGGAGGCCTCCAGCTTTATCCTTCCTTACTCAGTCAATGCTTTCACAGTCAATGATGGCTTCCTAAAAGGAAATCAAGGATTTGCAATTTCCGGATCCTTGTCCAGTTCAAGTCTGGGCCCTTTTTTTAGGAGTCATTTTGTCCTGCACGCAGTAGGGAACTCTGGAGATGTTGTAACCACATAAAATGATGGACATATGCCCATCTTTTGGCTGATCCCATGTGTCAAGAAATGCACATGTAACTAACTTCTATTGGAAGGATATGCTGTGAGAAACCCTTTAAGATTTCAACATAACAATATAGTTTCAGAGCTAAGTTGCAGTTTGTATTTGTTTTCCTGCTGCAGCATGGCCATGCATGCTAAGCATTTAATGGGCTGTAAAGTTGTGTGAATGTTTTGGATCAGCAGCAGTAAATGAGTAACAGATTATTAAGAAACATTCATGGCATGTATACTTGGGTGAGCTACTTGGCATAGAAAGCCATGGTATTGTTTTGCCTTGGAAGCTTTCTTCAGATTTGCCATCTTTAGCACTACACTAAGGCCACACACTAAGGACCACAAGTACAATTATTGCCTTGGTTTCAGTATGAGGATAGCTTTCTTTTGCATGTACACCTATGCCATGATCAGCCACACTCAGTCTCACCTGACATTACAAGAAGGAAGCTTATTGGGTTTTGCATCACTGACATCCATCTAGTAATCTAAACAAAGCCAGATTCAGTTATTCAATAAATCAGCTGGCCCATTTGGAGAGTCCATAGGTTTAGAACTCAGTTCAGTTAACATTGACCTATTTGCAGATATCAACCTGGATTTTTCAATTGGGTCAATGCAATTTTTGAGTGTCTATCAGGAAATCCAGGTTGAAATAGCCAAAGACCATTAAAGTATTAAATTGAAGGTCGAGACATCTTGAATGCTAATTCAGGAAATTGGGGCATGCAGGATGTCCACTCAGGTCATGTGCATGTGAATTGGGTATCTAAAATGAAGTTATAACCCTAGATCATGAGGAAGAATTGAAATTGTAGGTTTGGCACAGTCTGGTTCATACACTATTTAATTACTGACATCAGATATCACCTTTTATCTATGGCACAAATGCAAATTGACAATGGTATCATTTTTCAAATGAAGGAATGTCAGCCTTTAAGCAGGGCCCTGTGAGCAGTATTGTTCACTCTCAATGTATTCATAACCATCATAAAGCCAGTTGAAGTTTCAAAGTCTTTTTTTTGCAGCGAACAACATACTGCTGTGTTGTGTGCCTCTGAATATATTTGGTGCTCAAACAGAGGCTTTCATTGTTCTTTGGATGAAGCGTGAGATTGAGATTTTCTGCAATCCTGGAATAAAGACCCAAATTCAAGCAGGGAAAAAGAAAGTGAACAAAGACTTTCCTTGATGTAGTACAGTTTCACTGCCTGTCTTTACTGTATGACAAAAAGGATGAATGTCTGTTCTTCAAGGACAAGGCAACCTTAACAAAACTTCAGAAAAGTTGAAAGTTCGAGTCATTATTCCAGCCTGTTTTTGGACTTGTGTAAAAATGCTGCTTGTGCAAAAATGTCAGGTAGCTCATAACAAGGCTTTAAAGTATCAAAACGCCCATTAGCCATCGGTTTCCATTGCTAATGACGGCACTGAGTCCTGTAATGCGATCAACCGACATTTAGACCACCATCAATCATTGGATAGTTTCCCACAGGGGAAAACAGCCACTTTGGCTAAAATTACTGGAGTTATCATAGCTGGATAATGCATGTCCCTGGAACAAATGTTAAACATGATGTTGGGTTCTATAAATGACAAACACTTTGTACAAGTCACTCGCTTGGAAATTAATGTTTGCAGGCACTTGTATGTACGTTATCCATAGATGATTTGTGAGGCCCTGGTACTGTTTAGTCCCCAAGCCCCAAAAAATCGTGTCGCTCCCGAGGAAAACTTTTCCTACATCCATCTCTTTCATCATTTAAAAATAATAAAAGCATTATTCTTCCAATTATATTTCAATTTTAAAAAGTAACACCATTAAACATCCCGGAACTCTAAGTTTTGTTCATTTTGTTAATCTTAGTTTCATCCATATCAAAAAATTCTGACTGGAGTACTGGCATGTGAGTCTTTGAGTCAGAAAATAGAGTGGAGACTAGAGTATCATTACTAAGTATTGGTTTGGCATCCCATAGGATACTCACATCTGGATGGTGGCATTCCTGCCGCTGAGTCAGAAGGTTTGGTTTCAAGCACCTTTCAAGACAGCCCCAGCAAGCAGAGACTGGAGTGCCAGCTCTGAATACTAGATTAATGTCCAGCAGAGGTATTGTGTCCAATGGGTGTAGATGTATCCCCACAGTTAAAGGATATGTGAGGCTCTTTAGACTTGATTGCAGCCCACTTAGGAGAAGCTTTCTGAAGATAAAGAAAAGATAGAAGACAACAGGAAACTGCCTCAGCTACTCTTCCATTGAAGTGACTTAAGATTCTCATTCTTATGTGTGAGACTTGATTTAGAACCTGTCTTAGGGAAGAATATAACAGATAGACAGACGGAATGCAGAACTGTAAGCTGACAGAATCTTGACTTAAAGAATGCTAGTGGTTCAAAGTGGTATTTCCATGAATTTACATGCATGATTGTCCAGACTAAATTTACAATCTCTGTCATGTTGTCTAAAGACCTGCTGATTTCCCCCCCATGGGTTGAATTATGATACTGAAGAACAAATGAAGCTGATCACCTCCTGGTGGCCGATGCAGGAGTTGCAATGGCAAAGTTCAGGGAGTGGATTGTTTAATCCGCCTGCCAACCACTGAATGGTTCACAGGAAATTATAGTGGGAAAACAATATTAACAGTGTAGTTGGAGGTACCAATTTAAAACCTTGCATGGGTCTGAAAAAGGATGTAATCTCGCAGTAAATTTATATATGTGGCATTCTTAATGCTTGGTCTGCCTTTCCATAATGTTGCATACTTTTGCCTTTTCCACAGGGAATTGTGATGGAAATTCCACCAAACTTAAAGCAAATTTAATGAATTATTGAAAACTTGGGACATTCTGATGTTGTCCTTCAGGGCAAGAGGAATGCATTTAAAGAATGGGTTTATGATTTTCTTTTTAAACAATCTTCTTGCCCTTGTTTAAATTTCTCTTGAGGGTGAAATTGCTCTGAGCAATATCAATAATGCTTTCATTAATCTTTAATAGAAGCAGAGGAATATTATACTAACACAACACTGCATTCATTAATAATATGGTACAGCATGATTTAAATCCAAATGTACTTAAATGATCATGCTTATAAAACAATACAATGGAAGGACCACTGAGAGTGAGGTTCAGCGTCACTGGTGGAGTGGAACATAACTGCATTTAACACTAAGTTTTGAATTACTGAATGGTGTTGTTATGTTTGGATATAAATCTGGGAATTTCAGTGGGGCAGCTGATGGATCCATCCCTTTCCAGCATAGATCTAAAATGCAGTAAGATTACATTTACTCTTTTATGCATCTTGTTCTTGACTTTTAAATTGATATCAGATTATAGGTTGATATCAAATTAACAGCTGAGGTAGCCATTTCTATCAATAACATGTCAGAATCCGAAAAAATAGATAAGCTCTTCATACAGTTTTACCCCAATCCCCAGCCCAGTGCCAGTCAGGCACAATTCCATTGGGATTCCAAAGCAAAAGAAAAAAAGTTGCATGTTGTAAAGTACAAGAGGGGAAACCTAAAATAAGTTGGCCTGGAGTCAATTCAGAATGCATAACCACATTCTCTCTACCTCCTATCCTTTGCCTATACCCTATTATATAATGCACAAGGACTACTGTCACATCATATTCGTACAAGCGCCTTGTATATTCTTCAATACAAATTATCAAAGTGTATTTATTTCATCTCAATGCTCAGGAATCAAAATAAAAGTTAATACCAATCTGCATCACATTTCAAAGTAATTAATTAAATTCATTGTGCAAAGGACTTTGATATGATAAGGAGCTATATAAATACAAGTGTTTTAGTATTTCCCACTTATCACAAATTCTTGCAATTTTTAACACTTTCTCCAATTGTCAGATGACCGTACTCATTGATAACATTGGCCACAGCCTCAGCAATGTCCCAAGCAGCCAGCACCATCTCCTCCATGGGGGTCAGGACATGCAGGTGCCCCTCTTCCCCTTCAATTAGTTCATGCTGCCTCTGGTTGTGTGCCACCTTCTATTGCAAGGGAAAACAAAGTGTCAGTGAGTGTCATGCAATATGTTTGGGTTACATGGCTGCCATGGTTGAATAGCTGTCAGTGTGTGCAAGCTGTGAGATATGGATGTGAGTCTTGCAGAAGTTAGGCTGAGGTGAAGCATATGAATATTAGGTATGAGTCCTGATTGATAGAGACTGTTGGTGGTGGAGGGGTGGAGGGTGTGGTGAATTGAGCAGTGGCTGAGCGAGTGTTGTAGTAGGTAGATATGGCATTTGAAGAGGCATTCACTGACCTTGACCACTCGTGTGAAGTCATTGAACTTCTTGTGGCACTGCATCCAGGACCTTGGGGTTAAACCTAGCACTGGCCTCTGAAGCTGTCTGTTCCCATTGCCTTCTCATCATGTGTCAGGAGGGCCTCCTGCACCCCCACCCACCCCCAGCACCACAGATATGAGATATCTCTCCTCCTTTCCACCTTCTCCACCAAAGTCTCCAGTGCGGTGTCGAAAAACCTTGGTGAAGGATTTCCCCCATGGTCAGCATTGCTGATTGTTGCACTGCAATATTCCCAGTGATCTTAGCACCTCTCGCAGCCACTATGCACCTTCCCTTTAAGAGCTGCAGGTTAGCTTTAAGCAGTGCTGGCAAATAACAATATTGAGCCCCTACTGATGACACAACAATCATTACAATGAACAAGCAGCATGCAGTTGATGTGCTTGCATTATACTGAATGGGCACGGGGAGTAACCTACACAATCACTGCTTCTGTTTTCAGGGGCTATCTAAATTACGCCCCCCCACCCCCCAAGTACCTGCAAAAGAAGGTTTGCAACCTAACATTTTAAAATGGCTCCCCTTCAAAAAGCTTTGCCATTGTTATACACCATTCCCTAAACAAAAGGGTGAGTGGCAACCATCTCACCTGCTTATATTGTCTTGTCTCAATTGCTAAGACAAGGACAACCCACATTAACTTACCCTTTTATTTTCTCTTTGGTCCTAAGTGAGAGCCGCTTGCGACTACTGATCATCTCCCTTGATCAGACAAATACAGCGTAGATGTCAGAAAATAACTCTTTAGATAACAGTGATCAATGGCTGAAAGAGGTTCTAAAAAAGGTTGGTCGATAGAAGGACATGGGACTCATTAAAGATACAGACAGATGATGTAAGAAGAAGACAGTAGTGTTGGTATTCTGGAATGGGTTGATCTTGCGATGACACATCTGAAATTGGGAACTCACCATGTTGGAATTAAAAGGCATAAAACTGCTCAAGTTAGAACACCTACACCACCACGTATGATCTCATTCTTTTGAATTTGATTTCAATGTCTCCTAAGGCAATTACAAGTTCTGACCTTTTGAATCACTTTATATCAATCTATATAATGTGTTAAAAATGTTGAGTGTTATTTTGGCCAAAGAATGAAAACAAGTGCTAAAAGAGTGCTGTGCTAATAAGACATGCCTGTTTTGAAAGTCTGGGTTTAGCACACAGTTTTGGACCTAGTTGTTTACGATAATTTGAACATGCCCAGAGATCCTAAACCAGACGTCTGTAGGTTTAGCACTCAAGCACTGATTGATATAATTTTCGTGGAGTGGTATATGGGGGCTCCTCATACCCACTTCCACTGAAGTTGTAGAGTGTTCTGATCGGCATTTAGTGGCATGAGGGAGGGTGCACAGGTTCTTGGACATGGCGCTGGAGGTCCTGGTGGAGGAAATCTGGTTGAGGAGGGATGTCCTGTACATACAGGGATAAGGACACCTCCTCCCTTTCCTGCCCCTCTCTCCTGGCCTCCATGTCCTTCTCCCACTCCTCATCCAGACCAAGGGAGACCCCTAGCAAGATGCCCATGACCAAGCACTCCTTTTCTCCTGGTGACTCCTATCAGGTGGAGTAGCACAACTCTTACCCTTTTCAAGTTAAGTTCTCAGAGTATTTCTGGAATAAATGTTGCTCGGGTGTTTGTGATGTCTTGACAAAGTATCCCAGAAAGTCTCCTGATGTGTTTGAGGTCCGCTTCACAGCTCCAGCAGTAACTGAACATGAATATCCCTTTAAGTAGCTCATGAAATCCAAATCAATGCCGTGTTTACTCCCAACAGCTGGTTACAGTTAGGAGAGGGTTTTAGGACACGTACTAGCCACCTGAATTCCATGCAGCCTCTTTAATGAGCGCAAGCAAGCATTTTAAGTTGCAATCGAATCCTTAATGAGCCTCTGGGCAGTTGTTGCTCGTGCAGGCTTCAACTCCTTTACCAAGATGGCTTCTTATATTAAACACAAACCAAATAATGTTTCACCTCAAAACTTCAGGTGGAATTTTATGCTCTTCCCCCGTGGCAGGTTTGGAGGCATGAGAGCATTAAATCAGATGGGATGGTGGGGGGAGTGAATTTCCCGCCACCGTCCTGCCTCCATCAAAATTTAGTCTGGGGCAGGAAGGCCTGTTAACGCCCCGCTGCCAATTGAGGCCCTTAATTGGGCAATTAACCCCCAATTAAGGGTCTCTTTCCGCCGCAGCCGCAATTAGCTGTGTGGCGGGCGGCCCTACCACTGCATGGGAAGCATAGCACAGAAAACTGTGCAGCCTGTTTCCCGACTCTGGGGAGGGGTTAAAAGGCACTTCGTGCCTGAATGTGGGACCTGGTATCAGGGAGGGGAGGGAGGGGGCCCACTGAGAACCACACTCCTGCCCTTGCAGCTGACCCCCCTCCCCCTCTCCACCCCCTCCCCGTGACCCGCCCCTCGCGAGACCCACCCTGACCTACCTGTCGCCTGGATCCAACGACACTTCTCCGCCTCCAGTAAGTGCTCCTCCACCAGCAGCCACCGCCTTGAGATCTGCAGTGGCACTGCAGCTGCCAGCCTCTGATTGGCTGGCAGTTCTCCAAGGGACTTCTGGCGACAGGGTGCTTGATCCTGTGGAAGGCCCGCCGCTGTCCACTTAAGTGCCTGATTGGCACTAGATTTGGCAGGCCTTTGCGACGCAGGGATATCAGCGTCACTTTTTCCGGATGTCGAGATCCCTAACACCAGAATAAAACTTCCCCCTCATATTAGCGTCCTTGGAGGATCTTTAGCACCTGAATGTGCTGCTGGAAATTTCCCTGCTTATGTAAAAAATTCTTACATGGATAGAAAGGCTACTTCACACTATTTCTGTCACATCTAAGTTAAGCTGGTGACGTTTAAATTTCCCACTGATTTCCCAAAATGTTTACCTTTCAGTGGTCTCACCTCCCAATTAACATCTGCCAGTTAGTGGGACTATGGTGCAGTAGTCCACAATACTATTGCTTTCACATTGCAGTATTCTACTGGCATGATCATCTCTCTTTCCCCGATGCTGCTCTGCAATCCAGCCAAATCCTCTCTCAATAGTTCTGACTGTACCACCCCACACAGCACCACTCCTAGATACCAGCCTGAAGTCCTGGTCAGATCTGTCTCCTAACTACTGCTCTGCATCTGCCACTGAATATACAGCCTGCACCAAATCTATCCCTGCACCCACCAGGGGTACAAAACGTACCCACACCCACCCTCCACAAGCTCCATTAGCCTAAAGCCTACTATGAATTCTTCCCCAAATCAAGATTCCTCAGGGAATCATACCTTACAGACAATGTCCCTGACAACACCATCACCATCCCTGGGTATGTCCTGTTCCACCCAGCAGGACAGACCCAGCAGAGGTGGCGGCACAGTGGTATACAGTCGGGAGGGAGTTGCCCTGGGGCTCCTCAACATCGACGCCAGACCCCATGAAGTCTCATGGCATCCGATCAAACATGGACAAGGAAACCTCCTGCTGATTACCACCTATCGCTCCCCATCGGCTGATGAATCAGTGCTTCTCCATGTTGACACCAACTGGAATAAGCACTAAGGGTAGCAAGATCACAGAATGTATTCTGGGTGGAGGACTTCAATGTCCATCACCAAGAGTGGCTCGGTAGCACAACTACTGACCGAGCTGGCTGAGTCCTAAAGGACATAGCTCGAGACTGGGTCTGCAGCAGTGGGTGAGGGAACCAATAAGGGAAACTTTTTTCTCCAAAATATACTTTATTCATAAAAATCTGTCAAAAAAAAAAATACAAAACAGTTCAAAACAGCACCAAGTTAACATTCCAAAAAGTGCAAAGGAAATCAGTTTTCTTCAATATAGGAGTGAGGTGGCTGACACCCCTTCCATTCCATTTTACATACAATGTACATGTTACAGCAAAACAATACTCTGTGTATACAGCCCGAGGGGTTTTCCATGGGTTCAGCCCCTCAGTTCACTTTGGCGGGAGGACAAAACTCAGTGGTCTTTTCCCATTGAGCCTTTGCTGCGGCTGCCCCAAGCTTTAGAGCGTTCCTCAGCACGTAGTCCTGAACCTTGGAATGTGCCAGTCTGCAACACTCGGTTGTGGATAACTCTTTGCACTGGAAGATCAGCAAGTTTCAGGCAAACCAAAGAGCATCTTTCACCAAATTGATAGTCCTCCAGCAGCAGTTGATGTTTATCTCGGTGTGCATCCCTGGGAACAGCCCGTAGAGCACAGACTCCTGTATTACAGAGCTGCTTGGGATGAACCTCAACAAAAACCACTGCATCTCTTTCCACACCTGCTTTGCAAAGGCACATTCCAGAAGGAGGTGGGCAACAGTCTCTTCCCCACCACAGCCACTTCGAGGGCAGTGTGCGAAGGGGCTGAGACACCGGGCGTGCAGGAAGGATCTGATGGGGAGGGCCCTTCTCACCACCAGCCAAGCTACGTCTTGGTGCTTGTTTGAAAGTTTTGGTGATGAGGCATTCTGCCAACTGACTTTGGCAGTCTGCTCGGGGAGCCATCCGACAGGATCCAGCATCCCTTTATCCCTGAGGGCCTTGAGGACATTCCGTGCAGACCACTGCCTGATGGATTGGTGGCCAAAGGTGTTTTTTTGCACAAACTTTTCCACGAAGGATAGGTGGTACAGCATGGTCCAACTGGATGGAGCGTTCCGCGGCAATGTGACCAGACCCATCCTTCGCAACACTGGGGATAGATAGAACCTCAGCACGTAGTGACGCTTGGTGTTTGCGTACTGGGGCTGTACACATAGCTTGATGCAGCTGCACACGAAGATGGTCATCAGGATGAGGATGACGTTGGGTACGTTTTTCCCGCCCTTATCCAGAGGTTTGAACATCGTGTCCCTCCGGACCCGGTCCATTCCGCATCTCCAGATAAAGCAGAAAATGGCTCGGGTGACCGCCATGGCACAGGAGTCGGGTATGGGCCAGACCTGCGCCACATACGACAACAACCAGGTTCTGACCCTCAATGGAGAGAGAACGCTGCTCCCACATGCTCAGTTTATGGTGTACCCTGGCTACTCGCTCCTTCCAGGTTTTGGCGCACGCCCCAGCCCTTCCGAACCATATCCCCAGCACCTTCAGGTAGTCTGACCTGATGGTGAAGGGGACAAAGGGCCGGTTGGTCCAGTTCCCAAAGAACATGGCCTCGTTCTTGCCGTGATTAACTTTGGCTCCCGAGGCCAGTTCGAACTGGTTGCAGATGCTCATCAGTCTGCGAACGGACAGCGGATCCGAGCAGAAGACGGCGACATCGTCCATGTACAGGGAGGCTTTGATCTGAGTGCCTTCACTGCCTGGGATTGTCACTCCCCTTATGTCCGCATCCTTCCTAATGGACTCAGCAAAAGGTTCAATACAGCAAACAAACAAGACTGGAGAGAGGACAGCCCTGTCTGACTCCAGATTGGATCGGGAAACTTTCTGATTCCCACCCATTGATTGAGACTGCGCTACTGATGTTTGTGTAGAGCAGTTTGATCCAATTGCAGATTCCCTTTCCAAACCCCATTTTGGAGAGCACGTCCATCATGTAGGTGTGCGATATCCTGTCAAAAGCCTTCTCCTGGTCCAAGCTGATGAGGCAGGCGTCCACCCCCCCTGGTCCCATACATAGGCGATCGTATCCCTGAGTAGCGCGAGACTATCAGAGATCTTCGTGCCGGGTACAGTACAAGTCTGGTCAGGGTGAAACACCAACTCCAGAGCAGACTTGACCCAACTGATGATGACTTTGGACAGAATCTTGTAGTCTACATTAAGCAGTGAGATGGGCCGCCAATTTCTGATTTCCGCCTTCTCCCCCTTCCACTTGTAGATGAGGGTGATGATGCCTTTCCTCATGGATTCTGACATGCTGCCAGCCAGAAGCATACTCATAAGGGAAACACATACTTGATCTCGTCCTCACCAATCTGCCTGCCGCAGATACATCTGTCCATGACAGTATTAGCAGGAGTGCCCACCGCACAGTCCTTGTGGAGACAAAATCCCACCTTTACATTGAGGATACCCTCCATCGTGTTGTGTGGCACTACCACCGTGCGAAATGGGATAGATTTTGAACAGATCTCGCAACTAAAAACTGGGCATCCTTGAGGCACTGTGGGCCATCAGCAGCAGTAGAACTGTATTCAACCACACTCTGTAACCTCATGGCCCGGCATATCCCCCACTCTACCATTACCATCAACCCTGGTTCAGTCAAGAGTGCAGGAAGGCATGTCAGGAGTAGCATCAGGCATACCTAAAAATGAGGTGTCAACCTGGTGAAGCTACAACCCAGAACTACTTGCATGCCGTAAGCAGCATGCGATAGAGCTAAGCAATCCCACAATCAACGGATCAGATCTAAGCTCTGCAGTCCTGCCACATCCAGTCATGTATGGTGGTGGACAATTAAACAACTAACAGGAGGAGGAGGCTCAACAAATATCCCAAATATCTCCATCCTCAACAATGGGGGAGCCCAGAAAATCAGTGCAAAAGACAAGGCTGAAGCATTTGCGTCCATCTTCAGCCAGAAGTGTCGAGTGGATGATCCATCGTGGCCTCCTCCTGAGGTCCCCAGCATCACAGATGCAGTCTTCAGCCAATCCGATTCATTCCACGTGATATCAAGAAATGGCTGAAGACACTGGATACTGCAAAGGCTATGGGCCCTGACAACATTCCGGAAATAGTACTGAAGACTTGTGCTCCAGAACTAGCCGTACCCCTAGCCTAGCTGTTCGAGTATGATTAACACAGTGGCATCTACCCGGCACTATGGAAAATTGCCCAAGTATGTCCTGCACACAAAAAGCAGGACAAATCCAACCCAGCCAATTACCGCCCTATCGGTCTACGTTCAATTGTCAAAAAAATGATGGAAGAGGTCGTCAACAGTGCCATCAAGCAGCAGTTGCTCAGCAATAACCTGCTCAGTGGGCATCACTGCAGGAGTTCCTCAGGGTAGTGTCATAGGCCCAACCATCATCAGCTGCTTCATCAATGACCTTCCCTCCATCATAAGCTCAGCAGTGGGGATGTTCACTGCTAATTGTGCAATGTTCAGCACCATTTGTGACTCCTCAGATAATGAAGCACCCTGTGTCTAGATGCAGCGACATCCAGGCTGTGACTGATAAGTGGCAAGTAACATTCACGCCACACAAGTGCCAAGCAATGACCATCCCAAACAAGAGAGAATCTAACCATCTCCCCTTGATGTTCAATGGCATTACAGTTGCTGAATCCCCCCGCCCACCATCAACATCCTGGGGTTACCATGACCAGAAACTGAACTGCACCAGCCACATAAACACTGTGGCTACAAGAGCAGGTCAGAGGCTGGGAATTCTCACCTCCGGACGCCCCAGTGCCTGTCCACCATCTACAAGGCACATGTAAGTTGTGTGATGGAATACTGTCCACTTGCCTGGATGGATGCAGCTCCAACAACACTCAAGAAGTTTGACACCATCCAAGACAAAGCAGCCCACTTGATTGGCACCCCAACCAACACTTTCAACATTCACTCCCTTCACCACCAACATACAGTGGCAGCAGTGTGTACCATCTACAAGATGCCCTGCAGCAACTCACCAAGGCTCCTTTGACAGCACCTTCCAAACCTGCACCCTCTACCACCTAGAAAGATAAGGGCAGCAGATGCATGGGAACACCACCACCTGCAAGTTCCCCTCCAAGTCACACACCATCCTGACTTGGAACTATATCACCGTTCCTTCACTGTCGCTTAATCAAAATCCTGGAACTCCCTTCCTAACAGCACTGTGGGTGTTTCTACACCCCAAGGACTGCAGCAGTTTAAGAAGGCAGCTCACCACCAGCTTTTCAAGGGTACTTAGGGGTGGGCAATAAATGCTGGCCGAGCCAGCGATGCCCACATCCCATGAACGAATGAATAATATTCCTGCAGCCACCACTGTAAACTGAGGGCTACTATTCTTCGCTGCTCCCTTCCCTGCAAGCCACAAGCCACCCCACCACCTCTCCTGAAAGCAAAGACAAAGAGAAAGCAGGAGGGGACAGAAAGAGGAGCAGAAAATAAGTCAGAGTGAGAGAAATGGAGAGAGAACCAGAAAAAGAGACAAAAAGAGAGAGAAGCAAAAGGGATGAACAGAGACAAGCTGGGTAGGAAAGAAGGGGAAGCAAAAGATTTTGTATAGAGGGAGAAAAGCATAAGCGGTGAGAAATAGAGAGAAGCAGCAAAATAGAGATGACGGAGAACAGGTGAGAGTGCATATGCTGACCTAACATAAGCAAAGCCACAGAAATCGACTAACGTATTATTCTGTATTGAATATTTCAGTCGCACATTATATTGGATGAAACACCACAAAAGTGCAGCTGAACAGCTTTTAAGAATATAGAAAAAGAAAGAAAAGCCAGTCATTTAGCATTGATTTCTCTCACCTTCAGATAATTTTGCCCCTCAAATGAGATGAGGCAAGCAGCTACCAATTTACAGAAACTTTAAACGGCAACAAGTTCATAATGTCCTCTGGATGTGCCTATTTACACCACTTCCCTGCACAGGAAGAACCTGAATATTGGGCTTAAACGAACAGGTTAACTTAGCAGCTACTTCTCCACATCCCACAGTACCTGGGCGCAACACCATGAGGCATTCGCTCACATTTTTAATTTTCTTTTATGAACATAATTCTCTGTTGGCTACCAGTAAGTATGTGTCATAAGCTGATTTCATTTCTTCAGAACAAATGCATCAAAAGACTGGGTCTGAGTATCGGCACAGACAAATTTAGATTCAGAAATGTTTCTAAATTGTGAGTTCAGCCTGTATTTGTAAAGAGGAATAAGAGAGAGAGGCTCCTCTTTTTATTGATAGAGTATTTGGGCTTTGGCACTATTTAGTTCAATACAGACTTCAATGCAGGACTGTTACCATGTAACCTCACAGATTTCTTCTTGTACAGCTGTACTGTTGAATACTAGATTCATGGGAAATAAACAAGCAGCACAATTGTTATCATTTCTGTTCTCTTCTGGATGCATTCAATGCTTGATTTCCCACCAAATAAGTTCCAGTAAAATATTAATTTTCAATGCACTTTTGATAATGGGGTTTAAGGTCTATTTATCTGTCAGCCGTGGCTCGGTTGCCTCTGAGCCAAAAGGTGCCAGGTTCAATTCCCACTCCAGGACTTGAGCACAAAACTCAATGCAGTACTGTTGGAGGTACCATCTTTTGCATGAGACGTTAAACCGAGGCCCCATCTGTCCCCTCAGGTGGACATAAAAGATCCCATGGCACTATATCGAAGAAGAGTATGGATGTTATCCCTGGTGTTCTTGCCAATATTTGTCCCTCAATCAACATCACAAAAACAAATTATCTGGTCATTATCACATTGCTGTGCGTAGGAGTTTGATGTGTGCAAATTGGCTGCTCCATTTCCTATAGTGCAACAGTAACTACACTCCAAAGTACGTCATTAGCTGTCAAGAGCTTTGTGACATCTGGTGGTCATGAAAGACGCTATGTGTGGAATTTTGTGCTGGCAGCGGGGGCCTTGACATCGCGGGAAACCTATGCCAAGATTCTCGTGTCGCCTCTTGTACGGAAGGCCCGCCAAATTTAGTGCAAATCAGGCACTTAACTGGACAGCAAGTGCCTTCCATACGATTTAGGACCCTGCCACCAGAAGTCCCAGCCTGACAGAGCTGCTGGCCAATCAGAGGCTGGCAGCTGCAGCGACCATACATCAAGGAGCGGTGCTAGAACCAAGCTCAGTGTAGGTCAGGGCGGGTGGGGTCTCGCGGGGTGGAATGGGGGGGTGGGGTCACAGTGTGGGGGAGGGGGTTGGCAGCAAGGGCAGGGGGATGGCCCTCAGCAGGCCCCCCCTCCCTTCCCGATGCCGGATCCCTCGTTTGGGCAGTAATTGCCTTTGAACGAAGGCCCCTCCCCCCACAGCTGGCAAGCGGCCCGCATGGCTTTTCATGCCCTGCTTCCCATGCGGCAACAGGGCTGCCTGCCGCAGGGGTAACTGTGGCTGCAGCAGGAAGAGGCCCTGAATTAGGGGTTAATTACCCAGTTAAGGGCCTCAATTGGCGGTAGGGCGGGAAGGCCGTTCACAGACCTTCCCACCCCGGACTAAATTTTGACGGAGGCAGGACGGTGGCGGCCCACCACCATCCCACCCGATTTTATGCTCTTCCCACCTCCTAACCACTGTGAGGAAAAGCATAAAATTACACCCTATAAAAATGCAAGACTTTTTTTCTCCTTAGGTCTGCTTTCTGCTCCAGCTTCTGAAAAATAAAACTGTCACCAATTGAAAGAATTGCTTTAATATGCAATACTATTAGCATAAATCTTTCTACCATCAGTTGTGTTGTTATTGATTGAACAAGAGGGCTGATCCTCTGATGGGCAGTTCCAGTACAAAGCATTCCTACCTGGGAATTTGCAGACCTGCAGCCTATGATCTTTCCTTCATTTAAATCATGGGCTGTGAGTCCATACTCTCCTGATCTGAGCTGCAATCTCCAAGGGTGCTGCTTCATTCTAGGAGCAGTCAACCACAGAATCTGCCTGAAAGGTTTACTCAACACAAATACATTCAAAGCTTATGTAAAAATAGGGCCCCATTGCTTCAGACATCAAGAGGCAGCAGCCAAACCTGATCATTTATTGAGTAAATGGGATGCTAAATCATACAGGAATCTCCCAAGTTTCTATTCTGATCTGTGCCCAATAATTGATCGCCATTAAGATACCACAATTGGACTCAGTGTTCCTGCTCAGTGTCTTCCTCCCCAACCTCCACTTCCCTGGGGTGGGGGGAGGTGGGTGGATACACATATATGCAGGATGGGTGAAGACAGGGTCAACTGGGGTGCTGCCGAACAATGAATAACCTGTTAGGATCCATGTTGATTGATCATGACCATGTCAAAGTGTTGGATCGAGCAGTCTGATGATGATTACCTTGATGTAGAATGTCAGCTAGCATGGTGAGAAAATCAAGAGATTTTGTGTTACGAAAAAACTTAAAGTAAATTATGTAATAACTGTAGGGTAAACTCCTCGAATCATTGTTTAATACATTCAACTCCACTGTGTGCAGTCATTACCTGTTTAAAATAAGCTAGTTAACAACTACATTAAAAAAACATGCAAAGAAATTTTATGTGAATGTACTAACCACTAACATGTCAGAGGAAATTCAACCTCTGGTAAAATCAGCAAAGAAATGCTAGAAAATGCAGTAAATCCATAGCATCTTGAAAAAGACAAATTAAAGTTTCAGCTGGGAGAATTGGATATTGGAGTGTGCAAGTCTATATACTGAACAAAGTGGGAGGGGGCACAACAAGTTAGACGCTGGGTATGGTGAATGACATCACAAAGAGACAATTTTTGGAAGTAACACTGTAAATGAGTCACTTAGAAAACTGGAACTAGGTGAAAATTTTCTGGAAGATACACAGAGATAAACTAAAATCAGATAATGAAGAGGCATGAGGATGAGAAAAAGTATCAGCTTTGAAATGGAATGGAGGAAAATGGAAGGTAGATGGATGAAAGGCAAGTTATGGGGCAGGTATCTAAGGTCAGAAGTCATTAAAGTCAATCTTTGGACCAGAGGGCTACAATCTACCAAGGAAAAGGGTAAAGATGTTCATAAAGTTCACATTGAACTTCACAGAATCGCTGAATTGTTACAACACAGAAGGAGGCCATTCAGCCCATCGTATCTGCACCAGCTCTCCGAGTGAGTAATTCACTTAGTGCCATACCCCACCTTCTCCCCATAACCCTGTACATTCTTCCTGTTCAAGCAACCATCTAATTCCCTTTTGAATGCTAACCACTCGCTGCGTGAAAAAGGTTTTCCTCATGTCGTCATTGCTTCTTTTGCTAAATACCTTAAATCTGTGCCCTCTCATTCTTGAACCTTTCATGAGTGGGAACAGTGTCTCCCTATAAATTCTGTCCAGACTCCTCATGATTTTGAATACCCCTATCAAATCTCCTCTCAGACTTCCCTTCTCAAGGAAAACAGTCCCAACGTCTCCATTTAATACCTCAGCTATTCCCCCTGCCTCCATACGTAAATCTCCCTTTTGGTCTCTAATTGACCCCACTCCACCTTTTACCACCCATTTACTATTTATATGCCTATAGAAGACTTTGAGATTCCCTTTTATGTTAGCTGCCAGTCTCTTTTCGTACTCTCTCTTTGCTTCTCTTATTTGCTTTTCACTTCCCCTCTGAAACTTTTATATTCAGCCTGGTTCTCCATTGTATTATCTACCTGACATCTGTCATAAGCACACTTTTTCTTTTTCATCTTCATCGCTATCTCTTTTGTCATTCAGGGAGCTCTGGATTTGTTTGCCCTACCTTTCCCCGTCGAGGGAATATACCTTGACCATGCTTGAATTATTTCTTCTTTGAAGGTAGCCCATTGTTCAGCTTTTGTTTTGTTCATGGGATGTAAGCATCGCTGGCAAGGCCAGTATTTGTTGCCCATTCCTAATTGTCTATGAGAAGGTGGTGGTGAGCTGCCTTCTTGAACCCCTGCAGTCTATGTGGTGTTGATATGCCCACAGTGCTATTAGGAAGGGAGTTCCAGTATTTTGACCCAGCGACAGTGAAGGAACAGCCATAAAGCTCCAAATCAGGATGGTGTTTGACTTGGAGGGGAACTTGCAAGTGGTAGTGTTCCCACGTGTTTACTGACCTTGTCCTTCTGGTGGTAGAGTCCTCAGGTTTGAAAGGTGCTGTCGAAGGAGGCTTGGCGAGTTACTGTGTGCGTCTTGTATATGGTACACACTGCTGCCACTGTGCGCCAGTGGTGGAGGGAGTGAATGTTTAAGGTGGTGGATGGGGTGCCGATCAAGCGGGCTGCCTTATCCTGGATAGTGTCAAGCTTCTTAAGTGTTGTTGGAGCAAGTAGATTGGTAAGGGCGAGATCAAGTAGGTTTTTTGCTCTTGATGGTTCTCTCTCCAACTGCTGCAGGTGTAGTCTGGCAGATATGTCCTTCAGGACTTGGCCAGCTCAGTCAGTAGTTACTAACTCACTGTTGGTGATGGACATTGAAGGTCCCAACCCAGAGTACATTCTGTACCCTTGCTACCCTCGGTGCTTCTTCCAAGTTTTGTTCAACATGGAGCTGTACTGATTCATCAGATGAGGGAGGATGGTAAGTCATAATCTGCAGGAGGTTTCCTTGCCCACGTTTTACCTGATCCAGAGTCAATGTTGAGGACTCCCATGACCACTCCCTCCCTACTGTATAACACTGCGCTGCCATCTCTGGTGGGTCTGCCCTGCTGTTGGGACAAGACATGCCCAGGGATGGTGATGGACAGGTTTGGGATATTGGCTGTAAGTATGAGTATATCAGGCTGTTGCTTGACTAGTCTGTAGGACAGCTGTGCCAATGTTGGCACAAGTCCCCAAATGTCAGAGTAGGACTAAAAGCAGTATAGAAGGTCAAAGATGAAAGGTCAAAGTGGGAATAAGAGTTGAAGTGAGGTCAGAATCACAGTTGCATGTAGAATGGAGATAATTGGCGCGAACTGATGACCTAATCTTCATTTAGTCTCCCCATTGTAGAGGAGACTACACCATGCTGTGATGACAGTCTACTATGTTGAAGGATGTGTATGGAAATTTCTAATTCACACAGGAGGTTTTGAGGCCCTGCTCAATGTTATAACAAGAGGAAAATGAACCAGTGTTGCCTTAGCCACAGTTGCACGGGAAAAAGTCAAAGGAAGGGTAGCCAGAAATGGGAGTCCTGTCATATTGAACAAGGGTATCACAGATAGAATAGTGCCAATGGAAGCAGAGTATGGAGAGGAGGATAAGATGTACCTGGTGATAGGATTGTGTTGTTTTGATGAGAATGGCGAATGATTGGTGAATTTTGTTCAGACCTATTTAAATGCTCACTTGTCTTCGAAGTTCCAATTCTGACAAAGGGTTTCACCTTAACTGATACCTTTTCTTTTCTTTTTACAGATGCTGAAAGGCTTGCTCTGCAATTTCTGTATATTCTTTCATTTCATTATTTGCGGTTTCTCATTCTGGGTCCAATTATCCATTGGTTACACTCCCAGTTGGTGTGCTGGAATTGTGTCAGTTGGTGCCCGTCAGTGCAGACTCCACTGGAGGTCAGTGAGATGACATCTCATTACCATGGAACAGGTGGGTGCATGTGCCACTTTTGGGTGCAATTCCATCACCCACCTGCCCATTGTAACCAGAACTTCCAACAACTGCATGCCTTGGGTGGCATTTACATAGGCTTCCCTGACACCGATAATGATCTCCTTGACACCTTGTTTTAAGGGGCCAAAAAATGGGAGATTTATTCAGAGGCCTCGGCCATTTACCTGGTCTGGAGCCTCAACTGTGGGGCCTACATTCACCTTCTGGGTGTAACACTGACTAAACTGGTCCTGATCGAATCAAAGGACCAAGAATTCCCTGCACAGAGAGTCCCTTCCTGGTTCTGCCTCCCTATCATTGTTTGCCTTGTAAGGGGTGGATGGAAGTCCTGCTCTTGATGAGATGGTCGGGAAACCCCTGAACCCCTGTAAACAGCACAGGCCCAGCTTAACAGGTCATCCACCATTTTCTGCTGGGGTTACACCAATGATCTACCAGGATTACACTAGGCCCCCTGCAGATTTTATTTGGGTCTTTATCTTTAAGTCTCTGGGTGTTTTATTTTTAAATCTTTTTTTACAACATATATAAAAAATATATATTAACTATTTTGGATAGGTGTGTCGCTGGCAAGGCCAGTATTTATTGCCCATTCCTAGTTGCTATCGAGAATGTGGCGCCTTAAACTCTGCAGTCTGTGTGGTGAAGGTTCTTCCACAATGCTGTTGCAGAAAATTGTCATGCCGTGTATCTCTTTGCTTTTTAAGATGACCGATACTGCAGTCCCTTTCATCATCTTCCAGCCAATTCGCTTGGAGTGGGTTTGTGGAAGTGTAAGTACATGATTGTGCTATTCCACAATGCCACTTCATCACTCTAATGATCTGTGTGAGGACTTGAGAAGATTAACTGTAAATGCAAAATAAATATTCTTGTCTCTCAGTTGATGGGATTCAAAAGGCTAGATTGAAGTTTCCTCTCTGTACAATGAGTGTGAAAGTGATTAATTCCCATATAATGCACCTAAAACACAATCTATACTTTCCAGAATAGAAACAAGAGTGCTCTTGTGAAAGACTGTTGGAATATTTTAAAATGCAAAGCTGTTTATAAATGGAATTTACTAGCAGCCTCATCTAGGTTGACTTGGTTTGCTATAAATCAGTTGGTTTTATCAAGAGAATGGTCTTCAGCTCAACAAACCTGTACTATCCATTCATAATAAATTGAAATTTCTGTTCAAAATACAAGGAAAAATGGCAGTAATTGATCTCTTCTTGGCTTAAAGATGATTTTAATTACAGTGTTGTAATACTCTTAAGCCAAATGATCAGGGCATTCAGTGGCAAAGTAATAGCTAATAGTGGGATCAAGAAAAATATTTGACCTATATGGCTCATGTGCAAGGCTTGATCTTGAGCTGGCAGTACCATTAGATGCTCTACATTGAAGTATCTATTAAATGTGCCAGTGAAACTCAGCAGCAGACAGCAAAATCGCACTATTGTGAATTTGTATTGAGAATTCATCAGGTTTTACACCGATAATCGATCCTATAATGTATCATTGGAACATTGCCCATCCACAAAACTGCTGGACATAATAATCCAATATGCAAGATGGGCACACTCATTTTATGGGCCTTAAACAGGTGTAACAATAATCAATTTAGCAGAGCAAAGGCCTACATCAATCTGCAGGGGTGATTGGGCCACTGCTAAATTGTTCAGAGCCTTTTTTCAGGAGGCCTGAAAAAGGCCCCAAAAATGCACAGGAAGGTGGTACTTGAGAAGTCAGAAGGAGCAGCAATGCTCTTCCTGACTCCATAAAGCAACTACGGGTCGATGTCGGCCAACTTCTTTTCCCTACTAATCGCCTCCATCGCACCCCCACCATACCCCTACCTCAGGCTCACTTGGGTGCCTGATCGAAGGACAATATTCGATAGGCCCCAATAGGCAAGCTGCTTTAGGGTGCCCAATTGACACCCACTGCAATAGTATGAAAAAGCCGAAGGACAACTTTAAGATGGTGCTGGGGCCTCTCCATTCCAGTGCCCCATAACCCCACACTGCCAGAGTCACACCCATTTGTGCCACTGATGAATTTGGGTCCCAAGATTTCCTTTCCAATATGATCATGAATAGATGTGTAACAAAGCAATCCAAATATATTCTCCGAACTGATCCAATCCTAACATATATTAATCAATGCACTTGACACGGAAGATACATCAATGGGAAGTAAAGCTGGAAAGAGTTTAAAAACCAGTGGCCAATCTGAAATCATCTGTTTTATACCTCACCAAATCTGAGAGTTCCGCCCATAATTTTCTCAGTCAAGTGTTACAGAATCAGATTGAATTTAATATTTTCCCACTACCCATCAGAGTACTTTTAGTCATCAAATCAGTTACAGACACATATGCATAGGTGCACCTGCTGGTATCTGAATCGCAATTCACGAAAATAAACCAAGCAACTAAAGAAGTTGCAAACTCTCTACTTCCTTGTGGAATCTAATTTGCTTTAAAGGAACATTTTTACGATTAATTTTCTTTGCGATTTAAAGCAATTAGATGTGGTAATTTCTAATTTAGCAGGCCCATGAGGTGGAACTGAGTCTTCTTGGAGTAAAACCCACTTGACAAAGAAGGGCAAGAAAATGAGCTGAACTTAACCAATTCAGAACCAAATTACAAATAAAAAGTATTGATTCTTTATTAATCCAATTGGTTTTGTGCCACCATTTTACAAGTAACCTAAAACTGTCCAAACAAGAAGTGAGTAAAATTCAGCTTTGGTTCAGCTCTGAAGAAATGGAATTACGATGAACTCTAGCTTCTGCACTGTCCTTGTTTACAAAGCATCACAACTTGATAATGACATTTTAGTGCGCTAAGTATAGCCATCAGCAGTCCTGAAGGACTCAATTCAACTTGTCAAGTTGTTTCCCGTTTTATTTATCAGACATGTTAACTCAACTGTTCACTGTGATTATCTCCCACAGTGATTTTCAGCTCAGAGGCTTTAGTCCTCTGGGGAGTTCACAAGGAGGAAGGAAGAATTAGGCATTTTATTGGCCTGATTTTCTGCCTATGTATAACTTTTATCTGTCTTTGTGACTTTCCTGAATCGATCTCTATCATAGTCTCTCACAAACAGATGCCAGCATGGAAAACTAGCAAAAAGCTTACTCACAGCTTCAAAAATGCCACCATTCCCTCTCCTAATGGCCTCACTAAATTATGTCCTTTGAATGCAGTGTTTAATTGTGCTTGATTTGTTATTCACGCAATTTTTTAGTTCAAACTGGCTGGGAGCACTAGTTCGTCAAGTTTAGTCCATAGCCCTTTATCCTCTTTCTCCCCAAAAAATTCACATACAAGGAATTGTTTTGATGTATAGTTGTTATGCAGGTGGACTTGGCAGCCATTTTGAGTGCAGCAAGATCTGACAAATTGCAAAAAAGCTGATCCCTCAAAAAGGTGACACACAGTCCTACCTATGATCTTTTCACCATGAGTTCATATTGACACCTCTCACCCCACCCCCAGCCCTAATTCACTCACCTCCACTCAGTTCACTTTGGCTCCTCTCCTCCACCCACAGTTCATGCTCCACTGGTGCTTTATTATTAGTTTAATTCCTTTTTGAGAGGAGACTGAATTTTTTTCTGATCATGTTCCTGTGAAGCAGGAAGTTTTACTACAATAAAGGTGTTGTGTAGGAACAAAGGAACAGGAGTAGGCCTTTCAATCCCTCGAGACTGTTCTGCCATTCAATGAGATCGCAGCTAATCTGTATCTTATATTAATGCAAGTTGTTGTTATTGACTCCTTTGATATACTTTATATCACTGCTCCTTTTCCTTGCTATTGGCATCAATTGCTACCCGTGGTCCTTAGGTCTTCACTATCTTTCCTATGAAACCAGCCACTGGAAAGGAGCTGAAGAGTGACGCAAGGGCATGCCCCCTCCCTTCTTGTCTTCATCTCTGTGATATTTTCTTTTATCTTTGCTTAGCGTTCTCACAGCGCACAGTTCTGGTTGAAAACTCAGAAGTTGGTGGGTCTTACTGTTCCAATTTAATCGACCCAAAGTATATTCAATACTGTCCATGGACTCGACCAATTTTTTTCTTTTTCCAGTCTATCCATAGTGATCAAACTGCACGTGATGCATGATCAACAACTTTCTTTTTCAGCAAAGACATTGGGGGAATTTTAACTTTTGACCTGTTGGGAGCAGGGGGTCCCAGTAGCATTTGGGAAAGCGCAAAGTTAGGACAGTTTTAACTCCATAGTTCATGTGTGGCTTCACTGCCCGGAAGTCAGCCTGATTGATAGGCTTGACTTCCGGTTGGGCCGGGACTTCCTGGAGAAGAGGCAGGCGCACCAGGTCAATCTGAGCCCTGACACGGAGTAGGAGGGGTCCTATCTCTAGTGGAGCACCAATCCTGGGGATGGTGGGGGAGGTCGAGACCTGGGAGTTGGGAGGTTTGAAGCCTCAGGGCGGGAGTGGGTAGAAATCAGAGACCTCAGAGGTCAGGGGGAGCTTGGAAGGTTCGGGGTGAAGCGTTTGAGGGGGTTGGCAAGGCAGGTACACCGAATCCAGCAGATAACTTGAAAAGCATTTGACTCCTGGATCCAACAGTCCTCGCCTTCCTGTAGATGTTCAGAGTTAAATTGGAAATGATGGGTAAAAATAAGGCGCGCAGACTCATTACAATATTTAAATTTCGAACCCAGCCTCCTGGGAGCGGGTTGGCACCAGCCACCCCACCACTGTCCTGGCTCCATAAAAACCAGATGTGGATAGGTCGGAGGCAGGTTGGAGTCGGGATTCAGATTTTTAATATCTTAACCTCCCACCCGACCCAAACCTGCCTGTTTTTTGGAGTTAAAATTCCTCCCAATTGTCATGGGGAGATATAAACATAATATGACAGCAATACTTGGGGGGCGGGGGAGGGTGAATTTAATGCTCTTCTCGTGGTGGGTTTTGAGGTGGGGACAGCACAAGCATAAAATCAGGTGGGATGGTAGCAGGGGGGTGTTCCTGCCACCATCGTGCCTCCGCCAAAATTTAGTGCAGGGTGGGAAGGCCTGTCAATGGCCTTTCCACCCTTCTGCCAATTAAGGACCTTAACTGGGCAATTAATCCCCAATTAAAGGCCTGAACGAGGGACCTGGCATTGGGAAGGGAGGGTCTGCTGAGTGTTAATCTGTTAATTGTGTATTGATTTTTTGATTATATGCAGGTGGAGGGTGTTAATTGGGGTCTTTCTTGTGCATTTATAAGCAGACACTTAATGAGACTGGTGAAGGTTTTTGAGTGAGGAGCTATATGTTTGTAATCTTTTTACTCTGTGCAATAACTATGAAACTGAGTAAAGATAGGCTCCAGCATCATCCTTCCACAACAAGCTTTTTGGAAATTAATTCTGAGAGCCAACCCCTTGCTGCTTCCTCGCCTGCCCCTCTCCCACACAACCCCCACCCCACGAGAAACCTGCCGCCCTGACCTACCTGTCGCCTGGGTCCAGCGATACTCCTCGGTCTCTGGTAGGTGCTCCTCCAGCAGCAGCCACCACTGCGGTGGCACTGCAGCTTCTGATTGGCCAACAGCTCTCCAAGGGCGGAATTCCTGGCGACGGGTCTTTGGCACTAGATTCGGCGGCCTTTCCAAAGAAGAGGCGACGTGGAGATACGGCGTTGCTTTTTCCAGATGTCGCGACCCCGCCGCCAGAATAAAATCCCGGCCTTAGTTAGTCCAAGTGACTGGATGCCAAGCACAAATACATTCTTCTTTTGGAGAGTGACTGTTTTCATACATGGTTCAAATAGGCAGTTGGAATACAAATAGAGCAGGATAGAGCAAAAGAATTCTTGCCATTTGTTCCTGTCTGTTTTCCACACTATTTCAAGACCTTAGCGTGTTCCTGTCAACAGCACGGATCAATTTGAGAATGAATTCTCGGTGTCACTGAGTGATATCCAAATGCCTTTCTGCACCAGTTTGGAAACTTGGAGGAAGAACAGAGTGTGCAGTAGGTGATTGCAAAAGTACTCTAATATTTTTTACTTTAGCCCTGTAACCTCACTATGACATAGATCTGAAACACAAGCCTGTGTGTTCCAGTGGTGATTTTATTACTCTTCAAATTGCCACAGATCATTGAAATGATAATTACCATTAACCAAGAAAATTAATTTCTGTCCCTTATCTTTTTCAAGCAGCACGATCTTAAGGATTATACATATCTTGGACTGATCAATTTATTTATTATGAAACAACAGTGTCAGCAAAAATAATTCCCATGCTTTGGACTTCCTCAAGATATGAAAGCAATACAGATGATGTAGTTCACAAACAAACTGACTAAATTAGATGGATAACTTTGGATTTAAACATGGTTTCAGATCTCATTGAGATCAGAGCATCTATCCAGCTTGGATAAGCTGATTTTATTGATATAGACACAGTTGATAGCAATGAACAAGCTCTTCTAAATCAGTCAAAATTTATCGATACATTTAAGGTCCAAGTCTTTTTGCTGTGGTTTATGGGTTGCCTTTGTTTTAAACCTTTCAAGCCACTTTTACAGATTAGGGAGTAATGCTTTTTTTAGGGGAAAATAGATTTATTTTAGTTTCGACTAATATTTGAAATAATTGTTTTTACTTAAAAAAAGATCCACTCAAATTCCTTCTGTGCCAGCATTGAAACTTAAAGGAAGAATTGTCATTTTGCAAACCATATTTTGTGAGGTCAATGAATACTTTGCATGGGTCTTGTATGAGATTCCACTGAATACATCAGTACCTTGGTTCCACTGGCTAAATTGTACATATGGCTTAAAGTATGCTTGAGGATGAAACAATTTATTTGATCATACTTCCTGGGATCTAGTTGCAGGACCCTCCTACTTTGTTTGGTAATCAGGTTGGATTAATTCATTTTTCTGCTCCAAGCTGCAGCAGGGTCATAATACTGATTTATATCCTCGCCTGGAATCTGTCTTCCTCCTTTTCTGAGGAGGTGGTGTGGATGTTCAAGGAGGATGATTCTGTTCAGTGGGGCCTCCAGAAAGGGCCTTTCTGGTACTTCCACAGCTGTCAATGCAGTCCATAAATACCGACTTGTAAATGTGTTAGTATGTGTATGGGAACTTGTACATGCACATGGTGGAGAAAACACATTGCGGTAGATTTTAAAATGGTGGACCAAGTGTTAATGGGGCAGTAGAGGCCCACAAGTGACAGTTCAGCTGCCACTATCATTAAAGGGAGTGGGCAGCTAGAGCACCCGTGTGTTTCAGGTGGTAAGTTCTTTTAATATGCAAACCTGAGTCCTATGATGCCCAGACGGCCCCGATTGCAGTTTTTGCAAGACAACTCAGCCCGGTTTATCTGAGTGGTACAACAGAAGAGGCCCTCTAAAGGTAAGTTTCAAATTAATTTTTGGCGCCAGGAGGCACAGGATTGATCCTCTGGGCTCCACAAGAATACTACTACCTGGACCCCTCCTTCCTTAGAACCTACCTACCTGCCAGGTTTCCCTCCAGGCTATTTGATATTGTCCCAGCCTAGAGCCTGGTTCTTGCAGCAGGATGCCCATTTGGTGCCCTGTGAAAATGTGCTCGATTTCTGCAAGGTCTGCTTTTCAAAATACAGAGAGTGGTTGAATGATATGGAAGCTCAAGTGTTAATGAGTTTCATAAATAGCTATTACACTGTGATGGTTTTCATTGCCAGGAAATGCTTTTAATTTACAATTTAATTTACAAACCTATTGAGCAGTTGCTGAAACTCTTTGCTCTGTTGGGACAACACTGACCCACTTGCTGAGTTGGATATTCATTCTGACAGTAGTCATCTCTACCACCCAGCAGTGTAATATTTCTAATTGTGTATGTGTCAGAGGTACAATGAGCTTGATGATGCTCACTTAGAACAGGAATTCCCTGGTGGTGAGGTTAGATAAGCCTTGTTTTGTACTACTTTATATATGTATTTAAGTTGAGAATTGTAATGCATTCTAACAGCTTCAGGACTGTTGTGATAGTGTGTAAACAAAAGAACAGTGACCCAATGCTGAATTTAATATTTCATCGAGGTTCAGTACAAGCAGTTGATAAATAAGTATTGCTTATATCTATGTATGCTCTCCCCATCATTCCCCCTCCCCCAACCCCAAAACACACATACACCCCCTTTCCTTCTTTCCTTGCCAAAGAAATGCAGTCATACAATTTTCCCTCAGGATACCTCTCTTTTCCAATGTTCTTCCAATTGGAACTTCAAATCCACCCTGCTGTTAATCTCTTTCCTGCTGTGAAGAATTAACTTTCAGGAAATTGACAGCGGTAACTGCAGGCTGGTGAACAGCTCAAACATTTAAGATATTCTGCTAATCAGGTGGTAAGGTCACATGTTCAGCCAAAGATGGGTCTGCGCAAGGGACATTCTAAGCATTTTCTTCCCTCTGTGCTCCCAACGGCTCAGCATCAAAGCTAATCATGAGATGTAAAATAATTTCTTTAACAAATTAAGCAAAGGCAAATGTTCCATCTCTCAGGATTTCTGACATAAAGAAAATAGGCTTCTGTTGATTAACTGTTGGCTGTCAGTGGGACTGTCACTAACAATTGTCTTGATTACTTACTTGTGGCCAATCAGTATCTCAGCAGCTTGTGGCAGAAGGAAATCATTCAGATACTGTTTTAATGGTGGCAAGATTTCCTGCATTACCGGTGATTCAAATCACTTTTGAAACGGATACTTTGTGAAATAAATAGTTTGCAACTATATGAACACATGAACTGATGCAGATACTGAAGAACAAATAACCCAGTAATGTACCAGAGCAAACCCTGCAATACCGTTTCATCAATCACAGCACAATGTGATTATTCGGTACTTTTGTCACAAAAGCTGTATTTCACAATGCAGTCCAATGAGGAACATTGTCACAATAGCTCTCAGAATTTTTATTTTTAAACATTCTTTCTTATTTGGCAAAAAATGTTATTTGAAGCATCGCTTTACAAAGAGTTAAAAGCTTGGTTTGGTTTCAGGTGATATCTATAGGTCACTCAACCTTTGTTTCTTGGAGTTTACAATAACACTCTGGAATCAGTTAAAGTATGGTAGTTCATTCTTAGGCAGCAATCATTCAACATGTTTTATTTGCAATGAAAATCAGTTTGAGAATAATATCAAGTGAGACAAAGTCACGCCCTTTGTTTACTCTCACAGGAAACCTGCAACTTCCAGAAGAAAAAGAAAATAGCCGAATTTCTTGTACAAACTTAATGGCCTAAAATCAGATGTGTTACTTTCTCAAGATGGTCACATTTGTATTCAAGTCTTTCTGTGAATTTACAGGTCCATATCTTCTGCTGAGGCAGCTCGAGCTCTAAGTACACTTCAACTGCAGATTTACACCTTGTGTTATTCACAGGAGATATAAACCAATGCAGTTCTGAAGCCTACAATCATAATTCAGAGTAACCACTTCTGGTGCAATTAAGAAAGAGCTCTTGATCAAATTTAAAATCAAAATCAAATCGAAAATTAATGTGCACTAGTTCTTTTAAACTATTGTGATAGATCTGGGGTACAAATACAATTCTTTGAAAATGCATACTTTTGTGACATGCATTTCCATATAAAATTAACAGAGACTGAGCAGCCTTGGAGACTTCTGTACAGTCATTGTAATTCCAAGTGGGAGAAAGGAAGAACTTATCCAAATTCCAAATACAATCTGGAATAATTGCCCCTAGCTGAGAAACAGCAGTTCTATACTAGGACAGTATAACTGCCCTAAGATGAATCTCCTGCCATTTTGTGATAACTGGAGGTCAGATCGGTTTCCGTTTTGTATCACCCTCGTTTGAAAAGAATATAATCAGAATATGATGTGTATGTAGCAAAAGCATCTCACTCTCTCATTTAAACATTAGGCATGATTTGCATTCTACAAAACATATAGCTTTTCAAAATATTCCTTGTATTATACTATCAAACAATTCTCTCCTTGCAAGAATTTGAAATAGAATTTTCGAATTCCTTCTCAACTGCACATTTGACCAATTCCCTTTTATTTAGCTTCAATGATTGAATTTTTCGAGGAGGTGACTAGGTGTGTAGATGAGGATAATACTGTAGTCTACATGGACTTCAGTAAGGCTTTTGATGAGGTCCTGCATGGGAGATTGGTCAAGCAGGTAAGAGCCCGTGGGATCCAGGGTAATTTGGCAAATTAAATCCAAAATTGGCTTACTGGCAGGAGGCAGAGGGTGATGGCCGAGAGTTGTTTTTGCGATTGGAAGCCTGTGACCAGTGGTGTACCGCAGGGATAGGTGCTGGGACCTTTGCTGTTTGTAGTGTACATTAATGATTTAGACGAGAATATAGGAGGTATGATCAGTAAGTTCACAGATGACACGAAAATTGGTGGTGTTGTAAATAGATTACAGGACGATATGGATGGGTTGGTAAGATGGGCAGAGCAGTGGAAAATGAAATTTAATTCTGAGAAGTGTGAGGTGATGCATTTTGGGAGGACTAACAAGGCAAGGGAATATACAAAGGATGGTAGGACCCTAGGAAGTACAGAGGGACCTTGGTGTACTTGTCCATAGATCATTGAAGGCAGCAGCACAGGTAGATAAGGTGGTTAGGAAAGCATATGGGATACTTGCCTTTATTAGCTGAGGCATAGAATATAAGAGCAGGGAGGTTATGATGGAGTTGTACAAAACGCTGGTTAGGCCACAGCTGGAGTACTGTGCACAGTTCTGGTTGCCACACTATAGGAAGGATGTGATTGCACTGGAGAGGATACAGAGGAGATTCACCAGGATGTTGCCTGGGCTGGAGCATTTCAGCTATGAAGAGAGACTGGATAGGCTAGGGTTATTTTCCTTAGAGCAGAGAAGGCTGAAGGGGGACCTGATTGAGGTATACAAAATTATGAGGGGCATAGGTAGGGTAGATAGGAAGAAACTTTCTCCCTTAGCGGAGGTGTCAATAACCAGGGGACATAGATTTAAGATAAGGGACAGGAGATTTAGAGGGGATTTGAGGAAAAAAAAAATTCCACCAGAGGGTGGTTGGAATCTGGAACACACTGCCTGAAGGGGTGGTAGAGGCAGGAACCCTCACAACATTTAAGAAGTATTTAGATGAGCACTTGAAATGCCATAGCATACAAGGCTATGGGCCAAGTGCTGGAAAATGGAATTAAAATAGATAGCCTTGATGGCCGGCACGGACACGGTGGGCCAAAGAGCCTGTTTCTGTGCTGTATAACTCTGACACTAATGATTGCAAAGTATATGATTTATTGTTTTTGATACATTTCTTTCAATTTGAATGCCCTTAATTTGACATGTGGTTACATGAATATTGGCTTAGAAACTATAACATTTGGAGATAACAGTAACAAGTACCATACTTTAATTTGGGAGCTAACAGTGAGTACATAAGCTTATTTAAGGAACCAATTTGAAATTTAGGTGGATTCTCAATCAAAATAGTATTAACTTACTAAATTTTGCTAAACACAATAATATAAAAGATTTGTTCTGGAGTCAGATCTGGGCTTGAAGTATATCACTTTTCACATGTATAACCTTACATCCCTTTGCCAAAACTGAGACCTTATTGCTGAAACATCAGAAGAAGGGTTGCTCTAAACAGCAAGTGAACTGCGATTCACCCTCACAGCAGAACAACTGCACATCTATCCATCTATATTTCTGGAAAATATGGACTGTACATGGAGCTGCACAGGTCTCCTAAAATCTGATGAACCAGAAAAGTCAAATGGAGTCTAAGTATGAATGTTTGTGCCTCCTTTACATGTAAGGGATATTAGACAAACCTTCACGTTGTCAAGTCTGTTTGATACAGTATTTATAGACAGCAGTTTTTAAAACTTGGGTCAATGGTGTTACATAAGTATATAAGGACTTGATCCTCCATTACCTTAAGGACTTGGCTAAACCTTAATATTTGACTTTTTGCCTCAGCATTAAGCCTTTGCTTAATTATTGGTGAATTCTGACCAATGAGGTTCCAATAAACATATACCACTTGGTTCATTAATAGACTGACCAGCAAATGATTGACCCTGCAATTGAATACAGAGCAACAAAAACTTCATTTGCAATCAGTACCTTATATAAAAATATTTACTTAAAGTCGGTGTACATTGCATTCAATTTTCGACGGGCTTTTAAAAAAAAAGTCGGAACTGCCAGAAAACCCCGAATCTGTCCAAAGTTGGGAAACTGCTGTTCCTGCTCCCAGCACCTGTCAGCTCTACAATTGATTTGCAATATTTTTACAAGCTGGTCTGGAAGAAGAAGACAATGAGAAATATTTCATCTCTGAAATATTTTCATGGGCCGGATGGAAACCTTTGACGGGCCAGATCCTGGGCCGTGGGCTGTATGTTGGACAACCCAGCTTTATATCTTTCCATAGGCTTCTGTAGAACAAACTAAGGCCTGAAACCATTAGAAATTATTGGAAATTAATGCTGGAGGTGATCGATTATCTTCCCAAAGATGTCTAATGGGCGCAGAAGAAAGTTTTTTTAGTGGCCTTGACGGACCTTCTCTTTGATATTGTAATAATATGGCGCTGCTCTGAAACACCAGCTCTACAGTTCAGGCAGGTACTGTTACGTGTTCTCTTAACCTCTGTGTTAGCTAATACTATACACAAAACACACCACTCAAGATGAGATCAGTAACGTGGATTCCTATTCAAGTGTGGTTCTGCATGTACACACAGGTCTTCATTGTACAGGTACTTGCTTAAGACTGCCCCTACACCAGAAGTCACATGCTGTGATGGATCACAGCTTTTACACTACTGGCATGATAACATAGCCACACCTCTTAAGAGTGTACACACAACAGGTACCATTCTTGTGACCTTACAGGTGCTACGTGTCTCCCCAGCAATGCAAAGTGCCCTTCTCTGCTTTTATCTCCTCCATTAGGATGCTCTTTAAAACCTACCTCTTTGACCAAGTTTTTGGTCACCTGTCCCAACATCTCCTTATGTGGCTCAGTGTAAAATTTTATTTGGTAATGTTTCTCTGAAGCACCTTAGGATGCTTTAATAAATTAAAGGAGTCATATAAATGCAAGTTGTTACTTTCCCCATGGTTTGGGATGGGGTTTTTGGCTTGGGCTAGGCCGGAAAGAGGTAGAACAAACTCTCCAGAATTTTAAGTTCATTGTTTTCAAAATTGTGAGAAAAGTGAAGGTTGGGAAAAAAAAACAATCTTACACAGGCAGACCTTCCCAGAGCTGCTGAGAATGACAAATATTGCTGATCGAATTCAAGGCTAACTAAACTCTTTCACATTCATAAAATAGAGATGGCGATAGTTGAAATTAGAAGTTAAATTTAGTTCAGTGGGTATTTATAACCTTTGGTGGGTAATGCTTGCCAATAATAAACAATTAAATAAGCATATTTCCCTTCCAATTAAGGAAAGGTTTCCCCAGATCCCTTTTTCTCCTTTATAGGCCAATACCACTGCTGTTGAGAACTGACACATGGCTGTACCCCTAGACCACAGCCAATGTTATTTATGGAGAGCTGCCAAGTGCAGTCTACCACTTTGCTCACCCTCCTCCACCCAAAATGGAGATGCCCAGTTCTGCTTAGCAGCTATCTATGTGGAGTGTGTAATATTACTTGTTCCTTAGGTATGTGTACTATTGTAAGACTCACAGGACTACAAGTAATATCTAAAGAATACTTGTGTTTTATTGTACTTTAATTGGAACATTGTGTGTGTGTGTGTGTGTGTGTGTGTGTGTGTATAAGCCACATTTACACACATATTACTCTTGTCAGGCTACACCCACAAGTCCCTGGTCATTTGTGGCACAACATCACTTCCTCTGGTGATCTTCACTGACAGCCTCTTAAGGTGGTCCTCTCTTAAGCTAGTCCCACAACATCCCCCTTTTCCAAAGTTATAAACATATGCACAATATACAAGCATGTTGCGGTTTGGACTGCCTATACATGATTAAAACAAAACATTATTTACAAGTAACCAAGTTTAACACTCTCTAAAATGTAAAGGAGATTTGCTTATTCATCCTGATCTTTTGTTCTCATAAAACTTTTCCCAGAGCTGAGCTTGTCTTGACAACTCCTCTGAGACTCTGGTTATCATGTTCTTCCTCTGTGTTCATTGCCTCTGTATGTTTACCTTCAGACATTGTTTTTGAACGTGTCTGGAATGACACAGGGTTGTCACGTGGTGTTGTCATAGAGCTCCCTGCGATGACTTCGGTTCCATCTCTGAATCACACCATTGAGTGTCTGGATAATGTATGATCTGGGCTGGTCGCGTATCCTAACAACCTCTGCAGGATACCAAGTTCCTGATGCATGATTGAAAACGCTGACTTTCTGTGCTACTCGCAATCGAGCTAATTGTGGTCCTACTTGCCTGTCATACGATGCCTTCAACTTCCATGTGGAAAGCATAGAAAAATGATGACTGGCAACATCACTAATCACTGGCAATCTCTCTGGCCTCTGAGTACTTGCTGCAACGAACTGAAGCCCGAGGAGAGATTTCCGATCATATTGTCTCTTCATGTCAGAAGTCCCAGCCTTTGTGTCATTTACATGGACCGACCCGATACACTCGACCTGGTTATTTTCTATCATTTCTGGCGCGTTACTGACTTCATGTATCATAACAACTTGTAAACCTCGGCATACTGGAAGTCCTGCAAGGGCAGGTCCAGTTGTGTCTACAATGTAAAACATTTGTGATAGCTATTTGGAGTTCCCACAGCTGCACTGCAAGGTTATTGTTCCAATGCACTTGATTGGAGGACCATTGTAGGTAATCAGCCTAGCCATGGTGGGTTTTACCATAGATTCCCATTTCTTTATATACTTGTCCTTCAGTATACAGATGGGCAGAATATTTGCACTTGCTTCAATGTTGATTTTTACTTTGAGCTTATACTTGCCACTGTTCTGTGGACATATAATCCGAATCATGGCAAATGTCTCAGATTGCGTAATAGCATTGACACGTTGATCCAAATTAACAATGGGAAATGCTTGCCCGCTGTTCCCATGAGTGCATTCTTCACCTGTGTCCTCCTGACAATCTGTCTCTCTGCTGGTCTTATATACTTCCTTGGGCTTTTGCTGTGTGTTGGCATTCCTTTTGTTGTGTTTGCCATCCTGTCTTGCAGATGTTCTCTCTGCATTTGATCTGCCACCATTCCTGTGTGCAGTAACTGAACACGGCCTTCTGCATCACATTGCCTAATGTGCTCACATGCCACAAGCTTTGCATGGTCCTGTACACTGTTCAACTGCGAATTGGTTGAGTCAGGCTTCATTTGCCGCAAGGCTTAGCAGACTTCTGAGCCTTGGTTACCATACCAATTGTCGTAGCTGCCTCAACACTAGTAGCTGTTACCACCCAATCATGATGGCTTCAAATTTCTTTCCATCATTCAGTAGTGCATCTATGGTGTGCCCTTTCTTCTTTTCTAGCAGATCCTTTTGAAAGGACTCTATTGGGTTAGATGCAATTATTAGCTCTATAACCCATTCCAACAATTCAATATCTGCAAAGTCACATTCCTGATCTTTGCCTCAGCATTTTTCAACAAACTGGTCAATGGATTCATCTTGCCTTTGCTGGTAGGTCATCAGCTCAAGCCTATGCCCTTGAAAATTGACCTTTACCTTCAGTTGCTGCTCCAAGAATGTCCATAGCTTGCTAGGATCCTTCTGATCCTTAGCTGACAATCCTGATATATTGATCTGTTGCAGGCCCTTGTTGCCCAGTGCAATTTTGATTTTGGTAGCATGTTTCTTTGGTTCATTCACTTCTCAATCCAGGAAACACAGATCCATCCACTGTTAAAACAGTGTAAATTCAGATGCCACGTCTGACTCCTTCCAATCCATAATTGGATGCCTGAACGCCATTTTCTGGATGATCCTGATGTTTCTCAAATATCGGCTTTTTCACAGGTTTTCTTTTTCACAAGCACACTTCTGTTACAGGCTCTCAGCTTTACAGGTTTTCTGTCTCACAGGTACAGCATCCTGTCTTAGACTGGTTCATTATTGTAGGCCTGCCCATTTTAAGAGTGAGATGACAGTTGCTTTCTTTGTTTACACAGTTTGTTTGATTTTGTTTTTAAACAGAGACAGCAGTTTTTTCCTCTCAGGCTTCTTTGCAGACAGCTGCAGCTTGCAGCACTTTCAGCTGCCACAACCAGCCTTTTACTTTGTGCTGCACCTCCAGCAGTGCTGTTGAGCTTTTCCTGCTCTTCTTAGCTTAGGCTCTGCCCACGAAGCAAAAAAAGGGAAAACTAAAGCAGTTATGTCTTTTCAAAATTTTTGACCCACTGCAGCTTAGTTGAAAGCTCCGATCTCCTGGCAATTTTCCTGCTGTACTCAGAGTTTCAACACCTCCCAGGGTCCTCTCTGCAGCCCTACCTCACAGCACTGATATGTTGTCTCCTGCTAACTGCTTTCTGCCTGAATCTTTAGCCACTCTAGGTAGGCAATCGGCTGTTACTTGTTCTCTCCTAGTGTGTTCTTCAGAAAAAAAACAAACATTGCCACGATGTAATATTTGGTGGTCTTCAGGAAAATATATCTCAAATGTTGCCACCAATATTACTTATTCCTTTGGTATGTGAAATATCCTAAAACTCACAGGACTGCAAGTAATATCAAAAGAATATGTGGGTTTTAATATAACTTAATTGGAACTACACAAGTCACATCTACACACATCTTACTCTGTCAAGCTATACCCACAACACCCTGGTCGTGTATGACATGACATCACTTCCTCTAGTGATTTTCACTTACAGCCTATTAAGACAGTCCACTCTTAAGGTGGTCTTACAAGAGAGTGGTGGAAGTGAAATGATGTCATCCCATCCCATGGCACTGTGTGTTACTGCCCCAATACACATTGCCATCTCTCAACCCACTCAAAATAATTATTAACCTAACTTTCAGCAGATAGAACTCTTCCAGATGGGGCCAATCATCTCCAAGAAGAAATATGGGACACCTCATATAGCATAATGGAGAGAGTAAAAAGGCCCGCCACCCTCATGAGTCCCAATTAAAATTATGATGAAGTGTGCATCCACCTCTATTATTTTAGGGCAGTAGGACCCTGAGGAGTGAATGATGGTCGCCAACTAGTCTCCCAATATGTCATCATAGATATCCTAATTAAGTAAAACAAGCAAGGAGATTAGATAACACATATGTCAGATGAAGGGCAGGCATTCAGGGAGGCAGAATGTAAGTCTCTGATAAGTGTAAACTTGTCTATGTGGGTCTAATAATAACAGTGGGAGTGTTAAACTACTTTTAGTTGACTTAAGTTAAATTGACGTTGAAAATATAAAGGGGTGATAAAAATGTTGGCCATCCTGATTGAAACCAAATTACAGCTGTATTTGTCTAGTGCTCCAATAAACTGCTCTGGGTGGAAGAATGCAAATTTGTGCTAAGGATTTCTTCAAAGTGTATTCCCAGCCTTGGTCAATTCCATATGAAGTGTTCTGAGGTGGAGAAGTGATACTTCTTCAAAGGGAGTTGTGAATATCAGACCAGGTCTATGCCTACTAGTGCTTCATTCAGGACTGCTTTTGACAGAAGCTTGGAGGAAATCTTCAGCTGCAGAATGTTATGGTGTGGAAAAAAATCCGTAAAGAGACATAAAACTTACCAGAATAAAAATGTGAAAAGAGTCAATCCAAGTTCCAAGTAATGATTCTTTGAATTCAGAAGAATAGTGGACAATTTGCAATTATTTCCACCCACAGAGCTCCATTAGCTCATTTGTGATTTCATCACTTGTGAAAATATTTTTCCCATTACACATTCCAGCTTCATCTAAACTACTTGTTCTGTAAGATCTTTTTAGTGGAATTCCCAAGTGTCCAATTAAACACAAAAGCTTATTTATCAAAAAAAGTCTGTTACGGTGGGATAAACAAAATATTATTGAGATGGAACTATTTTTACAGTGTGCAGTGGGTTTGCCAGTTGGATACTTGGCAAGAATCAGTTATGTTAAATTCATAGCCTTAGCTCACTCACCCAGAGACAGGGAATCCTCTCAGTCATTTGAACTGAGCAGTAGGGGTGAGTTACACTCTCAGTATAAACATCAAACTTAAGTTAATGCATCTTATGGCACTGTGTTGATGCTTTCTGCTGAAGATGTAAGCTGCTGAGGTTCTAGACGTTCAGTTTGAAGTGTCCATGTCCAAGTTTGCATACAGGATGCTGGTCTATTCTAAATAAGGAGAGCTTTAGGGGTTTTATATTCTCCCCAGCACAATTCCCTAAAGGGGTATGTGTGGGGCCAGGGGATGAAGAGGGCTGGGGATCTCGGCTCTTTAAGACCATCAACATTAAATATAAGTAAAAACAAGACGTTGTCACCAACAGCAGTTCAATTTGTTCCTTCACTTTCATCAATGAGTTTCCAGATCTCAATCATGGTGTGGAGGCAACAAGTGAAGGACAAATCTTCTCATAGACAGGAACAGAAAACTGGCAGAAATCATCCCAAGCTACTGTTAACACATCACCTAGTTTTCAATTCTGAATATCATTAGCAGGTCCACATCCTTAGATAGAGTTAGGCTGAGGGGAAGAGAGAGAGACACAAATTAAAATAAAATATAAGTGTTTTGCAGTTTTGTATAATAAATGGCATTTTCAAAAAATATTACAGATGGTGGGGATTGGCAGAATGTGCATTTCAAATTTCCACCTTAATCCCATCAGTTAAGGTGGACTTTCTTTACAGAGAGTTATGAACTGGTAGAATCAATTGCTACCAAGAATGCAAAATCTGCTGAATCATTGAACAGCAAGCTGGATGTGTCCCAAATTATTGGGGGATCAAAGATGAGATGGTGACAGAAATCTCTGTCTGGAACACAAACACAGAATGAGTCAGACATGCCAACAGGGCTCCTCTCATTCCGGGGAATTTTATTTTCTCAGAATAGTATTGAAGAGGAATTCACTCAACCTCCAACTTGAACTAGTGGTTGTTAACTGAAAAACATGAATGGGACGATCACATTCATGGAGCATACAAACCACTTACATTGCATTCCTTTGAAACATAACTAATTTACACTGATTCTACACACTTAACTGGATTAAATTTTTGTGAAAAGTCAGTATATGAACATGATGTCATCAAAAAAAAGAAAGGAATTGGATAAGAATGTTGTCTCATATTTATAATTAAATTGTAATTGAGCGCAGTGGGTTGAAGGAAATTCGGATGTCAGTGACTTTTAAACCCTTTTACACTACATCAAATTTCTTCAATTCTTTTATGTTGATTCAATAAAACCTCTGCCACTCATATGGATGGTGGGGGGGGGGGTATCCACCCGCCGCCTCCCCCCCCCCCCCCCCCACCACCCCAACCATATAGCTCACACAAATTTCTTGACTTTACGCCAGTTCTGAATGAGCTGTAAATTTAGGTTAAAATTCTGTCTGTCCAGTTCTATCTATGTTGGTACTTGTGTATGAACTGAATCGACATTCGCTCTTTTGTGTTTCAGATCCATTTAGTTACTCACAAGAAATGTTGTGCTTTGTGCATAATCCAGTATCAGATGATGATTTATGTGACTATAATCCTGTTCAGAAATACTAAAAACAACCTTATTTAAAAAAGTAGCAAAGTCTTATTTAGAGAAGGTTGTTTCATGCCAGCCTTTGGGGATCCAAAGGCAAAAATAACTTCTTATTTAAGAGAATTTCGATCTGGTTGTAAGATAATCACCATGTTAAAATTAACTTGATGAAAGAGTGTGTCTCATTTTACCTTGTCACAAGAGAATTTTAGAAAATGAAAACACTTGCATAAGTTTTAAAACTTTTTGTTCATTCAGTTAAATGCTCTTGAAATATTTACTGACTAATTGGTTCTTGGTGTATTTAAGGCAGCTATATGCAAAGTAATTCTTTCACAATTTATCAGTTAATGTAGTCAGAGTAAGGACGGATACGGCGGGAAAACATTGGGGGGAAGCTTGCTCGCTGGAGAGTGACCCTCAGTTGTCGTTTCTGGCACAAGTTGCTCTAAAATTCCCAATAATACCACCATCTAGACACCACTGAAAACCAGTTCTGCTGAAAACCCTGAATCTGTTACATAGCAAACTTTCTTCAGTTTTCTTTTATTAATGAACTTGGTGTTTATCACGTTAAAGGGCAAGGAATGGAACATATATTCTGTTATTGTCACGAGTATCAGCATTGAACATTCCCAGGTCAAGCAAAGTAAGGAAGGATGTAGAGTCATGCTGACTTTGTTCCAATACTGTGTCCAAGACAAAAATGTAGCATATTTCTCTAAGTTTTAGCTTGTTATTGGCACACTAAATTCTGTCAATATAATTAGAGTTAGAAACCAGTTTCACCAACAAAAATCAAGTCTTGTTTTACCTTATTCTGTTCGTCATCTGGCAGTTAGTTTGCAGGAGGAACCAAGCTACTCAATTCAAATAAAAGTAAGTTGTTCTAATGTGTATCTGATTCAAAGCTTTATGCAGAACTTACTGCACAGAAACAGGCCATTCGGTCCAACTGGTCTATGCCAGAGTTTCTGCTCCACATGAGCCTCCTTTCAATCTACCTCATCTAATCCTATCAGTATATCATTCTAGTCCTTTCTACCTCATGTAGTTATCTAGCTTCCCCTTTAGTGCACCTATACTGTTTGCCTCCTGGAGGTAACAAGTTCCACATTCTAATTGCTCTCTGGGTGAAGACATTTCTCCTGAATTCCTTATTGGATTTATTAGTCACTATCTTATATCTATCAACCTTGGTTTGTAGAACTGAACTGCACAGTTATGCTATTCATGAATCTCTGGTTATCATTTCAGGGTCACTTACTAGGCTATACTTTTAAAACTAATAATTTTGATCTGGAGCCCTCAAAGAGAGACTGTATGATTAGAACCATTTAAGAGAATAAGACAAGCCAGACAACTTCATTTTGTGAAGAAAGGGTTAAAAAAAACTGTGTAAAAATGTAATTATGGTTACATAATTACCTAGATATCAAGGCAAGTGAGAACAACTTTGAAGATATGAGAGTGCTCCAAAACTATGCCAAAAATACCTAGTGAAAAAGGTAAAAAAAACTTTTATTCCAAATCACTAATAGTCATCACCTACTGTATGGTGTCATAGTTTCCCATTTCCCACATCAGTCGTCCCTAAGTATCATTGCAACTTTTGTGAATATTTATGCTGAATAATGGGTTGAGTTGCACTATTAAAATTGTTGAATTTACCCAACTAATTTCCCTCATCACCCATTCAGTCTCAGTTAGATTTGAAGTCAGGCCTCAGAGTAAAAGACCCGTGTAAATCATTTTACTTTCATTTACATCTTTGTTTTTTTCATTGTTAATACTAAAATAAAAATGATAAATTCATAGTTACTGAAATAATGACATTGACAATCACATCTTCTTGCCTGTCATTATTTCTGAGCAAGTTCAAGTGTACCTGGCAGACTCTCAGGGTACATTTTAGAGCAGACTTGGCACTATGTCAATGAATATTGATCCTTGGGCTTTGCCTGCAGTTTCGCGTAAGCTACTGACATTGGTCGCGCCTCCACATGCAACTCACCTGATAAAGGACTTCAGTTTCAGGCAATCCGCTGTGCTGGCAGAAGTCCCAGCAGGGATGGAGTCGGGGAATAGATGGAGTGGGTTACACAGCAGGGGGGAGGTGAGTAGGGGGTGTGAGATTGTGAGTGCCACGGATTAGGGGAACTCTCCTGCTCCTTTGGCTCCAAGGAGACTGATTAATTTCTAGATGAGATCCTTCAACAGGTGTAAGGTCCCTAATTTGCACACTTAAAAGGTCTATCACCTGTTCTAGGCATCCGCCCACAGGTTTAGCAGGGGTACCAGCGCCTGCGCAGATTGGATGTGGGCCATCCTACTGCTAAATTCGTATGCCTCATACCCATTTTACAGCAGAAGAACAAGCGCAATGCATATCACTTTCTACCCTTTTATCCTTACAATGCTGTCTCTTTAAATAAGTTTGAGTTATTTTCTATAGCTACTGTTTTTCAATGCACATCTGAGTTAACTTTAAGCAAAGTATGGTGCTTATGGGGACTGAAATAGACTTCAGTAATTTCACTGCATGTTCCTCATCAAGCAGGGACTGCATGGCTCCAGTTAGGAAACTGAGCTCCTGACATTAGAAACCATATAATTCCCACCATGGAAATGAGTCATAAGTACTAGAAAAGTCCCAGGTGAGTTTGTGTTGAGTTAGCTGATCTCAAACTAGGCAACAGTTGGGACACTATTATTGGCCTCAGCCCTTCAGACCAGGGAGAGGGAAAACAAATCCAAGATTTCTCACTAAAATAAAAGCAAAATACTGCGGATGCTGGAAATCTGAAATAAAAACAAGAAATGCTGGAACCACTCAGCAGGTCTGGCAGCATCTGTGGAAAGAGAAGCAAAGTTAACGTTTCGGGTCAGTGACCCTTCTTCGGAACCCTATGTAGCTTCCGAAGAAGGGTCACTGACCCGAAACGTTAACTCTGCTTTTTCCACAGATGCTGCCAGACCTGCTGAGTGGTTCCAGCATTTCTTGTTTTTATTATCCAAGATTTCTCACTCCTGATCACGGTATGGTGGCGTCTGCTGGAAAGTGGAGGTGTGTAGAAATTGACTAGGAGCAAGGCTTAGGCTCAGCTTTGGTTCTGCACTAGCCCATGGTCAAATAGCCTGATGACACTCATTTTTTCGACTTGCACACTCAACAAGGATATTGAGGATTGTCAGCATTTAGGGCACTTTACTGCATCCTGTGTTGGGTCCCTCAGGAAAGTGGTGTGGGCACAAATCCAGAAGTGCGATCAAATGTATTAGTGAATTTTGTGCCAGATTTAATCTATGCTCAAAGCATTGAATGTCCTGAAATAGGTATGTTTTTGCAAACAAATCATGGTGCAGTTGAAGAGAGAGCTCTGGCGACAATTAATTACTTAATTAATTACTTCTAACGTACATCCAGAAAATCGATCACCAAGGCTTACACGTTTGTTACCAGCACAATTTATTGATGACACTGGTATGTTAAAGACCCTACAGCAATAGTGCTCTGAGCTGCTCATTATTAGACCATGTTGACAGCACTGCGGATAGGTATGATTTAAACATAGTGAGAATGGAAGTGAAGATTGATAAGACACAATCTTTACACATTCTGATTACCTCAGGAGACTACTAGGCCAGTGGCCATAGTGCCTTCACAGGGCCCTGGCTGAGATTAATGAACTCAACACAGGCCAAGGCTTGAATCTTGGGCTTCCCTACTCTGCATGGCACAGTATTGTGTCATATGGTCCAATTAACCACTGATTTATTGATATGTGGTAAATCCAGTGACCCTCACTCTTATTGATATCATTACTTGAAAATATTATTTATAGGTCCAATAGGACACTTCAGTATTTTTATAAAGAGATGGGTTTGCGAAGGCAGGATCAGCAGGAAAGTAGCCTGCTCCCAGACATTACTCTTAAATTGGGTATTAGGAGGTACGTAAAAGATAGATGCTATATTGTGCAATTTCTTACTGACTGTTGTCAACAATGTTATCTGTAGAGCAAAGCAGTTGGTGATAGCTTTGGTTCAGTGGAAGCACTGTCACCTCTGAGTCAGAAAGTCATGGCTTCAAGTCCCAATCCAGGCTGACAATTCAATATAGTACTGAGGGAGTGCTGCACTGTAGGATGTGCTGTCATTTGGACAAGACATTATACCACTTTAGCCTGAGTATAAGATCCCACAGCAGTGATGTAGACTGTAATTTTGCTCAGTGTGCTCAGGCTAAGGAGGGGAATAAATTCATCCAAGGGTCCTGCTCTTGATTCTCATATGATGACCCTGCTGGGAGGCGTGCACTGTTTAAAACTTACCTTTTAAATTAAAGGACCCAATTTGCATGCATACTGAGGCTCCTGCCTGAGTCAGCTGAATCACCTCAGCTGCCTAAATAAAATGAGGGTCCAGTTAAGATGGCAACAGGTGGGAGACGAGCAGAAAAGGGACTTTAAGTTCTCTGAGGTGGTTTTAACTCATAGTTGCCCCATTTCTGTCGATCAGCAGGGATTAAATTTACCCACATATTTCTGTTCTTTAGCAGAATGTAGTACTCACTACCAAAGGAAGTCATTGAGATGAATAGCATAGATGCCATTTAAGAGGGGGCTAGATAGGTTCAAGGGGAGAAAAAGGAATAGAAGGATATGATGATAGGGTTAGATGAAGTAGAGTGGGAGGAAGCTCGTGTGGCGCTTAAACACAAACATGGACCACTTGGGCTGAATGGCCTGTTTCTGAGCTGTAAAATTCGATGTTCTAAGTGAAAAAAACAGGGAAGGCCCTGAAATTCTTTGGTGGGTCTCTTAGTTTCCACCATAACTCAAGTGTAAACCCCTGTAGATATGACTTAAACAGTAATTTATATAATTTTCCTCAGGGTTCCACTGATCTCCCATCAAAGTTACCATAGGAGATTGGGAGGACTCCTGTGCATCTCCTGTACATTGGATAGTTTTTTTTTACAGCAAGATACCTTGTGCAGTGTATATAATGAATTAATATACCATCTGCTTCTCATCAACTTTAACACGATATTTGCAAGTTCTTTCAGACAGCTGTAGCTCACATATTTATGCAACACCCTTCTCTGTAACGTTTGCAAAACATTAGCGGATTTTATAATAAGCCATTTATCAAACAACAGCAATATTTACTTCTTTCTTTGGGGTCAAATCCCAACCATGGGCAGCTGAAAGCCAAGCACACAGTAACAAACTGCTTCACTTGTTATAGCATTTTAAAGTACTTCAGTGAGAAATAGACCTCTGCTGTCAATCACCTCGGCAGTCAACAGAGCAAAGGATAGGATCTGGAGTGCAGGGTGTTCCTTGTGGATATTCAGAGTAACAGCCATTAGAATTAGCACAGTTAATGCCATTAGTGATGGTTATTAAAACTTGGCTGCAAGTGAACCAATGTAAGGAAATAACTTAGGTTTATGTAGTGCCTTTCACAATCTCAGTACGTTCCAGCATGCTTTACAGCATTTGAATTATTTTTTTGAAATATAGTCACTGTTGTAATGTAGGAAACAGTAGTTCTCAGCAAACTACCACAAACAGCAATGAAATAAACAAAGTGACTCCTGACAACGCAGCGCATGTGCAGGATGACCGCGGACGTCATAAATGTGTGCGAACATTTGCCAGCTTGCCAGTATGAATGCGCGCATGATGTCAGCACACAATGAAGTCCTCACCCCTCAATAGCCATCTCCATTCACCTGAACAGTACCCTGCTCCCTCCCACCATCCCTGCTTCAATCGCCGCTTCACCCTGCTCCATCCCCACTACGCCGCTGCCTTCCCTCAGCCACATGCTCCCCCTGCCCGCTTCCCCCCCCCCCCACCAGCTACTCACTCCTTCCCCACTGCCCGCTGGCCGCTCTACCCCTCGACCACTCACTCCAGGCCTCCCAGCTTCGTCCCTCTCAGCCACTCTCTGCCCCACCCGATGCTTTCTCCCCCCAACCAGCCGCTTGCTCCTGACCTCGCCGCTGCTCCCCCCCCCCCCCCCACTCCCCTGGATCGATCGTTCCCCATTCCTCACTCCCCACAACCCCCACCCCACAAAACCACTCTCCGGCCGCTTGCTCCTCACTTCTCCCGCTCTCCGGCTGCTCAGTCCCTGCTTTCCCCCCCCCCCCCACCCCTCCAGCCGCTAGCTCTAGGCCATGCCCCTTCCCTCATCTTGGCCACTCACTCCCATGTCACCCCAATACCCCTCGGGCCCACCTTGCTGCTTCGGGTGGCGCGGTGGAGAATAAGCGGTCGTGGGAGCGAGTGGCCAAAGAGGAGGGAAGCGGCGTGGCCTGAAGCTAGCCGCTGAGGGGGGGTGGGGATGCAGGGAGCAAGCAACTGGAGAGCAGGGGGGTGGGGGGAAGCTAGGAGGTGGGTACGATCGGCCAAGAGGAGGTCGGGGAGCAGTGGCAAGGTCTGGAGCGAGCGGCTGTGGGGGCGGTGGAGGGGGGGGGATGTGGGGAGTGAGCAGCCGGAGGGCGGTGGGGAGCGGCAAGGCCGGAGGTAGTAGCTAAGGGGAAGTGAGGGGCGAGAGGATGGGTACAGGAGGCAAAGAGAAGCTCAGTGGCAGGAGGGAGCGGGGGACTGTTGGGGGTGTGATAGAGGCAGCGATGGCAGACATTGAGGGGATTTTCGGGTTGAATTTGGTTTTTGTGATAAATTGAGCAGCACCATCTTTAATCCTGGCAGCTGCCTGAGGCGTCACAGACAGTGACGTTTCAGTGGAAGAGGCTGCATTTGCAGATATGCCAGTACTGCGCCACCTAGTGGTTGCGTTGACAAATGTAGCCTGAAATAAATGACCAGACCATCTGTTTTGATAATGTTGATTCAGGAATAAATGTTGGCCAGGGCACCAGGAGAACTAACCCCCACCCCACTCCCAACCCCACACACAATGCCCCCAATCTATTAAAACATTCTCTTTCAAATCAACTGTGCTAATTTTGGAGCTTCACTCCCATCCTCAGTTGTAAAGGGGATCGAAACCAGAACTCTTTGAAATAACATGTGAAATATATTAATATAACCAATAAGGAAGCATTAAAATTTCTGAAACTATGGGCCAGATTTTATTCCGGCGGGGGTCGCGGGGGGTCCTGACAGCAGGCCAGATGGCAGAAGGAGTTCCCTCCTCAGCCCTCCATTGGACCCCCGTTGCTATCACATGGCAGGCAGGCAATTAACTGTCTGCCGACGAGGATGCCAACCTTTGAGAGATGAGCCCCCGCCTCCAGAGCTACTGGCCAATTGGAGGGCCAGCAGTGACACCAGGAGGAGTAGCCACTGCCAGTACTGCAAGAGGCCCTGCAGTGCCAAAGACTGGAGGAGACCCCGAGAGATGTGAGTGGGTCGGGGTTGCTGGTGCCATTCAGGCAGACTTCAGAGACAAGGTGGGGTTGGTGAGGGCGGGGGTATTCATCCCAGAGGGGCTGCCTTTGCCACCGGGGAGGCCCTCTAGGGGCCCTGGATTTCCCCCAAAGGAGGGACCCCCCCCCCCACCCAATCCAGCGAGGAAAACCTGGTGACGTCTCCCTGTGGAGCGGGCTCCTCCACCTTCAACAAAATTGTAGTGGAGGTGGGAAGAGGTATTTAATTGGCCATTTAACAGCCTCAATGCATGCTTAACACACTCATACCTCCATGTGTGCTATTCTAACAAAGTTGGGCCTTCCCTGCCCCGGACAAAATGGCTGGGGGCCTGGGCGACGTCAGGAATGACGATCCCTGCCATTTTATTTGCCCCCCACCCCCCTCCGTGTCCATCTTCAAGGGCAGCACAAAATCCTCCCTATCTCTAAACAGTCACATTATTTGAAAAATACATACTTATGAAAATAATTTCTCATGCAGCTATCTGACAGCTCTGTCACTGGCACTTCCATATTTAAAGATACAACCTGCATGAAATATTTATTTTCCTGTATATTTTTTTCAAGATTTAAATAAAACAATTCGCTTTTAAAACAGAAGAACTTTGTTAACACAACAAGAGCACGCAAGCACAAATCACACATGCAAAGTACTTTTCCCCTGGGTTGCTGGCTGCATGCCCATGAATCAAACCTCCATTCCCAGATAACCCAGGAAGATTGGCAACCCTGCCACATACACAGGAACTGGGGGATGAAGGGTGGGAATTTAAAAACCATTTCATATTCCAGTTCAATGAAAAAATTATGAGGGAAATATATTCAGAGGGAAAACCCACTTCATTCCCAAAATGACCTTACAGTTCCTTTAAAGATCAGCTACAGACTTCAGAAAAGGTACAAAAGAGACTGATAGGAATAGAAAAGTTACCACAAGCACTTAGCTAAAATGGTTACTGCTGCAGCCAAAGTACAGTTATTAGTTGGGAACTTTGCAGCTTCTGGTGTTCATACAGGCCCCATGAGCCTAACATGCCAATAGCAAACCCACTTTGTTCCTATTTTCCACCATGCCTGTCTGTCAAAGATCTGCCTCATCTCACTGGTGCAGTATCGCTGTCCATCAAATCTATTTGCTTACTTTCTCCTGGGTAACTCGCAGCAGGGCCCGGAAAGTTAATCTGTGGCTCTGTGAGACTCCCAAACAATCCAGGAGGGTTGGCAACTCTAGTTTCTGCCAATCTGCCAAAGTTATAGTGGTTAATCTGGAGAACCCAAGAGGGAATTCCAGGTGTTAATATGCTTATACCACATTTTTTACATGGTATTTGTTTAAAATGGTTAAACAGCTTTGTTAGAATAACGCACATGGAGGTACGAGTGTGTTAAGCATGCATACATGAACATCACCACATGGTGAAATTACTATCACCAGGGAAACGATACTGAGCAAACTGATGGAGCTGCAGGCTGACAAGTCCCCGGGTCCTGATGGACTTCATCCTTGTGTCTTAAAAGAGGTGGCTAATGAGGTAGTAGATGCGTTGGTGTTAATTTTTCAAAATTCGCTAGATTCCGGAAAGGTTCCATCAGACTCGAAAGAAGCAAATATAACCTCTCAAGTTAAGGAGGGGGGAGGCAAAAAACAGCTAACAATAGGCCAGTTAGCTTGATGTCTGTCTTGGGGAAGGTGTTAGAATTGATCATTAAGGAGGCTATAGCTGGGCACTTAGAAAAACTCAAGGTAATCAGGAATAGTCAGCATGGTTTTGTGAAAGGGAAATCATGTTTCACTAATTTATTGGAATTCTTTGAAGTAGTAACATGTGCTGTGGATAAAGAGGAGCCCGTTGATGTACTGTGCTTAGATTTCCAGAAGGCATTTGGCAAGGTGCCACATAAAAGATTATTGCGCAATGCAGGAGCTCATGATGTAGGAGGTAACATATTAGCATGAATAGAAGATTGGCTGGCTGGCAGAAAACAGAGAGTATGCATATATGGGTCCTTTTCTGATTGGCAGGATGTGACGAGTGGAGTCCCACAGGGGCCGGTGCTGGGGCCTCAACTTTGTACAATCTATATCAATGACTTAGATGAGGGGAGCGATGGCATGATAGCTAACTTTGCAGATGACACAAAGATAGGTAGGAAAGTATGTTGCAAAGAGGACATAAGGAAGTTGCAGACCAACATAGATAGGTTGAGCGAGAGGGCAAAAATCTGGTAGATGGAGTATAATGTGGGAAAATGTCAAGTTATTCACTTTGGCAGAAAGAATCAAAAAGCAGAGTATTACTTAAATGGAGAATGACTTCAGAATTCTGAGGTGCAGAGGGATCTAGGTGTTCTAGTGCATGAGTCACAAAAGTTAGTGTGCAGGTACAGCAAGTAATAAAGAAAGCTAATGGAATGCTATCCTTTATTATGAGAGGAATTGAAAGTAAAATAAGGATGTTATGCTTCAGTTATACAGGGCATTGGTGAGATGACATCTCGAATACTGTGTGCAGTTTTGGCCTACTCTTTAAGGAAGGATGTAAATGCGTTAGAGATGGTTCAGAGGAGGTTTACTAGATTGATACCTGGAATGAGCGGGTTGTCTTATAAGGAAAGATTGGACTAACTGGGCTTGTTTTCACTGGAGTTTAGAAGAGTGAGGGGAGACTTGGTTGAAGTATATAAGATCCTGAACAGTCTTGAGAAGGTGGATGTGGAAAGGATGTTTCCTCTTGTGGGTGAGTCCAGAACTGGGGGGCACTGTTTTAAAAGTAGGGGCTGACCTTTTAGAACAGAGATGAGGGGGATTTTTCTCTCTGAGGGTTGTGCAACTTTGGAACTCTCTGCCTCAGAAGATGTGTAGGCGGGGTCATTGAATATTTTTAAGGCAGAGGTCGATAGATGCTTGTTAGGCAAGGGAATCAAAGGTTATCGGTGGTAGATGGGAGTGTGGAATTCGAGACACAAACAGATCAGCCATGATCTTATTGAATGGTGGAGCAGGCTTGAGGAGCCGAATGGCCTACTTCTGCTCCTAATCTGTATGTTCATATGGAAGTTGCACCTTCAAGGTAATATAAGATACATTCAGACTCCATTTGTAGTATCAGTATAAAGCAGTTGGTTTCACACGCGCACTACAATTACAATGTAAATGCAGCCTGAATCAGACATTGGGACCTGTCCTGACCTGATGTCGCAAGGAAGCTGAGCGATATTGGCTGGGAGAAGGTAGCCTCACTCCGCTGCACAATCTGTTTGGGCCTTGCCACCAAAGTTACACTCTGAGTCTAGCTTTGGTGTGAAACAGCTTCCTCTTTGCACCAACACTAAACCTGCAGAGTGTGAATACAACCATACTGTACTGTAGCAGCAACGTAAGAAATTTGGATTCAAATCAGAATCTTGGCGAATATTTATCAATATATTTCCCAAAGTGAGTTGCTTTGCAATCTTGTTTTGGGTGATAAGGCATAGCACCATGCGGGGGTGTGATGCCTTATCAAACTGGAGAGAGGGAAAGAAAATCGGCAGGTCATACTTCAGCATCCCATTGACCAACATTGTCAAGATGTCTTAAAAAATGTCCACAGTCAGCTATCTATTCTCTAAGCCTGAGTCCATGGTGCACAGCTTGAGAGGCTGCAAAGGGGGAAGATTAAGGATAAAAATGACTAAAGGGGCATCAGTAATAAATGTGGAGAGAAATGAATTCTGACAAACAAGTCATTTCTGATTTGGTTTCTCCTGTTATGAGAAGCGATCTCTTTGATGTCTCACTTTTGATCTTTGCTGCTGTATCAAAAAGGAAATTAGTCCTGTTTTAGATTAAGTAGTTCAACCTCCTGCTTCTATTTTTCAACAAATGCTTTGATGGCCCCTGAGAAGATTTACCCCCTCATGAGATTCCTTAAAATGATTTTGCTCACATATAGGAAAACTGTTCAACTTCTGGGCTGGATAAAATGGTTACTGAGCAAATCAAAAACACAACTGAGGAAAGGAACTCTCCCTACCCTCCCCTCTAGCCCATTTAATCAGTTCACTTTTTAATCTCTCATGGTAGATTTCCTCTACTATTACAGGGTTTATCCCAGAGGTTTATTAGAGCAAATACCAACTGCAATTTTGAGCTACTAGTAGCAGAATATTGAATAGGTGCCAAGTTCAAAAAATTAAAAGCACAGCTTGTGAAGAAGCTGGTAGACAATACAAAAGTATTGAATTGCAAAAGAATGATACATACATCTATGCAATGTCTGTCCATGCATTCAACTTTAACTTCAACATTCAACTATAGCAACTTTAAAATCATAATCTAAGAATTTAGAGCTTTTTAAATGGTTGAGATCAAGAGATTTAGTAAATTGATTAGTTCTAATTATTTGGGAGCTGTTGTGTTATCTTAAGTAGAAATGTTTTTAAGCAGTTTCCCAATCATTCATTGTTGCAGCATAATGAATTTATTATATGTGCAGGGCTTGAAACAGCAAGGGCCATAGGCCACTGGGTATGCAACTCAAATTGCTAAAATTTTTCCAAGATCAGGCTGGTGATGAAGGTTGAATATGGGTGCGTCTTCCCTGTGGTGAGAGATTTGACAGGTCCAATATTGGGTGTTGGCTGTTAACTTACAGAAGTTACCTTGAACCTGCTTGCCAACTTCTGCAACAAGTAACACGTAACAGTAACCTGAAGTCGGGGACGGCGGCAGCGGACCTGGAAGGAGTTGGGAGTGGAATCAGACCTATAAAAGAAAGAGCGGGGCTCGAGGACCTTCACTAACCTAAAGTCCGGGATGGCAGCAGCAGCAGGCTCTCTGACTGTTTCTGCGCTCATTCTATTTGGATTTAGAGTTACAAAAAACGAACAGTGACATCACTGAAATTCTGTGCACTACTTGGTCGGTGGGCGGCAGCAGTTATTGTCTGGGGATAACTGTGATTGATTGGAGTTTAAAAAAAAAGGTTCCTTTTAAATTAAAGCCATCGGATAGCTACCTGTAAATTTTTTGCATTTACTGGCTATACTAGTGCTGTTTGCATGGAGTGAAGCTGTAAGTTAAGTGTCGGTATTTTCGTTGACTGGGGACAGTGGGAGGTGCTCTTTGGTCTTTTTCTTTCTCAGCCTCAAAGGTACAGGGCATAAAGGCTGATTGTAAATAGCTGGTAAGATATTACACAAGCAAGTTGTTTTTCATTGTAAAAGTAAGTAATGGCAGGGCAGCTTGGCCAAGCAGAATGTACCTCCTGTGCAATGTGGGAAGTCTTGGACGTGTAATGTGGGAAGTCTTGGACGTGCCATGTGACCTTGGCAACATGTCTGCAGAAAGTGTCTCCGGTTGCAGAAGCTTGAGCTTTGGGTTTCGGAGCTTGAGCGGCAGCTGGAGTCGCTGTGGCACATCTGTGAGGTGGAGGACGTGGATGGCACGTTTCAGGAGATAGTCAAGCCGGCGCCTAGGCAAGCACAGTCGGGGGGGTGACTGGGTGGCTGCCGGATGGACAAAGAAGTCAGGGCAGGTAGTGCAGGAGTCACCAGAGGACATCCCACTTTCCAACCAGTATTCAGTTCTGAGTACCAATGAGAGAGAGGGTTCCTTTGGAGAATGCACCGAGAGTCATGACCGGAATGTCATGGCTGACTCGGCTGTGCTGGGATGGAGAAAAATGGACAAGAGGGCAATAGTGGTAGGGGATTCTATGGTTAGAGGAACAGATAGGCGTTTCTGTGGTCACAGATGTGATTCAAGGATGGTATGTTGCCTCCCTGGTGCAAGGGTCTTGGATATCACTGAGCGGCTACAAAGTATTCTGGAGGGTGAGGGTGCACAGCCGGAGGTCATGGTCCACATTGGTACCAATGACATAGGTAGAAAGAGGGATGAGGTCCTGCAAAAAGAATTTAGGGAGCTAAGCAGCAGATTTAAAAAGTAGGACCTCCGGTTGTAATCTCTGGGTTTCTTCCGGTGCCATATATGAGTATATGAATAGGAGGTTAGATCAGATGAATGCATGGTTATGGTTGGGGAGATGGTGCAGGAGGGAGGCTTTAGATTCGTGGAACACTGGGCCTGTTTCTGGCAAAGGTGGGATCTGTATAAGATGGACGGGTTGCACCTGAAACAGAACGGGACCAGCATCCTTGCTGGGAGGTTTGCTAGTGCTGTTGAGCGGGGTGGATTTTAAACTAATTTGGCAGGGGGATGGGATACAGAGTGGAAGCACAGTAGGGGGTGTTGTACAATCAAATATAAATGTGAAGCTAAGTCAGTCCAGAGGACAGAGGAAAGTCTAAGTGTAGACCTGTTAAGGCTCAGGCAAATAATGCAAGGCTGGATTGTATCTATTTTAATGCAAGGAGTCTTACTAGTAAGGCAGATGAACTGAGGGCATTGATTAACACATGGGAATATGATATTACTGCTATCACTGAGAATGGTTGAGGGAAGGGCAGGACTGGCAGCTTAATATCCCAGGGTATAGAATCTTCAGACATGATAGGGGAGGGTGTAAAAGAGGAGGTGGCATTGCACTGTTGATTAAGGAGTCAATTACTGCAGTAAGGAGGGATGATATCTTAGGTTACTCAAATGAGGCCATATGGGTAGAACTTAAAAACAAAAGGGAGCAATAACTTGGCTGGGAGTGTACTACAGGCCTCCAAACAGTCAGGCAGTAGTAGAGAAGCAGATATGTGGGCAAATCTCAGAGAGGTGCAAAAATAATAGGGTAATAATAGCAGAGGATTTCAACTTCCCTTATATTAGAGAAGATTGTATTAGTGCAAAAAGCTTAAAGGGGGCAGAATTCTTATCGTGCATTCAGGAGAGCTTTTTGAGCCAGCACGTAGAGAGCCCTACAAGAGGAGGGGCAGTACTGGACCTAATCCTAGGGAATGAAGCCCGACAAGTTATAGAAGTGGCAGTGGGGGAACATTTCGGAGATAGTGACCATAACTCTGTAAGATTTAAGGCTGTTATGGAAAAGGACATAGAGGGACCGGAAATAAGAGTACTGAATTGGGGAAAGGCCGATTTCAATATGATAAAACAGGATCTGGCCAAAGTGAACTGGGAGCAGCTTCTTTTAGGAAAGTCTACATCAGACCAGTTGGAGTCATTTAGAAGGGAAATTGTGAGGGTTCAGGTGCAGCATGTTCCTGTAAAGGTGAAGAGTGGGACCAACAGGTCAAGGGAACCCTGGATGTCAAGGGATATAGAGGATTGGATAAGGGAAAAAAAGGAGGCGTATGGCAGATTCAGAGCGCTGAAAACAGTGGAGGTCCTAGAGGAGTTTAGAAAGTGTAGGGGAGTACTTAAAAAAAGTAATTAGGAGAGCGAAGAGGGAGCATGAAAATTCACTGGCAGACAAGATAAAGGAAAATCCCAAGGCATTTTATAAGGATGTTAGGGGCAAGAGGATAACCAGGGAAAAAGTAGGGCCCATTAGGGATCATAGAGGCAATCTGTGTGTGGAGCCGGAGGACATAGGGGAGGTTTTGAATTATTACTTTTCATCTGTGTTCACTATGGAGAGGGACAACGTATGTGTAGTGATCAGGGAGGGGGATTGTGATATATTTGATCAAATTAGCATTGTAAAGGAGGAAGTATTGACTGTATTAGCGGGCTTAAAGATGGATAAATCCCCAGGCCCAGATGAGATGTATCCCAGGCTGCTATGTGAGGCAAGGGAGGAGATAGTGGGGGCTCTGTTACAAATTTTCAGATCCTCTCTGGCCACAGGAGAGGTACAGAGGATTTGGAGGACAGTGAATGTGGTACCATTATTCAAGAAGGGTAGCAGGGATAAACCAGGTAATTATAGGCAAGTGAGTCTAACATCAGTGGTAGGGAAATTATTGGAAAAAATTCTGAGAGACAGGATTAATCTCCACTTGGAGAGGCAGGCATTAATCAGGGATAGTCAGCATGGCTTTGTCGGGGGAGATCGTGTCCAGCAAATTTGATTGAATTTTTCAAGGAGGTGACTAGAGGTGTAGATGAGGGTAAAGCAGTTGATGTAGTCTACATGGACTTCAGTAAGGCTTTTGATAAGGTCCCGCATGGGAGATTGGCTAAGAAAGTAAGAGCCCATGGGATCCAGGGTAATTTGGCAAATTGGATCCAAAATTGGCTTAGTGGCAGGAGGCAGAGGTTGATGGTAGAGGGATGTTTTTGTGAATGGAGGCCTGTGACCAGTGGGGTACCGCAGGGATCGGTGCTGGGACCCTTACTGTTTGTAGTGTACATTAATGACTTAGACATGAATATAGGAGGTATGATCAGTAAGTTCGCAGACGACAGGAAAATTGGTGATGTCATCAATAGTGAGGAGGAAAGCCTTAGATTACAGGATGATATAGATGGGCTGGAAAGATGGACAGAGCAGTGGAAAATGGAGTTTAATCCTGAGAAGTGTGAGGTGATGCATTTTGGGAGGTCTAACAAGGCAATGGAATATCCCATGGATGGTAGGACCAAGGGAGTACAAAGGGTCAAAGGGACCTTGGTGTGCTTGTCCATAGATCACTGAAGGCAGCAGCACAGGTCGATAAGGTGGTTAGGAAGGCATACGGGATACTTGCCTTTATTAGCCGAGGCAGAGAATATAAGAGCAGGGAGGTTATGTTGGAGCTGTATAAAACGCTAGTTAGGCCACAGCTGGAGTACTGTGTACAATTTTGGTCACCACACTATCGGAAGGATGTGATTGCACTGGAGAGAGTGCAGAGGAAATTCACCAGGATGTTGCCTGGGCTGGAGCATTTCAGTTATGAAGACAGACTGGATAGGCTGGAGTTGTTTTCTTTGGAGCGGAGAAGGCTGAGGGGGGGATCTGATTGAGGTATACAAAATTAGGAGGGGCGTTGATTGGATAGATAGGAAGAAACTTTTTCCCTTAGCAGAGAGGTCAATAACTAGGGGGCATAGATTTAAGGTAAGGGGAGTTGAGGAGAAATTTTTTCACCCAGAGTGTGTTTGGAATCTGGAACACACTGTCTGAAGAGATGGTAGAGGCAGGAACACTCACAACATTCAAGAAGTATTTAGATGAACACTTGAAACACCATAACATACAAGGCTATGGGCCAAGTGCGGGGAAATGGTATTAGTTAGGACAGGTGCTTGATGGTCGGCACAGGTGCGTTGGGCCGAAGGGCCTGTTTCTGTGCTGTAAAACTCTATGACTCTAAGTATCTGCAAATGGACTGGGTTAGAGGAGGGTCATTATAAGAAGTCACAGGAGGATAAATTACCTTGTATGTATTACTCACAATTCTAACCTGCAGGGCAATCGTTTGACAGTTCAACTCTCAAAAACATTTTCTTCCTTTGTGTGCTCGGAAAGTTGGCGAACAGTTCACGCTGTACTTTCTCATCTCTATGCAGGTGCATTGTATCTGCACCTGACATTACACCTATCCATTATGTCACATCATCTCATCATGTTGTTGATGTATTACCTTCAACATTTCAAGACGTAACAAACGGAACAACTTTGTATGACTCGTGTGTTTTATACAGTGCCATTCACAACTTCATGATATCCCAAAGTGCTGTACAAACAATAAAGTACCTTTGTAATGTAGTCACTGATGTAATGTAAGAAACACAGCAGCCAATTTTTACACAGAATTGTCCCATAAACAGCAATGAAATTAATGACCAGATCATCTGTTTTAGGTGCTGATTGAGGGATAAATGGTGTCCCATACACTGGGAGAACTCCCCAGCTTTTCTTCAAAAGTTTTGTTTATTCTGTCATGGGATGTGGGCATCACTGGCAAGGCCAGCATTTGTTGCCCATCCCTAATTGCCCTAGGCCGTTTCAGAGGGCAGTTAAGTCAACCACATTGCTGTGGGTCTGGAGTCACATGTAGGCCAGACCAGCTAATGACAGCAGAATTCCTTCCCTAAAGGACATTAGTGAATCAGGTGGATTTTTATGACAATCGGTGATATTTTCATGGTACCAATACTGAGACTAGCTTTTAATTCCAGATTTTTTATTAATTAATTGAATTTCAATTCCACCAGCTGCCATGGTGGGTTTTGAACCCGTGTCCTAAGGGCATTAACCCAGATCTCTGGATTACTAGCTCAGTGACATTACCACTACGCCACCTTCTCCCCCTAAGTGATGAGGAATCTTTTATATCTCCCTGACAAGGCAGCAAGGGCCTCAATTTAATACCTGAATTGAAAGACAGCATCTCTAACACTGCAGCACTCTCTCAGTAGTGGATTGAAGTGCCTCCATAGATTATGTGCTCAAGGCTGTGGTTTGGGGCTTGAGTCCACAACTACTGGGCTGAGAGACAAGAATGCTGCAATTGAGCGAAGATTGTATCTTCAATTACATATCCATAGCATGTAATCTTTCTCATCATAATCTAGCTTGTCTCTTTTCTTGTGTTAATTCAAGGACTCTCTCAGTTGTTACCCTTCTTGTCCAACTAATTTTTAGCTATTAACATTTTCACATTAGTGTACTGTTAGTTGTGAGTTGGTACTAACTTTGATTAAAATACAGTCACATGATATGTATTTGCTGACTCCCTAACAAGTATCAATTAAAGTCTTCAGAAAACGGCACAAACAGCAGTGGAGATTTTTTTTTTCTGGAGGGACAATGTACCCTGCTCTATTGTGACCTGTTAAACCACTGGTAAGTGGTGTAACCATGGTTGACATCCTTCCATCTATGAAAGATGATGGACATGCAGCAAACAATCCAGTCAAGTGGTGCATCTTTTGTTGATGGCTGTGAAGGCCAATCCTTGAGAGGCAGATTCTGCCATAAGTGCTGCATGTGAAGCTGCCAAGTGGCGCTGTGAGTAGTTGTTTTTGACATTGGCGCCTGTTGCCAAGTTGCTGTAGCAACTGGTCATTGTAGTAGTGCACACCAGTCCGCAGGATGTGTCGCTATTTCCCTCTTTCACTAGCTCGTGACTCCCAAGTGTGAGAGTCAGCGTTTAGGGCCTTCATGTTATGCTTGCAAGCATCCTTGAAGCAGAGCTTTGAGTGCCCCACTGGTCGTCTGGCCCCGGCTACTATACAGGGTATGCAACCGTCTTCCATCCTGCTGATCTGTCCGATCCACTGAAGCCGCCTCTGTTTGATTAGTGCCAACACATTTGGGAGCTCTGTCTTTTAGAGAACTGGCGCATTTGTGATTTTGTCCTGCCAGGATATATCCCCAATGTTCCGCACACAGCAAAGATGGAAGTTATTGAGCTCTTTTCCTGGTACCTGTAAGTCGCCCATGTTTCACAGCCATACAGCACGGTCTTGAGAACACAGGCCTTATAAGGACTGAGCTTGGTCCTAAGGGTCAGCTTGGTGTTATTCCATGCGCGTTTTGCAAGACGGCCAAAGGTGGTAGCTGCTTTACCTATGTGTGTATCAAGCTCTGCATCAAGGGACAGATTGGACCCAAGGTAGTAGAATTTGCTAACCGTGTCCAGTGGGGTGTTATTTAGTGTGATCAGATGCAACACCTTGTCCCATGACTACAGATTTCTTGATGCTTATAGCCAAAGAAAACAAGTTACAGGCGGAGAGACAGTCCATGCGTCTTTGTAGCTGAGTTTCTGTGTGAGCAACTAGCGCAGCATCATCAACGTAGAGGAGTTCTCTGATCAGGGCGCCGTGTATTTTTGTCTTTGATTTCAGCCTTGATAAATTGTAGAGCTTGCCATCTGACCTAGTGTGCAAATAGACTCCTTCCATATCTGCAGGAAAGGTGAAGGTCAGGAGCATGGAGAAGAAGAACTGTACAGCGCACTGCATGTTGTCATGGAAGGAGCGGATGAGACTGAGGAACTTTGGTGGACAGCGAATTTTCTTCAAAATCTTCCAGAGCCCTGCCCTGCTACCTTCTCTTGTAGCTGCCTATGGAGAAGATCATATCCACAGTAGATCTGCCAGCACAGAAACCGCACTGCACTTCCAGTACACTCGGTCTGCAATTAAATGGAGTCTTTTAAGTATGACCATCGCAAAGGCCTTCCGCATGACACTAAGGAGTGAGATGCCCTAATAGTTGTTGCAGTCTCCTCTATCGCCTTTATTTTTGTATAGTGTGATGATTTTGGCATCACGCATCTCCTGTGGAACAGAGCCTACTTTCCAGCAGAGAAGGAGAAGGTCATAAAGGTGTGACAATAGATGGACTTTCCATGCTTGAACAATTTGACTGGGATTCCATCCTTGCCCAATGCCCTTCTATTCGCGAGGCGGTCTATGGTCTTCTCAAGTTCCAGTGATGAGGCTTCTTCATCTAACCAATCCATGACAGGTAGTTGCGGGAGAGCATTGAGCGCAGACTGGGAATTGTCTGACTCAGGAATACAGCTCACAATAGTGTTCAGCCCAGCGGGGCATCTGTTTACTTCTGTCAGTGAGTATTTCACCATCTGCCGACTTCAGGGGAGCAACTTTGGTGATGGCAGGGCCAAGCGCCCTCTTGATCCCTTTGTACATAGCTCGTAGATTTCCTTTGTCACATGCAGTTTAGATTCTTGACATAAGCTGATCAGTGTTTGTTTGCACAGTATCTCCCTGTCCTTTGCTTGGCTGTCTTGGCTACTTTCAGGTCGTGCAATGTCTGAGCTGTTGGGCTTATGTGGTGCATCATGTAGGCTTTGTTTATTGCATCAATGACAGATATCATCTAAGCTGAGTAGGTCTCAAACCAGCCTTTGTTGTGGGTTCCGCCTTTATCAAATGATGCTTCTGCTGCTTCATAGATGATTGAGCTTCGTGACTTACAAGCCTCATCAATGCTGGCATTGGTGCTTCCCTTTCAGGCTTTGGTGGATGGCAAGCGTTCTAACAGTGCAAAGTGTTGGTATTTGGCATCATTGCTTATGCAAGGCATGTTAATGTGGAGCTGTCAGGCTTTCGGGGGTGAACCTTCACTTTTCTGCTGATAAGCAAGTGGTCAGTGTCGTAATCTGTGCTATGGTAGGTGCGGGTGTGAAAAGCACTGGACGGATGTAACTATATGGTATAATTAAATAACTATCAACTAAATATCAACTACCATCACAGGTGCCAGTCTTTATTCAATTTGATTCACTCCATGTGAGATCACGAAACAGCTAAAGGCACTGGATAGAGCAAAGGCTATGGACCCTGATAACAACCCAGCTGTATACTGAAGTCTTTGTTCCAGAACTAGCCGCGCCCCTAGCCAAGCTGTTCCAGTACAGCTACAACACTGGCATCTAACCGACAATGTAGAAAATTGCCCAGATATGGCCTGTTCACAAAAAGCAGGACAAATCCAATCCAGCCAATTACCGCCCCATCAGTCTACTCTCAATCATCAGTAAAGTGATGGAAGGCGTCATTGACAGTGCTATCAAGTGGCACCTACGCAGTAACTCTGCTTCATCATAAGGTCAGAAGTGGGGATGATGGCTGATGGTTGCACAGTGTTCAGTACCATTCACGATTCCTCAGATACTGAAGCAGTCCATGCCTGCATGCAGCAAGATTTGGATAACATTCAGGCTTGGGCTCATAATTGGCAAGTAACATTCACACCACACAAGTGCCAGACAATGACCATCTCCAACAAAAGAGAATCTAACCATCTCCCCTTGACATTCAACAGCATTGCCATCAATGAATCCCCACTATCAACATCTTGGGGGCTACCATTAACCAGAAACTTAACTGGACCAGCCATATAAATACTGTGGTTACAAGAGCAGATCTGAGGCGAGGAACTCTGCAGCAAGTAACTCAGCTCCTGACTCCCCCAAAGCTTGTTCACCATCTACAAGGCACAAGTCAGGAGTATGATGGAATAAACTCCACTTTCCTGGATGAGTGCAGCTCCAACAACACTCAAAGACCTCAACACCATCCAGAGCAAAGAAGCCTGCTTGAACATTCACTCCCTCCACCACTAGCCCACAGTGGCGGCAGTGTGTACCATATACAAGGTGCACTACAGCAACTCGCCAAGGCTCCTTCGACAGAACTTTCCAAACCTGCAACCTCTACTACCTAGAAAGATGATGGAAGCAGATGCATGGGAACACCACCACCTGCAGTTCCCCTTCAAGCCACACACCATACTGAATTGGAACTATATCTCTGTTGCTGGGTCAAAAACCTGGAACTCCTTTCCTAACAGCACTGTGGGTGTGCCTACCCCACATGGACTGCAGCGGTTCAAGAAGGTGGCTCACCACCACCTTCTCAAGGGCAATTAGGGATGGGCAATAAATGCTGGCCTTGCCAGTGACCCTCACATCCTAGGAACAAATAAAAAAAATAATGAAGTTTACTAATCACAAATATGAAAGTCATACTTCTCAGGTTACAGGAATTGGAAATTGAACATCAAGCATGTCTTCAGTTTGAGGTATTCTAGTATTTTCTCAGCATTTCTGTAACTCTCAGCACATTACACAACAGGAGTGGAAGACTCTCCGAGAAAAGCTTCCTATCTCAGAAGGAAGAAGCAGCACTTCTCATACACACACTTAATAAAAAATGGCAAAGTAGATGACTTCATCTTCAAAGACCATATTCTGGGTCATTCTGCATTTCTTGTTCAAATATGTACCAGTCATAGAAAATACCACTGAGATGGGAGAAGACAACAAAGGGACAGAATCGCAGAAGGAGGCCATTCAGACCATCTTGTCTGCACCGGCTCTCTGAAAGAGCAATTCCCTCAGTTCCATTCCCCCGCCTTCTCCCCATAACTCTGCACATTCTTTTCATATAACTGTCGAATTCCCTTTTGAATGCTTCAATTGAACCTACCTGCACCACATTCTCAGGCAGCGCATTCCAGAGCTTAACCACACGCTGCGTGAAAAAGCTTTTCCTCATGTCACTTTTGCTTCTCTTACCAAATACTTTAAATCTGTGCCCTCTCGTTCTCGATCCTTTCATGAGTGAGAACAGTGTCTCTCTATCTACTCTATCTAGACCCTTCATGATTTTGAATACCTCTATCAAATCACTTCTCTTTTCCAAGGAAAACAGTCCTAACTTCTATCTGGGTTACGTCGCCTCCCTCCAAATTATGAGAATTGATCTTGATGTCCCTCCTGACTTTTTGAGGTGGTTGCACATCTGGTACTCATCTATCAAGTTCAACACACAAAGTAGATATGAACATTACATACTGTTGGAAGTCTGTACAACTACATGTAATACTTGAAAGTCTATCCATACATATGTGCACATACATCCCAATTAATGGTTGGGTAATCATGCTCAAATTAGTCAAATACCTAATCTTTCTCAATACTAATTCTAAAGTAATGAATGATCCTATGATTAACTGCTTATATTCTGGTCACCAGACATTCTGAAGCAAAGTCTTTGGTTTCAATATATAATTATATCTGGCAACTTGTTTTAAACTGAGTTTAATCTTTGGTCATTACAAACAATCAGTAAAGCTGGTTTTATTGTTTAGTGTACCCGATGCATCCTGGTATTGGTTAAATATTTTGGTTTGAACTCTGCTGCAAAAAGTGCTGTAGGTCTTGAACCAAACAGATTAAAAACTCATTGCAATTTGTAGTAGTATTTTACTTCAGTAGTACCATTGGCTAATATATAAACATTTACACTCATGGTCCATGACTATGAACAGTCGCATGATGGTTTCACAAGCTATGCAAATACTTATTACCACGTTACAGGTCATGAAGGCTGAATCCATTTGGATGTTGCTGGAGACTGTAATCCCGTCCTTTTACAGATGATCTATAAACTGGGAGATACTGGCTTAAAAAAAAGGAAGCTTGTTTTGCTGGTACCAGCTGCAGCAAACTATCAGCTTACAGCTTCTAGCGCAGATCCCCCTCAAATCATAGGCCTTCAAAGACAAGCGGACAACACCAGATCCTTCCAGACTAAAAGCAATCAATCTCTTTTGACTGTTTAGCCAATGTCAATTATTTAAAAATGCCCACTGATCCCACAAGAGTTATCATAATTTAGTGCGATTTAAAAAATGGCCTCTTTCATCTAAGGAACATTTAAACTTTTTATTTTTGCTTCCTATGAGCTACCAAGCACTGATGGATATTGAACTCAGGGTAGTCTTAACAAGTTGCAAGTATATGAAGGAGCTTTAAAGTTACCAAAATTTAAAGCAAAGAAAAATACTACAACTACATATCTGAGTTGTATGTGACATAATCTGTCTGATGAACCTTGTGAATATTTAGCTCCTACTCAAACCAGCTTTAAATATCCATTATGAGATTTCCTAACCAGCTACAAGCTGGTTCCCACAGTCACATTTTTTACTGGCAACATGAAAGTCTGAAATTTCAAAATTCCCATTTTAAAAATGTATTTTATGCAATAAGAATGAATTTTTGGAAGACAGTGATGCGAGCATTATAAAGCAAAATGAGAAAATATAACTAACAGTTTCTTATGTAAAAGTTTGAAAAGTTATTAAAACCTATAAATTGAAGACTAATGTAACTAACCATAATTTTAATATTGATGTCTATAAGTCTCATATGTATCTCATATCCTTCACGCATCAATTAAATAATCTTTTTAAAAAGTTTAAAAACAGCCAGTATTTTAGTATTTGACTGTAGTACTGAAGAAGTGTTCTATTGAAAGAGGTGCCATCTTTTAGTTGAGCTATTAAACCAAGGCCTCAGCTGCCTCCTCAAGTGGATGTAAAAGATCCCATGGCACTATTCACCTGGACCATGTGTCACTGGTGCAATAATTTTTTCAATGAAGATCGAATCATTATAACACACTCATTACATCATCCTTTATATTATGCTGTCAGGTAGTCTGTTGCGAAAATACCATATCACATTGCTACCCATCAACTATTCGTTGCATTACATATATTGACCATTACCCTTTCCGGTAATCAATGCAAGCTATTTGTTGGTAACTGCACAGTAATTCACAATCCAGTTGTGGATCTCATTACCATCAACAACATGGAGAATGTATTTAGTCAGTGGCCACACCAACACAATCAAATGGCACAAAAATCGACACGTAACTGATTGAAAGCACTTGACAAAATGAGCGGTACATATATGTTTTTTAAATTGATAACTTGAACAATGTGAAGACTTTAATCTAATGAAATGAAAAGTATAGAATGTCTATGCAGTGAGAGCACAATGTAATGGCCTAACAGTAGTTTTACTTGAACTCAGTGTTTGGCTCTATTCTAAAACAAAGTGACTCGTTAACCACCACTCCCACATCATACTGCATAATCAGGCTTCATGGTTTTTTGTAAATTAGAACAGGATATTTGATATGTGAAATTATCCTAAAATGCCTGAAAGACACAGGTGGATTTAGAAAAATGAAATGAACTCTGACGGTAAATTTAAGGTTAATTTTTGGACCAAGAAAGCGTGAAAATTGTACTTTAATCAGATTATCAGATTTTATCAGATTATCTGTTCCTATGATTTTTTTTCCTCCAGAAGCTCAAAACTTTGTAACATAACATTAGGAACAGCAGTAGGCCATTTAGTCCCTCAAGTCTACGCTGTCATTCAATTCAATGATAGCTGACCTATACCTCAACTCCATTTTCCTGCTTTGCTCCATATCCGTTGATGTCCTTACCTAAAAAAAACTATCTATCTCAGTCTTGACAGTTCCAATTGTCCCAGCATCCATAACTATTGAGGGAGTGTTGGGAGAGAGTTCCAAGTTTCCACCATCTTTTGTGTGGAAAAAGTGCTTCCTAATTTCTTTCCCGAATGCCCTAGTTCAAATTTGCGTTCCCTTATTCTTGATCCCACCACCAGAGATAACAGTTTCTCCACATCTAGCCTATCAAATCCTTTTTGACAATTTAAACACCTTTTTCAGATTACCCCTCAATCCACTGTACTCAGGGGAATACGTGTCATATTTATGAAACCTGTGCTCATAATTTTTAATCCTCTCGGCCTCAGTATCATTCTGAATAGCCCTTAGTTCTCAAGTAATTAAGTAACACCCTATCTGTACTAATGCTTTGTCTTTCAACACACCATTAACATATTGTTTGCCTTTGCTCCATGACCTTTTGGTCAGCTATGTGGCCTTGTCCAATCTACACCTTCTCCTTTGTTATCTCTTGCCCCACCCCCACCTCACTTGCTTATAACCTTTAACATTTCTAATATTTGCCAGTTCCGAAGAAGGGTCACTGACCCGAAACGTTAACTCTGCTTCTCTTTCCACAGATGCTGCCAGACCTGCTGAGTATTTCCAGCATTTCTTGTTTTTATTTCAGATTTCCAGCATCCGCAGTATTCTGCCTTTACCTTAGTTCTCAATCTTCATTTCCTATTACAATCTATAGTTCTAAAGCACAAGCTTGGTGTCATTTAGTCTCTACTTGGTGATTCACCTCATCAAATCTGCTTCCCTTAGTGTTGATCACGTCCTACGGAATGGACCTTGGCTTGCTGCCTGGGTTTTTCAATAAAACCTCAGTGTGTCCGTGCATTACCTTGTAAGTACATACCACTTAAAAAGAATATTCTGCCTAAATTATATAAGCATAAAATAGTTTAGACGTCAGGTGGTGTTTGTTTTGGCAGAGGGTCATTGATCTTTGGAGAAAGTTATCAGCTGAGTGCAGATTCACTGTGAACAGTCAAAAAAGATGGTAGATAAGGTATGGGTGATGTACCTCATGGTCACTGTGATCTCCTGGAACATGGGGGAGCTGTGGGGGCTGGAGAGGAATTTTGCAGAATACTTTTTTTCTCTTGTACTGGCCTAGGTTTTTAAAAGTTTTTTTTGCCTCTTCCAGGGGATGACATGGCTGCTGGTGGGTGGACAGCATTGGCAACCATAAGCCTTAGTTGCAAATTGACTGTAGGAGAGAGGCTTAATGGACCAGCTGGTCTTTATCCACTATTGCCAGTATTCCACCTGGAGGTAAAAGTTCAAACCTACCCCGATGTATTTTGTGTGGCTCAGGGGAACTGGCCTCCACCCACATAAATCTGAGATCCTAAGAGGAGACCCACTGCAGTACCAAGTAACAGTAGTTATACACAGAAGTAATACCACTAATTAAAATGCAGCAAAATAAAATTGATGTTTACTGAGCAAAGGAACAGAATTTTTTAGTTATATTCTCACATTAAAAATTCCACTGGTTTTACATCACTGTTTAGAAGCTTAAATAGTGTTAACATTATATTTTGTCTTCATTGTGCTGTCTAGACATAATTTATTATTAATTTCAGCCCCTGCCAATCCCCTTTATAAAGTTGGCTTTGGAAGTCATACATAATGATTGTTGTGTTTTGGGGAGATTGTTATAAAGCAAGTTAGTCTATATGGTTTGAGAAGGGATCCATAAAAATGAGCTTTAAATTAAAAAATAAGGTTACACCAAAGACACTCGTGAAGGAGCTGCCTTGCTAAGAATTGCATTGGTAGCAAACAAATATTGTCTGTCGCCTGATCAGGCTTTTTTTATTCATAGTAAATGAAACAATTATTGTCTGGCACAAATGTGCATGTGCAGAGTGAGTATCACTTCTCATCGCCACTCTCCCCCTTTGATTTTTTTCATCTCTCCTGAAGGCTGAGGGTACGATTCAGTGACATCTTCCACATTATGGTATCTTCCCCCAACTCTGTCTAAACAGGGAAGTCCCAAAACCCAATTGGCCATCAGTCTCTGGGTAAATGCCAGGCTCATTTGTCTTACTGGCCCACTGATGTTCTGAGAGGCTGGAACCCTGATTTATTTCCCCTGCACAGGCCTGCAGTGCCATTGACAGTTGCAGCACCCCCTACTGAAACCAGGCTGAGATCAACAAACACAGAACAGAGCAGGGATTGGACTAGAGAATTAAATTTCCAACAAACGAGCTCACATCCTTAAACGAATGGTGGCTCCTGAAAAATGTTCAGGGAACAAGTGAGGAATGCCTGCCACATCCTTAAACAAAGGATGTGGCAGACATTCCTCACTGTTCCCTGAACGTTTTTCAGGAGCCACTTGAGGGAATCAAAGATAGTGACAGGCACCCCTGATCTCCACTCCAGCTCTAATGACATAAACTTTTTTGAATAGTTTTGAAAGGTGTATCTTATATAGAAAAGTTTTTCCAGGAAGATTGAGCTTTTGAAATTCAATCTTCCCAGATCTTCATCAGACTTTCCTGATAATTTCTTTGGTAGATTCCCAACATATTTTTTCTGGATTCACACACAGCAAGGAACGTATGGAAACAATTTAACTGGGAAAATATTTTTATCCAAAGTGCATGTGTTTATGAAATCACCAATAAAGAACAGCAAAATAATAGGAGTTTTCAGGAAATTCAAATTACTTGTGGGGAACACAAATGTAAGGTAGTCACTAATAAACCCAGTAAGGAATTCAGGTGAAACTTCTTTACCCAGAGAGTAGTTACCATACAAAAGTTTCTACCCAATGAAGTAGTTGCAGCGAATAGCAAAGATGCATTTAAGTGACAGCTGAATAAGTACATGAGGGAAAAGGCTATGCAGATAGGGTTGGATGAAGTAGATGAGAGGAGGCTTGTGTGAGCACAAACATCAGCATGGACCAGTTGGGCTGAATGGCCTGTTTCTGTGCTGTAAACGCTAGTTCTATGTTACTGAAGTTTGGATTCAAATTCCCTGTCTTTCTCATTCCTTTTTGTTTTACTTCCCTTTGTCTTCTTCCTTGTTTCAACTTTGGTTTGACTTTTCTCTTTGCTTCTAGGAATAACCCAGTTAAAATCAGAACAGACATTAGGGACAATCCTATACATCATTAGACACGATTCAGCAGCCAGGCAGTAGAGGTGTTGCTGTACCATTGAGTAGCTGGGCCCTTGTTAGCATCTGCAATTCCTCACCCACCAGCTGTCAAATCTTTGCTTTGTTTGTCATCAGAAGAGGTTCTGAACAAAGACAAGGTTTCCTCACAGTGACTGAAGGGATCACATGCCTTTGAGCAGCTGGACAGAGCTTTTAGAGCAGATTGCTCACCCATTTCGTTGATTGAAGAATGATGTATTACATACTAAGGGGGCAGAAAACGAAGAAATAATAATGAAATCAAGCTTTTTTTTTTAAAAAGTAAGGAAATAAATAAACATGTTTTTCAGGATACTTTGTGTAAATCTTTGATACTTTTTATTGAGAAAATTAAGAGAAGGGTCAAAACTCATCATGCAGGACGGTACTAATAAGTGTGAAGAATCTGCATATTGTAATCTGACTATGGAAATAAACATTTGTTTATTCTAAATCTTTTATTCCATACCTAGTGAGCACAGGGATGCTAGTTAAATGGTTATTAGTACAGTATTATACTCTGATCACAGAGCAGAAAGAGCAGCTTTGTCCTTTTACAAGTGTAACGATTAGATATGGTTCTCAGCTTGCTGAATATCAGAGTTGGATCACACAACCATTGTAGTAGTTAAAAACAGACTTGTTCCCTGTATGCTGCCCGTAATGGTTTATTTCTTCCTCTTTGAAATGAACCACAAGATCGCTTTGAAGTACAAAGATCACATGCAGGTGTGCTATTGTCCGAACACCTGGGAAGAGCAAGCTATTCTTTCCAGCTGTTCATACAAGAATTATTAAGATCAAAGGCAAGTGAAAGAAATAACTAGCTTAATGACTTTCTATCCTGCGTGGGTTAAGGAAGCAATGTATTTGGAACCCTTGTATAAGGTATGGTGTAGAGTGTCATATGGATATTATATTACGGATAATGTCATTAGGAAAGTATTTATGTGGTTTTATTAGTGATGGAGTTACATACAATGAAAATTATGTCAAGGTCATGGTACAACAGAGAGTGCTACATAGAATCATACAGTGCCGAGGAGGCCATTTGGTCCATCGTACAATGAAGAAGCAATATTCATTTATTGACAACTGAGGTGTCCAATGGGCCAGTGGACAATTCAATAAAAAGAATCCAAGGTATCTGAATGATCACTTTAGTAACACCGAAGGTTGGTGCTCGCTTATCACTTTAGTGACATGTGCCGGCTTTTTGAAAGAGCTATTCATTGAAGCCCACTCACCTGCTCTTTCCCATAGCTCCACAAATTCTTCCTTTTCAACCATAAATCCAATTGCTTTCTGAAAATTACTATTGAATCTGCTTCCACCACCTTTTTCAGGTAGTGGATTCCAGATCATAAAGCACTGAGTAAAAAAGAAAAATCGCCTCAACTCACCCTGGCTTTTTTGAGAATTATTCTAAAGCGGTGTCCTCTGGTTACTGACCTTCCTGCTAGTGGAAACAATTGCCCACTGTCTACTCTTTCTAAACACCTCATACCTGTAATCCCTCTATTAGATCTCCCCTTAACCTTCTTTGGTCTAAGGAGAACAATCCCAACTTCTCTAGTCTTTCAGCAAGCAGTTAGGAAGGCAAATGGTGTGTTGGCCTTCATTGCAAGAAGATTTGAGTACAGGAGTAAGGATGTCTTACTGCAGTTATACAGGACCTTGGTGAGACCACATCTGGAGTATTGTGTGCAGTTTTGGTCTCCTTATCTGAGGAACAATGTTCTTGTCATGGAAGGAGTGCGATGAAGATTTACCAGGCTGATTCCAGGGATGGCAGGATTGACGTATGAGGAGAGATTGGGTCGACTAGACCTATATTCACTAGAGTTTAGAAGAATGAGAGGGGATCTCAAAGAAACCTATAAAATTCGAACAGAACTGGACAGGCTAGATGCAGGAAGGATGTTCCCGATGGCTGGGGAGTCCAGAACCAGGGGTCACAGTCTCAGGATACGGGGTATGCTATTTAGAACTGAGATGAGGAGAAATTTCTCCACTCAGAGGGTGTAGAATTCCCTACCACAGAAGGCAGTGGAGGCCAAGTCATTAAATATATTCAAGAAGGAGATAGATATATTTCTTAATGCCAAGGAGATCAAGGGATATGGGGAGAAAGCGGGAACAGGGTACTGAATTAGTTGATCAGCCATGATCTTTTTTGAATGGCGGAGCAAGCCCTAAGGGCCAAATGGCCTACTCCTGCTCCTATTTTCTATGTTTCTGTGTTTCCAATTAACTGAACTCCCTCATCTCTGGTACCATTCTGATAAATATCCTTTGCAGCTCTTCAAGTCTTGACGTAGTAACAGGAGTAGGCCATTCAGTCGCTGAAGTATTTTATGGCTGATCTGTATCTTAACTCAATCTGATCACTCCACATGATATCAAGAAACAACTGAAGGCTGGATACTGCAAAGGCTATGGGTCCAGACAGCATTCCAGCAATAGCATTGAAGACCTGTGCTCCAGAACTTGTCGCATCCCTAGCCAAGCTGTTCCAGTACAGCTACAACACTGTCATCTACCCGGCAATGTGGAAAATTGCCCAGGTATGTCCTGCACAAAAAGCAGGACAAATGCAACCTGGTCAATTACCACCCTATCAGTCTGCTCGCGATCATCAATAAAGTGATGGAAGGTGTTGTAGACAGTACTATCGAGTGGCATTTGCTTAGCAATAACCTGCTCACTGATGCTCAGTTTGGGTTCTGCCAGGGACACTCAGCTCCTGACCTCATTACAGCCTTGGTGCAAACATTGACAAAAGAGCTGAACTCAAGATGAGGTGACATCAAGGTAGCATTTGACCAGTGTGGCATCAAGGAGCCCTAGTAAAACTGAAGTCAATGGGAATCAGGGGGTAAACACTCCTCTGGTTGGAGTCATACCTAGCGCAAAGGAAGTTGGTTCTGATTGTTGGAGGTCAATCATCTCAACTCCAGGACATTGCTGCAGGAGCTCCTCAGGGTAGTGTCCTAGGCCCGACTACCTTCAGCTGCTTCATCAATGACCTTCCTTCAAGCATAAGGTCAGAAGTGGGGATGTTCATTGATGATTGCACAATGTTCAGCACCATTCGTGACTCCTCAGATACTGAAGCAGTCCGTGTAGAAATACAGCAAGACCTGGACAATATCCAATCTTGGGCTGATGTGTGGCGCGAATGTTACTTGCCACTTAAGTGCCAGGCAATGACTATCTCAAACAAACGAGAGTCTAACCATCTTCCCTTGACATTCAATAGCATTACGATGGCTGAATCCCCTGCTTTCAACATCCTGGGGGTTACCATTGACCAGAAACTGAACTGGAGTAGTCATATAAATACTGAGGCTACAAGAGGCTAGGAATCTTGCAGTGAATAACTCACCTCCTGACTCCCCAAAGCCTGTCCACCAATTACTAGACACAAGTCAGGAGTGTGATGGAATACTTTCCACTTGCCTGGATGGGTGCAGTTCCAACAACACTCAAGAAGCTCTACACAATCCAGGACAAAGCAGCCCACTTGATTGGCACCCCATTCACAAACATTCACTTCCTCCACCACTGACGCACAGTGGCAGCAGTGTGTACCTTAAGGGTGATGGAACCAAGGCTTTTTTAATCATTCATGGGATGTGGGCATCGCTGGTTAGGACAGCATTCTTTGCTCATCCCTAATTGCCCTTGAGAATGTGGTGGTGAGCTGCCTTCTTGAACCGCTGCAATCCATGTGGGGTAGGCACACCCACAGAGCTGTTAGGAAGGGAGCTCCAGGATTTTGACCCAGCGACAGTGAAGGAACGGTGATATAGTTCCAAGTCAGGATGGTGCGTGACTTGGAAGGGAACTTGCAGGTCGTGGTTGTCCTATGCACCTTCTGCCCTTATCCTTCTAGGTGGTAGAGATTGTGGGTTTGGATGGTGCTGCGTGAGGAGCCTTGGTGCGTTGCTACAGTGCATCTTGCACCCTTAATACCCTTGCCTAACAAAAATATATCAACTTCAGTTTTGACATTTTCAATTGACCTTATCTCAACAGGTCTTGACATCAGCCCTGAACAGCCTAGCTCTAATTTTAAAGTTATGCCATCTTGTTGTGGACCCTCCCATCAGAGGAAAACCTTTAATTATCTTAAAGACCTCAATTAAATCACACCTTAATCTTGTAAATTCAAGGGAATACAGGGCTAGTCTATGCAACCAGTCCTCATAATTTAACCCTTTTAGCCATTTAGACATCCATTCTAAAGTTTATATTCTATTTCTCTCATTCGTGAGGGAATTAAAACAATCATAACTATCAGATGTCAAAGTATAGCAGAAGTTATTACAGAGAATGTTCTTTCAGTTGGAAGAAGAAAGAACTTGCATTTATATATTTTTTTCTTTTTATCATTCTTTCATGGGATGTGAGGGTCGCTGGCAAGGCCAACATTTATTGCCCATCCCTAATTGGTGGCCAGCTGCCTTCTTGAACTGCTGCAGTCCATCAGGTGTAGGTACACTCACTGTGCTGTTTTGAAGCTTTTTGACACAGCGACAGTGAAGGAACAGATATAGTTCCATGTCAGGATGGTGTGTGGCTTGGAGGGTAACTTACAGCTGGTGGTGTTCCCATGTGTCTGCTGCCCTTGACCTTCTAGGTGGTAAAGGTCATGGGTTTGGAAGGTGCTATCTAAGGAGCATTGGTGAGTTGCTGCAGTGCATCTTGTATATGGTACATATTGTTGCCACAATGCACCGATGGTGAAGGGAGTGAATATTTAAGGTAGGGAGTCTGGATGGTGTCAAGCGTCTTGAGGGTTGTTCGAGCTGCACTCATCTAGACAAGTGGAGGGTATTCCATCACAGTTCTGACTTGTGTCTTGTCGATGGTGGACAGGTTTTGGGGAGTCAGGAGGTGGGTTACTCACCACAGAATTCCCAGCCTCTGACCTGCTCTTGTAGCCACAGTATTTATGTGGCTGGTCCAGTTAAGTTTCTGGTCAATGGTCACCCCCAGGATGTTGATGGTGGGAGATTTAGCGATGGTAATGTCATTGAATGTCTAGGGGAGATGGTTAGATTCTCTTTTGTTTGAGATAGTCATTGCCTGGCACTTTATGGCACGAATATTGCTTGCAACATATCAGTCCAAGCCTGAATACGAACATACGAATTAGGAGCAGGAATAGGCCACTCAGCCTCTTGAGCCTGCTCCGCCATTCAATATGTTTGTGGCTGAACTGATTACTCTACGTTCCCGGCTCTCCCCGATAACCTTTCAGCCCCCCACCCCCTTGCTTATCAAGAATCTATCTACCTCTGCCTTAAAAATATTCAAAGACTCCACTTCCACCACCTTTTGAGGAAGAGAATTCCAAAGAGTCACAACCTTCTGAGAGAAAAAAAATTCTCCTCACCTCTATCTTAAATGGGTGACCCCTTATTTTTAAACAGTGACCACTAGTTCTAGATTCTCCCACAAGGGGAGATATCCTTTCCACATACACCCTGTCAAGACCCCTCAGGATCTTATATGTTGCAATCAAGTCGTCTCTTATTCTTCTAAACTCCAGTGGATACAAGCCTCGCCTGTCCAACCTTTCCTCATAACACAGCCCGCCCATTCCAGATATTAGTCTAGTAAACCTTCGCTGAACTGCTTCCAACCCATTTACATCCTTCCTTAAATAAGGAGACCTATACTGTACACAGTACTCTAGATGTGGTCTCACAAATGCCCTGTATAGCAGAAGCATAACCTCCCTACTTTTGTATTCAATTCCCCTCACAATAAACGATAACATTCTATTAGCTTTCCTAATTAGGTACTTTACCTGCATACTAACCTTTTGTGATTCATGCAACAGGACACCCAGATCCCTCTGCATCTCAGAGCTCTGCAATCTCTCACCATTTAGATAATATGCTTCTTTTTTATTCTTCCTGCCAAAATGGGACAATTTCACAGTTTTCCACATTCTACTCCATTTGCCAGATCTTTGTTCACTCACTTAACCTATCTTTATCCCTTTGTAGCCTCCTTATGTCCTCTTCACAACTTACTTTCCTACCTATCTTTGTGTCATCAGCAAATTTAGCAACCATACCTTCGGTCCCTTCACCTAATTCATTTATATAAATTGTAAAAATGTTGAGGCCCCAGCACAGATCCCTGTGGCACACCACTCGTTACATCTGAATGTTGTCCAGGTCTTGCTGCATGTGCACATGGACTGCTTCAGTATCTGAGGAGTAGCGAATGGTACTGAACACGGTGCAATAATTAGTGAACATCCCCACTTCTGCCCTTATGATGGAGGGAAGGTCATTGATGAAGCAGCTGAAGATGGTTGGGCCTAGGACACTACCCTGTGGAACTCCTGCTGCAATGTCCTGGGGTTGAGATTTTTGGCCTCCAACAACCACAACCATCTCCCTTTGTGCTAGGTATGACTCCAACCATTCGCGAGTTTTCCCCCAATTCCTATTGAATTCTGTTTTTCTAGGGCTCCTCATTGCCACACTTGGTCAAATACTGCCTTGATGTCAAAGACAGTTACCCTCACCTCGCCTCTTGAGTTCAATTCTTTTGTCCAAGTTTGGACCAAAGCTGTAGTGAGGTCAGGAGCCCAGTGGCCCTGGCAGAACCCAAACTGAGCATCAGTGAGCAGATTATTGCTGTGTAAGTGCCGCTTGATAGCACTGTCAATGACACCTTCCATCACTTTGCTGGCAATAGAGATTAGACTGATGGGGCGATAATTGGCCGGATTGAATTTGTCCTGCTTTTTGTTGACAGAACGTACCTGGGCAATTTTCCACATTGTCAGGTAGATGCTAGTGTTGTAGCTGTACTGAAACAGCTTGGCTCGTGGCATGGCGAGTTTTGGAGCACAAGTCTTCAGTCCTAGTACCGGAATGTTGTCTGGGCTCATAGCCTTGGCTGTATCCAGTGCCTTCAGCCATTTCTTGATATCATGTAGAGTAAATCGAATTGGCTGAATATTGGCATCTGTGATCCTGGGGACCTCAGGAGGAAGCCGAGATGGATCATGGTTGCAAATACTTCAGTCTGATCTTTTGCACTAACATTCTGGGCTGCCCCATCATTGAGGATGGGGATGTTTTCTGAGCCTCCTCTTCTGGTTGGTTGTTTAATTGTCCACCACCATTCATGACTGGATGTGGCAGGAGTACAGAGCTTTGATCTGATCCGTTGGTTATGGGATCGCTTAGCTTTGTTTATAGCATGCTGCTTCCACTGTTTAGCAATACACATAGTCCTGTGTTGTAACTTAACCAAGTTAGCACCTGGTTAAGATGTCTGGTGCTGCTCCTGGCACCTCTCCTACACTCCTCATTGAACCAGGGTTGATTGCCTGACTTGATGGTGATGGATGGTAGCGGAATATGGAGGGCCATGAGGTTACAGATTGTGGTTGAATATAATTCTGCTGCTGATGGCCCACAGCACCTCATGGATGCCCAGTTTTGAGCTTATAGATCTGTTCTGAATCTATCCCATTTAGCACGGTGGTAGTGCCACACAACATGATGCATGGTGTCGTTAGTGTGAAGTCGGAACTTCGTCTCCAAAAGGACTGCGTGGTGATCAAACCTAGCACCTTTCATGACCTAGGATGTCCCAAAACATTTTAAAGTCAATGAAGTATTTTTGAGGTGTAGTCACTGATGTTATATAGGAAATGCAGCAGCTAATTTGCACACAGCTAGTTCTCACCAACAGCAATGGCTAAGTTATTTGTTTTAGTGATGTTGGTTGAGGGATGGATATTTCCCAGGACACCAGGGAGAACTCCCCTGCCATTCTTCAAAATAATGCCATGAGATCTTTTACAAAAACAACAGCAACAACTTGGATTTATATAGTGCCTTTACCATCGTAAAGTGTCCCAAGGCACATCACAGGAGGATAAGCAAATAAAATTTGACACTAAGCGGCATAAGGAGATATTAGGGCAGATGACCACAAACTTGCTTAAAAGGTCAGCTTTAAGAAGCATCTTCAAGGAGGAAGGAGAGGTTTAGGGAGAGAATTCCAGAGCTTAGGGACTTGGTGGCAGAAGTCACAGCCACGAAAGGTGGAGCAATTAAAATTGGGGCTGCTCAAGAGGACAGAATTGGAGGAGCACAGATATCTCTGAGGGTTTTAGGGCTGAAAACAAGGATGAGAGTTTTAAAATCGAGGCGCTGCTTACTTGGAAGATCCATCTGGGGCCTCGGTTTAGCATCTCATCTGGCACCTTTAGCACTGTAGCTATTTTATACAGTCACTACCCGTGGCATGCAAAATATATTTTACTCTGCAAAATATTGTTCAAAAGTTCAATAACAACAATAATCTTTTTTGAAGCGACTCTATTTTTATTTATTGCAAAACCAAGGTGAAGGATCAAGTCTCTTAAGCAATGAAAATTGAAAAGAGTAAAAAAGAAGACAAAGTAGACTTGGAATTTGTGATCAGAAATCCCCATGCTTGTGTTTTAAAAGCCTGAAGTTGTGGGACAAAGGGAAGACTGAGAGAGGTAAGGGGTTCCAGAGTTTTAAGATCTTGCTGAGTTAAGTTGGATTTTGGAAGGAGGAAGTTTATTTGGAGTTGAATAAAAATGAGAGGAAAGTTCAGAGGAGTTCTGACCCTCGCAATATCAATAAAATATAACCAGATAGAAAGGTTGGAGGCTGAAGGGAAGAGAGGAAGATCGCTGATCAGACAACAAGCTTTTCTTTACATCCTTCCCAGATGTGTGAGACAGGGTCTTGAAGACTCAGATATGGGAACCTTGTTCAAGTCTCTCACCGTAGTCACTTTGCAAAACTCTCCAGACAGCCAATGGCAAACTGATGGCCTGTGAATTATCAGTCTGCCTAGTCTCTCAGTTCCTTTTATCCTCCCCGCTGGTCTGCCTCTCGCTCTTTGATCAGCAGACCAGTGGGGAGGATAAAAGGAGTGGGAGCATCGGTGAGAGGCAGACCAGCAGGACCAGCGGGGGCAGGTATGTGGGTTTCAGATCCCAACAATGGCGTTCAAAAAAAATCTTAGTGTGACGTCAGAGAAAGATGGATAAGTGATTGGCTGTGGCATGGACCCGGCTGAAGACACCAGCAGCAGTGAAGGATAAGGGAGAGAGAGAGAGTGGGGGAAGTGCGCGGACCTGGCAGGAGGGGCTGGGGATGGAGGGTGGCAACCTGGAGGTGCTCCCTTCACACACCTGGAGGACAAGATCACACCTACGTTTGTGGCGATCTGGACCCTGCTGGTCGGTGCCTTCAACATCAACAACAACATCAAGAACTAATGGCTAAGGAAGTAAGCCCAACAAAATCTAGAATGGAGTCGCATTAGGCAGATGGTGCTTCCCTTAACTTAGCACCTTCCGGCAACTCCTGAAACCAAATAGGCCCAGACATATAGGCTTCCATCTTTCCTCTGAACGCCAGCCTATGAGGTTGAAAGGGGATGCAGATGCTAGGCAAGTCTGCACCTCCTAAAACCATTCCGAGGCTACGCAGCAAACAAAGAAAGGCAATCTTTCGGCTTGGAAGCTGGAATGTGAGGACTGTGTGTCCTGGAATGAACAGAGACCCACATTCCACAGCAAGTATATGCCAGACAGCCCTGAGCTACACAAGCTTGGTGTCGATGATGCTGCTCTACAAGAAACCAGATTAGCGGATACAGTCTGTATATGAGAGGCTACCTGCACCTTCTATTGGCATGGATAGAGTGCTGAATATCAGCGTGAGCATGGTGTAGGCTTCACAGTGAGAAACTGGCTGACACAATTGAGCCACCAGTAGCAACCTCGGAGCGCCTCATCTCGCTGCGGTTATCATCCGATGGAGGCACAGTCAACATCATAAGCATCTACACACCAACTCTGAACGCCAGCATCTCAGATAAAGAGCATTTCTATGATTCCCTCGGTGATGTTCCGATGAACATCCCAAATGGCAAGAGGCTATTCATCATGGGTGACTTCAATGCACGTGTTGGGGCAGGGAGTGATTCACGACCAACGTGCCTCAGTCTTCATGGGGTGGGCAAGATCAATGTTAACAGACAAGGCTTCTTGAGCTTTGTGGCCTGAATGAGCTCTGCATCACCAACACCTACTTCCAGGGCAAACATTGCCACAAGGTATAATGACGTCACCCAAGGTCTGGACATTGTCACCAATTAGACCTAGTCATCACGAGGCGCAACCTGCCCAGTGTTCTTCACACCCACACCTGCCATAGTGCAGATTGCGACACCAACCGCTCTCTTATCAGCAGCAGAGTGAAGATGCAGCCCCAAAAGTTCCACAGCTCTAAACATGACAGTCTGCCATGTATCAACATCCCTTGCAGAAGCAATGATGCCAAATACCAGCACTTTGCAATGTCGCTAGAATGCTGGCATCAGTGAAGCTTGGAAGACACTAAGTTCAATCATCCATGAGGCCAGGAAAGCATCATTTGGTAAAGGTGGAACCCACATCAAGGGCTGGTTTGAGACCTACTCAGCTGAGATGATAACTGTCATTGATGCAATAAACAAAGGCTACATGATGCACGACATAAAACCAACAGCTCAGACACTGCACGACCTGAAAGTAGCCCCGCTGGGCTGAACACAACCGTGAGCTGTACTCCTGTGAGTCAGGCATCTCCTAGTCTGCGCTTGATGCTCACCCACAACGTCCTGTCATGGATGAGTTAGATGAAGAACCCTCATCACTGCAGCTCGAGAAGGCCATAGACCGCATAGCGAACCAAAGGGCATCCAAGCAAGGATGAAATCCCAGCCAAACTGCTCAAGCATGGAAAGTCCCATCTATTGCCACACCTTTCTGACCACCTCCTTCTTTGCTGGAAAGTAGGCTCTCTTCCACAGGAGATGCATGATGCCAAAATCATCACACTATACAATAATGAAGGCGACAGAGGAGACCGCAACAACTACAAGGGCATCTCACTCCTTACCATCACGGGGAAGGCCTTTGGCAGAGTCATTGTTAAAAGACTCCATTTACTTGCAGACCGAGTGTACCCAGAAGCATAGTTCAGTTTTGATGCTGTTGGGCCTACTGTGGGCATGATTTTCTCCATACACCAACTGCAAACGAAGTGTATGGAATAGACTATACGCCTTTACCTTACTTTTGTAGCTCTCACTAAGGCATTCGACACTGTCAGCAGAGCAGGGCTGTACAACATTTTGGGGAAACTTGGCTGTCCACTGAAGCTCCTCAGTCTCATCCACTCCTTCCATGACAACATGCAGTGCACTGTACAGTTTGATGGCTCCACTTCCAACAGTTTCAGGATGAAGAATGGTGTGAAACAGGGTTGTGTCCTAACCCCACTCTGTTTGGCATCTTCTTGTCCATGCTTCTGACCTTCCCCTTCCCTGCAGGTATGGAAGGAGTCTGCACACTGTCAGACAGCAAACTCTACAATCTATCAAGACCGAAAGCGAAGCCAAAACACATCACATCCTGATCAGAGAATTCCTCTATGCTGATGATGCTGCGCTATTTGCTCATGCAGAAAATCAGCTACAAAGACTGTTGGACTTCTCTTCCATGCCTGTAACCTGTTCTCCTAGGCAAAAGTGTCAAGATAACTATGGTCATGGGACAAGATGTTGCGTCTCCGCTCCTGGTCACAGTAAATACACCCCGCTGGAAGTGGTTTGCAAATTCTTCTCCCTTGGGTCTACAGTGGCAATCTGTCCCTTGATGCAGAGCTCAATACACGAATAGGGAAAGTGACTTGTGAAACATGCATGGGTTAACACCCTTAGAACCAAACTGATGGTTTATAAGGCCTATGTTCTCAGCACCTTGCTGTATGGCTGTAAAACATGGGCGACTTACGCTACCAGGAAAAGAAGCTCAATAATTTCCATCTTTGCTGTCTGTGGTGCATTATGGGTATATCCTGGCAGGACAAAATCACAAACGTGACCGTCCTCTCAAAGGCAGAGCTCTCCAATTGTGTTGGCACTAATCAAACAGAGGCAGCTTCAGTTAATTGGATACGTCTGCAGGATGGAAGACGGTCACATACCCAAGACCCTTCTATATGGTGAGGTAGCTGTGACCAGATGGCCAGTGGGGCACCCAAAGCTCCGCTTCAAGGATACTTGCAAGCATGACATTAAGGCCCTAAATGTCGACTATCGCACCTGGGAATCACTAGCTGGCGAAAGAGGGAAATGGCGATACATCCTGTAGACTATCGTGAACTACCACGATGACCAGTTGCTACAGCAGCTTGGCAACAGGTGCCAATGCCAAAAACAACAACTCACAGCATCACTTGTCGTATTCAGGTGTAGAACTTTTGCCAGAACCTGCCTTTCAAGGATTGGCCTTCACAGCCACACAGTGCACCAAGGCGGCACAGTGGTGTAGTGGTTAGCACCGCAGCCTCACAGCTCCAGCGACCTGGGTTCAATTCTGGGTACCTCCTGTGTGGAGTTTGCAAGTTCTCCCTGTGTCTGCGTGGGTTTCCTCCGGGTGCTCCGGTTTCCTCCCACATGCCAAAGACTTGCAGGTTGATAGGTAAATTGGCCAATATAAATTGCCCCTAGTATAGGTAGGTGGTAGAGAAATATAGGGACAGGGGGGTATATGGTAGGAATATGGAATTAGTGTAGGATTAGTATAAATGGGTGGTTGATGGTCGGCACAGACTCAGTGGGCCGAAGGGCCTGTTTCAGTGCTGTATCTCTAAACTAAACTAAGACACCCCACCGAAATGGATTGTTTGCTGCGTGTCCATCTTTCATAGTTGGAAGGATGCCAACACACGAGTGTCTCAGCTGAGGAAAATTGCAGGGCATGAGGGGATATAAAGGAAGAGGAAAAATTTAATTTATGACATATATTCTAAATAAATTTTATAAATGAACACATATAGACTACCTCTACATATAGGTCCCATATTTCTTAGGGCTAAGAAATAGTAATAATTTGCATATAGGCTACAACCCCAAGTAAAACTTTTTTAATGCAGCTTATATGTGAATTGATATGGTACACTAAGCACTCATGGTATAAACAGCATCCCACACGGTCATGGGTTAGAACTCACTTTTGTGAAATATAAAATATCTCGTGAGCTCATTGCTCTTGAGGTATGATATCATCCACACATGTTAGACACATCCAGATCTCACCATCTGCATATCGCTCTGCTTCAGTCTCCAATGAAAACCTGTAGAAAGGAGAACAGAATGCTGGCAGAAATTTATTAACCCTAGATGCTAAATGCTCCACATCAGGTCATGTGTAAAAGTATACCATGCCTTTAAATTTTCCATAAATTCATCATTTTTCTCAGTTTTGTTGTAAATTAAATGCACATGCAAGCAATTCTAGTATTAGTAAATTCTTTGATACTCAATGACAATTCATTAAACATTTGAAAATATTTTGCACTTCCACAAATATGTCAATACACATTAATATCCTGACTTACGATATTCAAGTAAGCACTTGTGAGAATTTAAAGGCAAGCATAAGTAGACTATGAAGGTGCAAATTTTTAAGAAAGAAGTTGCTTTTATATAAATTCCTCTCCTATTATCAGAATATCCCAAAGTGCTTCATGACCACTGAATTATGTTTGAAATACTGGGTTGAATTTTCCAGAAAGGCCCGAGGTCCCGCCACTGGGACTGGAAGTGGAAGCCGTTGCCACGCAGATTGGAGGGAAGGGAAGGGGAGGGAGTGCTAAAGTCTGCGATTCAGTTGCAGCCAATCAATTAACTGCCGGGAGGCGGAGGAGCTGTCCACTCAGGCGATGCGGGCAGCGTGAGATTGCACTGCTGGAAGTGCTGGCATCATATTTAAAGGGCAGCCAACACTCTGTCAATTCAATCCACCCACAAAAGGCAGCACATATTGAAGAGCTGAAGAGCAAGGCAACATGAGGAATGACAGAAGGACAATCCAGGATGGCCGTACAGTTTACTGATACCTCCTGTCACGTTCTCCTCCAGGCTGCTCGCGCAAGGAGGGAGGTCCTCTGCCCCCGGGACGGGTGGAGGAGACCAGCCCGCCAGACCAAGCAAGCCTGGGCGGAGATCACAGAGGAGATCAGTAGCTGTGGGGTTGTCCGTCAAGTCTGGCTTCAGTGCCACTAGCAGGTTAATAACCGCATCCAATCCACTGAGGTAAGTGCACCACACATATCTTACAGCCTTACATGTGAGTGTGAGACTGGTAGAAAGGGCATGGCCACCCAGTCGCTGGTCACCCAGAAATGGCCAGACAGCAGCATTGTCTGTCAGAGTCATGTCAGCCTCTTTGTGAAGGGCTCTGGTCCATCAGAGTTGACTCCTGTACTGCTGCTACTGAATGGCCGCATGCAGGAGTCATTCCTATGGCACCATCATGAACAGTTAGACTGCCAGGTGTTGAGCATGTTTTTGGCAGGCGACTAGCAATGGACATTTTTGTGCTTACAGGAGAAGACAGCACATAATGCAAAAGGGCCAAGACAGGCCTCATCTGGCCATCCTGATGCCGATTTGAGGAAGAGGATCTGGAGCTCAGAGGTCTGCATGTGGGCCGGTTTATAGCTGATGGTGACATAGTAGTGGAGCCCCGAGACAGTGAGTGGCCTAATGGATGGACACAAGAGAGCTATTGGCAAACATGAGGCATAGTGCTCATGTGTCCACCACCGGTCACATGGAGCTCCACACTAGGAATGCTATGAAGGACATGATGGAATGTGCATAACTCTCTAATCCCTCTTCCCTCTCACACAGGTCAAAGACAGAACGGGCAGCTGCAGTGACCGGGGGAACAGCCGCCCACCTCTGAGGAGAAGGAGAGGACCTCGGAGAGTGCCCTATCACATCATTCCTCCACGCCCTCCTCCAGCACAGATACTCCCACATCAGTGGGTATCTGTTCGCACATAGATTCGGGATCACAATCTGGTGAGCACACCACAGATGCACCTGAGCAGCTGACGGAAGCTGTGACAGCTGAGGGCACTCTCACTCGGAGGACTGTGGGAGGTGGGAGTCCAGGATGATGCTGAGCCTCAGGTTGATACCATGTCTCTGGAGTCATCAGCAAGGCAGGACATGCTGCAGCTGCAGCGTGAAGTGCGGGAACATCTGCCTGAGCTTCCAGAGGCAATGCGCACTCTGGCTTGGACTGTGGGGGAGCTCATCCGGACCATGAGTGCTGCTATGTCTCTGGTGTGTGTGCACTTGGCTTCCTCCATGGAGAGAAATATCCAGCAGACCATTCAGTGCATGCTGGATGCACATTGACCTGTATGCCATTACCACCTCCATCAGCTCTGTGGAGTAATGGCTGGATGAGAGAGGGACGAGGCACCTGGACTCACCTCCAGGTCCTCAGACTCCTCAGGTGAGCAGGCAGGAACAGGTGTGCCCTGAAAGGTTAGAGGATTTGCTGCCTGTTACATCTGGGGGCTCCTCTCAGTGCAGCTCCTCAGCCCCTCTGTCAGTGACACCAGTGCCTCATGTAGACACACTGACAGACGTGGCTCCTGCACGTACAGAGGCCCTCAAAATTCCAATGCCCTCTAGGCCTCAGGGAGTCAAAGGACATAACCAAAGTCATTGAAAGCCATGGGACACCATGGCCAGCAACCTGCCTCCACATCAGCTGAAAGCACAGAGGTAGCACCACATAGCAGCACATGTAAGAGATTTAAGAGGAGCGCATAGCTGCACTTGAGGTTCACAAGTTTGTTTTTTGTTGATGCGTGATACCTTGCAATCTTTTTGTTTCCCAATAAATTTGGAATGTTGCAAGGCAAGAGGAATCCTTCCAGTTCATGCATGACACTGGGCCTTTAACAGTACCTGGGCTCCCTCAAAGGGTTTGATGGGAAGGACCACACCATGTGAGGTCAGTGCATTCCCCAGGCTGCTGTCGGTGGTTTGGCTGGTGCAGGTAAATGGTAAGAGCAACAAAGGAAATGGCAACAAGGCTGCAGAAGGCTGTAGCTTTAATGAATTGCATGGACCATTGCGGATCATCAGAAATGTACATGTATTAGTGCATCGTGAGCCTCCCTTGCACATATCTCATTGTGCCTTTCCTCCAGTTCCTAGGGTTCTTCATCATTGAGCACCTGGTCAGCATCTTCCTCCCTATCCTCATCCTCAAAGTAGGCATCGCGCTCCAGGATGTTCTCATTGTTCAAAGCCTCTCCCCTCTGTGGTACCAGGTTGTGCACAGCACAGCACACCTCCACAATGCGCAAAACCCCCTTGCTGAGGCATATTGAAGGGCTCCACCTGATTTATCTAGGTATCTGAACTGCATCTTCAAAAGCCCAATGGCCTGCTCAATGGTAGCTCAAATTGTCACGAGGCAGGTGTTGTACCTCTCCTGTGTATCAGTGCTTGGGTTCCTCACAGTACAAGGTAGTCCTTATCACCCAATATCCATCCTTGAAAGCGCGCAAGGAGCCCAAAAAGATCTGGTACCTGGGACTGCCTTAGAATGTAGGCATTGTGGCTGCTTCTCAGGAACTGTGCACACACCTGAAGGAACGGTTTGCATTGGCCACAGACCAGTTTACATTGAGCGAGTGGAAGCCCTTCCTGTTGATGAAGGCTGCTGCCTGGTCCATGGGTGCCTTCATGGTCACATTAATGATGTCGATGACACCCTGCACCTGGGGGAATCCAGCAATAGCCCCAAACACTATGGCCCTCTCAGCTTGACTGTCTGGATCAGCACAAAAGCGCATGCATTGGCTGGCCCTTTTGAAGATGAGGTTCGTGGCAATCTTGATGCAGTGATGAGATCCCACACATATCTCCAGCAGATCCTTGGAATGACCTGAAGCATAGAAATTCAGCACCATTGTGACCTTCAGTGCCACAGACATTGGGCGGTCACCACTTTCCATGGGCTCAGCTAGTCCTCCATCATGGCACGAAGCTCAGTGACTGCCTCCCTGGATGGGTGCAGTCTTTGGCGACACTGTTTCTCCTATATTTGCAGGCAGCTGAGCCTCTCTGATGGTTGCATGTCCCTCTGGTAAAATTCAGCCCACTTTTATGCAAGCAAGCACAGTAGCCAGTAAAGTAAAATGCATGCCCTGTGAATACCATGCATCTGTGAAAATTCTACAAATGACAAATTGTGAAAATCCACAACTCTCAGACTCAGAGGAACTTATATGAATAGGAACCCTTGATGACCAAGCTTTTTAAAAAGGAACTATTTTTTTCATGTCAGCCAGTTGTGAACAACTGGATTCTACCATATTTGCAGTTCTACACAGACTCCTTTCTCAGTCAATACCCACTCTTATGTAGTTTTGTCACACAAATACCGATTGCTGCCTTCACTTATCCTCCAGGAGATAAATTGAGGTTGGCTGTCAAAATGCATTAGGAGAGCACAGCAGCTGAGTACGCCACCAGCTTCAGACAACGATATTTTGTTAACAATAAGCTTTTGTTTTGGGGCCGAGTTCCAGCATATCAAACAGACATCGCCATGTGATGATGCACTTGTTTTATTTTTAGAAATTTGAATGTATTTCAAACAAAACTGGGTCATACAGTTCTCGTATTTCACCAATACTGAAATTTCACTTCTTTTGTGCATATTATGTCTCCAACAGCAGGCCCCAAAACCCAGTGGAATTTCTAAAGCTAAATTCTATTCATTTCTTATGGCTTTGATCATCCATGATTAATGATCAGATGTTAAAATGCATTTTAATTTTCCACCTTGACGTTATGCTGTTGTTAATTGCTGTGGATAAAAAAAAACATGGCTAGCAAACATTCAGTGGCTTATTATAATTGTCAACAATATCAAACTTCAGCCAAATTTTAAAAATGCAAGCTCTTTTTGGGTCATTTTAACATAATTTTAAAAATTTAAGGAAGAAAGAAAGAAAAAAGATAAAGAAAGAAAGACTGGAATTTATACAGTACATTTCAAAAAGTCAGGGCATCCCAAAGCGCTTTACAGCCAATTACGTACTTTTAAAATGTCGTCACTGTTCTAATTTAGAAAATGTGGCAGTGAATTTGTGCACAGCAAGGTTCTACCAACAGTGATATGATTATGGCCAGATCATCTGTTTTAGTGATGTTGGTTGTGGGATAAATATTGGCCAGGATACCAGGGAGAACTCTGCAGTTCTTTTTCAAAATAGCACCATGGGATCTTTTGCATCTATGTGAGAGGGCAGATGGGACCTAGGTTTAACATCTCATCTGAAAGACGGCTTCAATGTTGATCTTCCATATCAATGCTTATGGGTAGTCTGGGGCCTGCAGCACAGTAGCTACACTCAACACAGATATTAACAACATGTTAGAGAAATTTGCAGAAAACTGCTTTTTACAGATGTATTCTGGAAAACAAAACTTCACAAAGCATCCATTACTGCTGGTTGCAAAAATAATAATGTGATTTCATGTTTGTGCATCCATCTAATCTGTGATCCTGGCTTAAAAAAGGAGACTTTTTTTAGGTAATAGTTGGTTTCTGCTCCTCCATTCCACTGTAATTCCCCCTAATGTGATACTGCCTGATTTTTTTTTTCAGGTTCTCAATCTTTATAAACCATCAGATTTTCCAAGCCCTGTAATAGTGACAACATTTCAGTGCATAACCAAAGTAAATAGCGTAAATGCCTTAGGAGATAGTCACCATGTTTTCTGGTTTAACCTAAAGTGCAGGCCAGAGTTCCAACCGAACAATTAAAGAGATTGTAAGCCTCTTTAAAGAATGTTTAAATAGTTTGCATTTAAATGGATCAGAGTTCCAGCCCACATAACACAATTATGAAAGGATTGTGTGTTAAGGTAAAGACATTATGCAAATAATCACTTTTTTCACAACTTTGTAGCTCAATGTTTAACGGTGGGCTCTAGTGAATGTTGGGGATTTTGTTTCCTAGCTTTAAACTCATGTCTAGATGGACATCAAATCTGAAGGTGACAGGCCTGGCGAGGAGGAAGGCAGAGCTATCCTAAAATGTATTTCATACCTCTTAGAGGCCAATACTGGGTGGTGCCAACAGAGGTGTGCACACAACATTATCCTATTTAATGATGACAGAATCAAAGCAAGAAAGCAGCAGCAACATTGAAGTGGATTTTGCAATCAGTGGCTAAGTGATGGCGCCAGCCACTGACCTCAAAGAAAGCTGCCCACAAAGAACAAACGAGCTCTGTGGCATGGATTCCAGCTTTCTCGATGTTAACTTAATTCTCGTGCCAGCTATTGGGGATCTCTGGCATCCAATATTAGTGATGTCATCATTAGACTAAGCAGCCAATCACATTGAAGAATTTTTCACAGGCAGCAAACCAGGAAGTAACAAGCAGGTTTTATCATTCACTTTTTATAATTTTACCAAAAGTTAAATAAAATTGGGACATACACATGAGATTAAGGCACAAGCAGAAATATCATACTCAAACTTTTTAAAAAAAAAAGTAAATTATTGTTTTAAAAGCCTAAGGAATTTTTATAATTGAAAGGAGAAGTTTGACATTCCACAAATATAAAATTAGTTTTTCAGGGCCAGAGGGGTTGTTCAGCAATAATTGTGCCTTGGCATTCCATTAAAAAGCCAATTACACCTCATTCAACAAGGCGTAACTTTTTCAAGGGTTTTTACAGTGAGAATAATGGCATAAAATGTGGAAGTTCATGTCAATTCAGAAATGTCTAGTTGATTTCCATCTGCAATAACTTCAGCACACTTTGTAAAGGAGTAGGGAGTCACTGACAACAACTTCCGGATTTCCACATTTAGCTATGCATGTGTGCATGCCAGAAGATGTTGTCAGTTTCGGAGGAATAACAACAGCAAATGCTAATAGTTTCACCATCATTACAACCACAAAATCTAGGCCAAAGTTAAAAGAGGCTATAAAGTCAACAGTCATCCATATTTATGGGTCAGTAAAAGATGTTACCCCTAAATATTTTCCATTTAATGAGAATTTACAACTAAAAATCACAATATATTTTGACCAATATTCCCTCTAAACTTTGTGGATGTGTGGCCGAACAACAGTCCAGAACTTACTGCGCAAGAGACAAACAGGCCATACATAGGAGGCGGTCCCTTTAAGACATGTGCATGTGCAGCCATGCAGCAATCTTAAAGGGACTGCACAGTGCAACAAACAGGCCGCGCACAGCAGAGGGAATTTAGCGGGAACATTGCTTTTGAGTCAAAAATACTGCAAATACCTGATGGTACAGTGTTTGGGATGTCTTCCAGTAGTGACAAATTCACTGCTAACATTCAGTTATGGTCATGGTACATGTGACCGTCTTCAGTTCTGAAACACTCATCAGGAGAGCATCCCTTTAAAGTGAGACATCACACTTGGCGGAACTAACAAAGAGTATAGGCCCTCCCTCATCTTTGAATTATTGCAAAGACTTTTTTTTGAAATTAGGTCCCTTTAAAATAATATAAATACTTATGAAGGCAACTTTGATCTTTATAGCAAGAGGCAGACATGTTTTTGTTGTACTTTTGACATGCAGTCACTGTTGAAAATTAACTTGCTTGTATTTCACTCCCAATATATACCTGTATGTTACTTTGCTAAAATTCTGGCTGAATTGCATTTGCTTTATGTTTATATTCTTCATAAGATAAATGCCCAAAATGAACTTGAAGGTTGGATTATAAAGACAACAAGTTAATGTCATTAAGAGTGCACCTTACCCTCAGACCTGAATATACAGGGGAAGGTACTACATCAAGAAGGAAAGAAAGAAAGACTTGTATTTATAAGGTGCCTTTCATGACCACAGGATGTTCCAAAGCACTTGACAGCCAATGAAGTACTTTTGAAGTGTAGTCACTGTTGTAATGTAGGAAACATGGTAGCCAATTTACATACGGAGAGATCCCACAAGCTGCAACATGATAATGACCAGACAATCTGACCGGAATTTTTCGCTTACCGGTGGCCCCAGGGCCGATCCACCCGAAGCGAATCAGGCCCCCGATCCTGCTCCGCCTCGCCTGGCCACCGGCATCACGCGCTGATAATCTGATAACCTGATCAGCAGGCCCGCGGCGTAACTGCGAAAAGAAATGGCGCGCGCGGTCGGGAACGTCAACATCATTGGGGGCGGGGCCACATACGCAGAAGGCTGATTGTAAGCCCGACATAAAGGATTGCTGATTTTAAACAGAGCAATGAGTTCCCCATTTGATGTAAAGGAAGATACAACTGTCTTAAGGTCTGGAGCTTTCAAAAAGTTAAAACAAAGAAAGACTGGGAGACAACAATATAGCTGTTAGAGGTGATGGAGGGCAGAAGCAATCGCGTTGCCCCCCGATTCTCTGACGATTCCCTGCAGGTCCCCCTCCAGGCTGTTGAGGAGAGGAGAGACATTCTGTTCAGCTCAGATGGGAGAAGGAGACCCTCCGAAGTGACCAAGTGGGCCTGGCTGGAGGTTGTGGAGGAGGTCAGCAGCCGAGGCATTGTGAGGCGTACATGGATGCAGTGCCGCAAGCGCCTCAATGACCTGCTTCGCTCTGCCCTGGTAAGGGGCATTCTTCATTCATCTAATCGGTTATGTGCCAAGGGAGGTTTTTTGTGTACCCATGATGCAATGTGGAAGCCCTGTATGATCAATGCCTGGCCGCTGCCTTGAAATGGGACACATGATGGGTAAGTCTGAGATGAACGCTGATGCTGTGGTGTTAAAGTTGCGCCCAACACTGTCACAGCAGTGAAATGCAACACCAACCCTTTGGGTGACAGCGTCATATGCCATTGACTATGGATAAAATAAGTATCTTTGTTTATTCAGGAAAAGAGGGCACACAATGCCCGGGAGAGGTCACGTACTGGTGGCGGCGTAGCCACCCAGGCATTCCTCACCAGAATGGAGGAGGATGCCTTAACTATAGCAGGGGAGGAAGGAGGACGTGCCGTGGCAGATGTCGAGGCCGGTGGACCTGGCCATGAGAGTGAGTGTTCTGGGGGAGGGGTGGGGGGGGTGGTGGTGGTGAGGCTGCACTACTGTGCCAATGATTTGGTGAATGTCAAATGCACTGAATGTTGCCCTCAATTGTAACATCACCCAGATGTAACCATGCTGGAGGCACAAGCTTGTGCTTAACTCTGGATTGATGATGAAACTGATCACATTGCTTTTTCCAACAGGTGAAACCCATCATGTGCCAGGAAGCGTTCCCGTTGCCCGACCATCCACCTCTGAGGTGGAGGACGGCGCCTCAGAGGGTGCACCGTCACATCATCGCGACGCACCAAGTACCACAGCAGATACTGACATTTCGGTTGGGATGACTGTGTCTGGGGAATCAATGTCACATACTGGTGTGAGCACAGCACAGTTGCCGGGCCGGACACCAGATGCAAAATCGGCCGATGCATCACACACTCGCAAGCTGAGATCATCCTTCCGTCGGGCGATGTTGCAGGTTCAGAATGCGGTCCATGGAAATCTGGCGGAGTTCTCTGAGACATTGCGCGTTATGACTCATACTCTGGAGACATCCATCCAGAGTATGAGTTCAGCAAACTCACAGGCATTTGAACATCTGGCTTCCTCCGTTGATAGACTGGCGGCTGCAGTGGAGGGACCAGTTCTTCATGCAATTCGGGACCTCAGAGCGACTGTGGCATCCCTGGACCAGAGCATCAGAGAGCATAATCTGATGCAACTGCGCCAGGTTGAGGACCACCAGCGTCTCACGAGGGCACAGGGGCAGATGATCACATATGGGAGCTCCTCTCACGGCGCTTCTGATGCATCCTGCAGCTCCTTTCTCCCACCGCCAGGGACATGTGAACCGCTAAATCCCAGGGTGATAGAGGGTGCTCATGATATTTGTCATGAGAACCCTGAGATGCCAGGGCCCTCACGGCCGCGAGCATGCAGAGGACGTCAGCCCAAGTCATCAAAAGCAGGGCGGCAACAAGATCAGCCACCTGCCTCTGGTAAGTCTGGTGGTGAGGGATCATGCACACGAATGAGCACTCGTAAACGGATTAAGAAAACACTTTAATTCCACTACAGGTGCACTGGGTGACTTGAAGTACATTTATTTGTAAAACAATAGTGTTTGATTAAATTGGAGATCTTATCATTGGACATGTCATTCCTGAGTCAGATATTACATAGTTAGTCAACTAAAGTTGTCTCAAATGTGAGGCCACACACTTGGGTTGCGTCCCTCATGATGTGATTTATTGGTTATTCGCTTTGTCTCACCCCCTAAAGGTGAGAGATTTTGCACTGTCAGATCCTCACAATGATTAATGTCATAAATCAGATTGAAATGTGTGAAGATTTATATCATTTCAACTGAAACGCGTTCCTATTAGAGATTCCCTTGTTTCTCTAGCAGTTGGAGCCAAGTTACATTCAGCTTCCTCTCCATGATCATCATTAGACTGATGCCCATCAGAAACGTCGTCATCATCTGATGACACATCACGCTGACATTGATCATCCTCTAGGGCATCTCCATGTTTAATCGCCAGGTTATGCAAGGCACAGCAGACGACAATGATTCCAGAAACCCTCGACGGTGCGTACTGCAGTGATCCACCGGAGCGGTCAGGACACCTAAATCGCATCTTTAGGAGGCCTATAGTTTGCTCGATTGTCTCTCTGGTGGCCGCATGGCTCCCGTTATATCCTTCCTCCGCCTCACCCCTTGGGTTCCTCACTGGTGTCATGAGCCATGTCTTCAGAGGATGACCCCTGTCGCCAAGTATCCAACCCTCCATTCTGTGTGGAGGACTGAAAATTGCAGGCACCTGAGTTGTGGAGAATGAAAGAATCATGACAACTCCCAGGGTAACGTGCACACACCTGCATGATTCGCTTCCGATGATCAGACGAGCTGAACATTCATTGAATGGAATCCCTTGCGGTTCATGAATGCCCCCGACTGTCCAGCTGGTGCCACATGAGTACAATCTATCACGCCCTGTACCATTGGGAAGCCGGATATAATGCTGAAGCCTCTAGCGCTCTCAGCCTGACTGGTGTTGTCTGTCTTGAACATGATGAAATGGTCAGCACGTTGAAACAATGCATCAGTTACAACCTTTATGCAATGGTGCGCTGCTGATTGTGAGACATCACACAAGTCTGCAGCTGAGGCTTGGAAGGAGCCAGACGCATAGAAGTTAAGAGCTACTGTGACCTTTAGAGCGACTGGCATTGGATGGCCACTGAGATAGTTTGATGCAACATCCACTGCCAGCATCTCACAAAGAGATGTGACAGTCTCCCATGACAGCCGCAGTGTTCTTCTGCACTGGTGTTCTGACAGCTGCAGGTAGTTCAGATGCGTTTGGTATGCCCTTACTACTGGGTAGGTACATCTCCTGACATTTGGTCGCTCCCGGGCGATTCTGCCAACTAATCTCCCTCCAACAGCATGAGGATGCACTGGTGCAGCTTGCTGTACGTTCCCCTGACAATTTGTACTTCTGTCACTCATTGAATCACTGTCCTCCACATCTGATGATCCACCTCCAGAGTGAACAATTCCCATTGTTGAACAGCAGAACAAATGCTTTGACCACAGGTAATAGCTTCCAGCTTTTGTAACTGGCTCACTTCAAGTACTTCCTTCAGGCAATAACTAATATTACATGGGTCCCTATCAGCAGTGCATAACATTCAGATTAAACCTTCTGCACAACCTGCAAGTTACAACCCTTGTTAGGACACACAAATAACAATCAGCATTAATAAAGCTCAATGAATTCATTTTTACCTCCAACTCCCTCATGAATCAATGCCTGCTGCCCTTTTGAACCAGCCGGGTTCCCGACACGCCCCACGCCCCTATTAATGGTCGTAAAATCAGATACGTAGCGTAAAATCTCTGTCAATTGGATTCTGAATTACCTTAAGTACTTCTCAATTGATGTTGGTCAGGTGGCGAGCGCAAACTCGATCGCGCCCGACTTCCCACGCTGGTTAAATTGCGTCATCGCGTAATGACACTGGGGACCCGGCCGACGTCTTCGCGTGCCATTTTTCCCTCCGCAAGACCCCGCGAGACCCGATTTGTAACGGTAAAACTCCAGCCTCTGTTTCAGTGATGTTGAGTGAGGAATAAATATGGACCAAGTCACTGGCATAACTCCCTTGCTTTTCTTCAAAATAATGCCATGGGATCTTTTACATCTACCTGAGAGAGCAGAGGGGCCTCAGTTTAATGTCTCATCCAAAAGACAGCACCTCAGACAGTACTAATTCCACCAGTACTGCATTGAAGTGTCAGCCTTGATCTTTATGTCAAATCTCTGGAGCGGGGCTTGAACCCTCAACTCATAATTCAAAAAAATGAATTTTTAAAAATCTGTCATAGCAAAGATGTTTTGTGTGCACATTGCATTTGTTTGATTTAATTCAAACTGTGACTTCCTCTTCCAAAGTATTGTTGTTCTCCAAGGATATAAAGCAGAAGAATTTGTATGCATCAGTATAATTACTATAAGTACCACTCACAGTTGCTGTGTCATTTTCCTTAAGGTTGTAAGATTTGGCCTTTGAAGCTTTTTGAATCTTCATAATTACTTACACTTAAAAGGTTGAAGGATTAAGATATTCAATCAGATTCCAGATAGATGATTATTTTGACATCCTGGCTTTGACTGAAACTTGGCTCAAGATTAGCAACATCTGTCCCTAACCCAGCCTCCGTGTCAAGACAAACTTTCCACTGTCTATGCTACCCCAACTACCATAATGGCAGTGTGGCCATTATCACCAAGTCATACCATGGTTTCTACCTTCATTCTTCTGGCACCTGCTCTTTTAAGTATTTCATCCCATTACATCAGTCTCATCTATCCTTTAAAATCCTTGTTGTCTTCTTGTCACCAAGCCCCAACCCAAAATTCTCCTTTAGATGTCCTCCCTCCTTGCCTAAGACTATGCCCTGAACAACTCCTCATTCTTGGCGATTTCAATCTCTTCCTCAGCTCCCCTTACCCTCCCTGCTTTGAATTCACCACGCTCCTTTCTCCCTTAGCCTTCCCTTGCGTATAAATTCTCCTCGCCATATATAAGGCCAGAAGATAGTAACCATACTATCTTCTGTGGTTTCGATCACTGGCAAGGTTGTGTCTGACCACTTCCTTGTGTACCTCATCAACCACATCCACCTAGTCCCTTCTAACCCCATCCTCATGGGGGCAAAGCCTGCCCCAAGTCACTTATAACTGCACTTTTAAATCTCAACTACCTAGCCTCCATTTTCCACATTACCTCTGTAGCTATTGATTTGCTTCACTGATCCCTCATGTGCACCTTGTCCCGAGCAAATCCTTTGCTGTCTTCTGGTTATTCCCACTCATACAGCAACCATCTTTGCTCCCTCATGTTAAGAGGGTGCAAACTGAAGCAGAATGGCTTATCATCAGAACTCCCTGGACCACATCAAGCACTATCAGACCTTGGCTCTCTTTAGCCAAAACCAACCACCAGTCTAGGATATCATGTAAGGTAAAGATAACTCCTATCTTCTTTTCTCCATTAACTACTTCATCAAACTCATCTCCCCTGTTCCGTCACCCTCACCTCTAACAAGTGCCAGCAGCTCAAGCATTTCTTTATCACACCAAGACAGAGAGCACCTGTTCAGTTGTTTCTACATCTTTCCCACTCAAGCAAACCCTCCCCCAACCCCTCCACTCAAGCCCTGAATCCCTATCTATTTAGGTCCCATCTCTCCCATTTTCACCAAACAGACCATCTAACTTCCCTCCTGACCCTCATGCACGTTGACATTGTAAACAGTTCCATCACCAACAACACTCAAGAAGCTCAACACCTTCCAGGACAAAGCAGCCCGCTTGATTGGCACTCCATCCACAAACATTCACTCCCTCCACCACCGACGCACAGTGACAGCAGTGTGTACCATCTACAAGATGCACTGCAGCAACGCACCAAGGCTCCTTAGACCGCACCTTCCAAACCCGTGACCTCTACCAACTAGAAGGACAAGGGCAGCAAATGCATGAGAACACCATCACCTGCAAGTTCCCCTCCAAGTCACACACCATCCTGACTTGGAACTATATTGCCGTTCCTTCACTGTTGCTGGGTCAAAATCCTGGAACTCCCTTCCTAACAGCACTGTGAGTGTACCTATCCCATATGGACCAGCGGTTCAAGAAGGCAGCTCACCACCACCTTCTCAAGGGCAATTAGGGTTGGGCAGTAAATGCTGGCCTGGCCAGTGACGCCCACATCCCATGAATGAATTTAAAAAAACCTCAGGAACTGTTGTTGTTAACACTTCCCCAACTGCCTCAAAAAGCTTATTTGCCCTTGCAAGCTATTGCCTTACTTCCAAACCATCTTTCCTCTCCAAAACCCTGAAAATATTTTTGGCTCCCAGATCCATGCCCATTTCTTCCACAACCTAAAGATACCATCGAATTCAAGTTACAGTTGTTCGTAAACTATTCAGTTTGTATGTCATGGACTTGTGAGGAACAAACACCATTAAATAATCAGTAAGGTTAAGCTTCTGAATAAGTTTGTACTTCTGGCTCAAATGTGCTTGCATAGAGTGCCATATTCAAGTCTATTGAATCCCTAACTAACTGTTGTGTATTAGGGCCTCTAACAAAGAAAGCAAATGTTTCTGACCTAGGGACTTGGATGCATACACAGTATGCAAGTCAGAATAGCGGTGACTCTTACCCATGCCGCTGTAGCAAGTAACTGTTCCCATTGGCAGAAGGGTCGGGAACCAAAGGGCACAGATTTAAAGTGATTGGAAAAAAAAAACAAAGGTGACATGAGGAGAAACTTTTTTACACAGTGAGGTGATTAGCATCTTGAATGCACTGCCTGAAAGTGGTGGAGTCAGATTTAATCATGGCTTTCAAAAGGGAATTAGATAAGCACCTGAAGGAGAAAGAAATTGCACGGCTAGGGAAAAAGGGCTGGGGACTGGGACTAGCTAAATTGCTTTTGCAGAGAGCTGACATGGACTCAATGGACCAAATAACAATTCTATGATTCTATTCTATACTATTACAAAAGTAGAAGAATGCACTTACAAAACCTGCAGTTTTGGACAGTTCATTATTTTTAACCAAATATTGTACTCCCAACGGTCATCAATGGTTGTTCTTGATCATAATTGGGATAACTTTCATCTAATCCACAATGTTATATTCTTGAACATAGTCTCTGCTCGCCTTCAAATATGTTTGGCTGCAATTCATGAGGGTTGATTTATTCCTCTTTATGCGCATTGATTTTATACTAGCAACTGATTCACATGGACAGACATGGACCACAGGCACCTGAGATTGAATCAACAGTTTCCTCAAAAGTTTTCTTCCTTCCCTTTCTTTCATTTTCTGAAAGCACTGACTCCTTGCTGGGGTACAGTTTCACAGGTGCCAATCAACCTCGCCCAAGCAGCCAATGTTTATGTGTGAACCTTGACGGTGAGTTTTGGTTGGTTCTTTGACCACCAAGAGCATCACAGCCAAGCACGATTCTGTCCCCAGCTGATAGTTGCACAACATGAGTCACCGGATAGCAGTTTGGAGCACAATTTCTCAAACCCAGGAATGTGGAGGTCAATGTTAGGACTCTTCCCATTCTCTTGGCTGCAATCAGCTAATTCTGCACAGACTGGGGACCTTTCTAGTCAATGGATAAACTTAGTCAGCCATTAGCAGAATTAAAAAACATTATTCCAAAAGTAATGATATGGAATTTTATTTAATTGTAGAATTCTGGCAACACAACCAGAATTTATTATGTATTAGCTATACAAAAAATTATTTTAACAAGGTAGATATAGTGAAAGAATAGCATACGTGACATTAAATCTTAGTATTTATTAACAAGCAACTGTAGCTTTAAGACAGACGGCAAAGAGATCAAAGTCATCATTAGCCCATGTTAAGTCAAGGAATTTACTTCCTTCTATGGACAAATTTAGGTCACCTGCCACATTGCATTTCTACAGTACATCAGGGTAACCTGCCTGCGGCATTATACTTCCAACAGTGATGTAAGCCACATCAAATAAATATACTTCAATGTCAGTAGTCCAATATATAAAGAAACTGTATCTTTAATTTGTAAAGGGCACTGAAACGACAGGCTAAGGCACATCTATGTCTGAGTTGCATCAGTAATACAAAAGCAATACACTTCCCCTTTGAGGGGCTGATTAGCGGTCCATGAGGTATATGCTAATATTTTTTATTTTGCTTTCAGCTACAACTAACATTTCAAACAAAAGTAAGTTTCTACATGTGTTTTATTTTGTGTTTTCTCTTCAGAACATTCAAGTGAGTCAAGACTAAATTAAACCTGTGCAAAATGTCATCTCGTTTAAGGTATGTCATTGAATGTTCAATTTATCTTTAGTTAATGAAAAATGCTGTGCTTCTAATGTTAAAGTAATGTGTGCCACTGTTCTGATGACCCCCCACCCCCCCCCCCCCCCCCCCCCCCACCCCTCCTTGCTAAACAAATCCTATCAAGTTTGAAATGAGATTACTCATATTATCTTTTTTATAGGCATAAACAATGTGGTAAAGATAAGTCTGGAAAATTATTTCAACTTAAATTGCAAGATCAGGACAAGTTTTAAACAAGTAAAATGCAAATTTAGGATCATGTCTGGAAACTATTCTAAGTACAAAGAGTGATTAATACTCAGTTTGGATGTCGGAGTACAGCAGTGGAGGTGAAAACGCTGGAATTATTTAAACAGGAATGGGGTGTGGGGAGCTACAAGATCTTTCTGGATGAATGAACTAAGATGGGACGAATGAGTTTCCTCAATTATATTAATCTTGTGATCTTGAAGGTTATTTAATCAAACATTGATTAAACTGATTCCCTTAACCACAACTGATTATAATCTTAAAATCAACATGGGACTTACTGGTAAACTGACTATATATGCCAGTGACAGCTTAAATCTGATGCTAGAGTCATGTGAAGAGATCTAAAGAACAGCTGTAATATTTTATTAAAGACTGAAGTTTGTAAACATTTTAATAATTAAACTTTTTTTTCCTCATTTTGTTTTATTTTTTCAACCTGATTCGATTCCCCATCCTCACACAACAGACCATGGAGATAGCAGGAGGGTGCACTGTTTCCGGGTCTAGCTTCCATTTCTAATGGAATTTAATTATTAGAGCAAGGAAGTTATGCCACACCATTATAAATCACTAGTTAGGCCTCCTCTGGCATATTGTGTCCAGTTCTGGGCACCGTACATTAGGAAGGACGTCAAGGCCTTGGAGAAGGTGCAGAGGAGATTTACCAGAATGATACCGGGATATAAGACTTCAGTTATGTGGAGAGACTAGAGAAGTTGGGATTGTTGTCCTTAAAGCAGAGGTTAAGAGGAAATTTTAAAAAGGTGTTCAAAATTATGAGTAGTTTCGATAGAAGAAGTAAGAAAAAACTGTTTCCACCAATCAGTGAGGCGGTAACCAAAGGACACAGATTTAAGATAAGTGGCAAAAAAAAAGAAGTTGAGGAAAAATTTTTATGCAGCAAGTTATGATCTGGAATGCACTGCCTCAAAGGGTAGTGGATGGAGATTCAATAGTAACTTTTAAAAGGGAACTAGATAAATACTTGAAAAGGAAAAATTTGCAGGTATACTGGGAAAGAGTGAGGGAGTGGGGCTAATTGGACAGCACTTTCAAAGAAATGGCAGAGGCATGCTCTATTATGTCTGTGGTTCCCAGAGCTTCTTAAATAATTACACTTTAGACACAGATACTGGAGCTTGTATCATATTTTCTCCCATCTCTCCATTTGTGGTGGAATGATGCAATGTGTGTTTGTAGTGCAGCAGTGAGTATTGTGGAGATATATACCCACATATGCTTGAACAATGTAGTTCCTAAGTCATTTCAGATAATATAACAATATAACATCCGTCTTTCTTTAAAAAAAAATCAATCTTTTTGCTATTAACATAACTTTTACAAGCTTTTTAAAAAATTTTCTTTTTGTTTGACTAAAGAAAATTTACATTCAACTTTTACAATTAAACTTGTAATTCTGAACACTTTATTCACGGTATTGTTCTGGTGGTAAGATATTATGCCTCCAACTCGTAGATTTGGTAGTCATCGTCCCCGTCTGTGATGAGTTGGCATGCTGTACAGGTGGTGTTGTATGTGTTGGTCCTGGTGTTGTGAAGTTGTGCCTGAATTTGGTGATGGTTTGTCACTTGTTGGTGATGTTGCTGATGACCTTCTCTGCTTTACCAGTTCGGTGTATGCCGAATATGGACTCTGTTCCTTCTCATCTGCTTACCAGTTTCAGTCTCGATGATGTATGATGTTGGAGTCTCAGCTTTACCAACAACATTTGCGGATTGGATCCTGTACACGCACCATTTGTCTTCTCAACACCTCCAGCAATGATTTGGCATGTTTGTGGAAGCACTGACTTCCTTCTACTTATGCATCAGTGAGTTTGTCGTCTTACTTCCTCATTACTGATCCATCAATATCGGCAACCACGCTCTGGAAGTGGTTCAAGAGTTCACCTACCTAGGCTCAACTATCACCAGTAACCTGTCTCTCGATGCAGAAATCAACAAGCGCATGGGAAAGGCTTCCACTGCTATGTCCAGACTGGCCAAGAGAGTGTGGGAAAATGGCACACTGATACAGAACACAAAAGTCCGTGTGTATCAAGCCTGTGTCCTCAGTACCTTGCTCTACGGCAGCGAGGCCTGGACAATGTATGTCAGCCAAGAGCGACGTCTCAATTCAGTCCATCTTTGCTGCCTCCGGAGAATCCTTGGCATCAGGTGGCAGGACCATATCTCCAACACAAAAGTCCTTGAGGCGGCCAACATCCCCAGCATATACACCCTACTGAGCCAGCAGCGCTTGAGATGGCTTGGCCATGTGAGCCGCATGGAAGATGGCAGGATCCCCAAGGACACATCGTACAGCGAGGTCGTCCATGTCTCCGCTTTAAAGACATCTGCAAACGCGACATGAAGTTCTGTGACATTGATCACAAGTTGTGGGAGTCAGTTGCCAGCGATCGCCAGAGCTGGCGGGCAGCCATTAAGGTGGGGCTAAAGTGTGGCGAGTCGAAGAGACTTAGTAGGCATGAAAAAAGACAGAAGCGCAAGGGGAGAGCCAACTGTGTAACAGCCCCGACAACCAATTTTATCTGCAGCACCTGTAGAAGAGTCTGTCACTCTAGTATTGGCCTTTATAGCCACTCCAGGCACTGCTTCACAAACCACTGACCACCTCCAGATGCTTACCCATTGTCTCTCGAGACAAGGAGGCCAGAGAAGAAGAGGACTTCCTCATTATCGTTTGGAGGATGAATCTCGCTTGGTAGAGTTGTCTTTTCTGCCATTCAGTAGCTCTACAGGTTATTACCGAATATATCATAGCTAAATTTGCAGATGACTCAAAGATAGGTAGGAGAGTAAGTTGTCAAGAGGACATAAAGAGTCTACAAAGGGATATCAATAGATTGAGTGAGGAGGGAAAATGAAAACTTGTTCACTTTGGCAGGAAGAATGGAAAATCAGATTATTATTTAAATGGAGAAAGATTGCAGAGCTCTGTAGTACAGAGGGATCTGAGCATCCTGATCATGAATCACACAAGGTTAGTATGCAGATACAGCAAGTGATTAGGAAGGCAAATGGAATGTTGTTGTTCATTGCAAGGGGAATAGAATATAAAATATATAAATCCCCAGGCCCAGATGAGATGTATCCCAGGCTGCTTTGTGAGTAGGGAGTAGATTGCAGGGGCTCTGACACAAATTTTCAAATCCTCTCTGGCCACAGGAGAGGTGCCAGAGGACTGGAGGACAGCAAATATGGTACCATTATTCAAGAAGGGTAGTAGGGATACACCAGGTAATTACAGGCCAGTGAGTCTAACATCAGTGGCAGGGAAACTATTGGAAAAAACATCTGAGCGACAGGGTTAATCTCCACTTGGAGAGGCAGGGATTAATCAAGTATAGTCAGCATGGCTTTGTCAGGAGGAGATCGTATCAAACAAATTTGATTGAATTTTTCAAGGAGGTGACTAGGTGTATAGATGAGGGTAAAGCGGTTGATGTAGTCTACATAGACTTCAGTAAGGCTTTTGATAAGGTCCCGCATGGGAGATTCGTCAAGAAGGTAAGAGCCCATGGGATCCAGGGCAATTTGGCAAATTGGATCCAAAATTGGCATAGTGGCAGGAGGCAGAGGGTGATGGTCGAGGGTTGTTTTCATTGGAAGCCTGTGACCAGTGGTGTACCGCAGGGATCGGTGCTAGGACCCATGCTGCTTGTAGTGTCCATTAATGATTCAGACGTGAACATAGGAGGTATGATCAGTTCGCAGATGACATGAAAATTTGTCGTGTTGTAAATAGTGAGGAGGAAAGCCTTAGATTACAGGACGATATAGTTGGGCTAGTAAGATGGGCAGAACAATGGCAAATGGAATTTAATCCTGAGAAGTGTGAGGTGATGCTTTTTGGGAGGACTAACAAGGTAAGGGAATATACAAAGGATGGTAGGACCCTATGAAGTACAGAGTGTCAGAGGGACCTTGGTGTACTTGCCCATAGATCACTGAAGGCAGCAGCACAGGTAGATAAGGTGGTTAGGAAGGCATTTGTGATACTTGCCTTTATTAGCCGAGGCATAGAATATAAAGAGCAGGGAGGTTATGATGGAGCTGTATAAAACACAAGTTAGGCCACAGTTGGAGTACTGTGGACAGTTCTGGTCACCGCACTATAGGAAGGATGTGATTGCACTGGAGAGGGTGCAGCGGAGATTCACCAGGATGTTGCCTGGGCTGGAGCATTTCAGCTATGAAGAGACTAGATCGGCTTGGGTTGTTTTCCTTAGAGCAGAGAAGGCTGAGGGGGGACCTGATTGAGGTATACAAAATTATGAGGGGCATAGATAGGATAGATAGGAAGAAACCTTTTCCTTTAGCAGAGGTGTCAATAACCAGGGGGCATAGATTTAATGTAAAGGGCAGGAGGTTTAGAGGGGATTTGAGGAAAAATGTTTTCACCCACAGGGTAGTTGGAATCTGGAACGCACTGCCTGAAGAGGTGGTGGAGGCAGGAACCCTCACAACATTTAAGAAGTATTTAGATGAGCACTTGAAACGCCATAGCATACAAGGCTACAGGCCAAGTGCTGGAAAATGGGATTAGAATAGATAGGTGCTTGATGGCCGGCACGGACATGATGGGCCAAAGGGCCTGTTTCTGTGCTGTATAATTCTATGACTCGAAAAGCAGGGAAGTTTTGCTACAGCTGTACAGGGCCTTAGTGAGACCACATCTGGAGAACTGTGTACAGTTTTGGTCTCCTTACTTAAGAAAGAATAAATTGCTTTAGAAGCAGTTCAGAGAAGGTTCACTTGACTGATTCCTGGGATGAAGGGGTTATCTCATGAGGAAAGGTTGAACAAGTTGGGCCTAAACACTTGCAGTCTAAAAGAATGAGAGGTGATCTTATTGAAACATATAAGATCCTGAGGGGACTTGACAGGGTAGATGTTGGAAGGATATTTCCACTTATGGGTGGGAATAGAACTAGGGGACACAGTTTTATCAATAAGGGGTCTCCCATTTAAAACGGAGATGAGGAGAAATGTTTTCTCTCAGAGGGTCATTAAGCTGTGGAATCCTCTTCCCCAGAAAGCAGTCGAGGCTCTGTCATTGAATATATTCAAGGCTGAGTTAGATAGATTCTTGATAGACAAGGGAATCAAGTATGGGGGGCAGACAGGAAAGTGGAGTTGAGGCCAAATTCAGATCAGCCATGATCTTATCAAATGGTAGTGCAAGCTCAAGGGGCCGAATTGCCTACTCCTGCTCTTTGTTCGGATGATCGTATATATATTCCTATCATTTTGGGTATGATGATTCTGGATCTGGCCAGCTGAACACCATCTTCTCGTGAAATGTCATCTCTGATTGACCAATACTGCTGTATTACTGATTGTGATTGTTGCATCTTTTCTGGCTATCCCTGAATCAGTTGCTGAGAAAGCATCTGCAACTCTTTGTCTTTACTGGTTTCACCTCTGATTTGCCTCAATTTCAATGGTGTCACATTCATTAGGTGATGTATCTTTATACCTAGTTCTTTTATCTCCTGTTTCTCATGTGGCAACAGATGAGATAAGGTGTCTGCAAGCACCATTTCTCTTCCTGGCTTGTATTTCAGAGTGAAATGGTAACTCTGATGCCTCAAGAGTAACCTCTGTGATCTTGCTGGTGCTTTACATAGATTTTTCTTGTAGATCTGTTCTTATGGACAATGATCACTCCACTATGAATTTTCTCCGTAGAGATATGTATGGAATTTCTTGCATCTATACACCACTGCCAAGGTGGATCTACCCTTGGTACATCTGGTCTGTGCCAATGTTTGAGCGTTGGTTGCGAATGCTATTGGCTTTCCTTTTTTGTACCAGGGCCGCTCCCAGTCCTTTCGTAGAACTACCTACTTGCATAATGACAGGTAGTATGACAGACTTGTCTCCTTGTACAATCCTTCTTTGAGTTTATTGAAATTCCTCTCACGTGACTCCGACCACTGGTACTCAATATCTCTCTTCAGCTCTCGTAGGTTCACTGTGTGCTCTGACATGTGAGGTATGAAAGAACTCATGTACTGGATCAAGCCAAGAAGATTTCTCAGCTCTTTCTTGTCTCTCGGAGCTTCCATCTCAGCGATACCTGTGACTTTTTCAGGACTCAGCTTGACTCTTTCAGATGTGTCCCCCATTGCAAAGAACTGGCATTCTGTCACCTTTACAATGCATTTGTCTGCGTTTAGCTTGGTCCCAGCTTTTCTAATTCTCTCCATGACTTCATGTATAAAGATACATCACCTAATGAATGGGAGTTCTGGTTTTTCTCATCTGCACCATAGATCTGGAAATCATCAGCTATGCCGATTACTCCTTTGCATCCCCTGTATGCTTCTCCATTTTCTGCTAGAACACATCCTGGCTCATTTTAAGGCCAAAAGGTAGACGCAAGAATTTGTACTGTCCAAACGGTGTGTTGAATGTTATCAACAGTGAAGATTGCTCCTCAAGATACATGTTCCAGTAGCTGTTTCTGGCATCAATCTTGTGGAAAACCTTTGCCCCACCACTGCTGATGTGATCTCTTCCAGTGTTGGAGTAGGTTAGTGATTCCTCTTTATTGCTTGGTAAGATCTTTGGGATCCAGACAAATTTGTAGCCATCCATTTGGCTTCTCTCTCACTACGATGGGGATTTACCCAATCTGTAGGTTCCATGACTCTGGCAATCACTTTATTTTCTTCCATTTCTTTGCATTCTCTTTCAAGCTTTCCTTTTAGCTCTATTGGTACTTTATGTGGGGGATGAATCAGTGGTGATACTCCAAATCCTTTCTCATGACTTAAATGAAGTCTAGTCATTTAGATCATCAGCATTTTCATCTGTCTACTTGTGGCTTCATGTGCTATGGCAGTGTCTACAGCCTGTGATGTTGTAAACTTGTCCTTTCCAATTAAAGCTTTTTAAACATCAGGATGTGCAGAGCCCCAAATGATCTGACCTACCAGCTTTTCATCCATGTCCTTGAATTTACACTTGCTGGAAATGTTTCTCAGTCTCATTGAGAAATTGTCAATAGGCTCAACTGGTTCTTAACTCAGGCTCTGAAATTCATAACAGTGGATTTGATTATTTGACTTTGGCTGAAGATGTGTGCTGAATTCTCAAAGATCATGTCTAGGTTTTTACTAGTGTCCTCACTCATTTCCCAGCTTTTGAAAAGATCTAATCCTTGCTCTCCTGTCCACAAAAGGATGCTGCTGACCATTTCCTCTTCACTAGCGCCTTTCAGAAAACTACTGAATGTCAATTTGCCCTTTTGCTTAAACTTTTCAAATGCCTCCACAACGTCATCAGCCTCCCGATTCATCATGGGCTGGGTCTGAGTGTTCATTACTGCAGTGGTGGCCATCTCGTTTTTCTTTCATGCAATTTACTGGGTGTTTTTTTCTGGCACTAATTCAGATTGTTTTTCACAGTCAGATTCAGTATTTACATTGCTCATAAAGTTTGAGCTCAACTCACAAGTACCTTGCTACCTTATGTCTGTGGTTCCCAGAGCTTCTTAATCTGTGTCTTTAGACACAGATACTGGAGCTTGCATTATGTTTTCTTACATCTCTCCATTTGTGGCAGAATGATACAATGTGTGTTTGGTACACAGGTTGTAGTGCAATAATGAGTGATGTGGCATTGTGGAGCTATACATACATACATATGCTTGAACAATGTAGTTCCTAAGTAATTTCAGATTAAATAAGAATAGAACATTCCATAATTCTACAATAATCACAAGTTGCACTAGGTCGATTCTCCCTCTCTGCTTCTCCCTCTCACCTTTGGGGGCATACGTGGCCCCTACTCCACACTTCCTCTGGACAGCCTGGCTAAAATTGGTAACTCGCCAGGAGAATGTACTCATGTCTCTGGTACAGTAGCTTTGCTGCAATAGGAAATACTTAAATATGAAAAATGTAAGCATATTTCTGATTGTATTTATGATGTTTAAGAAAATTTAATGTTGAGTAGGAGATAAATATTAAAGAACAGGCTCTAAGCTAGTGCTTATAGCAAAGTCGAATGAGAAAGAATATAGGTTAAAAAAGGTTGATAAAAATAATCATATTAAGCCACCATGGTATAGGAAAAGAAGACATCACTGTGGTAGATCATTATTATGCCAAAAGGAGATCAGATTTACCCTGTAAATCACACTCCTTTTGGCACTATACAGTGCATGTACTGTGATTTCCAAGTTGGCTCTCGTGTAAAAGAGACAACAATGGTCATTATAGTCAATCTTAATACAAGGAGAGAGCTACCAGTATAAATTGGTAGTGAACCCCTCCTGAATACCAGCCATTAGATTCTTCAACTTCTTCTTCCATGTTGCGATGTCCCCAATTAATTGTCCCCTTTCTGCAGAGCCCATCACAATCAGATCCTCCACGTGTGAGGATAAGGCTGCTCCCAGTGGAAGCTTTCAGCAGGAAAATCAGTGCACACTACTCCAATCTGGACAGGTAGATTTAATTCCCAAACCCAGTTTACTGCACCTGATTGCGGCACAAATAAATGGGAGATTTAGGATTTATTGATAGCTGTTTTCAAATTCGAGAGTGCTGAAAAACTGGAATAAACAATCATCAAATGGAATAATGATCAGCTCATTTCAAATGGCTTATTAGTGAGGACTAGAAAATGCAGAGCTTTGAATTAAGTAAAATAATTGTAGGATACAGGAGATGGGATTGAAGGGAGAAAAACAGGATTAAACAATGACAACCGCTGTTGAGCCAATGGCCTGTATATGTGTTGTAACTTGTATGTATCTCTATGGAAAATGAAAGATCTGATAGCTTATTTAGAATGATTCATTGGTATGGATCATATGATATTTCATTATATTCAAAGTTTTATTTGGAGTGCAGGTCTGACTGTTTCGTAGTGGTGTAAACCGCCTGTCCCTGTTGTGTTGAAGCGAGCCATTTTTTATTATTTTATTTATCTTGTGATATGAGAGTTGTAAGCACCAATTTCATGGTGATTAGGATATATCCTTTTATCCTCAGTAGGTCAAAATCAGTAGTTGTTTTCCAACCCCAGAATTAATCCCTCTGAGATTTTAAACATGTGTACCTGTGTTTTGAAGTGTCTGGTATCATATTTTACTGGGCACCTCAAGCGTGCAGCAAATTTCTCTCGAGTTTATTTTCAGTTCCTGAAAAATCCTGTATAATTTTGCAAATTACATGTCGAGGGTTCTTTCAATGCTCTAGGTGTGTATTCATGTCTGTAAAATTCAACTCCACCTCATGTTATTCTGAGACATTTTCTCACATAATTTGACAAAATTGTCATGAGTTGTCAAGTGCTCTGAATTTGTGAAGACATTCTAAGCAAAGGCCCATCCCTTAATGCAAATGGCTCTCACTATTTTGTAATATATTTTTGTCATTACTCTGTTTTGAACAGAGCTGCAGATTTCCCCACTCCTACAATTGTCCAACATTAATTTGTGAAGGCAGTGCCACTGATGACAACCTTTTTTTCGGATTTAGACTTTGTGTGGTTCTCCTATTCTTAGTCTCCACCTGTCTTGGATCAGCCTCCGCCAAAAGGAATGTCATCTCATCTGTTCATTGGCCTCCCAGACAATGCCCTTCAAAGCAGCATAGAATGGCTCAGACAATTGTCGGTATCTCCCCACAACTGAGATTAGGAATTCCGTACATACAAATTGTAGGTATCAGCCATTAAATCACAACTCTATAGTGCAATGCATTCGCTGTTCATCATTACAATACCTCCTAAGCAATCCCACAACCAAAGGATCAGATCAAAGCTCTACAGTCCTATCACATCCAGTCGTGAATAGTGGGAATAACCAATGAACTGGAGGAGCAGGCTCCACAAACATCCCTATCCACAATGACGGAGGAGCCCAGAACATCAGTGCAAAAGAAAAGGCTGAAGCATTCGCAACCATCTTCAACCAGAAGTGTCGAGTGGATAATCTATCTCGGCCTCCGACTGAGGTCCCCAGCATCATGAATGCCAGACTGCAGCCAATTCAGTTTCACTCTGTGTGATATCAAGAAATGGCTGAAGGCACTGGATACTGCAAAGGCTATGAGTCCTGACAACATTCCCACAATAATATTGAAGACTTGTGCTGCAGAACCAGCTGCGCCCCTAGCCAAGCTGTTCCAGTACCGCTACAACACTGGCATCTACCCGACATGTGGAAAATTGCCCAGGTATGTCCTGTCCACAAAATGCAGGACAAATCCAATCAGGCCAATTACTGCCCCATCAGTCTACTCTCGATCATCAGCAAAGTGATGGAAGGTGTCGTCAACAGTGCTATCGAGTGCCACTTATGCAGCAACAACCTGCTCACTGATGCTCAGTTTAGGTTCCACCAGGGCCACTTGACTCCTGACCTCATTACAGCCTTGATCCAAGCATGGACGAAAGAGCTGAACTCCAGGTGGGGTGAGAGTGACTGCCCTTGATATCAAGGCAGCATTTGACCGAGTGTGGCATCAAGGAGGCCTAGCCAAATCGAAGTTAGTGGGAATTGGGGGAAAAAACTCTTCAATGGTTGGAATCAGACCTAGCACAAAGGAAGATGGTTGTGGTTGTTGGAGGCCAATCATCTCAGCCCCAGGACATCACTGCAGGAGTTTTGCAGGGTAGTGTCCAAGGCCCAACCATCTTCAGCCACTTCATCAATGACCTTCCCTCCATCATAAGGTGAGAAGTACATAAAAACATAAGAAATAAGAACAGGAGTAGGCCATTCGGCCCCTCAAGTCTGCCCCGCCATTCAATAAGATCATGGCTGATCTGCCACAGATCTCAACTCCTCTTTCGTGCCAGCTCCTCATAGCCCTCAACTCCTCGACATTTCAAAAATCTATCTACCGCCTCTTTAAATACTTTCAGTGATCTAGCCTCCACTAGGAAGTACGTTGTTCACTGATGATTGTACAATGTTCCATACAACTCCTTAGAGTGGGCGGCACAGTGGCACAGTTGTTAGCACCGCAGCCTCACAGCTCCAGCGACCCGGGTTCAATTCTGGGTACTGCCTGTGTGGAGTTTGCAAGTTCTCCCTGTGTCTGCGTGGGTTTCCTCCGGGTGCTCTGGTTTCCTCCCACATGCCAAAAGACTTGCAGGTTGTTAGGTTAATTGGCCGTTATAAATTGCCCCTAGTACAGGTAGGTGGTAGGGAAATATAGAGACAGGTGAGGATGTGGTAGGAATATGGAATTAGTGTAGGACTAGTATAAATGGGTGGTTGATGGTCGGCACAGACTCGGTGGGCCGAAGGGCCTGTTTCAGTGCTGTATCTCTTTAAAAGAAAAAGATACTGAAGCAGTCTGTGTCCATATGCAGTAAACCTGGACAACATTCAGTCTTGGGCTGATAAGTGGCAAGTAACATTTGTACCACACAAGTGCCAGGCAAGAGCGAATCTAACCATTTCCTCGACATTCAATGGTTTACAGTTGCTGAATCCCCCATTATCAACATCCTGAGGGTTACCATTGACCAGAAACTGAACTGGAGCAGCCACATAAATATTGTGGATACAAGAGCATTCAGAGGTGGGAATTCTGTCGCGAGTAATACATCTCCTGACTCCCCAAAGCCTGTCCACCAGCCACAAGGCACAAGTCAGGAGTGTGATGGAATACTCTCCACTAGCCTGGATGGATACAGCTCCAACATCACTCAAGAAGCTCAACACCATCCAGGACAAAGCAGCGTGCTTCATCAGCACCCCATCCAGCACCTTAAACATTCACTCCCTCCTTCACCGATGCACAGTGGCAGCAGTGTGTACCATCTACAAGATGCACTGCAGCAACTCACCAAGGCTGCTTTGACAGCACCTTCCAAACCCCCCTTCCATCTGGAAGGACAAAGACAGCAGACACATAGGAACACCAGCACCTGCAAGTTCCCCTCCAAGTCACACGCCATCCTGACTTGGAACTGTATCGCCATTCCTTCACTGTCACTGGGTAAAAAAACCTGGAATTCCCTTCCTAATAGCACTGTTGGTGTACCTACAACACATGGACTGCAGCGGTTCAAGACGGCAGCTCACCACCACCTTCTCGAGGGCAATTAGGGATGGGCAACAAATGCTGGCCTTGCCAGTGATGCCCACATCCCATGAAATGAAGACGATAAAACCATACATTGTGTTTTACAATGTCCTGTTTTGGTGAAGGACTCCTATTATTAGATTATCTGCAGGATGACGTCCAAGAGCTTGAAACCTTCAGGCCTCATCTGAATAGACTGTATCACTATCCCTCCTGAGCCAGATGTGGAAGCTGATCAGTGGGCAGGAACTGAATGTCAGGTAGCAGGAGGCTGCCGCTGATGACACAAAGGAATGCTCCTGTCACTCTGGTTTAGAGGCAGTTCAGTGGACCTCATGGTTGGGGGAGAGGAAGGGAAGCCTGTGGCAGTGGAATCGAAGGTTTCTCCATGGGGCCTGGAATAACACTCCTGGCCAAAAAAGAAACAATCAAAAAATAAAAGCCACTTACTAGTCTGGGCCTCTGACAACCAGGTTTTCCTGGTGGGAAAACCACAACAGCTTCCCCACACTAACATCCAGTAAAAATGGCAGACGGCAGATCCTGATTTGCATATTAAAAGGTAAATTCTGTCGACTTCCAGCTGTTCTCCATCTAGCAAGCTTGGGTGCAGTGCTGGTGGGTCTCATGGGCCATTGTAACAGTCAACCCCCACCCCCCTATTCCACCCCCCCCCCCCAATCATGTGCCAGGTTCGGCCGGCTAGGCAGTGCTAAAATCAGTCCTCAAATGCCACATCTCAACATATCACTCTTTGCTTTAAGAGGCAAAACAATCTTAATAAAGTGAAAGAACTTGCATTTATATAGCACCTTTCACAATTTTAGGATGTCCCAGAGTGTTTTACAGCCAATTAAGTACTTTTTGAGGTGTATCCACTGTTGTAATGTAAGGAAGCACAACAGTCATGTTATATCCAGCAAGGTTCCACAAACAGCAATAATCTGTTTTTGTGATGGAGGTTGAGGGGTAAATATTGAACAGGACTCTAGACAGAATCCTCTGATCTTCTCTGAATAGTGCAATGGAATATCTTATGCCCACCTGAGAGGGCAGACAAAGTCTTAGCTTAAGGTCTCATCTCAAAAGACAGCAAATCCAAGAATGTAGCACTCCCTCAGTACTTCACTGGAGTGTCAGTTTAGATTAGGTACTCAAGTCTCTGGAGAGAAGCTTGAACCCGTGACCTTCAAAAGCAAGAGTGCTTCCACTGATTCAGGGACATGGACACCAGGGCTCATGGTAAAGGTTTTTAAGGTCCGTGACTGGTAATTTCAGGGATGAGAAATTTCCCATTGGCTTCTTCAGACTGCCTTTTAAAAAAAATCGCAAGTGTCAGTTTTACAGCAGACAGGTGCTGAGAGAAGAACAGTACTTCTGAACTTCAGACAGATTCGGTGTTTTCTGGCAAGTTCCGAATTCTTTTTTAAAAGCCCACCAAGAAACCTTGAATCTGTCTGAAGTTCAGAAACTGCTGTTCCCGTTCTCAGTAACGGTCGGAGAGGGAGAGAGAGAGATGGGGGAATGAGAGAGAAGGTAGAAAGGGGAAAGGGTGGAGAGAAGGCGGGTAGAGAGAGAGGGTGGAGAGAAGGCGAAAGAGAGAGGGGAAGAGATGGGAGAGAGAGAGGGGGAGGGAGAGAGTGAGAGAGGGGGAGAGGGTGGAGAGAGAGAAGGGAGAAGGTCGGGGAGAGGGTGGGGAAGAGAGGGAGGAGAGGGGGAGAGAGAGGGAGGAGGGAAAGTGAGGGGAGTGAGAGAGAGAGAGAGAGAGGAGGGAGAGATATGGTGGAGTGAGAGAGAGATGGGGAGGGGAGAGAGGGGGGTGAGAGAGAGGGGAGGGAGAGAGGAGCAGGGAGAGACGGGGAGGAGAAGAGGGGGAGGGACTGAGAGAGAGAGAGAGAGAAAGGGGGAGAGAGAGAGAGCGGTGAGTGAGAGAGCAGTCAGTGAGAGCGGTGAGAGAAAGGAAGAGAGGGAGAGAATGGGGAGTGGGAGGGAGAGAGAGGGGAGAGAGAGCGAACAGAGATAGGGGGTGTGAGGGGGAGAGGGAGGTTGAGAGGGAGAGAGAGAGGGGAAAGGGTTGAGAGAAAGGGGAGCAGGGGGAGAGAGAGAGCAGGGAGAGATAGGGGAGAGAGATGGACACAGAGAAGGGATAAGGATTGACACAAAGAGGAAGGGAGCAAGCGAGAGGGGAGAGAAAAAGATCACAATCACACCTGACAGATGAACATCTATCCAGATTCTCCGCATTGCTACATCAAGTGTGTGGGCAGACATTGACTACTTGTGCAAGCAGAAACAATGCCAGGTATCTCGCTAAATAGGGAGAAATGCATTTTAAATCGGATTGTGTTTTGATGGCATTCGGTTAGCTATACACTTTATATACAAATTACTTGCCCCCATGTCAAATGTCCATGGTGCAACATGTTGGTGCCTATCCCTGGTCAAGGCTGACAGAAAAGGTGAAATGCTGGGTTCTCAGACCTGGAGACAGAAAATTACAAGCAGTTTATTATTGCCCCCCCCCCCCCCCCATTAACTTGCCAATTAACAAGCAGCTACAATTGCCTGATTTTCTTGTGTTTTATTTATAATACTTATCCACAGTGAGTATTTATGCAAACCAAAGTTAAACACAATTCTTTTTTAGCAACTACACATCACAAATTCTGTTCCAAACTATCAGTAATGTTATGCAAAATCCACGTTATTTCAATATTTCTCATACACCAAGACCATGCTCTGAAGGTGAGCAGCTGTGTTATTCCCAGGCCTATCTCAACACCACCAGATGTGTAAGAGTAGCCTGTGTGACTTACCCTTTCAATTTTTCCTTGCAAATGTCATGCCCATGCTCTGTGCATCACAGAACTCAAAGCATTGAGTGTTTAACATTTGATCTTAAACTGATAACAGTTACTGGTATTATTCACGTTACCTCTAAGCATTGCCTGTAGCAATGTTCAGTGGATAGTTGATATTCCAATCAAATGCTGCAAAAATAATTTCAAGCCACATGGCTTCATATGTTAGAGATGAACCTCAGCGAATAATAGTGAGCAAATCAATCCCTGATTCTCGCTCTCTCATAGGAACATAGGAACAGTGGACCTTTTAGCCCCTCAAGCCTGTTCCACCATTCAATGAGATCATGGCTGATCTGTGACCTAATTCCACATACCTGCTTTTGCCCCATGTCCCTTAATACCTCTGGTTAAGAAAAATCTATCAAGCTCCTGATATAAAATTTACAGTTGATCAAACATCAAATGTGGTTTGCAGAAGAGAGTTTCAAATTGTTAACATCCTATGTGTATAGAAGTGTCTCCCAACTTCATTCCTGAAAAGTCCCTCCGCAAACACTCTCTCTGCAAATTTATTCTGCTCTTGGGTACAGATAGGAGATGGAAACATTAAACATTATTTAAAGTAATTAGCAAATAGAATCGTAGAATGATACTGCGTGGAAGTCCATCGTACCGTCTGGGCTTTTCTAAAGAGCCATTCGTTCCATTTCTTTACTGTTTCACTAAAGCCCTGCAAGATTTTCCTTTTCAAGTATTTATTCAATTCCCTTTTGACCACCATTTCAGGCAGCGCATCCCAGATCATAAAAATGGACTGACCTGCACTTTCTAACACAACAAAATCACATCATTGACAGGTCTTGTGACAACAACCCAAATACTTGGACTCGCTGGACATTAGTGATATCAGATTAGTATATCTGAAAACAGTGAAACTGTTCACTGTTATTTTATTTTTTCAAGAATTGTTTCTGCCTCAGATATTGCAAATAGTACACTGTATACGTTTACAGATCATTGCAGATATGAAACAGTAACTATTTGCACTCCTTAAATATACTGAACTGGTTGCCTTGCTATTGGATTTCCAGCAGTTGTCTGTAAATGAAAACAGAGCTGCAGCTTCCAATAGTACACAACTTATTGCCATAGTGATGTAAAATAACAGAGAGACTTCACTGTGATTTAGATTGGGAGTCAGGTTTGGATTTCATTTTGAAAGACCAAGAAGCATTTGTCCTATTTTTAAATAAACTACATATAACACTAAAGTGATGACTGACCAATCAGCACCGACCTGATCAGTAACTAGTCAGTGATTAGGGGGTGAGTGACTAATATTTAATTAGTTGCTCAGTGACTAATTAACAACTCGGATCAGATTAGCACTTGATTGTGCATTAATCTGTGCCTCATTAGCACATAAAGCACAATATTGATCTGGTTTGCCCATATTGTCTTCAGGACAAGTATTAAAATCTGACCTGGAGAAAATTTGAAAGCTTCAACTGACATGAATTCACAGTGATTCCAATTTCTTATTTTGTTCAGAGTTTAGCTTTGTTTAATATTTATATTGGCATTGTGTAATTGAATAATCCTCACTGTAATGACTGCTCTCTCGCAAACAACGCTCCATTCCTCAGCTTGTTCTGGCATGGAAACTGTGTGAGTTAGATATTACTCTGGATGGAATTACTCAGCAGGTCTGGCAGCATCTGTGAGAGAGAGGCAGAGTTAATGTTTCAGGTCAGTGACCTTTCATCACTATTTGGGGCAGAATCTGGATCCATTGTGTTTCTGCCCCTCCCACAGTGACACTCAAATTGTACTCAGGTGGGGGTTGGGAGGAGAAGTTGTCAGCAATTCACCTGTCTGTCCTTGTAATGTATCATTTCCAGTTTGGGGGCATTCAACAAATTCTGCCAGTATTCCCCTTGCTAGGCCCAGCAGGACCGAGGTGTGCTAACAATACGTTTAAAACCGATTCTGGGCCTACCAATGTATAAAGTAATGTTAATTTAATTCAGTGTGGCCCACTACTCCCTAGAGGGGAAAATAATGAAATAGTGGCATCTTTTTCTTCAGCTACATCGAGTCTTTGTATTCCCTTTATTACGACCGCTCAGGACAAAGCCCCCCAGTCAAAACATATGATTCTGATCGCGGTGGGAGCAACACACTGTTTATTCAGTCTCTTCGCTCCAAAGGTCACATCATATTTCTTTAGGCTTTCCAAAATCGGAGAAAGCAGCAGCCGAATTGAAACAATCTGGCAATCCCTGAATGAGGCAAACCAAACCAGGTATCTTTAGAATAAAAGCAAAATACTGCAGATGCTGGAAATCTGAAATAAAAACAAAATCTGCTGGAAATACTCAGCAGGTCTGGCAGCATCTGTGAGAAAGAGGCAGAGTTAATGTTTCAGGTCAGTGACCTTTCATCAGAACTGGCAAAGGTTAGAAATATAATAGGTACCCGCCATTAACACACCCTTTGCCTTTGCTCCATGACCTTCTGGTCAGTTATTCACTGTGACCCTCCGTCCTATCAACACCTTCCCTTTTGTTATATTTTGCCCCACCCTGCTGTATTTGCTTAAAACCTATTACATTTCTAACCTTTGCCAGTTCTGATGAAAGGTCACTGACCTGAAATGTTAACTCTGCTTCTCTCTCCACAGTGCTGCCAGACCTGCTGAGTATTTTCAGCATTTTTTGTTTTTATTTCAGGTATCTTTAGATATCAACAAATTAACTATTTAAAAAAAAAACTAAAATCTTATTTTAAAAATCTAACTCTTGCATTCGCATACATATAGTCAAACTAACAGTAGTTTGGTTTTTAATTAGCTGCCCGAAAAAATAGAATAAAACAATAAAGTCTTTGCAGATTACGCTTCCGACGAACAGTCTTCTAAATCAACACAGTCCAAGTTCACTTGCATTCTTCCAAGGTCCGATGAGAAAAGGGTCCTTCCAGAGATAGAGGTTCAACAGTTCGGTTCAACAGTTCGGTTCAGCAGTTGTAGTATGAAACTCTTCTTTTTTCCAGCAATGAACATAGTAGATGAATAATTTGTAATTTCTTTAAGGAATTAATTTGGCTTGAAGCTTTTTAGAAGTTTAAGAGAGAAACTACCCAGGGTCTAAATTGACTTAGTGAGAGAAATTCTATTTCCTTCACATGCTGGATCAGTCTGTCAACTGTGCGTCTCTGCTAGCCAGTTTCAAAGTCAAAATGGATGCGTTGAAGCCCTGTTCTCCATCTCTGTACGGCTGTTGCCTGGCAACCAGAATGCACTCTGGCTTACAGTCTCCAGAGCTTGCAGCCTTAAAGATGTACTGATCTTTTACAGCCTTAAAGACACGCCGCAATATTTCCTGAGGCGAGAAAAAAACAGGATCGTGACACCCTCTTAGAGCAGAAAGTTATCATTCTGAGTACCCTTGGCCACTTGGGGTGGATGCCTCTGTTGTATCACTACTGGTGTGAGAACACTGCCCCATTATTTAAATGGCCAATCCATAGAATTTGGCACAGGATCAGACTGAGGTGAGAGCAGTCAGCAAAATCTGGACTTCCAAGTACTAAACGGCTGTGTGAATAGAATGCCCGCCACACCCCCGCGATGCTTCCTGTGCGTTAATCATATGCTGATCTCATCTCATACTTTATGAATTTTGATCATTTGAATCTAATTTCATTGATTTCAGTTTCAATTCCTAAGGGTTCTGGCTGTCATCAGCCTTGCCAGCCAACTCCTGCGTGCTAGTACATCAAAGTCCAGGTCCATTTCTGTGCCACTATCAGCATGAGGGAAAGAAATTAGTTTTTCATGTCTGTGCCAAGGCTGCAAGAAGTCTAGTTTACAAGCTGTATCTTGTTTTGTTAATAAAGTGTAACCTTACCACAGGCTTTCGCATTTGCCAAAAATTGTAGGGTTTGCGTCACTGCCTAGAATTGCTTGCAAATGTCCAATCAAGGTAATCTTGCAAGTGCTCCTACATTCGTCATGTTTATAGTAGATAGTGCAGCTGCATGAAAATAATCTTACAGTGAATATAAATTCTTACTTTTTCATGATTTATATAAAGCACCCCACATAATTTTTTTTATTATTAAGTCCAAACCATGATTATACACGGTCTCTAACTTTGTCAGACACAGACTCACTTATGATTAGTCATCCCCTTGTGCTTATAAATGATTCAACATACTTACCTTCATGTACACGCATGTTGTATACAGGCAGATGATACATGAAAACACACATCATGAACATGGGCAGCACAGTGGCACAGTGGTTGGCACCACAGCCTCACAGCTCCAGCGACCCGGGTTCAATTCTGGATACTGCCTGTGTGGAGTTTGCAAGTTCTCCCTGTGACTGCGTGGGTTTTTGCCAGGTGTTCCGGTTTCCTCCCACAGCCAAAGACTTGCGGATTGAGAGGTAAATTGGCCATTATAAATTGCCCCTAGTATAGGTAGGTGGTAGAAGAATTGAGGGAAGGTGGGGATGTGGTAGGAATATGGGATTAATGTAGGATTAGTATAAATGGGTGGTTGATGGTCGGCACAGACTCGGTGGGCCGAAGGGCCTGTTTCAGTGCTGTATCTCTAAATAAATAAATATACATGTATAACAATATGATCATAATGTGGTAATTACTGGACAAAGAATTAAATGCACATTGGTGGTGGAATATGTAGTTTACACACCTCTACTGAGTACTCTTTGACTGCAATTGGTATATAAGCAAGGGCATTACAAGCTATAATTTTTATACAGTTACAATAAGCCAATATAAGTACAGTTGGAAACAGTCTTGCACCTGCATAGACCTGTATACAATGCTCATCTGCTCCTCCAAATATGAAGAGTACAATTTTCTCATCTACAGTAATTTGTACAGCAAATCAGAATTAGCATCAAAGTAGCATATTTGTTCCCTTATTCATAGAAATGACAAGGAAATGCCTGAGGCCAAGTCAGGCGGAGTCTCCCTCTGATTGTGCTGATTCCCTCTGGAAAGGGGCCTGCCTTCCACTTGCCACTGATCCACAAAAATCGAGAGTGGAAACTTTCCTTATGGAGAAATGCTAACTTAAACCCAATCTCATTGCATTGAATCTCACGCCCAATCTACCACTGCTAGGAATTGCTAGAGAAAAAAAGATCTTAGTCTGCCTATTTCACCTTCTATCGGCCTGGTAGTCGCATGTTGTAATGGAGTTGCTGACTAATCATAGCAATCAATCTCCTATCAGTTAGTACAGCACACCCAAACTTGATGTGAAGAAAACCCCAATGATGGAGAGCTATGGGAACTATAGGTCTGCAGTGTACATCATATAGCTTCAGGAGCATCAATGGAAAAATATTAAATTTTAAATAAAACACATGAAGGGCCTCAAAATATTCCCCTCCTCCTTTACAAGATGCAATAGCAGTCCTAAAGATAAGTGAACTGACTGGATCTTTTTAAGCCTTTTGGAAAACAAATTCTCTGATATGGTTACAAAAAATATGTTGCCAGTGATATTTGCATTGTGAAAATTTCCAAAGAGAAACTCACTCGTCCACAATGTGACTTCAACCCATTTTGATTGACTTGAAATAGGCAAGGAGTTGTGCCTTCTGGTGAAGAGAAAGAACTGAGGAAACCAAAATAGTCTGGTTGGTCCAATGAGAGGTCTCCTTATGTCTGTTTATGGAAAAGCACATCAGGGACCAAAGAGAAGAGATTTGTGAAAGCAAGTGACATTTTCAGCAAAAAAGAATAATGGAAAAATAACAAAGACAAGAAGTAAAAATATAAAAAGTTTTATTTTTCTCAAGACTGCACAGAATATGCAGCTTCAAATATATGACTGTGGTACATTCATTCCAATTTTTGCTTAGCCATTAATAAATGAAGAAATATGTACAGATGAGTGTGATTGTGTGTACTTTAGCAAAACCAAGTACATAAGAATGTAAGAAATAGGAGCAGGAGTAGATCAAACGGCCGCTTGAGCCTCCTCTGGCATTCAGTAAGATCGTGACTGATCTTCTACCTCAATTCCACTTACCTGCCCAATCCCCATATCCCTTGATTTCCTTTGAGTTCAAAAATCTATCAATCTCAGCTTTGAATATACTCAAGGACTGGGCATCCATAGCCCTCTGGGGTAGAAAATTCCAAAGATTCATAACCCTCTGAATGAAGAAATTTCTCCTCAGCTCAGTCATCAATGGACAACCCCTTAACCTGAGACTAAGCCCCCTCATGCTCAACTCTCCAGCCAGGGGAAACAGCCTCTTTGTCTTACCTTGTCAATCCCTCTCAGAATCTTATATGTTTCAATGAGATCACCTCACATTCTTCTAAGCTCCGACTGCATTGGTCCATGTTAAATCTCTTCTCACATAACAACCCTCTCATCCCACGAATCAATCTAGTGAACCTTTGTTGCACCCTCTCTAAGGCAAGTTAAAATAACTCAGAACATTGGATTTGACTAAAAGCCTACCGAGCAATTCAGTTTTATTTAGGTCAATTCAATGATATGCATCTATTTGGCCTACCGAAAGCTCTATTTGTAATGCGATGTCCCAAATTCTATAACCAGCAGTCCAAGCAGAATTCAATGTGGTCTTTGTGTTACATTTAACTCTCAGACATCTAATCAGTGAATCATGCACTTACTGAAGCACCTACTGATCCATTTAATCCAAGTGGATTTGCTGTCTTCAGATTTATTATTGTCCTTATCCTGTTGCTTGTCACATATTATTTTAATATTATATTTCAGTCTAATTACTGTATTCAGAGACAATTATGCAAATCTCAACCATTGCACATGCCGTTGTCACGCAATTAGGCTTCTAGCAGAGTACTGCTGCATTGACTTCTTGTCAGGAAATATCTTAGTTGGCCAGCAGGACTGCCCATAGAATCAAGCTCCTCTCCTGTTTGTAGTTGACCACACTGTGAGGATCCTGATCATATTTCACCTTTTGAACAAATTAAGCAAGCAGTTATGGAGACATTCGAATCAACACCAGAAATAATCCAGCCCTTGCAAAGGTGAGATGTCCATCCTATTCTTAGCTCCATTAATATCAAAGAAAAGACTCTGACGCTGGGAAATATATTCATGGAAATCTGACATAAACCATTCAATTTGCAAGTCCAAGTCAGACCTGATAGAGCCAATTCTACCATAGAGGTCTGATTCAAAACAACCTGTTTTACTGAACATTTGCACATAATAGCATTCCACTAAACTTAGCCAACTGTAAATCCCATTTGCTGTTTATTTATCCCTGGAATAAAACTAGATGCCTGTTTGGTTCCAGACTCTGTGTCATTTGCCCACCACAGGTATTCCTTTATGACAACCCATAATCATGCACTAGCACTATAGTGCACTCAGTGAAGTGCATGATTCACTGATTAGATGTCTGAAAGTTAAATGTAGTGCAAAGACCACATTGAATTCTGCTTGGACTGCTGATGATTAAATTTGGGACATCGCATTACGAATAAAGTTCTGGTAGGCCAAATAGAATGCATATCATTGAACTGGCCTAAATAAAACTGAATTGTTAGGTAGGCTTTTAATCAAATGCAATGTTCTGAGTTCTCTTCCCACAATCTTTCCCCTACTGCATTCTGTCTTAAGTTGTCAAATTTCAGCAGCAACATTCCCCCAAAAAATCCATATCTGTGTAAAAGCAATAACAACACAATTGAGCCAGTCAGTATTTACCTGGGCTGTATTAATATTCATTGCGTTGCTATCAGGCATATGTTGACTATGAAAAGAAGAGGGAAAGTCCCAGAAAAATACAGAGTTATTGGAAACAAAAGTGCTGAAAACGTTCAGCAGGTCTGGCAACATCTGTGGAAAGAGAAACAATGGACAGGATTTTATATGGCCAGCAATCGTCCCAATGCCAGGCCAGACAGGCAAGGGGAAGCCCCCGATTGCATTTAACGGCACTCAGGCAGTTAGCTGCCTGGCGCCAGATTCCCCATCCCTTTAAGGAAGAGGATTTTGCCTCCATGAGCTGCCAGCCAATCAGAGGGCTGGACGCTCAGCAACCCCTTCAGTGCTACCAGGGGCAGTGGCTACTGCTGGTACTGCTGTAGGCCCGGGACCAGAAGCAGCCATGGACCCTCGGAGAGCAGGTGTGGGGCGGACTTGCCGGGACCAGTCGGGCAGGCCCTGGTGGGGTTGGGAGAGTGAGGATAGGTGGTGGGGTGTTGACACGAGTGGCCTTTGATGCTGGGGGCTCCTCCATGGGCCACAGATTGCCCAAGCAGGAGGGCCCCCCCATATCAGTTCACAGGGAGGCTGTATGGTTTTACTGGGTGGAGTCCCCACTTGGCGAAGGGTCTCCCACTGCTGGTTAAATGTCAATGGCGGTGGGATGAGGCCCTTACTTGGCCATTAATTGGCCACCTAAGGGTCTCCACTGGCCTCCAAGCGCAAAGGCTGTCCTCAACCTTCCCCTCCCCTAACTTAATCAGAGTGAGTCAGGAAGGCAATGGGCATTCCGCTCCACCTTCCCTCCTGATTCTATAGCCCCTCCCCCCTCCCAGCTCACTCCTGAGGGGGAAATTAAATTCTGCCCAGTGTTTCAGGTCAGTGACCTTCCATCAAAGCAGTTCTGACGAAAGGTCATCGACCTGAACGTTAACTGTTTTTCTCTCCATTGATGCTGCCAGAGCTGTTGAGTGATTTCAGCATTTGCTGCTTTTATTTCAGATTTCCAGCGCCCACAGTATTTTGCTTTTGTACAGAGTTATATAGTCAGTTCTAGTTATATCACTCTTAAAAATGCTAATTTTGTCGCTGGAGATCTGTTTCAAAAATGTTTTGGAAGCCTTATAAGGTTAACTCCAGAAAATGTTGGGATGTGTTAGAGCCGATGAGGAATGAGTCACTATTTGCCAAGTATTTTTCCATATTAGTCCCTGATCGGGCAGGTTCATTTAATCTGTCCTACTGTGTCTGGGTTCATCTTCAGCAAAGTGATAGTAGTTTAGCCCTCTGCTGGGTCTCATTGCTTTTGTGTGTCACTTCAGTGGCTGTCACTGTTCCATTAAAAGCAGTTCTTACCTCATTATGCAATGTTTATTTTTTTTGCCAAGACGGAGAATGATAGATTTTTGTTAGGTAAGGGTATTAAGGGATATGGAACCAAGGTAGATAAATTGAATTAAGACACAGATCAGCCATAATCTAATTAAATGGTGAAACAGGCTTGAGAGGCTGAATGTTCCTATGTTTTCCCCATCCAGACACACCCTTCTCTTGATTACATTAGTGCATTAAAATTGCCATTGGCATCTCTTGTAATAAACAATCTTAATTCTGTAATTAACCCTTACATTTTGGATCATTGTTCACAGATTCCCTACTTGAAAGCTTAAATCAAAAGTGCATGTGAACAAATGCTTAGTAGTCACAAACAATGTGAAATGTTCCAGCTTCCTATAAAAAGCAATTAATGCATTTACATCATGCCATGATGTAATTAAGTGGCCTGACCGTGACTATATTCTCAGAGCGTTCATACAGACCAGCAATGCAGCTCTCCATTGCTGACATGTTCAAACTTTCTACCAGCATTAAGGAAGTTCTGAAGGTAGAAAATTGTAGTATTTTAAACAACTGCAGGATATTTCTCCAGTAAACACTGGCCATAAGTGTTTCCCAGCAGCTGCACAACCATAGCGAATTGTCATAGATATCTTCCCCAGGATGGTGGATTCCAGATGCTGTTTTACTCAGAATAACCACTCATGTTTCTGAGTTGTGGGCAGTGAAAATCTTCTGAAACTTATTAATGCCAGCCAGACATCTGTACGGAATAGTCTGAAACCACTGCTTTTAAAAATAATTGTAATACAGTGTGTGTTGTGTAATGCAATATTCCTTCAGGTCAGTTCCAGCCTTATTAGTCTCACTGACATCACACTGCCTTCCCTTTGCTGCTATGTTCAATGAACTTAATGCATAGCTGTAAGATAAACAATGCAACTGATGTGATAACTGAAAACCGGAATAAATTAAAAATACATCATCTGTGAGAGCTTGTGCATGTACTGTGAGCAAGGGCACTGGTTTTCTGTTTTCATGAAAAATCACACACTATATACAAAACACCCAATAAACTGCAAAGACTGCATATGACTGACTGTGGTGCATTCCCCCTCTCTTCAGTTTCTATCTGGCCCTTTGATAAGGTCAATCAACATTCCTCCTTCGCTGTCTCTCCTCCATGGCACTTCTCTCTCATGGTTTGTGTCTTACTTGTCTCATTGCAGATCCTCCACTGGTTTTTCCTCCTGCACCCAAGCAGTCACCTCCTCTCTCCCAAGTTCCATCCTTGGTCTTCTCCTTTTCCTCATCCATATGTTCCACCTCAGTGATATTATTAGTAAGTATGGGGTTATCGTCACATGTATGCCAATTATACCCATCTTTACATCTCCAGTACCCACCTTAACTCCAAGACTATAACCATGCTGTCAAATTACTTGTCCAATATAAATTTATGAATGGAACAGAACTTCTTGCAGCTCAACATTGGCAGAACAAATTATCATGTTCAAGCCCCTGTCAGCAACTTCATAGAATCATAGAATGGTTACAGCACAGAAGAAGGCCATTCACCTATTGTGTCTGTGCCAGCTCTCTGCAAAAGCAACTCATGTAGTCCCATTCCATATTTTAGCCCCTGATCCCATACCACTTTCTGGTGCCCATTCAAGATCAACCTGATGGCACCTACCTTCAGTGCTCTGATCGATCTTCAGCCAAGCCTCAAACCCCACATTTTGTCCATCATCAAGACTGCCAATCTTTGGCTCTAAAACATTGCTTATCTTTGCGCTGCCACATTCCCGCTGACACTCTAATCCATACCTTTGCCACTTCCAAATTCAATTTTTCGAATGCCCACTTTGCTGTATTCACAAGCTCCAACTTTCAGCAACTCCAGCTCATTTAGAAATTTTTGGCCCTAATCCTATCCCTCAGAAAATCTTGCTCACCTATTACCGTACCAGGCTCCATTGTCACACACCCTCAGTGCATTGATTTCATCAATCCTCATCCCTGTCTTCAAATTCCTCCATGGCCTTACCCCTTAAAAAAACTCCTCCAGCCGTTGGTCCCTGCTCACATCTTCTGCTCTTCCAACACTGGTCTACTCCACTTCCACCCGCTCGCTCCCCTCCATCTGTTCTGCAGAATTTCACACTGTGGCTATTTTGCATGAATCCCTTCATCTTTCAACATCTCTCCCTACCTCCAAAAATGACGACTTTGGTGGATGTCATGTTAGGCCCCCATCTGCCAAGAATGAGACATGTTAATCTTGTCTTGAACATTGTTTTTAAACTGTTACTGGAGTGAAGAAGGGACTTGTTAAACAGATCAGCCATGGCTGGAAAAGATATTGGCATATTAACAGACTGATTGGAAGGACAAAGGACCATTCCTGACACATTCAACCCACAATGGACCTTGATCACCAGGTTTTGTGTGTAAGAGGAGCATTCCAGAGACTGCTAAGGTGATAGAATCCAAGACGTGGTCAGACCAGTTAGTCACATGACTAACCTGCTTGGCAACCTGGGTTTTTCTGAATTGTACAAACAGTTTGAACTCAGAGTGTCTGCTTGCTCCTGGACTGAGAAGATCTCTCCTGTCTGCTCCCATCTCTTTCTCACAAGCCTCTGAATCCATTGAAGACACATGAACCCCAAGAGAGAAAAGTCTCTAACAGCGAACAAGGTTTAAGAAGATTACTGGGGCCCAACGAAAAGCAAGATCTACCTACAATCAAGGGCTTTACAGTGAGCTCCAAGAACCATAACAAAAACTCTTCAGATATAGCCTCACACCTTTCCACTTTATTATTTTTCTTCTGCTCTTTTCTGTCTCTATCTAAATGAGTATATCCCGTATGCATGTCTGCAACTGAAGCTAGTAGCTCCCCAAGCCAGGGTGAAATAGCTTGGGATAAGTTGGGATAAGCACTGTCAATGGAGGAGTTGAGGAAAATGGCTGAGCTGTGTGGCATCACTGTACGTGGCAAGACTAGGAAGTCTGAACTCATAAGGCTAGTGCCAACCATTTTTCCCTTGAATCTGAAGAAGCAGAAACAGGTTTAGAAGCAGATCCCGACAGGGTATTGCTAGCAAAGCTACAATTGGAACAGTAGAAACTTGAATTAGAGGAGAGGGAGAGAGAGCCTTCCAGAAGGAACGTGAAGAAAATGAAAGGCACAAGAGGGAGAGAGAAAAAATATTCCGGAATGAATTTGAAGAAAGAAAGCTAAAGTGACTTGAGTTAGCTAGGGGGGCAACAGAGTCACCCTAGTTGAAGCATAGCTAATATGGAGGAGTGTAATTCAGGGCTGGGTACAGAATTGTTAAAATTAACTCAACTAATTCCAAGATTCAATGAGGAGGATGTAGAAGATTTTTTAATGTCCTTTAAGAAACTGGCAAGGCAGCTAAATTGGCCAGCGGAGACCTGACCTCTTTTTCTACAAAGCAAGCTAACTGGAAAAGCCCATGAGGTTTCTTCCTTGTTGCCAGATGAGAGTTCATCAAATTATGAACTGACAAAAAATGCTATCCTCGGGGCATATGAATTAGTACCTGAAGCCTATCGCCAAAAGTTTAGAACCCTCAAGAAACAAGCTAATCAAACTTATCTGGAATTTGAAAGAAGTAAGCAGCTGGCTTTTGACCAGTGGCTGAGGGCTCTTGAAGTGCAGCTTAGCTGTGAGAATCTCAGAAAAGTAAATTCTGTTCGAGGAATTTAAACACTCTCTCCCACTCTCCATAAAGACCCATGTAGAGGAGCAGCAAGTTCAGAGAGCCCGGCAAGCAGCCGTCCTGGTCAATGAGTTTGCTTTAATTTATAAGTAGGTTTCCCAGGGAAAAACCTTTCCCAGTCACCCCCACAAATCCAAAAAGGGCAAAGGGTGGGAAAGTGATAGGAGCCCAAGCAGTCCTGGGAGAGAAAGAAATGCTGGAGGCCCTCCTCTAGCCAGAAAGGAAGATACTGTGAGCAGTAAAAGTGAGACCCGGAGACCTATGTGCTTCCATTATAATAAAGCATGGCATTTAAAAGCTGACTGCCAGAAACTAAAGGGAAAACCTGTAGGGTTAAATCACGGCACATCCGCTCAGTGAAGAAGTGAACCTGATGGAAAGCACAGCAAAATAAGTTGTAGCTTTAACTGCAGTGAGAGTGCAACCCAAGAAACTTATTACTGCAAGTGCAGGAAAATTTAGTAGGATCCCTGAAGGCTATCAGGGTTTTGTGTCCGAAGGGAAAGTAACCCCATACCCCTCGAGTGGGCTAAGCAAGCCCATAGTGATTCTCAGGGACACAGGGGCCACTAGATCCCTTTTACTGGGAAAAGACCTGACCTTTCCCCCAGAGAATGCAGTGAACACCAAAATGGTGGTGAATAGTATTGGAGGACAGTGTATGTCTGCACCTGTACACCGGGTGCACCTAGAGTGCAACCTAGTTTTGGGACCTGTGACTGTAGGGATTGTCCCTAGTTTGCCTGTGGATAAGGTTGACCTGCTCCTAGGTAATGATCTGGCGGGGGTGAAGGTGGTAGCCCCACCAGTAGTGAAAGAAAGACCGCAGGAGGTCAGAGAGACAGGGCAATGGCAGGAAACTGACCCCTGTAGTTTCCCTGAATGTGTACTTGATCAAGCCATGATCAAACCAGCTCCCCCAAGGAAGACTGAATTAGCAATGCAGGCAGATGACCAGGTCTGACTATCTGAGACTTTCTTTGGAAAGTTAGGAGACCCAGGGAATGAATTAAATGGATTTTCCCTAGCTGAGGCTCAGCGAGCCGACCTAGTACTGCGAGAGTTAGCACAGGCTACCTAGTCTGAAAGTGAAGCAGAGTGTGTTCCTGATTGCTACTATTTAAAGAATGAGCTACTGATGAGGAAATGGAGTTCTTCTCACAGACTTGAGAGCAAGGAGTGGACAGTAGTTCACCAGTTAGTGGTGCAGCAGAGATACTGGAGAGAAATATTAAGAAGGGCCCACAAGACTAGAGTGGCTGTACATGCTGGTATACAAAAGACCAAAGCCCGCATAAGACAGCAGTTTGACTGGCCAAAGCTCCACAAAGATGTGGTGGAGTACTGCAGGAGTTGCCACATGTGCCAGGTTGAGGGGAAATCCCAACCTACAGTGAAACCTGCACCCCAAAGTCCTGTACCGGTGTTAGGAGGACCCTCCAGCCGAGGGCTGGTGAACTGTAAGGGACCCCCGCCAAGAACAAAAGGGGACAGGCAGGCACAAGGCTGAGAAAAGGTTAGACTGGAAAGGACACTAGAAGCACCCCACCAGAGTTGCTAACAGCATTTACAGGAACCTGCAGAGACAAAGAAAGACCTCTAGGGGGTAAAGAAACTGTGATGGTGATGCCTCGCCTAGTCGAAGTGCCATAGGGGCATGCCGCACAGTCTGCACAAGTACCTGCAGGCAAGACTGTCCTCTGGGACAAAGGAGAGATTAGCAAAGAATCCTACCCCACAGTCAGAACCAGTCAGAACCCATTGCCCAAAGTCAAAAGCTTTTGCAGGACTCAGCAAAACACTGAAAGAGAGTTCAAGACAGACCTGCCCACTACTGACTCGCTTGAAAAAAAATTTCCTCAGCAGGAACAAAGACCCTAGGCAGCCATGGAAATGGGCAAATGGAAGAAAAACTTCCCCAAAGAACCACATGCTTATTGGGATGCCAACAAAGGGACAAATTTAATAAGTTTTAGGATTTGTGAATGAATGAGAGAAATGCATGGGTTTTTTCTGTATCTTATATTTTCTCTCGACCCTTTTAATAAAATGCGCCTTTTCTCAAATCACATTTCATTCCGCTGGATGTGGAGCTGTCATGTTAGGCCCCCACCTGCCAAGAATGAGGCATATTAATTTTGTCATGAACATTGATTTTAAACTGTTACTGAAGAGAAGAAAGGAATTGTTAAACAGATCAGCCGTGGCTGGAAAAGATATTTGCATATTAACAGATGGTGATTGGAAGGACAAAGGACCATTTCCTGACACATTCAACCCACAATGGACCTTGATCACCAGGTATTGTGTATAAGAGGAGCATTCCAGAGACTGTTAAGGTGATACAATCCAAGACGTGGTCAGACCAGTTAGTCATGACTAACCTGCTTGGCAACCTGGGTTTTTCTGAATTGTACAAACAGTTTGAACTCAGAGACCGGAATTTTACGGTGGATGGATGGGAGCCAGACTCCGCGAGAAAGTCAGTGTCGAACCCGCTTCCGCCTAGCCTGGGGATCCATCCCATATTTTACGGATCCCCAGGCTTTAATTGTCCCGAGGTAGGACTTCCACCCACTTGAGGGAGGAGGTCCCACCTCAGTGAGCTGCCGGCCAATCAGCGGGCCGGCAGCTCTTAGTCCCAGCAGCGCCACCGGGAGCAGTGGCCACTGCTGGGACTGCAGCCAAGCTGACGCCATGGATCGAGGAGGAAAGGTAACTAAGGGCTGGCCTCACCAGGAGGATCGGTCCTTCCCTGTTGTGGCTGGAGTGGTTCTTTGGGGGGAGGGAGTGTCTTGGATCCCAGGGGTGGGTTGGGAGGTGGGGGCAGCCCTCAAATCAGGCACCCTGTGCCCGACTGCCATGCCCCCCCACTGGGGCGCGGAAAGGCTGGCAGCTATCGCTGGGCGGCCTTTCACGTCCCCAGCACACCCGCTTGCCACGGGTAAAATACCCATGGAGGCGGGCGAGGGCCCTCAAGTGACCGTTAAGTGACCACTTAAAGGTCTTAATTGGCCTCAGGCGGGTGGGCCAATTCCCAACCCCCCACCCCCCTCCCCACCTGACCGCCGTAAACTTGTCCGGAGGCGGAATCAGGGTGGGTAGACCCCCTGGAGCTTGCCGCTCAATTTTCCGCCACCCCCATGCTACCATCCAACCCACTGGGGCGTCGTTACATTCCGGCCAGAGTGTCTGTTTGCTCCTGCATTGAGAAGATCTCTCCTGTCTGCTCCCATCTCATCATCTCATTCTCACAAGTCACTGAATCCACTGAAGACACATGAACCCCAAGAGAGAAAAGTCTCCTACAGCGAACAAGGTTTAACAATAATACTGGGCCCCAACAAAAAGCAAGATCTACCTACAATCAAGGACTCTACAGTGAAATCAAAGAACTGTAACAAAAACTCTTCAGATATTTCCTCAAACCTTTCGACTTTATTTTTTGCCTTCTGCTCTTTTCTGTCTCTATCTGCATGTGCGTATCTTGTATGCATGCTAGCAAGTCATTACCATAAGTCTTGCATATGTGTATCGTGTATGGATGCTAATCTTGTATCCGTAGGCATTAACCGAATTAGAGTTTAAGTTCAAGTTTAATAAATTTCAACTTTTCTACTTTAAACCTAAGAAAACCTGTTTGTGCTGGTTTCTTTACATTATAATTGAAAGCGGTGAAAAAGAATTCACTAAGGGGGAGCTAAAAACTGTGTATTTAAAAATAAAACCCTGTTACGGTTAGACCAGGTGAAGACTGAAGGGGAGCCCTAGACCTCTTTCTCACCTGGTTGCAGCAGTGGAGCTTTCAACGAATTCCTCTAATCCGCCCTGCCCTCCAGCCCATTACTGATCGTGTCTGACCCCAGCTGTGCAGTGGTTTGAAATGTTTTACTACATTAAAGGTACAATATAAAATTGAGTTATCAATGTTTTTTTAAATTGCACTTTTCCACATAATAAAAATGAAAATTGGTCCTTTCAGTCATATAAACCAGTGGCGCTGATAATGGTCCATGAAAGACCTCCTGGAACACACAGGCTCACTCGTGAGACAACCTTCATTTTGTTTACTGCAAATATTGCAGAAAATTCACAATGAAAGCCAATATTGTATAGAAAATAAATAATTGGATAACACTGGCTGCATAACACAGTTGGATCAGGCATGACACGTGATTGGCTTACAGCCTGTGAATATATTCTAGAGGTATAATACTTATGCATTGTTTGAAGCATTTCCATTTCTATTAGTTTATCTCAAGTATACTTATTATTTACACATCTTGTGACATTTATGCTGACACAAATATAGTTGTCAGGGGATCGAATGCTTTTGGGGCTTGTTTGTGTCCTTGCACAAAGCTAATGCTAGAATTCCACCAGTCCCTCACAGGAGACCATCAACTCTAAATCATCAATGTAGAGTTCACACACATTGTCTTGGCAGAATACACAGTGAGAAATATTTTACTGGACATATAAGAAAGATGTTCATTATACGCCTGTAAATGTCAGTCTCGCGCACTTGCTTGTAAGCTATGCATCCCATACTTTCCCATTGAACATCCTGTAGTCTATTATGGGAACATGGCAACACTGTAGATTAAGTAACATGACCCAATGCACTTTGTGTTTGAGTTTGGGAAATTGGAAATAAGCTTCGGGCAATGACTTGTGGGGGGGCATTTTCACATACATCAGAAAATGGACACATTATAAAAATGGGCTTTTTTTATTCGTTCATGGGATGTGGGTGTCGCTGGCCAGGCCAGTATTTATTGCCCATCCCTAATTGCCCTTGAGAAGGTGGTGGTGAGCTGCCTTCTTGAACCGCTGCAGTCCATGTGGGGTAGGTACACCCACAGTGCTGTTAGGAAGGGAGTTCCAGAATTTTGACCCAACAACAGTGAAGGAACGGCGATATAGTTCCAAGTCAGGATGGTGTGTGACTTGGAGGGGAACTTGCAGGTGGTGGTGTTCCCATGCATATGCTGCCCTTGTCCTTCTAGTTGGTAGAGGTCACGGGTTTGGAAGGTGCTGTCTAAGGAGCCTTGGTGCGTTGCTGCAGTGCATCTTGTAGATGGTACACACTGCTGCCACTGTGCATCGGTGGTGGAGGAAGTGAATGTTTGTGAATGGCGTGCCAATTAAGCGGCTGCTTTGTCCTGGATGGTGTCGAAGCTTCTTGAGTGTTTTTGGAGCTGCCACCATCCAGGCAAGTGGAGAGTATTCCATCACACTCCTGACTTGTGCCTTGTAGATGGTGGGTAGGCTTTGGGGAGTCAGGAGGTGAGTTACTTGCCACAGAATATCGTGGGGGCTCAGCAACCGCCACTCCGTGCGGGCGGGCTGGCGAGATCACAGCGCACCACCGCGATTTGCGGTGCGCTCATAAAATTCAGTCCATTTTTTCTTCAGTGTTCTGAAAGGAGATGAGAATGAATCTGCAAGCCTTTCCTCAGTTATTTACCAGACCCCATCACAGTTTAAATAGGCAGTCTCAATATCATTGCTCTTTAGAAACCAAATCACAGTTACAATTAGCATTAACATTCTTCTGGTTTATTTCTGTTTATTTTGTTTCAGAATTGTTGAAACAGTGAGTGCTGATAACATAACTTCAGAATTAGGAGTTACTAACCTCAGCTGTGTATGAAATCTTGATTAGAGGCACTGTTGAAGCTATATTACCGCCCCACCACCCACCCTCAACTCCCCACCCAGCAAAGACTGTTCTCTACTGACGTTGAGCCAGTTTCCACTCCCACAAACAGCTGGGCTTAGAAACTATCCACAAGCCAGTTGGGTCCTCGACATTGCAAACCTAACATGAATATTCCCGAAAAAGAACACATGTTAAAATGAATGATGATTCTTTGCTAAGGGTTGAATTTTAACCTGCTCTAAGCCAACTAGAATTTGGGACTTCACGCTTTAAGGACCATTCGTTAGGCCACCCACCACTTGGTACAAATCGAGTGAGTATGCACAGCGCACGCTCCACTCATTTGTACTTCAAAATTGCATTCAGGGTCCTACTATGGAGTAAGATTTAGACGTGTTTATTTAAACTGCCTCCTTCTCAAAACGGTCACAGCTGTGCGCCCAATTACAGGTCCACCTTTGAGCATCCAAGGTGCAGTTAAGCTCCCTCTCTTCCTCTCCCTTTATTTTCCTCTGCTGCCCCCCATTTTTCAGGGGAAGAACAGGTGGCTGGCAATTGAAAACCACCCCCCGCACATTTATGATCAGGAATCCTGGAGTCTAATTGGCAAAACAATTTTGGATGGAATAAATAAAATACTTTAAAGGGACGATACGTACAACTATTTTGACAAAGTAAATGACAAAGGAAGTTGATGTGTGTCATTAACTCAAAATTTCAGCACCCATTCACCCTTGGAATGTTATTCAGCCATCTGTCTGTAACGTAGGTGTGCACTATGTCAACTGACAGAGGAAACAAACATCAGAGAAGGAAAAGGCCTGCAGAACTATTGTATACAAAAGTTGTGGTTTCCAGATGTTACCAGATTTAACATTAATTTTGTATTTTTTAGTTGTACTTCCGAAGACTGAGTAACCATGATGTTGATTGTCAAAGTAAATTTGTTTGTATTATCTTTGAATCTCCATTGCTTGACATATGATCTTGTCATCATTATTGGGTCTTTCAGTGACCTGTTTGAATATAATTTATCAGGAATCCTGTCAGTAACATTCTGCATGGTTTTGAACTCTAGGAGAGCATTCACTGATCTCTGAAAGCACGGCTGGTAAAGCTATTTTCTGCCAGCCTGTGTTATGTGTGTTAATCACAGAGACAGACTGGTAGAAAGATGGACTACAGCCAGCATGATGGATTGCAGAACATTTTGTGTACAGTAATCATCAAACAAAAGTTATCATATTTGTTCTAGTGACAGTCATTGGCACAGCTCCTCATCTGCTGCCAGAATCAGTGGCATTACAGTCAGTGGTCGGCGGAAATGGAGTTGCTCCATTTTAACCAGTCGTCCGCTCCGTCCCTGCTGAGCGTCAAGAGTTAAAATTTCCCCCGTTTCTTTGGTAGCCACGTTCCTGGCAGTAGGAATGTGGTTACAGACTCCTCAATCTCATTTCCTGACAGTAGTCCTCCATGGTAGAAGTAAGGATAAGTGAACTGGCCATAAATTGGAGTTTGTGATTGGATTCTCTGCAAGTTAACACCAACCTATTGCTGTAAACCATTAAGCTGCAAAATCAAAGACCATAATATTAATGAATACTGGGTTCGTTTCCAAGTTTTTTATTAGTTATGAGGTGAGACGGCTTGAACAACAGAGAAATTTCCCTTTTTATTGGAAATTCAAGCCTACAGTGAGTTGAGCTGATTTCATGATGATGGAGGCCCAGTCCAGCTGGTTGATGGCTTACCTCATAATCATATGTTGATTGCTGCCTCTGTTTATACACTGTCCTCTTGACAATTCCCTGCACTGTAATGACATTGTATGAGATGTTCTGTGCCTCGAGAAAAATTGCTGACACTCCATAAATGAAGACAAATATATTTGTTTTAATGTTTAACATGAGGTATTTATCCTCATAGAACACTTACAAATCCTTTGGAGCCTGAAAGAACAAAAGCACAGTTTAGCCAAAGATGGGTTTTCTGAGCCTCCAGTGAGAGGCTGCAAGAGCTGCCAATTAACATATTTCTAATGTTTTTGCTCATGATGTGAGACCATATATTCACACTGAGAAAAATGAAATCATGTAGGTTCATTGTTACCCGTAAGACAGTGTAGATTGTTGTTTTAATGTGTGATGTACATATGGATAAATAAGTCTTCTCTTGTATCAGATGAAGTTGCCTGGAACCATACAGTTTTCCAGCACAGAAACGGGCCACTTGGTTGATCAAATCTGCTTTAGTGTTTTTTTTCCACCTGAGCGTGTAATCAAACACCTGCTCACTCACTATATCCTTTAATAACTCCTGTTTTTAAACTATTTAATGACCTTTTAAATCAATTTACGGACTCTGCATCAGGAGCAGTTTAAGGCTGAAAATTCTCTATTCCAACTTTTTTTTTTATTCATTCATGGGATGTGGGCGTTGCTGGCTAGGCCAACATTTATTGCCCATCCCTAATTGCCCTTGAGAAGGTGGTGGTGAGCTGCCTTCTTGAACTGCTGCAGTCCATGTGGGGTGGGTACACCCACAGTGCTGTTAGGAAGGGAGTTCCAGGATTTTGACCCAGCGACAGTGAAGGAACGGCGATATAGTTCCAAGTCAGGATGATGTGCTGCTCGGAGGGGAACTTGCAGGTAGTGGTGCTCCCATGTATCTGCTGCCCTTGTCCTTCTAAGTGGTAGAGGTCACGGGTTTGGAAGGTCCTGTCTAAGGAGCCTTGGTGCATTGCTGCAATGCATCTTGTAGATGGTACACACTGCTGCCACTGTGCATCGGTGGTGGAGGGAGTGAATGTTTGTAGATGGGGTGCCAATCAAGCGGGTATGCTTTGTCCTGGATGGTGTCGAGCTTCTTGAGTGTTGTTGGAGCTGCACCCATCCAGGCAAGTGGAGAGTATTCTATTACACTCCTGACTTGTGCCTTGTAGATGGTGGACAGGCTTTTAGGAGTCAGGAGGTGAGTTACTCGCCACAGGATTCCTAGCCTTTCAGCTGCTGTTGTAGCCACGGTATTTATATGGCTACTCCAGTTCAGTTTCTGGTCAATGGTAACCCCCAGGATGTTGATAGTGGGGGATTCAGCGATCGTAATGCCATTGAAAGTCAAACGGAGATGGTTAGATTCTCTCTTGTTGGAGATGGTCATTGCCCAGCACTTGTGTTGCATGAATGTTATTATCAGCCCAAGCCTGGATGTTGTCCAAGTCTTGCTGCATTTCTACACAGACTGCATCAGTATCTGAGAGTTGCGAATGGTGCTGAACATTGTGCAATCATCAGCAAACATCCCCATTTCTGACCTTATAATTGAAGTCATTGATGAAGCAGCTGAAGATGGTTGTGCCTAGGACACTACCCTGAGGAACTCCTGCAGTGATGTCCTAGCGCTAAGATGATTGACCTCCAACAACCACAACCATCTTCCTTTGCGCTAGGTATGACTCCAACCAATGGAGAGTTTTTTCCCAGATTCCCATTGACTCCAGTTTTGGTAGGGCTCCTTGATGCCACACTCGGTCAAATGCTGCCTTGATGTCAAGGGCAGTCACTCTCACCTCCCCTCTTGAGTTCAGCTCTTTTGTCCATGTTTGAACCAAGGCGACCCACTATGTAAAAAATATTTTACTAATTTCCCCATTAATTTTTTTTGTGACAATCTTTAATTTGTGCTCTGTTTTGACCATCTCATTAACCAGTGTGAACAATCTATCACTGCCTTATCATTAACCTCCATGAACTTGAACATTTCTATCACATCATCCCTTAACCCTTCAGAGCCAATAACTATAATAACTTGCCTTTTTATAATACTTTTAACGTTGATGCTTCATAGAAAAATAATCAAACAAAAATGGAGGCCAAGCCAAAAAAGGAGATATTATTAGGTGTGACCAAAAACTTGGTCAAAGGGATAGGTTTCAAGGAGAGTCTTAGAGAAGAAGAGGAAAGTGGATAGGCAGAGTGCTTCAGGGAGGGAATAGCCTTTTCAACTCCAATGGAAAACCCCCCAGATTCTTAAGTCTCTTATCACCCTTTTGAACATCCTAGCTAATTTACACCATACACCATGATGAGTTTCCTAAAGCTGTACACAATGCTCCAACTTAGGCTTGCCAATTCTGGTTGGATGTATTCCAGGAAGTTTCATCACACGATCTCTTGCCGCAAATCACCCTATCATTCGTTGCCCGACACATCCATCTACATGGTGCACTGCCTTCCCATATCAACTAGAAAGCAAAAAACACTTTGTTACCCGACTGGATGATCCTCATTTCCAAGCTCTGATTTTCTTTTTAATATCATAATGATTTTTTTTCGCAAGATTAATCTTTTAATTCCTGAAGAATCTAGCACAACCCAGGAAGGTTGCCAACCCTGCTCCGACTGTATATAAACGAATGTCTTGTACAAGTTTGGAACAGAATGGGGGGAAATTGTGTTCAAACACCCTTTTGTGGGATATGTCGAGCATTCTTTGTTCCAGTCCTACTCAGGCCCCCTCCCCCAACTCTTTTTCTGGTACTTTGATGACTGTATCGGTGCCGTTTCCTGCTCCCGCCCCGAACTAGAAAACTTTATCAACTTTGCTTCCAATTTCCACCCTTCTCTCACATTTACATGGTCCATCTCTGACACTTCCCTTCCCTTCCTCGACTTCTCTGTCTCCATCTCTGGGGATAGGTTGTCTACCAATATCCATTATAAGCCCACCGACTCCCACAGCTACCTCGACTACACTTCTTCACACCCTACCTCCTGTAAGGACTCCATTCCATTCTCCCAGTTTCTCCGTCTCTGACGCATCTGCTCTGATGATGCTACCTTCCATGACGGTGCTTCTGATATGACCTCCTTTTTCCTCAACCGAGGATTTCCCCCCACTGTGGTTGACAGGGCCCTCAATCGTGTCCGACCCATTCCCCGCACCTCTACCCTCACCCCTTCTCCTCCCTCCCAGAACCGTGACAGGGTTCCCCTTGTCCTCACTTTTCATCCCACCAGCCTCCATATCCAAAGGATCATCCTCCGCCATTTTCGCCACCTCCAGCGTGATGCCACTACCAGTCGCATCTTCCCCTCCCTTCCCCTGTCAGCATTCCGAAGGGATCGTTCCCTCCGCGACACCCTGGTCCACTCCTCCATTACCCCCACCACTTCGTCCCCGTCCCAGGGCACCTTCCCCTGCAATCGCAGGAGGTGTAATACCTGCCCATTTACCTCCCCTCTCCTCACTATCCTAGGCCCTAAACACTCCTTTCAGGTGAAGCAGCGATTTATTTGTACTTCTTTCAATGTAGTATACTGTATTCGCTGCTCACAGTGTGGTCTCCTCTACATTGGGGAGACCAAGCGCAGACTGGGTGACCGCTTTGCGGAACATCTCCGCTCAGTCCGCAAGCAGGACCCTGAGCTTCCGGTTGCTTGCCATTTCAACACTCCCCCCTGCTCTCATGCTCACATCTCTGTCCTGGGATTGCTGCAGTGTTCCAGTGAACATCAACACAAGCTCGAGGAACAGCATCTCATCTACCGATTAGGCACACTACAGCCTGCCGGACTGAACATTGAGTTCAATAATTTCAAAGCATGACAGCCCCCCATTTTACTTTCATTTTTAGTTATTTTTTCTTCCTTTTTTTTACGTTCTTTTTTTACATTTTTTACAATCTTTTTTTGCATTTATTTCATTTCATCTTAGTTTGTTCAGTTTGCTTACCCACTGTTTTTTTCAGGTTTTTTTTCAGGTTTGCACTTGCTGCTGTTCAATATTCAGTGTATTCACACCTAATCTGTACTAATGCTTTGTCTTTCAACACACCATTAACATATTGTTTGCCTTTGCTCCGTGACCTTTTGGTCAGCTATGTGGCCTGGTCCAATCTGCACCTTCTCCTTTGTTATCTCTTGCCCCACCCCCACCTCACTTGCTTATAATCTGTGACTTTTCTAATATTTGTCAGTTCCGAAGAAGGGTCACTGACCCGAAACGTTAACTCTGCTTCTCTTTCCACAGATGCTGCCAGACCTGCTGAGTGATTCCAGCATTTCTTGTTTTTGTTTCAGATTTCCAGCATCTGCAGTATTTTGCTTTTATTTTAGTGTTCAAACACCTATGTTTGAAGTCTCAGGCGAATCTGACTCCACCACCCTTTCAGGCAGTGCATTCCAGATTGTAGCCACTCGCTGCGTAAATAAGTTTTTCCTCCTGTCATCTTTGGTTCTTTTACCAATCACCTTAAATCTGTGCCCTGTGTTTCTCGACCCTTCCACCAATGGGAACAGTTTCTCTCTATCTACTCAGTCCAGACCCTTTATGATTTTGACAAGCTCTATCAAACTTTCTTTCAACCTGCTCTTCTCTAAGGAGAATAACCCCAGATTCTCCAATCTACCCATATAACTGAAATCCCTCATCCTTGGAACCATTCTCGTAAATCTTTTCTGCACCCTCTCTAAAACCTTAACATCTTTCCTAAATTATAGTGCCCAGAATTGGAAATAGTATTCCAGTTGAGGCTGAACCAGTGCTTTATCAATTAGTGAATCAATAGAGGAGAAGGTAGCATATTGGTAATGTCACTGAACTACTAATCCAGAGGCCCAGGCTAATGCCCCTAGGACATGGGTTCAAATCCTACCACGGCAGCTGGTGGAATTTAAGTTCAATTAATGAATAAAAATCTTGAATTGAAAGCTAGTCTCAGTGATGGTGCCATGAAACTATCATCGATTGTCATTAAAAACCCATCTGGTTCATCAATGTCCTTCGGGGAAGGAAATCGGCTGTCCTTACCTGGTCTGGCCTACATGTGACTCCAGACCCACAGCAATTTGGTTGACTCTTAATTGCCCTCTAAATGGCCTAGCAAGTCATTCAGTTGTCAAGGGCAATTAGGGATGGACTTGCTAGCGACACCCACATTCCAAGAACGAACATAAAAATTATAAAGGTTCATTTTCACTTACTTGCATTTGTGTGCTTCTATTTATAAAGCCCAGGATCCCATATGCCTTTTTAACCACTTTTTCAACCTACTCGGCCACCTTCAATGATTTGTGCACATATAGCCCCAGTTCTTTCCGTTCCTGCACCCTCTTTAGAATTGTATCCTTTAGTTTATATCACCTCTCCTCGTTCTGCCTACCGAAATGTATTACTTCACATTTCTCTGCATTAAATTTTATCTGCCACGTGTCCGCCCATTCCACCAGCCTTTCTTTGTCCTCATAAAATTTATCACCATCCTCCTCACAGTTCACAATACTTCCAAGTTTTGTGTCATCTGCAAATTTTGAAATTGTGCCATGTACACCTAAGTCTAAGTCATGAATATAGATCAAGAAAAACAGTGGTTCTAATACCAACGCCTGGGGAACCACACTGTATACCTTCCTCTGATCTGAAAAACAACTGTTCACACTATTCTCTGTTTCCTTTCACTCAGCCAACTTCATATCCATGGGCTTCAACTTTGCTAACAAGTGTATTATGTGACACTTTATCATAGATGCCTTATGGAAGACTGTATATTCCCTAGCAACCACATTACCCTCATTGACCCTCTCTGTTACCTTATCAAAAAACTCAATCAAGTTAGTTAAACATGATTTGCCTTTAACAAATCAGTGCTGGCTTCCCTTAATTAATCCACACTTGTCCAAATGATTGTTAATTTTGTCCCGGATTATCATTTTTAAAAGCTTTCTCACCGCCAAGGTTAAACTGACTGGCCTGTAGTTGCTGGGTTTATCCTTACACTTTTTTGAACAAGGGTGTAACATTTGTAATTCTCCAGTCCTCTGGAACGTTCCCTGTATCTAAGGATGATTGGAAGATTGTGGCCAGTGCCTCCGCAATTTCTATCCTAATTTCCCTCAACGTCCTCGATGCATCCAATCTGGTCCCGGTGACATATCAACTTTAAGTATGGTCAGTCTTTCTAATACCTCCTCTTTATCAATTTTTAGCCCATCTAGTATCTCACCTACCTCCTCTTTCACTATGACTTTATCAGCATCTTCTTCCTGGGTAAAGACAGATGTAAAGTGCTCATTTAGTGCCTCAGCCATGCCCTCTGCTTCCACATGTAAGTCTCCTTTTTGGGCTCTTTATACGCCTATAGAAGACTTTTGGATTCCCTTTTATGTTATCTGCCAGTCTCTTCTCATCATCTCTGTTTGTCTCTCATTCCTTTTTTGCTTCCCTTTCAAACTTTTTTTATTCAGTCTGGTTTTCACTTGTATTAACGACCTGACATTTGTCATATGCCCCCTTTTTATGTTTCATCATACTCTCTATTTCTTTAATCGTCAAGAGCTTTGGCTTTGGTTGCAGGATCCTACTGCCATAATAGAACTTCAGTTTGTATGAATTCATGATATCCCTGCCTGTTTTTGGTGTATTCATCATTCGCCTGCAAGTTAAAATCCAAACGGTGCAAAGGGGTCATGTTCTGACTGGGTAAGTAAGCCGCTCATTTTAAACTGCCCACCCACCTGATTTCCACCAGGTTGGGTGGGGGGGGGGGCGTTGGTGGTAGGGATAAAATTGACATTTATGTCTGTAGATAAGGAAAAATGTTTTTTTTTAATGGTCATACCTAATTGCATTGCCGCCTTTGAACTTGAGGCACTCCGTTCTCTCAGGTCTAACCCCAACATGGTCATCAAACCTGCAGACAAGGATGGTACTGTTTTTGTATGGCGTATCGACCTCTACCTTGCAGAGGCTCAGCGCCAACTCTCAGAAACTTCTTCCTACCTCCCTCTGGACCATGACCCCACCACCGAACATCAAGCTACTGTCCACAGGACCTCATCTCCTCTGGAGATCTTCCCTCTACAGCTTCCAACTTCATAGTCCCACAACCCCAGACAGCCCGCTTCTACCTCCTTCCCAAAATCCACAAACAGGACTGTCCCAGCCGACCCATTGTGTCAGCCTGCTCTTGCCCCACTGAACTTATTTCTGCCTATATTGACTCTATCTTTTCTCCGCTGGTCCAATCTCTTCCCACCTATATCCGTGACTCTTCGGCCGCCCTACGTCATTTTGACAATTTCCAGTTTCCTGGCCCCAACCGCCTCCTCTTCACTATGGACGTCCAATCTCTCTACACCTCCATCCCCCACCAAGATGGTTTGAGGGCTCTCCGCATCTTCCTGGAACAGAGGCCCAACCGGTCCCCATCCACCACCACCCTCCTCCAGCTGGCTGAACTGGTTCTCTCATTGAACAACTTCTCCTTCAACTCCACTCACTTCCTTCAAGTAAAAGGTGTTGCTATGGGTACCCTTTTGGGTCCTAGTTATGCCTGTCTTTTTGTGGGATATGTCGAACATTCCTTGTTCCAGTCCTACTCAGGGCCCCTCCCCCAACTCTTTTTCTGGTATATTGATGACTGTATCGGTGCCATTTCCTGCTCCCGTCCCGAACTGGAAAACTTTATCAACTTTGCTTCTAATTTCCACTCTTCTCTGACCTTTACATGGTCCATCTCCGACACTTCCCTTCCCTTCCTCGACTTCTCTATCTCCATCTCTGGGGATAGGCTGTCTACTGATATCCATTATAGCCCACCAACTCCCACAGCTACCTCAACTACACTTCTTCACACCCTGCCTCCTGTAAGGACTCCATTCCATTCTCCCAGTTTCTCCATCTCCGACGCATCTGCTCTGATGATGCTACCTTCCATGACAGCGCTTCTGATATGTCTTCCTTTTTCCTCAACCGAGGATTCCCCCCCACTGTGGTTGACAGGGCTCTCAACCGTGTCCGGTCCATTTCCCGCACCTCTACCCTCACCCCTTCCCCTCCCTCCCAGAACCGCGACAGGGTTCCCCTTGTCCTCACTTTCCACCCCATCAGCCTCCATATCCAAAGGATCATCCTCCGCCATTTCCACCACCTCCAGCATGATGCCACTACCAAACACATCTTCCCCTCCCTTCCCCTGTCAGCATTCCGAAGGAATCGTTCCCTCCGTGGTACCCTGGTCCACTCCTCCATTACACCCACCACCTCGTCCCCTTCCCATGGCACCTTCCCTGCAATCGCAGGAGGTATAATACCTGCCCATTTACCTCCCCTCTCCTCACTATCCTCAGCCCCAAACACTCCTTTCAGATGAAGCAGCGATTTACTTGTACTTTTTTCAATGTAGTATACTGTATTCGCTGCTCACAATGTGGTCCCCTGTACACTGGGGAGACCAAATGCAGACTGGGTGACTGCTTTGCGGAACACCTCCACTCAGTCCGTAAGCAGGACCCCGAGCTTCTGGTTGCTTGCCATTTCAACACTCCCCCCTGCTCTCATGCTCACATCTCTGTCCTGGGATTGCTGCAGTGTTCCAGTGAACATCAACGCAAGCTCGAGGAACAGCATCTCATTTACCGATTAGGCACACTACAGCCTGCCGGACTGAACATTGAGTTCAATAATTTCAGAGCCTGACGGGCCCCCCATTTTACTTCTATTTTTAGTTATTATTTTTAATTTTTTTTATATATATATATTTTTTGTGTTTATTTTATTTCATTTTAGTTTGTTCAGTTTGCTTACCCACTGTTTTTTTTTCATGTTTGTACTTGGGTCTGTTCAATTTTCAGTCCGTTAACACCTTATCTGTACTAATGCTTTGTCTTTTAACATACCATTAACATATTGTTTGCCTTTGCTCCATGACCTTCTGGTCAGCTATTCTGTGACCTTGTCCTCGCTACACCTTCTCCTTTGTTACCTCTTGCCCCACCCCTTATAATCTTTTACATTTCTAATATTTGCCAGTTCTGAAGAAGGGCCACTGACCTGAAACGTTAACTCTGCTTCTCTCTCCACAGTCGTTGCCAACCTGCTGAGTATTTCCAGCATTTCTTGTTTTTATTTCAGATTCCAGCATCCGCAGTATTTTGCTTTTATTTTAATCTCTCTATCCTCTATTGCATTTAAAAACTTAATTCCATTTAGGTTGGAGCAATGTGGTGACATTAAAAACAACCAATTGAATGCCTTTACCAATAGCTCAATTATTTAAGCTACTGAGCTCCAAAGCAAAATAGTTCAGGGAGGTCCCAGGTTCAACCGGTGCTGAACTAACTGATCTAAGCTGGAACAATAGTAAAGGGGCTGCAAGAATTACCTTCAGTGCTCCTTGATCCCCTAACTTCGCCAAAAATTCATTACAATTTCCACTGTTAATCTCTCCTGAATTATGCGATAATGTGGATGGTGGATGAGAACAGATTGGATTCAGCTGCAATACTCCCATGATAAAATAGCTGCAAACATATGCTGTCTATAAGCTCACCACCATCTTCTCAAGGGCAATTAGGGATGGGCAATAAATGCTGGCCTAGCCAGTGACACCCGCATCCTATGAATGACTAAATAAAAAATTGTTACGGCCAAGTGAGAAGGGAGTCATAGTTGCCCCTCTTGCCCTTGGCCTCTGGCTGTAGCAGTCTGTATGCTTGGAGGGTCCACAATCACAGACAGTTTTCAAACTTGATGTTTTCTGGCGAGAGAGAGAGAAAGAAAGGGAGGCTTTCTCTGCTGCTGCAGTCTCAGTTACTGCTTGTCTTTTGTGAGTGTAACAAAACTCCCAGTTTTTCAGAGATGGACAGATGGTCACATGGTTCCCTAAATCCCTGTTGTTTTTAATGAGGTCCAAAGTCTAAAACCCAAAAGCTCTCTCAGGTGGTCTTTTCAGTGTTTAACCCCTGGAGGGACGTCTCCACTTATGAATGCCTCTTTGATTGTCCTGCTAATGAGGATGATCTGCATAATCTACTCAGTTAGCCGAAGCATTGTTCTGGCTGGGCTTCTTGTTAGACTTTTGTCTCCAGTTCAATCTCTTGGTATTTCAGATGCAAATTGCAGTGATCATCTTGGCTGCTAGTTTTTAAAAGTTAACTGCAGGAATTTTTCCATTAAAAGTCTAATGTAAGTTTCCAACCTATGAAATTAATATATCCCATTTGGCATATGGGGTTTTCTTGATGAAATATTTATACATGAAGAATGATCACATTGGGTAAGGTACTAGAAAGGAGTTGAGTATCCATGGAACTGCACTTCAGCAAGAGGTTAACTGCTTTCAGGAGAGAGGAGAAAGTTGATAGAAAATAAGGGAAAGAAATAACCAGTTAGACTGCCACTTTGCAGTAGTTTTAAGACCAGCAGTGTTGTTTGCTTTCGCTAGTTGATTGCTCATTTCTATCAAACTTAACCCAACCTGTTGTCCTTAGCAACATTTTCCCAATAACATTTCCCAGGTTTGCATTGGAAATGAGATGTGGCATATCATTATTGAATTACATTGCCCAATATCACAATGGAGACATTTGCCTCACATGTGCCTGTCATTCAAAGCTACTGGTTTCTTATGATCTCATTCAAGTCTGCTTTTGTTCAACAACAGTTATCTTGAATTTTACCTCTCATAGGCACGCTATGTCAGACAGAAGATCTGTGTCACTTCAGTTTTATTTTTGCTCTTTCCTCCTCCTCTCATGTTGTCAACTGATAGCACTTTCTCCTCTGAGTCAGAAGGCTGTGGATTCAATTTCAACTCCAGAGATTTGAACACAATCTAAGCTTTCACTTCAGTACAGTACTGAGGGAGTGCTGCACTCTCAGAGGTGCCATCTTGCAGATGTGACATTAAGTTGAGGCCTTGGCATTATTTTGAAGAAGAGCAGAGGTGTTCTCCCTGGTGTCCTGCACAATATTTCTCCCTTGAACAGATGATCCAGCCTTCATCACATTGCTGTTGGTGGGGCCTTGCTGTGCACAAATTTGCAGCTATGTTTCCTACATTACAACTGTGACTACACTTCAAAAGTACTTCATTGGCTGTAAAGCACTTTGAAACATCCCGAGTTCATGAAAGACACAATATAAATGCAAGTCTTTCTTTTTCACATGAGTGAATGGTACAATGATCGGTCACTGCAGAAAAGATCAAGAGTCGCATAGCCTCTGGACAACCAAACTGAGCAATTTGCTAATAGTATAGAGTTTGAATTTTCACTTTACTCCAAAGATATCTTCAAGCTGTCAATTTTATTTAATTGAGCAGAGAGACAATATAGGTTTGCACTGTGACGTTCAATCTCCATTCCTTCATTTTGCACTGTAAAAGTAATCAATTTTAAACAAGCAGCACTTTGGATCCCCAGGTTTGGCCATGATTCTTCACACCGGGAGTTAATGATGTCAGTGGAGATGCTGAGGAAGATGCTGAGTGGAGGTTAGCCGCTTTCCCACAGGGAGGGCGGAGGGAAATGCTTTATTGTTTTTAGCAGATATTCATTAATGTCACAGGCCATGAAGAAAAGCAGAGGCGAGAAACAAAAGCTGCATAAATATTCGATAAATAAAGAATCCCACTTTATCTCCCTCTGCTGCCTCTGAGAAAACGGTCACTGTTAATAAAACAAAAGCACATTGTGAACAGCAGCTTCAGTCATTTACTGATCAGTCTGACTCATTTCAATCAGTAACAGTTGGCTCTGATGAACTTGTAGGGGGGGAAAAGCATTGAAAATGGCAATTTTCTTTTTCTACTTGGGTGGTTTGATCCTTGATGGAGAATTGCAAAACTCTGAACAGCAAATGACTTACGGAACAACGTTGTTTTAACTGCCCACAGAATTTCAGTTGCTATTCCTAGTAGGCAGGAGGGGTTTTCAACAGTTAATGTAGGGAAAATTTAATTACTCAGCATGGAGTGACATCATGGTATTAGTGCAGAGATCCCAGCTGAAACCAGAATCTCAGTTATGAACCAAGTCTGGAGTTCATTATCTGAAGTCCCTGTATGACAGATGATGCTTGCCTGAGCTGAAACCATGACCGACTGCAAAACTACCATTCAATTATGTGTCTCGTCTAAATGCTTAGTTCTGACATGTTCTGTGTGTTTTTAAGAGAACAATTTGGTGTGATTGCTAGCTGCTTTCCCTGTTAAATATTTACTGCTAGTGACCCCATGATGACAAACAGAGAGCGTGACCCTGCATTTGCGACTTTGGTGTGGCAATCATGGTTGTTTTAGTGAAACCAACAATCTTCTTATCCTTTTGTTTCTGCCCTCAAATATCAATAATTGTAACAAGCATTGCTTCACCATAAGCGAAAAGGGACCATGAATACTGAAACAAAAACAAGAAATGCTGGATTCACTCAGCAGGTCTGGCAGCATCTGTGGAAAGAGAAGCAGAGTTAACGTTTCGGGTCAGTGACCCTTCTTCGGAATACTGAGCTGGATTGCTTTCTGTTTATACAATGACATTCAAACAAAAGCAGAATTAAAGATCTTCAATGGGGCAGTTTTATTTAGTTTGGTATTGCTCGTCTACGGAGGGGTGAAGGATCAGGTTCAATTACTTCTAATTGCTGTCCAGTGATCCCCTCCCCCCCACCCCCCACTCAAAAGAATGCTTGTGTGAACATTAGATGAGGACGATATTGGGCTTGGCTGTGATGCTCCTAACATTTGAGTAGCCTTCTGATACTCAAGCAGGGATTATGACTGCAGGGTGAAAGCTAGGTAAAAGTGCCGGACTGTTTGCCTAGGAGTTGATGTAGGAGGCCCAGTCAAAGTTAATCCACCAGCCAGCTGCTCATCTAGAATGGGCGTAAACAGGCAAAGGCCGACTGCCAATCCTGTGAAGATCAGGTATCCCAGCTGCATTCAGGTAAGGATGGGGAAAGGATTCCAAGGGGAAGGGGATGGTTCAATCAGGAAGGGATCCCGAGAAGGCAGAGGCCCAAATATTCTTTTTGGGACCTAGAGGAGCACTCGGGCTCTTCGGACTTTAATCAGAAAACTATTGCTAAATAATATGGAAAAAATAGGTGGAATCATGGAATGCCATCCTCAGGACACTAGTAAAAATCCAAGGTATTTTCATAATCTCTCATCATAAAAGCAGAATTCACTGATCAAAAACTTATGACCCTGATAGTTGATTCTGATAGTCTGCAAAACATGCTTTACAAACTTTTAATGTAATAAAATACATTTTTTATCTAGTTCGCAATTCACAATGATTTCTTAACTTGCAAAGAGTTAGAGATTTTGTTATTCTTGACATGCAAGATCTTTGCACTCTCAAGGGGATGTTATTTACTGGCAGTAAATGCTGGATGTTCCGTACAACCGAGTCTTCGACAAGATGGATACTTTCACTTATTAATGCTCAGCAAGATTTCCAAAGACGCCCAACAATCAAGCCAGTTCTCAAACTCTCGATTGAAAACATGATGACTCGGACTGAAGACCTCCCACAAAGCACCTCCTCCAGGGCATTCCTCCACACACACTCTAGGATTGGTGACATCCCTGGTTGGCCCCTTGCCATCCAACTATGCGTCACTGAGCGAGACCTCTGGCCCTACAACCATAGGAACTGGCTGTGTCTTGTCACAAGGAACAATTTAAGAGAGTTGGCAAAGGATAACATAGGTCACTGTGCTCTTAGAGGAAGGACCTGCATACTGGATCTATTATTGCTATAAAAAGAACAATGCTATCCTGCCCTGGGGTTTTTAAAATATTTTTATTCATAACTGAACTTCCTGTTTAGAGTCGTTTTTATTACATTTTCAGGTTCCCAGCGATACCAAATGGCATAATTAATTTGACTGCCCCAAATAAGCATGGGCATTGGTAGAACCTCAGGAGAAGGGTGCAGTGAATTAGTTAAAGCAGCACTTTAACTCCAGCCAGCAGTACATTTGTTAAAAAGATATTGCAGTAGTTGCAATTCAATTGGGAACGTTGCTCTTCTCTGCAATACAACTGGGCATTTGTTAAAGTCATTATATATCTACATATAATAGTAATTGGCTGAGAAATTCAATCATGCCCAAAAAGGGGAGTGCAGAGAGCGAGGCACACTGCATGCACGTTTTCACAGGGTCCCAGGCAGCAAATTAATTTTGTGCTGGGACCGGATTAAAATGATTCAGGTGTGCAGCCAGCACTACTATTGGCAGCACACCTGTTTGTTGGGGTGTGGGGGGTTAACAGGGGCTGCACGGCAGAGAGCTGGTGGTGGGGGCCAGGATAGCAAGCATTAAAGGCCTGCTCAGGTCAGGAAGAAAAAACCCAACCGGCCCAAGTCCCTCCATTGTTTCCCGAGCCCGACCTGACCCGACTACCAGAATGTTCACTTTACCTACCTTCCGATTCTGAATCCGTTTCTTTTTAAACACAGTGGCGCAGTGGTTAGCACTGCTGCCTCACAGCTCCAGGGACCCGGGTTCGATTCTGGGCACTGCCTGTGTGGAGTTTGCAAGTTCTCCCTGTGTCTGCGTGGGTTTTCTCCGGGTGCTCCGGTTTCCTCCCACAAGCCAAAAGACTTGCAGGTTGGTAGGTAAATTGGCCATTATAAATTGTCACTAGTATAGGTAGGTGGTAGGGAAATATAGGGACAGATGGGGATGTTTGGTAGGAATATGGGATTAGTATAAATGGGTGGTTGCTGGTCGGCACAGACTCGGTAGGCCGAAGGGCCTGTTTCAGTGCTGTATCTCTAATCTAATCTAAACCCAATTAATACTGTGTGTGTCCAACCTGGACCTGGCCCGAGTCGACCCAAGCCCGAAAGCCGGACCCTGAAGTGCGACCCGATCCGACCCGAACCCGACACGTTGTCGGGTCCCATCGGGTTCGGGTCGAGTAGCAGGCCTTTAGCGAGCATCTCTGACATCACTTAAAGGCATCCAGCACCTCTTAGTCAGCAAGGCAACTCTCCAGATTGAAGAAGATTGCTGGAAGAGATTCAGACAGGGCATCCTGGTTTCATGATTCCACATTGGAGGCCCTGCAATGGGCAGGAGGTGCAAGATTCTGGTCCTCCCAAGTGGCAGAAAGGTCAGCAACAACATCTCTGTAATGGAAAGGGGTTGCAGAGGAGGTCAATGCCAGTAGCTTAGCTCCCGGGACATGGCTACAATGTCAAAAGAAATTCAGTAACCTCACCAGTGTTTTAAAGGTAAGACGAGTGCTCTCTTGTTCTCTGCATGCAGCAACCATAAATCTGTATATCTACTCAGAGCTGTACTATGAAGCAAAATTTCTCCTAAATGGTCCACGCAGCTGAGGCATTGCATGAGTATGCTGACTGTCTGATCAATGAGGTTCCTTGTGGCAGCTTGGCTCTCATTGTAGGCCAGCTGTGCACTTGTGCCTGTGTTCCTGACAGGAGTCATGAATGAAATCTGAAAGGGATAGCCCTTATTGCCAGTTGGTAACTTGAAGATGGTTAGAACAAAGGTGATACTGAGGACTGGTGCAAGATGAATGCATCATGGCTGCTGCCAGCAAACTGCACAGACCTGTAAAATGTGTTGCTTGTAGTGGCAAATAAGCTGGATGTTAAGGGAATGAAATCCCTTTCGATTCAGAAAGGTGTTAACATGATGATTCAGACCCTGCAAGGCAAGTGTGGGAATTGTCTATGGTACCTCACATCCCGGGAAAGCCTGCAAGGCAGACAAAGTCTAATGGCCTCTCATTCTGCTTCACTCTGTGCATGGGAAAAGAGATGTCGCTGTTCCTCCTGATGTAGAAGGCCTCGATAACCTCCCTGCTACAGCGGTGGATTGCATACTATGAGATGTCACTAATGTCAATGGTAGCAGCCTGTAAAGAGCTTGTTGAATAAATGTTAAAGGCCACCATGACCTTGACATCCTCCAATCCATTTGACAGATCTTTGTGGGCAGTTTTCTTTGAGGTCAGCAGCGAGCATCGTCATTCCGCCACTAACAGCACAATCTGGGCCAATATTTCCCCCTTTTGACCTGGACTAGATGTTCAGTTCTTACACACATATACTTCTTCTGTATCTCTGAAATGGACCAAGGAAACACTTAGTGAGAATGAGATGTGACACATATCAGTTTATTTCACAGCAAGTGAACATCCAGAGCAATGGTTATGATCAGATTCATTTAGTTCATTCAATGCTACTTTTTTCTGCCACAATGATACAAAATAAAGAAAGTTCCATGCTTCCCTACGGGCGGCACAGTGGCGCAGTGGTTAGCACCGCAGCCTCACAGCTCCAGGGACCCGGGTTCGATTCCGGCTACTGCCTGTGTGGAGTTTGCAAGTTCTCCCTGTGTCTGCGTGGGTTTTCTCCGGGTGCTCCGGTTTCCTCCCACAAGCCAAAAGACTTGCAGGTTGATAGGTAAATTGGCCATTATAAATTGTCACTAGTATAGGTAGGTGGTAGGGAAATATAGGGATAGGTGGGGATGTTTGGTAGGAATATGGGATTAGTGTAGGATTAGTATAAATGGGTGGTTGATGTTCGGCACAGACTCGGTGGGCCGAAGGGCCTGTTTCAGTGCTGTATCTCTAATCCTACATCTTGTTTGAGTTAGCAAGATTTCTTCGAACAATCTGCCAGCACTTCAAACATCTTCACCTCAGTGACAGACCTCCACAGGTTCCCCTTTAACAAACAGGAAGTTGTGATTGCCTTCTGATCGCTCTCCATTCACGGGTTGGTCAGAAAAGCTGATAGTCCAACCTGTTACTGCACCCCCTAAATTTGAAACTCACCTCATGAAACGTGCAACAAGAATGGGCATTACGCAACCCCAGCGATAATGTTTATTGAGACTCCCTGCAATGAGATAATGATAATCATACACAATCATCCTTGGAAGCAGTATCAATGTCTTGCATTAATATGCATATTGCAAATGTCTGCAGCCTGCGGCTTTCCTTTTAAATCCTGTTCAAATCCACTTTTAAAATCCAACACTTAAAATTAACTCCTTTCTGAGGATAAATGGGCAAAATAATCCTTAAATAAGGCACTCAGGTAAAGCCTGATCATGACAGTGCAGTCATAGATCTGCATTTTCATGTGTCTCGAGTGACGATGATACCTGGATCTTTTTGTTTTATTCATTCATGAGATGTGAGTGTCACTGGCAAGGCCAGCATTTCTTGCCTATTGTCATGTAGATCCCCACCTGCCACGAATGAAGCATATTGATTTCATCATATGAACATTGATTTTAAACTGTTGCTGGAGTGAAGAAATGACTTGTTAAAGAGATCACCAAACCGTTGACTAGAGGACATTTGCATACTAAGAGACAATGCTTGTGGAGACAAAGAACTACTCCCTGGTCCAATTGACCCAAATGGATTTTGATCACCAGACACTGAAGGTGTAAGGAAGAACATTCCAGGGACTCCTAAAATGATACAATCCACAAACGCAGGAGTGGCTAAGCCAGTTAGTCACATGACTGACCTGCTGTCCAACTTGGAGTTGAATTGTGCCACACAGAAAGGAACAGAAGGCAGTTTGCAACTGAAGCTGGAACAAGGAAGCCTCTCTTCTGGCTGGCTCTCTCTCGCTTTCTCCCAAGCCACCAGACCCACGGAAGACATGTAAACCTCAAGAGAGAAAAGACTCCGACATCGAGACAAGTTGAAGCCCCAATGAATTGCAGGACTTGATGGCAACCAAAGACTCCACACTGAACTTAAAGGACTGTAATTATAACCCAGCGATTGCCTCAAACTTTTCCCCTTTATTATTTTCTACTTTTTCTGTCTCTAACTGCGTGAGTGTTTATCACATTTGCATGATAGCGTGGCCACATAGCATATTCGTAGTCGTTAACCGGATTAGAGTTTAAGATCAATAAACTTCCACCTTTCTTACTTAAATCTAAGAAAACCTGTCTGATTTCTTTGCCTCACAATTGGAGCAGTGAACAATGATTCAGAGGGGGAGCTAAAACATGGTGTTTTAAAATTAAACCCTGTTACGGTTAAACCAGGCAAAGGCTGACAGGGAACCCCTAAAGCCCTTCTCACGATAACACTATCCTTAATTGCCCTTCAGAAGGTGGTAGTGAGCTGCCTTCTCGAACTGCTGGGATCCTTGGGATGTAGGTACACCAATAGTGCTTTAGGAAGGGAGTTCCATGATTTTGACCCAGCGACAGTGAAGGAACGGCAATATAGTTCTAAGTCAGCATGGTGTATGGCTTGGAGGGGAACCTGCAGATGGTGGTGTTCCCCTGCATCTGCTGTCCTTGTTCTTCTAGGTGGGAGAGGTTGCAGGTTTGGAATGTGCTGTCAAAGGAGGCTTGGTGAGTTGCTGCAGTGCATCTTGAATAATGGTACACACTGCTGCAACTGTGCGGAGTGAATGTTTAAGGTGGTGGATGGGGTGCCGATCAAATGGGCTGCTTTGTCCTGGATGGTGTTGAGATTCTTCAGTATTGTTCGAGCTGCACTCATTTAGGCAAGTGGAGAGTATTCCATCACATTCCTGACTTGTGCTTTGTAGATGGTGGACAGGTTTTGGGGAGTCAGGAGGTGAGTTATTCACTACACAATTCTCAGCCTCTGGCCTGCTCTTGTGGCCACAGTATTTATATGGCCACTCCAGTTCAGTTTCTGGTCAATGCTAACCCCCAGAATGTTGATAGTAGGAGATTCAGTGATGGTAATGTGTCGTTGAATGTCAAGGGGAGATGTTTAGATTCTGTCTTGTTCGAGATAGTCATTGCCTGGCACTTGTGTGGCGCCATTGTTACTTGCCACTTATCAGCCTCAGCCTGAATGTTGTCCAGGTCTTGCTGCATATGGACGCAGACTGTTTCAGTATCTGAGGAGTTGCAAATGGTGCTGAACACTGTGCAATCATCAGCGAGCATCCCCACTTCTGACCTTATGATGGAGCAGCTGTAGATGGTTATGCTTTGGACACTGCCCTGAGGAACTCCTGTAGTGATGTCCCGGAGCTGAGATGATTGGCCTCCAACAACCACAACCATCTTTCTTTGTGCCAGGTATGATTCCAGCCAGTGGGAAGTTTCCTCCTTTGATTCCCATTGACTTCAGGTTTTCAGGGCTCCTTGATGCCACACTCAGTCAAATGCCGCCTTGATATCAAGGGCAGCTGCTCTCATCTCACCTCTGAATTCAACTCTTTTGTTCATGTTTGGACCAAGGCTGCAATGAGGTCAGGAGCTGAGCGACCCTGGCAGAACCCATTGAGCAGGTAGCTTGATCGCAGTGTCGACGACACCTTCCATCACTATGCTGATGATCGAGAGTGGACTGATGGGGTAGTAATTGGTCGGATTGGATTTGTCCTGCTTTTTATAATCCTTGGGTTTAGTTACACCATAGAGCGAACTGATGAATGGAGACCTACGCATCTTCAGTCAGCTGCACTCCTATAGTGTAAAAATCGTTAAGCAGAGGGCATGCAGTCAACAGAGAGTTCCAAGAATACAGTATTCATGTGGTATGATGACATCAATTGCTTTAGCACAAAATCAGTATCTCATACTCTCAATGTTAAGAATCTGTCTACAAAGTTTGGTTAAATTGTGCCAGGATTTCTTAATTGATTGCACTCGCAGACAGAAGTACCAGCGCCTCAGACTCTCCTCCTTCTCTCCCCCGTTCACTCAGGCAGTCTGCCAGTTATAGAGAGTTTATTTTTATGGATGTACACATTAACTTTCACTTACTTTGAAGCCATGATCACATTAGAAATGGTAAATGAACTTAATCTGAAATGAGAGCATGGGATTCAGTCAGTACTAAGTGCTGGATAACATCAATTCCATAAACTCCTAAAATGTATCTCATCCCCTTTCCTATGAATTCCACTATGTCCACACAATTGCACTTTAATTCCACCCAGAACAGTTGGATAGATGCTGCAAAAGGCAGAAATATTCTTTTATAATGGGGTAGTTTGAAATAAATATTTTGTGCTGAGGCCCAGATAGCGCACATGATACTTTGACCCAGATTAATTTTTATGTGACTGTTTGAAAGACTGGCTTGAAACCAACTTTTGTCATCAAGGCCCCATTACGATGAAATTTCTTTCCACAAGTGATTTTTCCTTTTGTCCTCGCAATTTGCAGCACTACACAGAATGGGTTTCAACTACTTTAAATCTCCGTTCAGCTTTACAGAAATCACTCGGACTTTCTACAGAGTTAATCACAGCTACTCCCCCTGATGACTCTGCTGAGTAAAGGAGTGAGTATTTTCGCTATACAAACCAAGAAGGATCTCCAGTTCAATCTCTGGTTCATGATGAATTGGCTGAACTCAACATGGGGCAATGGTAGAGCACTAAAATTGGCCTCAGAACCGCTGGGTTAGGGAGAGCAGCAAATTGACCAGGAGTCCAACTCCTGAGGGCTGTCCAGCAATATCTGCATGAAGTGCACTTGCACAGCTGTCGGGTGAGGGCAAGGTCATCTGTGATGCCCCCAAGGTTGAATAGCCCACCAACATTTAGTTTCTAGATTTATGTATGATGATTAGAAAATATGGGTCTCAATCCAGGCAGCAGCTGGAGCATCAAAACTGGCCTCAGTATCCATGGGTTAAAAGTGGAGCCTTGGCAATTTTCTGCTGTTCCTACTGGCCATGAGCTCCTGTTCCTCATCATTATGCTTCTACTGGGAAGTGCATGCATGGACATGGGATGACAATAGATTGGCCTCAGCTCTGATTCTTACACAGTCAAATAGATTACTGTTATTCATTGTTTGGTTTCAAGGTATTACCCCTTAATTGAGGTATTTGAGAGCTTGTGGAATTATATCTCAGCAAGAGCCATTGCCTTCAGGTGAAGAGAGAAAACCGAAAAAAAGCATTGTAACATATTGTGAAAAAAATTGGAATGAGACAGAAAACATAACCTCTTCATTTTTACACTATTTTTTAGATCGTCCTGAATGTACTATTGCACACTTAAACAAAAGCACATTTTATTAAAAGGCTTTAGGAAAATCTTTTTCTGTGTTTGCCAACAAATATAACATAATGAAGTAAATCGCCATGAGACATCTCATTCAACGTGGTCAATATTATTACAGCAGAAGCTACACTTAGCTGTTCTCCTTCCACAGTCTGTGAAAGTGGTTGTTTAAGGCCACCATTTCCACTCCTCACAAGATAAACACAGGTAAGAAAGGTCATCTGGCCCATCCTAGCTCATCAGTCCAGAAAAATAACCTAAAGTTCCCTCCTTCATTTCATTAATTTGCCTCTTAAATTTCTCCTGGAGGTAGGGGTACATTTCTGTGGGTGCTCTCCTGCATGTTCACCATAACTCTGACAGAAGAGCTGCAGAAAAAAGGCAGAACGGTGTATAGGTTATTTCCCTGGGGTTTTCCACAATTCGCCTGCCAAAACTACAGTGGATGAGCAGGAGAATCCCAGCAGAAATTCACCCCACAAGATATTTGGCTGTATTATCCTACCCAAAAGTAGGATAGTCACCCAGTCCTAAATGAAGAACTTCCTGATTAATGTCTAAAGTTTGCTTGTCACCTGTTTGATCTGGGTCTGCTGCCAAGGTTTACCTTGATGTCTGGCTCTAGATTTACCTTGAAGTGGAACTTTAAATCCTCTTGAAACTGGCTGGCCAATGTACAAGGGTTAAGTGTGCATGCTCATATCATGTAAGTGGCACACTAATGATGCTATATTTTTACTCCACGTTGAGAACAAAATGGCACCAGAGATAATATTGAATGGTTGAATGGAGAATGGTGGTGCTTGGAGCAGAGACATCAATGTATTCACTACACCTAAATGAAGTAGCTCATCAATTCAAAGGAGATATTTTCTGCTCATCTTTGTTAATTATTTACAACTTCCCTATGTGCCATTCCTCCTAAGGTTTTGGCTGTTGTCACTGATCACAGTTTCACTCTCAAGCCATGTGATTATGCTTTACATGTTGGTCTATGGAAGAGTTCACAGTTTATTCCTGAGCTCAATCTATAAAGTAATTATTATCTTTGCTAAACTTTTTAAATCCAATTGCCATTTTAATAGTTCTGCTGAGGTTTGCTCAAATTGCAATGAAATTTTAAAAAATTCTTCCCTTTACGGAGTTTTCTTTGTGAAGCAAGTAAGTCTCCAATCAGTCATTAAGCATCTGAATCTAATTTGTCCGTGGAGGCAGAAGTGTTTAGATTTCTGTCTTTGGGGGTCAGTGACTCGAGCTTCAGTAATTGACTGCATCATTGGATGCCCAGGAGATGCAGGAACTCTGAATGATTTTATACATCTGTTTCCTGGATGAGCTCCTGTCTGCACAGGGTTTCTAGGTCATTAGGTTCTAAAGGGCAATGGATCTCACTTGAAAACATATCTATCTCCTCTTTGATGGGCCTACGCAGTCAGCATTTACACAAAACAGAAGGTCTTCTTCATTCTGATCTCCAGCTTCCTCTAAAGCCTGTTGCAATTCTATCAGGTTTGCTGTTTTCTTTATTTTTACTGATTATTACTTAGAATATTGGAGGCTGGTTTGTTTACATTATGTTTCGTCCAGTTTGGTGCAGCAGTGGGGAGCATTGCAAATCAGTTCTCTCCAGGAGAGGGAACTAATGTTGGGATTAAAATCCAAACTGCATCCCCCCACCGCTACACCCCTCCCCCCACCCCCCGCCTCCCAGAATGTGTTGTTGCGATTAGTTCTAGTAAACACGGAGCTTTCCTTGGGTCAGATTTAGGGGGGATAAGATTGATTTTTTTCACTATGCAAACAATGAGTACAGATGTAAATTGAAAGTGTGATGGTGAAGGGAAAATCACTTGAAGGGTGAAGGTACACTTTAAATGCCAAATGGAGACCAGAGCAGCAATGTAGTACTGACAAACCTGAGATATACTGTTGGTTCTGCATCGCCTTTTGACCAGAGAAAATATTCCAGTCACCAGTGTCTGAATGACATTTAAATATTAACATTAAAAAAGAGCCAATACAATCAAAGGAGGTTTAAAAGATTGCATTGCACTTGGAGTTATACTATCACTGATTTGAAGCTGCAGCAAAGTGCCAGTACCTCACTGAAATGTATTCACAACATTTGCCTAAATTTGATTTGATCAGCTTTTCAATGGAGTCCTACCACACATTTTATGTCAACACAAAGACAAAATTGCATCACATTCATGCAAAGTGTGTGGCCTGTTGTTCAATCGGATCTGGGAAGAAAGGTTTTCTCTAGTCATTATGTGTTAGTAGTATTGTAAATTTAGCTGGAATAGTTCCTTTGATCATCATTGCTCACAAACTGCTATGTCTGTTCTTTTTAGTACATATTCAGTACACGTGGGGGAGAGTTGTTTATGTCTGATCTTTTTGAATAAAATCTCCCATGTCTGGATCCTGAAATTTGCAGAAAAGTAGTGCTCATATCACCAGTGTATATGTGTCCTGTGAATCTCTAAAAACTGTCTGCATGCAAAAATGTGTAGGCGTTCAGGCTGATAATTTGAAAACAAGGGCATAGTCCTCTCATCCCCATTGAATACATTTTCGAAGTGTAAATGACACATAAAAGATTTAAGAGCCCCTAAGACTATTTATCTCCATTTTATTTGAAAAAATTTCTACAATGGAAGTGTTAAAATGAGGTGTGGATGGTATATCGGAGAACATTAGAATTGTGAGTTACATCTGAAGATTTCAGGTTTTATACATAAACAGGCTGATCTCCAAATCCCATTGCATTCAGGCGGCTGAATTTATGGGGCCCCTAAGGATGGGAATGGAGGCGGGGGCCCCATATAATTGCATGGAACGGCGGGGGGTGGACTGCCCGTCGCCTTCCCTATGCCTTCGAATTTAGTTAGGGGTGAGGAAGACCGAGAATGGCCTTTCTGCCCAGAGGCCAATACTAATTTACTATTTGGGCGGCACAGTGGCGCAGTGGTTAGCACCGCAGCCTCACAGCTCCAGCAACCCGGGTTCAATTCTGGGTACTACCTGTGTGGAGTTTGCAAGTTCTCCCTGTGTCTGCATGGGTTTTCTCCGGGTGCTCCAGTTTCCTCCGACAAGCCAAAAGACTTGCAGGTTGGTAGGTAAATTGGCCGTTATAAATTGCCCCTAGTATAGGTAGGTGGTAGGGAAATATAGGGACAGGTGGGGATGTGGTAGGAATATGGGATTAGTGTAGGATTAGTATAAATGGGTGGTTGATGGTCGGCACAGACTCGGTGGGCCGAAGGGCCTGTTTCAGTGCTGTATCTCTAAACTAAACTAAACTAAACATTATTCCATACTCGCTAAGCCAATTGGACGAATGTGGTTGCTGCCTTTCCAATGCGAGAATTTAGCTCATTATCTGGCAGTAACTTATCTGGTGTAGTTGATCCAAGGTAACAGAACTATCGAAACATTTGATGCAGTCAACACACCCTGTGCGATGAGGAATTTTGACTAAGCCATCAGTCTAAAGAAGATAGTTAAAGAATGGTCTCAGTGCATACATGTCAAGGTCAACAAGAGGCTAAGTGTTGAGTTGAGTTTGTAGATTAGTGGTTACTTGTAAATCCCTGCCTACCACCTTAGAGTGGAGTCAGGTTATCAAGATCCTATAGAGGCACAGAGACAGTGAGAGAGGGAGGAAAGATGGAAGGCAACAAAAGAAAAGAACGAAGGAATGGAAATAAATGTAGAGACAAATACAGTAAAGGAGCAATACTGTTTCTTAAAGGGTGATTAAATATCTATTAAGCTTATAAAAATGGTGCATTTGACACACATTTCTGACATATTGAACTCAAAATTCCTTGTAACATTTTTTAAAAAGGTATAATAAAACATCAGAACTCTCCAAGAATACAAAATACTGGGGCCAGAATGCCTGCAGGCTTTTAACTGACCTGCATACGAATTCACTCAGTTGTTTATTTAGCAGCATTTACACTCTGTAACCTTACAGGGACATATGGCTTTGCTTTACCAGAAGCACAATGCATTGTGGTTGAATATTCCTGTGTTTATAATATATTGCATCCTCTGACTCACCATAAGTATCGCCATGGGAGATTTGCTAGTAATACATTTTTTTAAATAGTACTTCAGCTTGTGCCAGACATCACACTCCAGGCAACCTATTTTATCACCGGTCCTAAAAAACTTTAAAGAAAAGCCAATTACCTAATGCTAGGTGCTTCTGACCTGGAGCCAAAATTGACAAGAACCTTATAATATGCAAAGTTTCTTCAACAAACAACAGTTAAATGTTGAGTGAACCAAGGATTAGTGTAGGATTAGTATAAATGGGTGGTTGATGGTCGGCACAGACTCGGTGGGCCGAAGGGCCTGCTTCAGTGCTGTATCTCTAAACTAAAAACTAAAAAAACTAAAAACAAATTGGAAAGGTTTGAGGCAATATCTGAAGAATTATTATTACGGTTCTTTGAGCTCACTGTGGAGCCCTTGATTGGAGGTAGATCTTGCTTTTCATTGGGGCCCAGTATTCTTCTTAAACCTTGATGGTTTTAGGAGACTTTTTCCTCTTGGGGTTCATGTGGCTTCAGTGGATTCAGAGGCTTGTGAGAAAGAGATGGGAGCAGACAGGAGAGATCTTCTCAGTCCAGGAGCAAACAGCTTTCTGCCCCAAAATGTTTGTAAAAATTCAAAACCTCAGGTTGCCCAATAGGTTAGTCATGTGACTAGCTGGTTTGACCATGTCCATTTGTGTATTCGGCCATTTTAGCAGTCAGCCTGGAATGCGAGCTCCCCCACCTTCAACGTCTGGTGATCAAAAGTCCATTGTGGGTTGAATGTCAGGGAATGGCTGCTCTGACCTTCCAATCACCGTCTGTTAGTAAGCAAATGTCCTTTCCAGCCATGGCTGATCTGTTTAACAAGTCCTCTCCTCACTCCAGGAACAGTTTAAAATCAATGTTCATGACAAAATTAATGTGCCTCATTCTTGGCAGGTGGGGCTCTAGCATGACACTTTCCTTGAAAAATCCTCCAGGCATATATTACTCCGTTTTACCTTGAATGGCTTAATTTATCCCCAAATGAATTAGTATGCCTCCCAATAGTTTAATGCACCTGCAAATTGTTTCTGGTGTGTTGGCAAATGGCCCCACAGCACCTCCTTCTGCAGGTAGGAAAGCTGTTCATGTCGGGTAAACTTATCTTCTGTCTCAATTCAGCAACTGCATTATCCCAAGAGAAAACATTCTCTAATTAACCACAGGCGTCTCCAACCTTTTACTACAGTGCCCAGCAAATTACTCATCGTCAGTGGCAACCAAGAATCCTGCAAGAATGGCAACTTAAACAAAATAAATATTCCACCTTTGCCCTTGACTTAAGTTGGGTTCAGGGACACGAGCAACCATCCAATTCTGCAGTTGAATGGAAAATCTTCGCCTAGATAGGTGGATTAAATAGCAGCAGAAAGTGGGACAAAATTGGGCAAGAGGCCAGTCATCACCTCACCCCACCGCCCTCGCCAATATTTCCCTCTTGCTGCCTGACACATGCAACTGCTGGCTCCTGGGCTGATTTCCCTTCTATCTGCTCCCATTCATGACATTCCCCAGGACCCCCAGGTAAAGCCTGGTGGTAGTTCCTATACCCAACAGGATGATCCCCAAGTTGCTGATTAAAGAAGAGAAACTTGCAACAGCCTCCTCTCCTTCCACTTTGAAATACCCTACCTACCTGATGCTGAACTCATTGGACTCCTCTACTCCTTTAATGTGGCTTCCACCTCTTCCAGTGCTGCGATTCCTTTCTAAAATTGATTCATTATGTCACAGGTTGACACAGATTCTAACAAGCTTCTTTATCTAAAGATTCTACCAAGCTTCTTTATCTAATGGAAAAGAACCATTAGTCAAACATGCAGTACTGACAAGGAACTGGGCAGTAGTTCAGGGGCTCACCCTGGTTGTCAGAGTGTCTGAGGTAGGACTGTCTGTTTTCCTAAAAGCCAAATGGCAAAATTGACTAATGTGGTGTAACAGGATGTTAGAGTTGTGTTCTTGTATCTTGGGAGCAGTTCTAAGATTAATGCCATTTCATATAAAATGAATTAAGATGCTATTTCATATGTCTTTTCTCCTTCCTATCATGAATTATTTATATTAATTTTCAGTGACTGAAAGGAACCAGATATTAATTCAATCACTTAGTGCAGTAGGGCACACTAGAGACAAGCAAGGTGTTTCCTTTGTCCAGTCATTTCTATTTAAAGTATATGTGCTCACCACACTTGGCAGCAACTCACTGTGCAATTGCCCAAAAGTCATGTCATTACCCCATCTGAACAGGTTTGTTAAAGAGGATTCTTCAATTCTCACAGGACCAGGTCGGTGAATAGGTAATGGTAGAAAATGTAGAGATCGCTGGGTCTGTGGTCACCATAATGTCAATTGATATACGGTGGGGAGAAAGGAGTGACATAGCAGGTAACATCTCAAATAATTTTTCAGGAAGAGACAAAAATATCCTGACTAAAAATTTTCCACCATGTGTCCCAGTCAGTGGACATGCTTCTAATCGGGAATGTTTGCTTCAAGGAAAAATTTGTTCAGGCACTGATTCATTCCCTACACATTCCAATAGGAAAAACGATTGCTCTACACGTGGGAGGGAGTTTAATACTGGATTGGCAGATGTGAAAATTAACTGATACATATGGTGAAAAATCACTCATTACCCTTCTAGTCTGCATTCATAAAAACATTAAAGTTCTTCATTGTGATTTTGCCACTTAAAACAAGTTTTAAAAGGAAATGTACTGTGATTGATCCTGGTGTTTATTTTCCTAACTGAGGTAAGTGAAGTTCATTAACTAGTACTGCCTCTGTCATTCCAGCCTGATTACACACATTGGGCTGAATTTTACAGCCCCACCCCCGATGCCGGGAGTCATGGTGGAGGGTGGGGGGTGGGGGGGGTGGCGGCTGGGGGGTGCCGGAAAATCCTCCAGCAGTGCCTGCCATGGGCCTCGACGTCTGGTAGGGCCGGCCCGATATTGCCAGTGGCGGCGAGGCTTTGTGACAGAACTCCCCCCAGCCCCATCCCACCCTGGCTGCTTGGTGACAGGAGCAAAATTTACATATTTAACTAAATTCAAATAAAGGCATCAATTACCTTCTTGCCCCCGCCTCCTGTCCTGCTGTAATATTGGTGCCGGCGGCCAGCACTACCACACCTTTGGGTCCCCTTCCAGGGATCTGAGGCGGACCATTGGTGAGGAGGGGGGAGTAGGTAAGTTTTTCAGTGCAGGGGGTGGTGGGGAGTGGGGTCAAAACTAATCTTATTGGTTTAGGGGATGGTGGGAAAGGTTAAAGTTTATAGTTTATGAACTATTGGGAAAGTCAGGTGGGCAGGGGAAGTGTTTTGGGGGCAAGAGGGCAAGTAAAGCATTGAATGGTTATTGGGGGTTGGGAGAGGGGCAAATTAAATGTTTCTAAAAAAATTTCCAACACCTCTCTTTAAAAATGTAAATTAAATGGAAGGTCTCGAAGCCCTTTAAAAACGTCGTCAGTACCTGCGCAAAGGCTACTGACACCATTGCCAGGGACAGACCACCCGCCCCCTCCACGGTAGGGGCGGGGGGGGGGGGGGGTCGCGGTGGGAGGGCGGTCTGCCCCAGCCTTTTAAATGAGCCACCGTGTTTCATATCACAGCAGCTCTGCAAGGTGCAATCCGCACAGGCTGACTGCCATTGTCTATGGCAGCAGACATGTGAAATGCAGCCCATCATGATTCAGTTCATCCCAGGAGTCAGCGTGCCACTGCACACTTGCATGCAGGTCCAGTCTGTATCAGTTTCAAGTTTGGGGGATCAATTTGTATTTTATGTGTTTTTATTCATTATATCTTCTCAGAATATGAGAACACTGGTAAGGTGATATTTATTGCCCGTTTCTAGCCTGTAAAAAAGCGGTGATGGGACTTCTCCTCAATCCTTGTAATGATGATCTTTGGACCTTCTCTTTGAACTGCTACCATTCTTGTAGTGATGACCTCCCATAATGGTGTTAGGTTGGGAATTTCAGGATGTTGATCCAGTGACTATGAGAAAACAGAGCCGTGTGTTCAAATCAGGATGGTATACAACTTGGAGGTGAACTGAGGTTGATGATTTTCCCTTAACATTGCCGCTCTTGCCCTTTACAGGAAAGAGTTTTTTCCTAGCTGATTTATTACTAGATTAGAGAACTTCTTTTTCCGTCCAAATTTTTTGCCCAGCCACATGGGGGTGAATTTTTATGCCAACATGAGGGTGAGCACGAAGGTGGACAGGTGCGTAAATTCAAGCCGTCGGTCGGCACGTCGCTTTCCTGGCATCATCCCGCCTGCGGGAAAATCCGGTGTCCAGGAACAGTGTAGCTTCCTGGAAATGGCCACCCAGCAGCAGACCTGGGGGCCAGCACTCCAGGCAGGCTTAGAAGCCCTCTCTGCTGGCTTCAGCTGCAGCGCAGGCTACCCTGTGAGGGGCTGTCCCTTCACAATGGTGGCCCTGCTGCTGAAGATATTTTTGATGTTAAAGTTAAAAAAGTTGAAGAGAGGGAGCCTCCATTTTGGGGCGTTCTCTCCTTCACTTACCTGAAAAGGCAACCTGCTGCTTCTTCAGTGCTGGAGCATCTCCTATTGGTCCTTCAGCTTCGAGAACTCACCTGCCATCCTTAATTGAACAGCAAGCCTGGCATCTGGCCATTAATTGGTCAATTTGGGGATAATCACAGCCGGCTGACTGTTCCCCACACAGGGTGGGTTCTGACCTGCATTTGACCATAACTAAGGATCTTGAAACTCACAGAAAAAATCCTACCCATGCATGTAGAATGTACTTTTTGGCACAGATATAGGAAAAGCTTTGGGCCAAAGCAGGTTCAATGGAAAAATCACTCTGTAATTTTGCCATTGGCACTGTGTGACTGTGACCATCCATTGTTAGCACTTACACAGGCAGATTTTCAACTTGCTTCCCAGATGTAAAACTGGTGTTACAAATCAAAAAGGCTACTGATGGAAATGAAAATTGGACAATTTCTATATTGGGGCACATATCGCAATGCCAGTTCTACGCCAGGGTGGCAAGTTGAAAATCCACCCCACAGCATTTACACCTGCTGATAGCCAGCTGTATAACGTCTCCATTCCTATGCAATACAAGTATAGCCCAGTTGTCTTTGTGATCTTTGACAATTATTGTGCTGTCTGTCATTCTGGTGGGAGGACATTTCTGTTAAGAAAAGATGAAGCCATTGGGCAGTATTTCATGGAAGTGATGGGGGTCTTGCCCGTCAGCTGAAGAGTCAGTGCAAGACCCGCGTTGCCTCTTTTCAGGAAGACCTGTCGCATTACATGTTAATCAGGCACTTAACAGGCCTTCCCCGGGATTAAGAACCCAGGGCGATGGAAGTCCTGCTTGCCGAGATCTGTTGGCCAATCAGAGAGGGAGTCAATGGATGCTGCCGGGAATGCACACACCTGAGGCCCAGGATCGTCGATGGACCCAGGTCATAGGTGAGTGAGGGCGGGAGGGGTTTCACAAGGTGGAGGTCGCAGGGGAGAGAGGTGTAGGGGGGTCGGCAGCAAGGGCAGGAGTGTGGCTGTCAGTGGCCTGCCCCCACTTCCCAATGCTGGATCCCTCGATTAGGCACTGAAAGCCTTTGAACGAGTGACCCGCAACACCGCAACCCCCCCCCATCCCCAAGAGTCAGCTAGCAACCCACATAGATTTACTCGTTGTGCTCCCCATGTGGTGACAGGCCCGCACGCCGCTGGTCTAATACCAGCGACAGTGGGAAGAAGCCCTTAATTGGGTATTAATTGCCCACATAAGAGTCTCAGCTGACGACAAGGTGAAAAAGCCATCTACTGGCCTTCCCGCCACAGACTTAATCAGGGTGGAGGTGGGAAGGTGGTGTGGTCCCCACCCACCACCATCCAGCCCGATTAAATGCTCTCCCTGCCTCCATACGCCACGGGGAACAGCATAAAATCCAGCCCATTGTGATAGACTGACTAAGACAGGTTTAGATTCCATTCCTAGTCTGAGCTAGATTAGCTGATCTGGGCTGGAGACAAAACAATGGACTTCAATGTTCACAAAAAGAAGAAGCAAAACCTCAGTCAGAGGTTCCCATTCCTGATCACTCTGTATCTCCTGCTGGAAAGAGCATGTTTGGATATCAAGTGACATCAGGATTAGAGTTAGTTGTGGTCTCTCCAAATGAGTGAATACCCTGCCAACATTCACTGTTCAGCTTCATATAGAATGAGAGATCAGAGGACCTATGGAATTGAATCCCATTGTGAGTCAGTTCTACCTATAGAAGAGAAATAAGGCTGGGGGGGGGGGGGGGTGCGGGTGGGGTGGTGGTTGTTAGAAAAATATAAAGAGAATATATGCCCAGTTTGAGTCATGTGTTCGTATTGCAAGTGGCATAAATGGTGGAGAGGAAGTTCTACGCTCAGGCATGTCTATGGAGAAAGTGCTAAATCTCTGTTTACCATCTCCCTTTGAAAGATTGGCTGAAATTGAAATCACACATTTTGTTCCTCATTGTGATTGTGAGTCCCTATCCGACCATTCCAACGATGTGTTGGCACCAGTCCATCAAGCAAACATAATTTTTTAAACTTCAAAAACAAACATGTGTAAAATGTCATCCTGTAACTATCATAATTTTTTTGAGAAATTAGGTTTTGACATGAATAAAAGTTTTCACCGAGGGGCTATACAGTTTTATAAGCACTTGAAAAATAATATAGATCTATAAATTCTACAATTTTGAAATAGACATTTATGTCATTATTACAAATTGCAGCTGCAAGGATTATAAGGCACTTTCAACAGCCTTCAAGTATTTTCAGTGTAGCACAGGAAGCTAATGGTTTGAAGGAGATTACTTATAACACTAACATTAATTAGTCAGATTAATTAAACAACATAGCTTTTTGTTTATTTTATTCATGGGATGTGGGAGTCGCAGACTCAGCAATGACCACCTATGGCAAACGTGTGAAGCGGAATGCAGACTGGTTTCAATCTCACATTGAAGAACTGGAACCTGTCATAGCCACTAAGCGCATTGCACTGTTGAACGACAAGAAGGCCCCCAGCGAGTTAACATCCGTAGCAATTAAAGCAGCCAGAAGCGCTGCACAAAGAACAGCCAGGCGCTGCACAAATGACTACTAGCAACACCTATGCAGTCATATTCAGCTGGCCTCTGACACCGGAAATATCAGAGGAATGTATGATGGCGTTAAGAGAGCTTGTGGGCCAACCATCAAGAAGATCGCCCCCCTCAAATCTAAATCAGGGGACACAATCACTGACCAACACAAGCAAATGGACCGCTGGGTGGAACACTACCGAGAACTGTACTCCAGGGAAAATGTTGTCACTGAGACCGCCCTCAATGCAGCCCAGTCTCTGCCAGTCATGGATGAGCTGGACGTACAGCCAACAAAATTGAAAATGCCATTGATTCTCTAGCCAGCGGAAAAGCTGCTGGGAAGGACGGCATTACCCCTGAAATCATCAAGAGTGCCAAGCCTGCTATACTTTCAGCACTGTACGAACTGCTTTGCCTGTGCTGGGACGAGGGTGCAGTACCACAGGACATGCGCGATGCCAATATCCTCACCATCTATAAAAACAAGGGTGACCGTGGTGACTGCAACAACTACCGTAGAATCTCCCTGCTCAGCATAGTGGGGAAAGTCTTCGCTCGAGTCGCTTTAAACAGGCTCCGGAAGCTGGCTGAGTGTGTCTACCCTGAGGCACAGTGTGGCTTTTGAGCAGAGAGATCCACCATTGACATGCTGTTCTCCCTTCGCCAGCTACAGGAGAAATGCCGTGAACAACAGATGCCCCTCTACGTTGCTTTCATTGATCTCACCAAAGCCTTTGACCTCGTCAGCAGACGTGGTCTCTTCAGACTACTAGAAAAGATTGGATGTCCACCAAAGCTACTAAGTATCATCACCTCATTCCATGACAAGATGTAAGGCACAATTCAGCATAGCGGCGCCTCATCAGACCCCTTTCCTATCCTGAGTGGCGTGAAACAGGGCTGTGATCTCGCACCTACACTGTTTGGGATCTTCTTCTCCCTGCTGCTCTCACATGCGTTCAAGTCTTCAGAAGAAGAAATTTTCCTCCACACAAGATCAGGTGGCAGGTTGTTCAACCTTGCCCGTCTAAAAGCGAAGACCAAAGTACGGACAGTCCTCATCAGGGAACTCCGCTTTGCTGACGATGCTGCATTAACATCTCACACTGAAGAGTGTCTGCAGAGACTCATCGACAGGATTGCGGTTGCCTGCAACGAATTTGGCCTAACCATCAGCCTCAAGAAAACTAACATCATGGGACAGGATGTCAGAAATGCCCCATCCATCAATATCGGCGACCACGCTCTGGAAGTGGTCCAAGAGTTCACCTACCTAGGCTCAACTATCACCAGTAACCTGTCTCTCGATGCAGAATTCAACAAGCGCATGGAAAAAGCTTCGTCTGCTATGTTCAGACTGGCCAAGAGAGTGTGGGAAAATGGCGCACTGACACAGAACACAAAAGTCCAAGTGTATCAAGCCTGTGTCCTCAGTACCTTGCTCTACGGCAGCGAGGCCTGGACAACGTATGTCAGCCAAGAGTGACGTCTCAATTCATTCCATCTTCGCTGCCTCCGGAGAATCCTTGGCATCAGGTGGCAGGACCGTATCTCCAACACAGAAGTCCTCGAGGCGGCCAACATCCCCAGCAGATACACCCTACTAAGCCAACTTATACACACTACTGAGTCAGCGGCGCTTGAGATGGCTTGGCCATGTGATCCGCATGGAAGATGGCAGGATCCCCAAGGACACATTGTACAGCGAGCTTGTCACTGGAATCAGACCCACCAGCCGTCCATGTCTCCGCTTTAAAGACGTCTGCAAACGCGACATGAATTCCTGTGACATTGATCACAAGTCGTGGGAGTCAGTTGCCAGCGATCGCCAGAGCTGGCGGGCAACCATAAAGGCGGGGCTAAAGTGTGGCGAGTCGAAGAGACTTAGCAGTTGACAGGAAAAAAGACAGAAGCGCAAGGAGAGAGCCAACTGTGTAACAGCCCCGACAACCAATTTTATCTGCAGCACCTGTGGAAGAGTCTGTCACTCTAGAATTTGCCTTTATAGCCACTCCAGGCGCTGCTTCACAAACCACTGACCACCTCCAGGCGCTTACCCATCGTCTCTCGAGACAAGGAAGCCAAAGAAGAAGAAGGGAGTCGCAGGCTAGGCCAGCATTTATTGCCCATCCCTTATTGCCCTTGAGAAGGTGGTGGTGAGCTGCCTTCTTGAATACAACTGAGTAGCTTTCTAGGCTATTTCTGAGGACAGTTAAGAGTCAACCATGTTGCTGTGGGCCTAAAGTCACATAAAGACTAGATGGTCAGGTAAGGATGGAAGATTTCCTTCCCTAAAGGACATTTGTGAACCAGATTGGTTTTTATGACAATCTGGCTTCATGGCCACCATGAAGATACTAGCTCTTTTTTATTAATGATGTTTTGGAGATGTCATCATCATTTTGCATAATGGTCACTGAAAAATATGGTTTAGTTTATTGGCTATATATAGTGGCACAATTATTTCCAGGCAGAATAGCAATGTTTGGGCAATATCCTGCCAAGTATGCCTGGAGACCGCACTGGTATTAGTGACAGAGTTTGATTTTACACACATTTTGTGACTATCCTCTACTCACTGCACTTTGCTGGAGAAATCACCCTGTTCATATCGGGAGACATTGCTGCTGTTTTGGTCATGAGTTCTGTTTGCTGTAGAGGCTCTTATAAAATAGACTTTGTAGACTGTTTGCTGTGGAGCACTGTTTAAACAGACTCTATATGCTAAGAAAATGGACTGTTTGCTGAGATCTGCCATACGTAAATCCTGCTCTACCTCTAAGTCACTGGTTGTCACAGTGCAACTCATTGGCTCTCATAGTGGCATCAGTAGAAACTCTTGTAGTTTTATTCCGATGTCTGAATTAATGGTGCTGCATCTGTTTCTTCTACATTAGTGATTGATGTTTCCTCCAGGCTCATTAGAAGGCAAGAATTTGGAATGAACCATCAGAGAAAGAGTGAGAGAGAACAAAAGAGAGAGGCATGTAACATGTAATGGTTGAGTCACTAATGGAGAGTTCACCATTAGTACTTCTTTGTTTTGTTTCCTTCACCAATTTAATGTATTTTCCTCCCTTCTTTAGGTGCCCACAATGTGTCATTGCCCAATAACTGACCTTCTGCTTTCCCCTTCCTTTGGAAATATATTGAGGTTCCGTTCAGTGCTTTCTCCTGACATCCTCCTGGGCAATATTTGGGAACTCAGAGCTTTGGAACATCACAGCAGCTTATTTTCTGCTCAACATCCATACCTCCTTTAAAACAATTAAATATTTAAAAATAATTGAGAATTACCTTGATCAACATATTTGTTAATCATTGGATTTTTGTTCGAGAGAGTAAGTGGCAGGGATATCTATGGGAAACATAACAGAAGGAATTACTGAACAATGTGCAGCATTCGAATTAACATCTGTAAACATCAGTAGCCCAGGGTGGAATAAGCAGGTGGTCATTTTGACTATGCATGTTAATTTAGCTTCCAGCTCCCTTAGAGTAGGTACAGCCCCTGGCCAGAGCCAGTTCCCTACTGATGTTATTAGCATGCACTTGCAAAAAGAAAATTTTGCATTTATATAGCACGTTTAACAAAGTAAATTCCAGTAGCCAGCACATTAATGTAATGTTAAGCAAACTTGTTACATCGAACAATTTTTAACATGTGAGTGCTGGTTATTAATAGCAAACTACACACTTCCACTTCAATGAAAATTATGACTATAAGAAGGAGATAGTCAAAAGTTCTACATACACGTGGTATGAGCACCAGATGGACATAAACTCTCCTATTCTCAGGAATGGGATTGTTTTTATGTAACCAAAATAAGTAAATAAATTACTATTTTAATATGTGAAAAGGGCTGCTCGCACTGCCATGAGGCAAGGTCTTTTTTGTATCCACTTAGTTCAAAGCAATTCTGATTCCTGATGCCTGGTTCTTTATAAGCAAAAGCTGACTTCATTGCATGAAATCTAACACCCAAAAACAGCTGGGTTGGGGTCAGGTCAGATGTTAAAATTTTTATAGATCTCAAATCCGGCCCCAATTCACCTACTTCCAGGTTAACGGAGGTGAGCCAAGGGGCAGCCAGCCAACCTGCTACCAGGAGGCAGATTGGCAATTTAAATATTTCAATGAGGTTTACAGCCTCTGATTTAATCTGTTGTACATGCTTAATTGTGACCTGCTGGGTTTCCTAGGCCTTGGAAAACTCAGCAACTGAAGGAATGTGAGGACAGCTCCGGGGAGAGAGTCAGTGCCTTTACAGCACCGCTTGTAGGCCAGGTACCTGAACCCTTGCCCCCATACAAAGGCCCCGGGGTCAGGGTTTGGACACCCACCTACCCCCCACCCCCCCCCCCCCCACCTTGCCGGTCAGTGATGTGGGGATGCCCAACATCTGGGTTCCCTGTCTGAAACTCCACCCACTTCCACCCTCCCCCACCCCATTAATATCCAGGCCAATGTTTCTAATTATAAATTCATCATAGATATGTACAATATGTATTTAATCAGCATGGCGATGTGAAAGTGAAGTTCATCCCAGTTCCAAATAAGGCGTTGGACATATTCTGAAAAGGGTGGATTATGCTGGGTGAAAAGCTTACATAGTAACAAACATGATATTTAGAACTAATTGCAACAGGTTAGAACTATTTAAACTGGTAATATTGTAAACAATGTCCAGCTCCCAGCTCTGCATCGAGTGAGGTTACCACACAGAGACTTGCAGCAGTGATAAAGAACAATGCGCTTATAATAGGTGCAGCAGTACAATGCACATGCTGTCAGAAGTGCCTAACAATAGGAAAATAACTTGTATATTCAGATATAAGGGTGTGCAGAAATACAAAAGCATAAGTAATAGGATAATATAAAAATAGGTTATTAGGAATTCTTTATAAGTTTGTGACATACTCAATATGTTTGGTGGCAAAGTAGAATCAGAGACCAGGATTTAACGAGGAGGCGGTGGCCCCGCCCACCGGCTGGAAAATTGGGGGTGAGCCCGCCTCTGCCAGCCCTGGAAACCACGATCAGATTTTACGGTCCTCAGGCAATTAACTGCCTGGAGTTGTGGCACCACCCCAATAAGATAGGATGTCACACCTCTAAAGACTGCTGGCCATTCAGAGAACTGGCAGCTCTTCAGTCCCAGGAGCACCACCGAGAGTGGTGGCCACTGCTGGGACTGCAGCAGTCCCTGGAGTAGCAGCCATCAAGGAGGCCTGGAGTGCAGGTAAGTGGGGTCGCCGGGAAAATCAGGCAGGCTCCAGCAAGATGGGGGGAGAGGTGCGGGGGACTTGACCATGAGGATGGGGAAGGTTCTTCCAGTGGGGATGGCACTTGCCACTGGGGGTGCCCTCCATTGAGCACAGGGTTCCCAATCAGGTGGAACACCCCCCTTGACCAAGGCCACAGGGAGGCCACCAGGTTTTATTGGGTGGTCTCCCTAGGTGGGGAAGTGCCCTTCTGCCACTTGTAAAATACCATCGGAGGCAGATAGGCGACAGGCATGGCACTCCCTGCCATCCCACCTGATTTTATGCCCCACCCCCTCCCCCAACTCCAAGCCCGCTTCCAGGGACAGCACCAAATTCCAGCCATAGAATCATAGAATGGTTACAGAGCAAGAGGAACTCAACTAGTCCCACTCCCCTACCTTCTGCATAGACCTGCACAATGTATTATTCTGCTGCTAAGCTGAAATAGTGGCCCTTTAAAGCCACACAATTTAATTGCTGTAAATAAGTGCTGAGATCAGCTAGAAATCAATTCCTCAGACAGACATTTAGAAGTCAATTACAGAGTAATAGATTCTCTTAAATTTGCAGATGGTTTTAAATTCCTGGCTCCCAATGTCAGACGACCCATTGTGGACCTTCTTTCTCTTTTTTAAAAATAATGTTTTACATCTTTAAGAAAGTTTTATGGCTCCTGTATGATATCTAATGTCACAGGGCATATGCTGGAACACAAGAAGACAAGAAATAGGAGCAGAAGTAGGCCATTCAGCCCTTTGAGCCTGCTCGCCATTCAGTGAGATCATGGCTGATCTTCTACTTCAACACCATTTTCCTGCACTATCCCCATAACCCTTGATGTTTTTAATATGTAGAAATCTATCAATCTCTGTCATTGGAACATACTCAACGACTAAGCCTCCACAGCTCTCTGGGGCAGAGAATTCCAAAGATTCACGACCCTCTGAGTGAAGAAATTCCTCTTCATCTCAGTCATAAACAGCCTGCCCCTTATTCTGAGACTGTGTCCTCTGGTTCTGGTCTCCTGCATCTACCCTGTCGAGCCCTGTAAGAATTTTGTATGTTTGAATGAGATCACCTCTCATTCTTCTAAATTCAAAAGAATCAAGGCTCAATCTATTTAATCTTTCCACATAGGAAAATCTCTCCATCCCAGGAATTAGTTTGGTGAATCTTTGTTGCACTCCCTCCACGGCAAGTATATCTTTCCTTTGGTAAGGAGACCAAAACTTCTCACAATACTCCAGTTGCGGTCTCACCAAGCCTCTATATAATTGATGGAAGACATATTTACTCCTTTACTCAAATCCTCTTGGAAGGAAGGCCAACATACCATTTGCCTTCATAATTGCTTGCTGTACTGCATGTTAGCTTTCAGTGACACCCAGTCCCTTTGAACTTCAACACTTCCCAGCCTTTCACCATTTAAGAAATTTTCTGTTTTTTCCTACCAAAATGGATAACCTCATATTTCTCCACATTGTATTCCATGTGCCAAATTTTTGCCCACTCGCTTAACCTCTCCAAATCCCCTTGAAGCGTCTTTGTATTCTCCTCACAACTCACACTTCCACCGAACTTTGTGGCATCTGCAAACTTGGAAATATTACATTTAATCCCCACATCCAAATCATTGATATGGATTGTGAATAGTTGAGGCCCAAGCACTGATCCTTGCAGTACCCCACTAGTCACAGCCAGCCAATCCAAAAATGACCCATTTATTCCTACTCTGTTTTCTGTCCATTAACCAGTTCTGAATCCATGCCAGTATATTCCCCCAATCCCAAGTGCTAGATGCAAGACTTTTCTGCACAATCTCAACAAAGCTGCTTAAATCCCAACTCTATATGTGTAATAATTCAGTTTCTCATGCCATCCATCATGGTGTCATATTGCCAATTTAATGCCAATTAATAGCTAGTTATGACAGCATTGTGTTTTACAATCGTGCTACTAGAATTGAGATTGTCCAAATTCATTTCAAGTGGGACTCTTACAGTCAGCAGAATAAAGATGTTTTCCATTCAATCAGTTTTGGCTGGATTCAAAATAAGTTCTCAAAGGTGAAAGGTTGGTATTCTAAATCACTGAAACACTCATTTCCATCAAGTTAATCCAGGTACAACTCAAATTTACAGGAATAGATGAGCAGTTGATAGTCATTCCCTTATTCCTGGGCCAGCTTTCACTTTAAAGTACAGAGATTTGGCCAATAGTGGGCCATCTATGTGTGTTAATGGAAACAAGAAGCTCTGTCTACAACAATGTCTTTGCAACTGTATTTATTCAAGTACAGCTATTCAGATTTTGGGAATAGTTATTTGTAACTACAAAATATCACTCAACAATTTACAGCACTGTGATAATCCATAGTACATGTCTCCGTGCTTAATAGATTTCAGAATTGCCCAGATTTTTTTCCCATTGATTCTTTTCCAATCAAAACATAAATAATCTTTCAGACACTCAGCAAATTCTGCAGTGTTTAATTGAAGGATGACAAATAAGTTGTGGCAAAACCATCTCTAAGGTGCTGCCAAAGGCTATCAGAATACGTCGAAAAATTCTTTGCTGAGAGTACATTGACAAATGTCAACATCACGGGAACTTAATCCGCATTTCCTTTTCATCAACGTATATATCAACATGTCTGAAGTTCATTCAACCCCTTGCCCAGAATTATATATGTTTCTGTTTATTCAGTATTTTTAGCATTTGATCAGTGAAGACATTGATATATCGCTCGATTGACTTATACTGTTATCTGCTCAATATTATATCACAAGGATAATAGCTATAGCAAACGCAAAGCAGTGACCTTTATGACATCGCTACCTTTGGGACAGGAGCTAGCATGTGTGGCATAAGCTTATGAGCCTTCATAAGCTGGCAGGACACCAAGTATTAATTTTGACACTTCTTTCAAGCTTCTGCTTTGGGCTTGCTTAGGACAGTATCTCCTGAGCCTTTCCATAGCAACTTGTTTTTGCTCCATTCTACTAGCAGTTTTATATCTAAATATTCAATATCTATCCATTGAAAACTGGAAGTATGTGCTACTTCACAGTGTGATAGAGCCAAGTCTAATTAAACTGATCCTTGACATGTATTTTAACTCTCAGTGTTGTAGTTCTAAATTTACTTTGGATTCTGTTCAACAAAAAACAAAATACTGCTGCCCAGGGAAACCAACATTTCCTGTAAGCTTCAGTTATATGTTAACAACCGAATGGAGACACAGAAGACTGAGCCACTGTGTTTAAGTGGATCATTGAATGAATGTAATAATAGTATATTAATGACAAATGGCTTCCTTTCTAAACTATCATCTCAACTTTCTTTGATCTTGGTTTTCAAAATGTTCAGACAGTTCCATATCCAAAGCCATACTTTTCCAGCAGTAAACTGTCATGGTTGCCATGGTGATTTCTGAGACCTGCTAAGAATAAATTGGAAACAGTGTAGCCCAGATTTTGCTGGAGTTGGACATCTCAGCGTGCCCTGTTAGTTAGACTAGTTTATGCATGTTTAGGTTTCAGAATTTTATGTGCACAAAGCTGCTGGAAGTGCAACATGATAACGGCACAGTAAGGACCACAGGGTATCTGGGACCAGGGTGAACAACAAGACAAACAGAATATCTCCTTAACCAATGAGATTTAAGGACTGAGAAATAAACAGAGGAAGGATTGTGAAGGAGAGTGAGTTAAGGAGTGTAAATTAGAGTGGGTGCATTCAATGTCACAGGAAGAAAAACTAAAAGGGAAAGAAAGATTGGATTGACAGATCAAAAGGAAAGGTAAGAAACAAAATTAAAATTTGACATTTCTAAATCTCCGAAAACAATTCACATTGTAAAGAGATGAGTTTTCAGACTTCTAATTGTTCACTTTCTGGGAAAAAGTAGTTGGGTGACAGGCATTAATGGTTATCATGTCAAAAATGGGGTACTTACACTATTATTACTAGGCTTAAATTTCTATGGTGAGTTTAATGGGCAGTTAATGTGCAAATGCAGTAACTTCATGAAAATCACCAGGACATCAAGCATAAGATGCCATTTTTGTGAAGTTAATAGCAGAGCGGCACAAATCAGCCAGCAACTCGTTGCAATTTGCAATTCACGGCGTATCTCTCTACAAGTTGCTGGCCAATTTGTGCATTAATAACTTTGTGCATTGCTCAGATGCCTTTTTAACAGCCAAATCTGGCCTATTGTTTCTTAATTTTCCATGTATTATACTGTATTGAATGCATTTGACATTACTCATAACTGTGCTATATTTATTAGGGGCACATTGTAGAGCTTGCTATAGTACAATGAGTAATTCATGTGGAGAATTATTTTGTCTTGCCAAGTTAGGCCAACAGACAATGCAAGAAGTTTCAATGTTACAACCTGGGTTTTGAATCTAACCAGCCTGGTGGGATGAACATCTTATCTGTGGATTGGAAAAGCCTTGTTTGGACAATCACAACCTCTCTCCTAGTAGGTGTGGATCCACAACACAAAAACATCCCATCTTGACACTATAAAAATCAGTTAGCTCTCCAAAATCCTAGTAATAGGTCAAATCATGCTTCTTTTGCTTAACCATCTGTGATGATATGACTTATTGTACTATTTCCCCAGTAACATATCTGGGAACTCCAGAATTATGGATAACAATACAAGAAGTTCGCATAGCTCAAGTACTGATAATGTATTACAGACCAATTCATTACAATGAAAAGGATGTATTTGAGTCTCAACTCCTGACAGTTTGTTAGACCTCCAATAAACTTCAAGTAGAACTTTGCACGCCAGTGTATAAGTTTTATGTTCCTATGAGCCTATCAACAGTTTTGGCAAGCACAGGATTCTTTTCATGTTGATTTATTGTTTGTTAGTGGAGAACAGAATGTAACGTGCAGAAAGTATCCCATGATTTCATAGTATTACTATGTTGATAAATTCCTTCAAAATAGAAGTGAACAAATGTTTGAAGAATCAACCTGAGGTTAAAATGATGTACTATACAAAATACATTGTACAGTTAGATAAATGTTCTTGAGCTTTATTTAATTAAATGTAGGAACGGAGAGAAATTTTCTAGCGCCTTCCCTCCCTTCCTCTAGGGTGCACCATACTCTAATGGCTATAGTACTGGAATACTAAACTGGAGGATGCGGGGCCAATTTTCAACTGCTGGTCGCCCCATTTATAGGGCCTGATGTGGTTTACAGACAGGCCTGTAAATAGCCATTCAGCACTTCTGCCCGAAACAAGGACGAGGCTGCTTATATATATAAATTGTGGTCCTATGGCAAGGTCCTCAGTACCTTGCTCTACGGCAGCGAGGCCTGGACAACGTATGCCAGCCAAGAGCGACGTCTCAATTCATTCCATCTTTGCTGCCTTCGGAGAATACTTGGCATCAGGTGGCAGGACTATATCTCCAACACAGAAGTCCTTGAAGCGGCCAACATCCCCAGCTTATACACACTACTGAGTCAGCGGCGCTTGAGATGGCTTGGCCATGTGAGCCGCATGGAAGATGGCAGGATCCCCAAAGACACATTGTACAGCGAGCTCGCCACTGGTATCAGACCCACCGGCCGTCCATGTCTCCGTTATAAAGACGTCTGCAAACGCGACATGAAATCGTGTGACATTGATCACAAGTCGTGGGAGTCAGTTGCCAGCATTCGCCAGAGCTGGCGGGCAGCCATAAAGACAGGGCTAAATTGTGGCGAGTCGAAGAGACTTAGTAGTTGGCAGGAAAAAAGACAGAGGCGCAAGGGGAGAGCCAACTGTGCAACAGCCCCGACAAACAAATTTCTCTGCAGCACCTGTGGAAGAGCCTGTGACTCCAGAATTGGCCTTTATAGCCACTCCAGGCGCTGCTTCACAAACCACTGACCACCTCCAGGCGCGTATCCATTGTCTCTCGAGATAAGGAGGCCCAAAAGAAAAGAATGGCAATTGTAAGGCCTTGTTTGCAATTTTCAAATACTGATTAGTAGAGCGTGTGCTATGCACACCCTTCCATTTGTACCAGCTCCCTAACCAGCAGTCTCTTTATAAAGACTGCTAGAGGCTGCTCCAAGAGTGGCCTGGAGCAGCCCCCATCCTTCAAAGGAAGGAACCTGTCACCTCTACCCAGTCTGGCCAATGTTGGAGTCTAATCCCACATTCTCTGGTTAACTCTTAATGCCCTCAGGGCAATTAGGGATGTGCAATAAATAGAGCTTGCCAGTTATACCTACATCACAAAAACAAATAAAATTTTCCAATTCTTCTAGATACACATGACAACATGCCTACCCATGAGTGCAAAGACTGCTATAACCCTGAATTAAGTAAAGTCAATTTGATTTTCCAATCACTGTGCCAGCAGATAAAATAGTATTTTTACACCAAAGTGTGCGTCTTCCTTTTTTGGGCCATGGAAACCGTGTGAAGACCCAGGATGGAAGTGAAATTGGGCCCATATTACTGGTTCTTTACATTATTGGCAAGAGCATTTTGTTCTCAATTGCTGGAGGAAAATACAATACCATGTCATCCTAAATTTATCAGAAATAATAGTCGATAATGTACAGTGATCAATGGGTCCTAGTTTTGCTGCAAAGCCATTACACTTATGACATCAGTTTTACACATTGTGTCACGATTATGGGATTTAGGTACAAGTTGTCAGAAGAAGTCTAAGCAAGGAGCCACAGAATAACATGACCAGGGAGATAATGGCCCAGATTTTGCACTCAGCAGTGAAGCCACTGCACTCACCATTAATCCTAAAGAAAGCTGCCCACAAAGATCTAGAGATCTCTGTGACATGGTTTTCCCCATTCCCTACTGTTAGTTTGAATCTGTATCCAAGTCGAGGGGATCTCCAGGTGTCCAGAAATAGTGTTGTCAGAAAGTAGGCTAAGCAGCCAATCACATTGAAGTATTATCACAGACAGCAAACCAGGAAATAAAATGAACTGTTTATCCTTCATTTTAAATAACTTTTTTACAGAGCATGAAATAAATGTTTGGGACATATGCATGGGATTAAAGTAGATGCTGAAATATCATAAACAAACTTCTTAAAAATATTATTTTAAAAAATATGGTTTTATGTCATAATGGAGAAATTTGACATTCCACAATTATAAAATTAGTTTTCCAGGATCAGAGGGGTTTTTCAGAGAAAATTATGAACATTGTATGCTATTAAAAACCCAGCGACACCTCATTCAACAAGGTGTAATTTTTTCAAGCATTTTTAAAGCGAGATTAATAATGTAAAATAGCAAGCTCTGATCAGTTCAGTGATTTCTAATTGATTACAATCTGGGGATGCCTCAACAGCACACTCTCTGGAGAAGCACAGAATCACTGACAAGAACCTCTGGATTTCTGCATTTAATTGCACATGTATGGACTCCAGAAGTTGATATCAGTTTCAGAGGCGTAATGACAGTGAATGATGACAGTGTCACCATTGTTACTAAAGCAAAATCTAGGCCAAACAATAGTAAAGCTAATCCACTCGCATGGCTTATGCATTCCTTTCTTCTCCAATTATAGGTGGGTAATATAGATAGGCATGAATAATGTTCATTAGCAGCAGAAAACACCCAAGTACTAACGGCTGCTATGCGGGATTGTTCCTATACAGAAATAAGTACAAGGAAATAAACACTTTAGAAGAAACATAGCTTTTTGACCAGTGGGTGAGTTCTCATGTGTTATTTCCCCTGCACTGTGATATTTGTAAAAACAATCAGAAAATTAAAAAAATCAATTTGGCCTTTCTCAGAGAGCAAGAATATACAGAAGCCAAGAGATATTGAAATATGGAAACAACTGCACACACAAACAGAGGAGAGCAGACAGTGTATTAATGTGCAATACAGTTTAATAAACTTAATAGTTCTATTTATATGCAGACTCCTCGTAATAGTTTCTTTTTCAATCTTGTTATTAATTTTTCAAAATGATTAACATTGTATTCATTTAATTTTTCATAATTTATATAAGCTCAATGACTCATTAACTGTGTGGAAATTATTAAAGATCCACTAACAGTTGCATTTTGATTGGTGTTACGGTCAATTGAGGAAGGTCGAAGGGTTTCCCTCTTTTCCTTCTCCTTGTTTGACCACAACAGGTTTAATTCTTTCTTAAAGTGGATGTACTGGTCAATTCAGTTGGTGTTTGATTACTTACTTGCTATAATCATAACAAGAACCAATCGGACAGGTTTTCTTGATTTTAACAAAGAAAGAGGTGAAGTTTATTGTCCCTAAACTGAACTAATGAAAATAATAAACAATGTGCCAACTTTCACTCACACACACACACTAGAGGTTTACACACACACCCAAATAGGTTACAGAGTGGGGGAAGGTAGATTGATTGAGTTAGAGTCCATAGAAAAAAGGGGTATACAGTCTGTGGCATTTGGTGATTTGGCTGGCTTCTAGTTGAATTCAGTGGTCCTGAGGCTTTTAGTTTGAAGAAATAAATGATTGGTTCAGTGGAATATCTTGGAGACAGCGATGCAGATGATTTCCTCCAACAAGGTTTCTGATTGTAGCTGGAGTATGCAAAGGTGGTCAGTCAATATGCAGAGTTCAAAGCTTGTAAGCTGAAATGGAGAGAGAGAGAGGGACCCCCCACTTGGGTCTGCACGTGTCAGAGTCCAGAAGCTTCTCCATGCTGCTGTAGAGAAACACAAGCTTAAAACCACAGATGGGGAGGCGCTTGTCACATGACAGTCACCCAGAGATTCAAACATGGTAGCAGTGTTTCTTTTCTTGCTAACAATATCTGGTAATTCCCTTCAACTTCCTGGGTCTTGTTTCTTGCTGGGATGAGCAGCCATCTCCACCTCACAGGCCTTGCAATGTAGAATACAGTGTTGCAAACTAGGTGGCCATCCTAAACTACCAGCAAAGCCATCCTTCATCTGTTCTTTTTTAAATTTCTTCAAAAAAATATAACTTCAGATCTCAAGACAGTGGATTAAAGAACATTATCATTCAACAAAGCAAGTTGGCATGACATTGGCTGATTTTTTAAATAAAGTTTATTATTTTTCCTTTTATACCAATAATGAAGTCATATTTCAACAATGACACAACCACCATATGAAAAGCATAATTACAGACCCCACCGCTTATAGGGGCTTGTAGGTGCCAACGCAGTTTTTCCTTTATAAGCATTGCACAGTGTGGCATTTATAGCCCATTAATCTCCGCTGTCTCTGACTTACCCGAATTTTCCTGCACTAATCAGAGACAGTGGGAGGCACTGCTAGAACTAAGCACTCCATAATTCTGACCTGCTCGTACTTTTCTCCAATGCAGTTTGCAGCACGGTATTGTGTAATGTTCTGTGCAATTCCCAGACTGACAGGATTAGGCATAGAATGAGAAACTTACTTGCATTTTCATACTAATGCTATCCACAGAGATCAGTCAACCTTTCTCAGCTTCTCTTCAGCTAAACTCCATGTGTGGCTCCATAACCGAGAACTATAATAGGTAACTGCATCTTCGCAAGATGTGGTCTACTTATGGAGCATATGTGTCTGTCCGAAATATCCGGTGCACGTAACATGCTGTAAGCAGCAACCATGGCAAATTGGTAGTGCTATTTAACCAATTGGGCAGTTTAAATGGTGAGAGCCTTAAATCATCTTTCAAAGAGAAAAATATGCCCCATACCAATTAAATAAAGAACAAAAATATTAAGATAATGAGAGGACGAACCTCACCACTGGGGTTTAGTTCCCCTTTAATATCCATTGGTGAGAGCAACAGTCCGACAATACCATCCCAGCTTCTCGACTGAATTCAAATCCACAGGTGAATGGACATATTCCAACCCACAGCACCACTAAGCTCGCCTTTGTACAATAAATCTTCAAGTACAAGCACAAAACCAAGGCCAACCACATTTGTTCCTGTTCAAGGAAATACTGGAAACTCAGAACTCCTGTGAAAACATACAATCTGACAATAAGATGACTTTTTCTGCAGTCAACTGACAAAGATCTCTGTTGATCTCTGTTAAGTTGCCAGAAGCCTACCCAACCACACACAAAGAGTTGCAAAATTAGTATCTTATTTTCAACTGACAAGTGCGGGAACATTTATAGAGCCTGAGACTCAGCCACCTCGTGAGAAAGAACAAATGTAGGTTTGGGACAGTCTTGGATTTGTAGATTACTGAATGAAGCCAAATGAATTGCACCATATCTGATATTCTCCATCCAAAGTGTGACATCATTTGAAGCTGGGTGGTGACTTACTCAACAGTTTTATAACCAGCAAAGCTGTCCAGGCTTGGAAGTAATTTCAAAATAACCACAATTTTAAGAGATTTATGTTTAGTGCTTTAGTAGTGTGGAATTATGAAGTACCATCAGTTAAATTACTTGCATTTGGTTGTTAAATTGAGTTTACCATTTAATTTCTTTGTTTTGTTGCTGTATTATTTTCATTAGAATGCACATTTTAAATCGTTAGATTAGCACACTAACGGCCCAAGCACAAAAAGAACTTGTCAAAACAAATTTCACCTACAGGCAATGCTGAGGAAAATAAATTCAAGATTGCTGCCATCACAGTTTGTTGCCATTACAAATGTTAGCAGGTTGTAAAAGTCAAATGATTTGTTTGCAGTTAGAAAACCATTCATGGTATAGCTGCTCTTTAATGTCTCTTGTCCCACAGTTTGAGCTGAGGTTCCACCAACAACCACAACCTCTCCCCTCACAGTTTCATGCTGCCAGTATCTCTTCCTACTCCCTATCAGTTAATATTGGCTCTCATTCCTCCCCTCCTCCAAACTACTCTTCCCTCTTCCCACAAAAAGGAATGTTCCCAGTTTTGTCCCCCCTTCATTACCATGCATTTCTCTCTTTCCTCTTTTTTCATTCATTTTTTTTCCATTTCCTTTGAAACGGAAACTCGATCTCATCTGAATTTGGCTCTGTTATGCTGGACTGGGTATCTCCCACCCCGGTCTCAATGCTAATTGCTGGGATTGCGACCTTTGTATACTGTAGACAGGAAATCCTGTTATCACAAGAGTTCCTGCCTACAGCTTACAGTGGCCCCGGTCCATGTATTAGTGCTAGTACAGCCCCAAAAGAAGACAGGGACCAAGTCCAGTGGAATTCCAGCAAGACTCAGGTAGGAGCAAGATTAGGAGGAACAAAGTCAGATATGCACTGATATCATTCAGCATATGCTCATCGGATCCACACAAACACTGACTACTGTCTTTGTCACGTGTATGTTCTCTTTCTCCCTCTTAGCACATTTCCATTCTGTAGATCTATAATATGCATATCAAACTGCAGATGTTCCCAATAGTACTACAGCTACTGTGGGGGAGGGGGATCTTTCTAGTGGCCAATGTAATGTCCAGATATTCAGCAAAGCTGCCTTTCCAAGCAATAACAGTACTTCCCGTCAGTAACAGTAGCTACAGATCTTGGAGTTGCTCCATCTGTGCTGTATATGAACAATGGAAATTGAACATTCATAAAATTTCCCATCAACTAACATCAAATTTTCTGTTCATTTTGATCAGAATTCCTTCTTTCCTTTTGGTGTCTTTTCCTTCATTTTTCCTACACGTCTTTTTCTCATACATAATATACATAAACTTCTAAAATTAATCTTATGCCCATCCCCCCTCTCCCCCCACCTCCAGTGTTTCTCCCCTTACTCTCCCTCATCGCCTGAAGGTGCTCATTCTTGCCAAGGTACAATTCAAGAGATACCAGCTGCCCTTTAGTACCTCAATCAAGTGGACATTCTCCAAGTGTGATCCTAGGTAGTGAATGCCAACAAACGATTGGCCTACATAGTCACCAAAGCCAGGCCTGGTCTTGTTCTTCGACGATATTCAAAAAGACACACTTTCTAATGGCATCATTAATTGTGCTCAGAAGCAGGAACCCATATTAATCTTTTTATGCATAAACTGGATCCATTTGCAGGGATATTGAAAATGGAACTGGCATAAGAGTCTGCAATAATATATATGCTTGACAAAAAATTCTTTTGGGGTTATCTTTTGTGCTGATTAAGTTAAGGGATGTCAGGGCTAATCAATTAAATATTTTCCAGTCTTTGCTCCCAGTATAAGGCAGCAAGCACTTCCAAGGAAAGTGAAAGAAAAGAAAGACTTGCATTTATGTAGCACTTTTCATGACTTCCAGACATCCCAAAGCACTTTACAGCCAATGAAATGTAATATGGTAAATGCAGCAGCCAATTTGCACGCAGCAAGCTCCCATAAAGAGCAATGTGTTAATAGGAACATACGAATAGGACATTTAACCCCACTAGCATGTTCCGCCATTCAATGAGATTGTGTCTGATCTGTGACCCAACTCCTTATACCTTTGCCCCATATCCCTTAATAACTTTGATTAACAATAATCTATCAATCTCAGATTTAAGATTAACAATGATTCAGCATCAATTGCTGTTTGCAGAATAGTGTTCCAAAATTCTAACACCCTTTGAGTGCAGAAGCATTTCCTACTTTCACTTCTGAAAGGTCTGACTCTAATTTTTTGACTATGTTCCCCTAGCCCTTGGCTCCCGAACCAGTGGGAAATAGTTTTTCCATAACTACCCTATCTGTTCCCATTAATAACTTAAAAACTTCGATCAAATCACCCCTTAACTTTCTAAAGTCCAGGAAATCCAACCCTAATTTGTGTAATCTCTCCTTGTAATTTAACCCTTGAAGTCCAGGTATCATTCTGGTAAATCTATACTTCACTTCCTCCAAGGCCAATATATCCTTTCCAATGTATGGTGCCCAGAACTGCTTGCAGTCCTCCAGGGGTGGTTTAAACAGAGCTTAAAACAGCTGTAACATACTTCTAATCCCTTGTATTCTAGTCCTTTAGATATAAAGACCAGTATTCCATTTATCTTTTTGATTATTTCCTGTTCATGACATTTTAATTATCTATGTACCTGGACTCCCAAGTCTAGCCACTGCTTCCAGCTTTTCACCATTTAGAAAGTAATTTGTTCTATCCAAAGTGAATGACCTCACTTTTGCATTTGCCAGTTTTGTAATTTTATGTTTCCATCTATACTGCATACGATGCCACCTATCTTTGTGTCGTTGGATTTCCATTCCATCATCTAAGTCATAGAGTCATTATGACACAGAAGGAAACCATTCGGCAGATCGAGTCTATGCTGGCTCTCTGCAGCGCAATCCAATCAGTCCCATTCCCTGTCTCTATCCCCGTAGCCCTGTAAGTTTATTTCCTTCAAGTGCCCACTCAATTTCCTTTTTGAAATCATTCATTGTCTCTGCTTCCACCACCCTCGTAACAGTGAGTTCCCAGTCATTACCTGCGTAAAAAAGTTCTTTCTTACATCCCCTCTGCATCTCTTGCCAAAAACCTTAAATCTGTGTCCTCTAGTCCTTGTACCAACAGCTAATGGGAACAGCTTTTCTTTGTCTACCCTATCCAAACTTATCAAAATTTTGTACACCGCTATCAAATCTATCCTCAATCTCCTTTGCTCCAAGGAGAACCACCTCAACTTCTCCAACCTAACCTTGGTGCTAAAATCCCTCATCCCAGGAACTATTCTGGTAAATCACCTCTACAACCTTTCAAAGACCTTCATATCCTTCCTAAAGTGTGGTGACCAGAACTGGACGCAATGATCTTGTGGCCGAGCCAGAGCTTTATAAAGGTTCAGCATAACTTTCCTGCTTTTGTACTGCATACCTCTATTTATGCAGCCCAACATTGCTTGTGATTTGCTAACTACACTCTCAATACGTCCTGCAACCTTCAAAGATCTATGCACATGTACCCCCAGGTCCCTCTGCCCCTGTACACTCTTTAGAACTGTACCATTTAATCTATATTGCTTCTCCATACCCCTTTTGCCAAAATGCATTACCTCACATTTCTCTGTATTAAATTCTATGTACCACTTGTCTGCCCATTCAGCTAGGCTAGCTATGTCCTGCTGCAGTTGGTTGGTATCATCTTCGCTAATACAAAAGCAAAATACTGCGGATGCTGGAAATCTGAAACAAACAGAAAATGCTAGAAACGCTTAGCAGATCAGACAGAATCTGTGGAGAGAAAAACAGAGTTAATGTTTCAGGTCTGCATGACCTTTTATCAGAACTGGCAAAAGTTAGAAATGTAATAGGTTTTGACCAAGTAAAAGGGGGAAGGGCTCTCTCTGCCTCCAACCCCCTGAGTCTCACTTCAGTTCTGAATTCAGTTCAGTTAAGGTTCAGTTAGGGTTCATAAAGCTACTGATGACTCATCCCATCCAACTGGGTTAAATTTGAACCCAAATCCCAGAGTTAAAAGTTAGTATCCTAACTACACTCCATCGAGTCCTAGAAATTGTTTTTGAACAATTTCCAGAGTGCAATTCACACAGTATTTATCTGTTTACTTTCAGGTCTGTTAGCTTCATATAAACACATGCCTTACCCAAGCATAGTTCCGATCCAAGAACACAAATTGAATCTATTAAACCACTTCCTTTTCACTCCTGTTCTGCATAACTCTTGATCCAAACAAAACACTTAAACATCAAATCCTCTCCCCAGATAAAAGATTACTCAATTATGTGGATTTTTAAAGTTCATTACACCAAATGTAGTCAACCTGTTTCCAGCAGGACGTTACAGAATTCTAAAGACATTACAGAAGTCCAATTAATCACTTTTGTTTTCAAAGTGTTTCTGTAAAATGTTTTATGTTGGTTACATTCAAATTGAATTGCTGCATTTATTAAATTGGCTGAATGCAGAGATCTGATGATTGGCTTATTCTCTCCACTGTTACTGAAAACCTGACAGTGTTTCCAGATCAGAATCGGGGTTCTCCTGAGGACAGATTTTGTTTCCTTGCATTCTGTTGATGATTTTGTATTTTGTTGTCTGCACATTTACTAAATGAACAATATGCAATGCATGGAAATGTTTGAACAATTATAATGACCAGAATTTTACACCCACTGCAGGAGCGGGCTGGAGGTGGGTAGGGGCGGGGGGGGGGGTGGGGGGGCGTAAAATTGAGTGGGAGGCGGAGGTTGCCATTCCTGTTGCCTTCCTGCCGCCACTGCAATTTTACGAGCGGCAGTGGCAGCGAAAAACAGCCTGCCTGCCCCAGGCTAATTAAGGCCCTTAAGTGGCAAAATAACTGCCACTGAAGGGCCTCCTCCCACCACCGCTGGCATATTACCAGCAGCGGGCAGGCAGCTCAAGGCCTCGGGAGGCTGCTCAGTAAAACCTGGTAGCCTCCTTGTGGGCTGGGGGCTGGGCCCTTCTGTTCGGGCACCTTGTGCCCCACTGAGGGAGGCCCATGGCACAAGCTATCCCCCCAACCGACCCCCCCCCCTCCTTACCTCGCCAGGGCCCAGCCAATTGCCCCAGCAAGGCCCCAGACACTTACCCTCATCACAGGATGATGTCCCTCTTGCTCCTCCCCCTGGCTGCAGTCCCAGCAGGGGCCACCACTCCCGGTGGCACTGCTGGGACTGAGAGCTGCCGGCCCACTGATTGGCTGGCAGCTCTTAGCGATGTGACTTCCTGCCTCAGAGGGACGGAAGTCCTGCCCAAGGCCAATTAAGGGCCTGGGCCGTGTAAAATCATAGCATGGCTTCAAGGCCTGACAGAGGCGGGCTTGCGACTGACTTTTCTGCCTGGTGGGTGGGGCCTCCAGCCCAACATAAAATTCCAGCCAATATTTTGATCTTCATGCACACTTATAGGCAAATGTACATTAAACCTAGAAAGAATTGCAGGGGGAAATGAATAATATGCAGAAAAAGTAATTTGGTTGTCACATTCATACTGTACTTTTGCTCTGTATGTATCTCTCTTTGTGCCTGTTAGCTTCCCTCGCTTCATACTCATGCAAGCAGTCTATCCTGTCTCTCTCGTTTTCCCCACGAAACCCAATTCAAAATGTATTTCCAATATATACCACTCACAGATCTTTATAAAATATCTGCCGGATCTGTCAATCTTAGTGTCGTTCTCCATCACCTCACCAACTGTGGTGCTTTTTTTTCTGTCAGAAATTAAACAATGCAATTATATAGCACCTTTCATGACCCCAGGACATCCCAAAGTCCTTCACAGTCACTGAAGTACTTTTGAAGAGTGGTCACTGTTGTATTGTACAGAACTATGGCAGCCAATTTGCACAAATCAAGGTCCCACAAATAGCAATGAAATAAATAACCAGATCATCTATTTTGGTGATATTGGTTGAGAAATAAATCTGGACCAGGGCACCAGAAAAACTCCTCAGTTTTCTTCCAACTGTGCCTTGGATCTTTTATGTCCATCACAGAGGCCAGATGTGGCTTTCCTTTAACATCTCATACAAAAGACAACACAGCACTCCAATATTAGTCTGGTGTCACAATCAGGTGAGGAGGGGTTGAAAGGCTCCCCTCTTGTCCCTCTCCTTGTTTGATTGCAACAGGATTTATTTCTTTTAAACAGTGGATGTGCTTACCAATTCATTAAAAAAAACAATCGGACAGATTTTCTTGAGTTTAAACAAGAAAGAGGTTAGTTTATTGTCCTTAAAATCAAAACCCAATCTAAGTAAAAATAATAAACGATGTTCCACTTTTTCACACACACACACAAACGAGAATCATACACACACACATCAGTTACAGAGTGAAGAAGAATAGATTGGTTGGATTAGCATCCAGACAAATAAATATACAGTCTGTGGTGTCTGGTAATTCAGTTGTCGTCTGACTGAACTCATGGTCCTGAAGTTTCTGGCTGGTGGAGGTGACTACCTAATTCAGGATTTTCTTGGAGACAATGATATACATGGCCTTCTCCCTGGAGTCTCTGTCTGCAGCAATGATAGGCTTGGATGTTTTGTAGCCCGCAGACAGTGTTCGAAACTTAGAGTGTTACCTGGAGAGAGAGAGAGACAGACAGACAGACAGACAGACAGACAGACCCACTTGGGCTCTGCACTGATTAAAACTCAAAAGCTTGTCTCATGTGTCCAAAAGAAACTTCCAAGTTTTCACACAGATGGAGAGACTGTTACAAGATTGTCTCAGTGTATTCTATTTTGCACTTCTATCAGGCTCAAGCTCAAATTCTAAGTCTAATAATTCCAATCTCTTTCAGGTCTCATTGTTTCAGTGTTTATTGTTTGAGTTTCGTCTCTACTAGCGTTAATGTTCCAAGATGGCTTTGAATGTCTTGCTAATGAAAGTGATACCAGATAGCTCATTCAAACTGCTCAAGCCATTGGTCTGGATGAGGGCTGTTCAGACATGTGTCTCCACCTCTATACCTTGGAATGTGAGGTATTTCAATGCAAATTGCAGTGACTATCTGAGCTGCTTTCTTTTTAAAAGTTGAATTTAGGGTTCCAACCAATGAATTAAAAATCATTCAGCATAGCACGTTCATGGCACTGGATTATGCAGTCAACTGCTGGAGTGGAGCTTGAACCGACCCCCACCATACTCAGAGACAAGAGTGCTATCACTGCACCAAGGCTGACACCCAATACCATAGTATTCAAGAATGACATTTCTCATCCTAGTTCCCCTGATCACTGGGATACATACCAATCTGGATGTTAAGGTCGGCAGGCCCTCGGGATTTATCCAATGCTGATGGAAACTCAAGAAAGCTAACCCTCCGTCTGATTTTTCTTATTCTCCACTGGGAAGCGCCTTGCCTCACCATTTCACTTCTACAGATGAACATGGCTGAAATAGACTACTTAGAATTTGAGTTTGAGCCTGATGTCCAGGAGAAAAGTCAAACTCTTTCAAACTAGCTGGTTGCTCTGTTAGACTTCTGTTCATTTGGACTCCCTTATTATAAATTAATAAACAGATTGATGCAGTTTCTCAAAGTATAAACCTGAAGTTAAATTAAACCTTTTGGTTTCAGACTTTTGCACATATTCAATGGATTGAGTCAGTCTGTGATCTAAATGCTTGAATCAAAGTTAGCTGCCTCATGCCTAGGTGATATGCTTCATCGAGAAATGGATTCTAAGTGCTGTATATTACTTCCCAAAAGCCCTTCTTGTAAAATCTTGTAACACTGTTTAGGCGAACTGAAACCTGCTATCGTTGCATTTGTAACATGTAACAAGCTTTGAAGACACTTTTGAACAAGACATTAATTGTGAGATTCAAACATTGAGATGAAGTCACAGCATTCTACTAAACCATTTTATGCTGCTATACTATTTCCACATGAAAATTAAAAACTAATGCAGTAATTTTTTCAGAACATATTAAACACTTTATCTGATTCATGACTATGTCACTTATTTGTTATGCCAAATCTCATAATAAAGCCTATTTTATTCTCCATTGACGGATTACTTGACTGCTGCAAACTCTGAATTACTTCTTTTGCTGCATCATTCTAGTAAACCAGATTTTTGCATGAGATTCAGTTTCAAATCCTGAATTATGGTGTATTATAATGTACATAGGAACATGAGTAAGCCATTCAACCCCTTGAGTCTCTTCCACCATTCATTTATATCATGGATGCTCTGTACTTCTACTCCATTTACTTGCCTTCGCTCAATGGTAAGCATTAATGTGGCTCAGTTGCGAGCATTCTCACATCTTGAGTCAGAAGATTGTGGGTTCGAGTTTCCCTCTGAAAACTTGAGCACAAAAACCTTACTCAGTGCAGCACTAATCCCAGAATCACAGAATCGTTACAGTGCAGAAGGAGGCCATTTGGCCCATCGTGTCCGCACTGGCTCTCTGAAAGAACAATTCCCTCAGTTCCATTCTCCTGCCTTCTCCGTATGCCCCTGCACATTCTTTCTTTTCGCATAACTCTAATTCCCTTTTGAATGCTTCAATTGAATCTGCTTCCACCACATTCTCAGGCAGTGCATTCGAGACCTTAACCACTCGCTGTGTGAAAAAGTTTTTCCTCATGTCACTTTTGCTCCTCTTACCTAATACTTTAAATCTGTGCCCTCTTGTTCTTGATCCTTTCACGAGTGGGAACTGTTCCTCTCTATCTACTCTGTCCGGACCCCTCATGATTTTGAATACCTCTATCAAATCACCTCTCCGCCTTCTCTTCTCCAAGAAAAAACAGTCCTAACTTCTCCAGTCTATCTTCATAACTGAAATTCCTCATCCCTGAAACCATTCTTGTGAATCTTTTCTGTACTCTCATTGAGTCATAGAGTTGTACAGCATAGAAACAGGCCCTTCGGCCCACCACGTCCATGCCGACCATAATGCCTATCTATACTAATCCCATCTGCCTGCATTAATTCCATATCTCTCTATGCCTTGCTCATTCAAATACCTATCCAGATGCCTCTTAAATGTTGCTACTGTTCCTGCCTCCACCACCTCCTCTGGCAGCTCATTCCAGATACCCACCATTCTTTGTGTGAAATATTTACCCCTTTGATCCCCTTTAAACCTCCTCCCTCTCACCTTAAATCTATGCCCTCTAGTTTTAGTCACTCCTACCATGGGTAACAGACTCTGGCTATCTACCCTATCTATGCCTCTCATCATTTTATATACCTCTATCATATCCCCTCCTTCACTCCAGGGAAAACAGACCCAGCCTATCCAATCTCTCTTTATAACTCAAGCCCTCCAAACCAGGCAACATCCTTGTGAATCTTTTCTGCACCCTCTCTAGCTTAATCACATCTTTCCTGTAGTGCGGCGACCAGAACTGCACACAGTATTCCAAATGCGGCCTAACCAACGTTATGTACAACTGTAACATGACGTCCCAACTCTTGTACTCAATTCCTCGGCCAATGAAGGCAAGCATGCCATATGCCTTCTTCACCACCCTGTCTACCTGTGTTGCCACTTTCAGGGAACTATGTACTTGCACCCCAAGGTCTCTCTGCTCAACAACACTCCTCAGGGCCCTGCCATTCACTGTATATGTCCTGCCCTAGTTTAACTTCCCAAAATGCATCACTTCGCACTTGTCTGTGTTAAATTCCATTTGCCACTCCCTTGCCCACTTTCCCGATTGATCTATATCCTGTTGTAACCTTAGACAACCTTCTCCACTGTCCACTATACTACTAATTTTAGTGTCATCTGCAAACTTACTAATCATGCCCCCTACAGTCACATCCAAGTCATTAATATATATGACAAACAACTGAGGGCCCAGCACCGATCCCTGCGACACATCACTGGTCACCGGCCTCCAATCTGAAAAACAACCCTCCACTACTACCCTCTGCCTCCTATCAGCAAGCCAATTTTGTATCCAATTGGCAAGCTTACCCTGGATCCCATGTGTTCGAACCTTCTGGACCAGCCTACCACGCGGGACCTTGTCAAAGGCCTTGCTAAAGTCCATGTAGACAACATCCACCGCCCTGCCCTCGTCAATCCTCTTGGTCACTTCCTCGAAAAACTCAATCAAATTCGTGAGACATGATTTCCCACACACAAAGCCATGCTGACTATCCCTAATCAGACCTTGCCTTTCCAAATGCATATAAATCCTGTCTCTCAGAATCCCTTCCAATAACTTTCCCACCACTGATGTAAGGCTCACCGGCCTGTAGTTCCCTGGCTTATCCCTGCTGCCCTTCTTAAATAAAGGCACAACATTAGCTATCCTCCAGTCTTCCGGTACCTCACCCGTGGCTAATGATGATACAAAAATCCCTGCCAGGGCCCCAGCAATCTCTTCCCTTGCTTCCCATAGCATCCTAGGATACACCTGGTCAGGTCGTGGGGATTTATCCACCTTAATGCGCTTCAAAACCTCCAACACCTCCTCCTTTGTAATGTTGTTATGCTCCAGGATATCGCTGTTCCTTCCCTTGAACTCACTAGCTTCCATGACTTTCTCCACGGTTAATACAGACAAGAAGTATTCATTTAAGACCTCGCCCATTTCCCGTGGCTCCACACATAGATTACCACACTGATCCCTAAGGGGACCTACTCTCTCCCTAGCTACCCTTTTACTCTTAATATACTTAGAGAATCTTTTAGGATTCTCCTTTATCTTATCGGCCAGAGAAATCTCATGGCCCCTTTTCGCCCTCCTCATTTCCTTCTTAAGTGTACTCCGACATTCCCTGTACTCCTCGAAGGACTCGCTTGATCCCAGCTGCCTATACCTGACATATGCCTCCTTTGTCCTGACCAGACCCTCAATATCCCTCGTCAACCAAGGTTTCCTAAACTTGCCAGCCTTGCCCTTCAATCTAACAGGAACATGCCGGCCTTGAACTCTTCCTATCTCACTTTTAAAAGCCTCCCACTTGCCAGACATCCCTTTCCCTGTAAACCGCCTCTCCCATTCAACTTTTGAGAGTTCCTGTCTGATGCCATCGAAATTAGCCTTTCCCCAATTTAGGAGTTCAACTTGAGAACCAGTCCTATCTTTTTCCATAACTATCTTGAAGCTAATAGAGTATGGTCACTGGGCCCAAAGTGCTGCCCCACTGACACATCAACCACCTCCCCAGCCTCATTTCCTAAGAGGAGGTCGAGTGTAGCCCCTTCTCTAGTAGGGCCATCCACATACTGCTTCAGAAAACTATCCTGGACACACTTAACAAATTCTTCCCCATCTAATCCCTTAGCACTAAGGCAGCCCCAGTCAATATTAGGGAAGTTAAAATCACCTACTATTACAACCCTATAATTCCTACACCTATCTGTGATTTCCCTACATATATGCTCTTCCAATTCCCTCTGACTATTGGGGGGCTTATAGTATAATCCCATCAAAGTGATCACCCCTTTCTTATTTGTAAGTTCTACCCATATGGCCTCGCTGGACATTCCCCCCGGGATATCCTCTCTAAGTACTGTCATGATTTCCTCCCTAATCAATAGTGCAACTCCCCCTCCTCTCTTACCTCCACCTCTGTCATCCCGGAAGCATCGGTACCCCGGAACATTGAGTTGCCAGTCCTGCCCATCCCTCAACCACATTTCCGTAATAACTATAATATCACAATCCCATGTACTGATCCATGCTCTCTCACATGCCCTCACTTCTTTCCTAAAGTGTGGCACCCAGAACTGAACACAATACTCCAGCTGAGGCCGAACTAGCGTGTTATACATGTTCAACATAACTTCCTTCCTCTTGTACTCTATGCCCCTACTAATAAAGCCCAGGATACTGTATGCTTTATTAACTGCTTTCTCAACCTGTCCTGCCACCTTCAATGACTTACGTACCTATACACCTAGGTCCCTCTGCTCCTGCACCCCCTTTAGGATTGTACCCTTTATTCTATATTGTCTCTCCATGTTCTTCCTACCAAAAGGAATTACTTCACATTTCTCTGCTTTGAACTTCATATGCCTTTTGTCTGCCCATTCCACCAACTTGCCTATGTCCTTTTGAAGCTCAACACTATCCTCCCCACAACTCACAATGCTTCCAAGTTTCGTATCATCTGCAAACTTTTAAATTGTGCCCTGTACACCAAGGTCTAGGTCATTCTGATGTATCAGGAAAAGAAGGGTCCCAACACTGATCCCTGGGGAACTCCACTACAAACCTTCCTCCAGCTCAAAAAAACCCATTCACCACTACTCTTTGTTTCCTGTCACTCAGCTTATTTCATATCCATGTTGCTGCCATCCCTTTTATTCCATGAGCTACAAGTTTACTCATAAGTCTGTAGTGTGGCACTGTATCAAACACCTTTTGAAAGTCCATGTACAGCACATCAACAGCATTGCCCTCATCAACCCTCTCTGTCACCTCCTCAAAAAATTCCAGCACATTAGTTAAACATGATTTTCCCTTAAAGAAAGTGTTGTGCTGTCTTTTGGATGAGATGTTAAACTGAGACCCCATCTGCTCTCTCTGGTGGATGTAAAAGATCCCATGACACCATTTCAAAGAAGAGAAGGGGAGTTATTCCCGGTATTTATCTCTTGATCAACATCACTTAAAAAAATTATCCAGTCATTATCGTATTGCTGTTTGTGGGAGCTTGATATGTGCAAATTGGCTGCTGCATTTTCTACAATAGTGACAACACTTCATTGACTGTAGAGTGCTTTAGGATGTCCTTTGATTGTGAAAGGTATTATGTCAATGCAAGTCTTTCTTGCTTTTTTTCTTTCACATCGAATGACGCCCCCCACCCTTTCAAAAAATCTATCAATCTCAGAACCTCAAATCTTTGGTACCAGCGCACTCTCCACTGTTTCTGATATCACAATATGATCTTCATATTGTGACGAGTAGAAATGCTCTTTATAAGTCCATTCACACACATTACAAATTGGGAGTTTGCAACAAGTCTCCATTACTGTGAGTTTACAGAGAAACAATTTGCAGTTGGTCACAAGAAAGTCTTATGTCTAGTAATTATTGCATGGATCTTGAAATTATGGTTTGGGATACCAGCATATGAATATTTAACACATTTGTATGAAATCCCTTCCATTTATTTTAATGGAATCACAAATCTGTTTTGCACACATTAGAGCCTACTTAAGGTAACAAACTACTATCCCATGCTGTATATTCAACGCCATAGAGACTCATGGATACTTGGGAGTGTCTGCAAGTAATAGCTCTGGATTTAGATATCACCATAAACCAAGAGATTGAAGCCTGAATATGTATCCATCATCTGAGATCTGATAACTGCCCATCATATTACGTTATGTACAGCACAGTGCATTGGATCATTTTATTTTACTTTGGAGTCTTTGTTTGCTAACAGCAGATGTCAATAACTAGTATGCTGCTCATCATTGCTCCATGATAAAGGATTAATGATTATGAAATGATCACCTCAAGCTTATGAAATGGTAATCAACAGTTGGTGATCAAAATATAATACAGTCAAAATACATATTGGAGAAAATGAACACATAATTTTAAGACAGTTCACTAATGCTGTCAGGAACCTGAAGAATAATCAAAGGGTAATGTAGATATCATTTTTGTGAACATTTGCTGATTTATCAATTTTAACCAATTTTAATCTTCACATTCCTGATATACAGCTCAATGATTTATTACTGCAGTGTAGCTCACCAACAAATCACTCACAAATAAAGTTAGAGAGGATACTTTAATTAGTTGAATAGACTGATTTATTGCCAGGAACATTGGAATTGGAAACCATTGTCTGTGTAGGACAATCACCTATTTGACCTTTTCAACTTGCATATAATAAGTCTGTTAACTGAATACTAGGTTTTGTTTCTGCTGTAATTTGAGTTTAATCCACGCAGTGCACAAAATAATCTTAAATTTAAAAGTAACTATGCTTTTCCATGTTGCGTTGAGAATTTGTACTAAAATGTACTTTCAATTTTGATACTATGAGGATATTCTACCAATAAATTCAAAAAGAAATTAAACTCGTGTTAAATGAGTCCTTTCATTGCATTATTCACTTTGTAAAAAATTCTCTCCTATCTGCTAGGTACTGACATACTAGGGTATAAATCTACAGATATGAGCTGCCCTCCAGTACTGCATCGAGTACCTGAGTGTAGACAGACTGGGCCTGAAAGTCTTTGGGACACCATATTGATGGTTACACCAGGATCATGTCTACCAGTGCTGACCCTACTGCATTTTACCTCCTCCGGTCCTACACAGCTCCAAGCACTTAACATTACTCAAACTCTGACCTCTTGTCTAGCCCCCACTTTCTTCATCCCATGACTGGTGGCCATGTCTAGGCCCTAGGCTGCAGAATTCCTCCCTATACCTCTGCCTCTCCATCCCTTTCTCCTCCTTTAAGATCCTCCTTAAAATTCATGTTTTTGAGCAAGCTTTTGGTTACCTGTCCTAATGTATCCTTCTTTGGTTCAGTGTCAATTTTTGTCTGATTATGCTGCTGTGACTGGAATATTTTACTCATTTAAAGGTGCATTTAAAAATGCAAATTGGTGTTTGTGGAGTCTAGATAGGGCAGCTCATTTGCATGGGGCAGGATAGCATAAATGTCACGAGGATTTATCACTGGTGCCAAGCTACCCTATACAGTTGGAAACTCCAGCACCCACCCACTAAAGGACAGGTGGAGGTTCTACCACCTACTAGTCAAGTTGGAAGCTCTTAGAAACAGTGGAGTCCTGGCACAAATGGAGCTTCATCATTTTCTGGGGCGGGTGCATGGGGGGGAGGGTCCTAACAATCTCCCACAGGAGTTTTAGTAGGAGCCAAGGAGGAACTCCTGAAGAATTTTGACCCCCAAGGTTCAGTAGGCAATTTGACCATGAGGATATCACACTCAATCTGATCCTGTTCTCAGCTGTATTCATATACAGTTCTGTATGAGAAGAAATGACTCAATGCCAATTAGAAGCAGGAACCTAATACTCCTTTTACCTACAATTTACAGAGATCTTTTCCTTGCTGTTCTGCACTCAGTGCTGCCATGATGTGCTTTTGCTATTATTAATTATTCAAAAAGCAATATTTTCTTAGGTTTTTTTCAGTTACAGCAAAGTAACTATCTCTACCGTCCCCCACCAGTAATATTGGTGCACTCAAATAATTACATTTTAATTACTATACTGACAAGATAAAAAGGATGTCTACACAGCTAATATTAGACTTTGATTGACTAGCACTGATATGATAAAATAATGAAACACTAATTTTCTTCGCATGTAATGAGTTAATGTCTTCTTAAGTCACATTGTTGCTTCTCTCTCTCTTCCAGTTGGTGCTTGAGAAACAGGACGAAAGCTGCTGACACTGAACGAGTCTGTTGAATTCTGAAGCACATCTGCCACAATCATTTGGAACTCAGCAAGGGACTTCATCCCCTAACAAAATTACTTCACGCCTGAATATCTCTTTGTGGATTGTAATGCCGTTTAGATACTTTGACAGGCCTGTGTCTAGGCCATATGCCCAGATATTGAGAATGGATACTGACGCCTTGGCTGCGGTGAACTTTGCATCAATTTCCTGAGTGAAGAGTATAACATTGATGAATGACATGTGATCGTCTGACCCAGAGAAGTCTTGACTGACACAGTAATAGCAGCTGCAATTTGACCACACGTCTCAATTGCAAGCCTCAAAAGGCTTGTAAGAGTCAAGCACTTAGACCCTACATCTGTAGTTACAACCTGATTTGTTCTCAGAAAGTACTAAAGATATTCAGATTTCTACTTAGAATGACACAGCTGGAATGCTCAAGGCCATCAATTTAATGTGTTAATGTAACCAGAGACTGCTAGTCATGTTGTGATAAACTGTTGGAAGAAAACTTCCCCCGTGATTCTCCACTATGGCAGCAACATACAGACTTGTTGTCAGCACCGTGAACTGTTATAACAGCATTATAATTGATCAACGTTTCCAGCATACAGTACACTACTGTAATGGGTCCTGCCAAGCCTTCCCGAATGCTACTGGCATTGACTGCAACGTGGTTCACCATGCCATCTGTTCAGAGCTGCTGAGTCATGCAGCCATTCCCTCGTCCAGCCTAAGGTTCACGGGTACTCAGGACTTGACCCACAAGTTTCTAACTGCTGAAAACATGGCAGCTTCTGCTGATGTCGCTGCTGATGATAGTCACCAGCTTCTGCCTGGTGTTACCAGGGTCAAAAAGGGAATGGGCACACAAGGTTCATCCAGTCTAAAAGACATCACCGGTGATGCCATAAATCTGGCAAGTGGCAAAATTAAAGAGTTTTCATTCGAAAAAGTGAAGTACCCTGCAAGCCATGTGACCTTCAGAAAAGGAAGGAAAGTGAAACCAGATATGTCCAGCAGAAAATCTGCAGACTTTGATATAACTTATAACCATATTGGCAGCAACGAGAACTGTCTGCCTTTTGGTTTTGCACAGAAAACAGCCATTGAGCAAAAAGAGGCAAACCTTATCACCTTGCATGAACAAAATATCAGCAATGCTACACAGTTATACCTTCAAAACCTCTCAGAAGATAATTTAATTGCCAAATTTTTAGGAAAACAGAAAGCAGATAGTTCAGACTCAGGAGAGGACATAAGGGTTTGCCTAGATATTCTGCTCAAATGCTCAGAAGACCTGAAGAAATGCACAGAGATTATTAAGCAATGCATTAAGAGCAAGTCCCATAATAACGATGATGGTGATGCCAGCAACAATCCAGACTTAATCTACAGAAATGTAATGGCAAGACTTTCAAGCTACCTGAAGAAGTTGCCTTTCGAACTTGAACATGGGTTATCTGGACGAGGTAATCAGCATGATCTTGCTGAACTGGTAAACAGCCTGCACAGTTTGCAGCAAATGCCATATCCTCCATTTGGGAATGACCAGCCACCCAGATATGAGGATGTTGTCCAATCATCACCATCCCCATCTACCAATCTACCTCTTCTTCCAGTGGATACTCAAAATGTCCATCGAGCTAACAATGGTAACAGTATGATACCTATTGAAAATGTTTATGCTCCTTCACCTGATGGTAGTTTTCAACAGAATGATATTCAACAAAAAGGTTCAACTGCTGTAAATCAACCCCATGTACTACCTCATGTAAGTCCCCTAAATTGCTCTGATAGCTGTTCCACTCAAAATTCGTTCCTGTCCAGGAGTAGTGACAGTACTTCTAAGATACCTATGGAGCCTCTTTATATTCAGGAGGATTGTGATGTTGATAAGGTTTTAGAACAGGAATCAAGAGGGAAAGATTATTTCAACTTTGGAATGGCTGAAAAAAGCCTTCAGCCTCAAAAACAGGTCTCTCCTGCTAACGCTTGCAAGACAGCAGGAGATGTCGAGGTTGGAATTAGAGATAATATGGGAGAAAATAGATTACATGTGCAAAAAATTTCTGACTCTCCCAACTTTTCCAATAATGTAAGTAGAATCCATAATTCTATGGAGCCCTCAATAACAAGATCAAAAACTAAAACAGAAAATGACAAGGCAACCCAACAAGAAGAAATTGAAAAGCTACTGATGGATTTGGAATCCTTTTCACAAACCATAGACACCAGGCAGGAATATGATTCTTCTGGAAACAATGATATTGGCTTGAAGAATTATAGTCAACGATCAGGACAAGTTCATTTTTTGACCACAGAGTCAGGAAGTAAACACTTAGAAGTGTCACTCGGAGAAACTGCACCATTATCTTCTCCCACAAAAGGAACCAATGTAAATAAAAATAACAAAAATGAAGAGGATGATGCAGCCCTGCTCTTACGCATCCTAGAGAGTATTGAGGGCTTTGCTCAAGAGCTGGTTGAACGTGGGAGTAGTAAGGGTATCTTGGCAAGAGAAAAAGAAGTAATGCGGATACTCCAAGGCACCTTATCACAGGCTTCTGAGTCTTGTAAAACAGCACACTCAACACAGCCAGTTGTATCTAAAGACACAGGCTCACACCTATCAGTTCAACAGACACCAGAGGTGATCAAGGTAAGACTCAAACTGTGCATATTATATTTGGTTTATGATATATAACTTCTGGTTCAGTTGTTATCCTTAACATAATTTTGAACAACCCACATCATCAACAAAGGAAAATCAAAAGGACTCTGCCCCTTCATTTTTTTTTCTTCAGACATGTATATGCCCCCACTCCTTTGGGCAACTTCTTTTTGTTTTGTTGTCCTCTCTGATGATCTTGTTGTCCTCTTTAGTCAACTGATAGTGATTAGATGCCTTGCTAGCTCACTTGAGTAGAGTAACCAATTTTGTGTTTCAAAATTAAAACCTTATGGTTGAATGTAAGGGTTTATCCAATGTCATATGTGGGGTAGCCACATTAACTCCTAATGTATTTATAGTTGCCAGATTCCTGCTAGAATGCAAAGGTCACTAGCAATGCGGTTCCATGGAACTAGAACAAGTGGAAGAAGTTTAGTCCACTGGTTTTTTTGTAGAATTTCATCTTGGTGCTAAAACTGAAAGATATAGATTGATTTTTTCTAGGCCATTAACAATGGAAAATATCCTTTTTCATTTTAACATGCACAAGATACATTAGAAAAATAAGAGTCCTTCTTCAGCCTAGGTTCAAAATAAAAGATGTGAAAAAATATAGGAGGGTAGTTCAAACACACTTCAATTGTATTTAAGTTCAGTTGAACGACTGTTCCAGAGACCAGTGTTATGGACAGGGAAGAAGTGACGTGGGTGACTTCCACTTTTCACCTCTCAACTGACTGCAGCGAATGTTTTAGTGATAGTGTTTTAGTCTCTGAGTGTTTTTAAGGGTCAAATAAATAGACAAATATCAGTTTTTCTCATAGGTTTTTTAAAAAAGATAAATATTTATTTTTGCACAATAACTGAAAAATGTTCACAACCTTTCCAACTCACGCATTCACAAGCACACAAGAAAAGATAGATAGTAGAGTGATAGCATGCAGTTAGAGTTCAATTGTGGTAAAGAGTTTGTTGTTTTAAGAAAACCTTTTGAAGCTTTTTGGGAGGAAATCTTTCATCGGTGCAGGTCAGAATGTTCTTTGTCTTGAAAAGGATGAACTGTTGCAGACTGTTTGTTGTTAAGCCTCTATCCAAGGTTGATGGGGAAATTCCTGGCTTGCTTTTGCAGATGGGGAGTCCCAAAGTCCCCTTGCAATTTCTCTGCTGCAGTAATTAGAAGATGTACTCATCAGGGCATTTGCTTAACTAGAAAAGGACCTTCTCTAGCTGTTCTGCTGTCCTGCTTTTTTTTCATTCATTCATGGGATGTGGGCGTCGCTGGCTAGGACAGCATTTATTGCCCATCCCTAATTGCCTTTGAGAAGATGATGGTGAGCTGCCTTCTTGAACTGCTGCAGTCCATGTGAGGTAGGTACACCCACAGCTGTTAGGAAGGGAGTTCCAAGATTTTGACCCAGCGACAATGAAGGAATGCCGATATAGTTCCAAGTCAGGATGGTGTGTGACTTGGAGGGGAACTTGCATGTGGTGGTGTTCCCATGCATTTGCTGCCCTTGTCCTTCGAGTTGGTAGAGGTCACAGGTTTGGAAGGTGCTGTCTAAGGAGCCTTGGTGCGTTGCTGCAGTGCATCTTGTAGATGGTACACACTGCTGCCACAGTGCATCAGTGGTGGAAGGGGTGAATGTTTGTGGATGGGGTGCCAATCAAGTGGGCTGCTTTGTCCTGGATGGTGTCGAGCTTCTTGAGTGTTGTTGGAGCTGCACCCATCCAGGCAAGTGGAGAGTATTCCATCACACTCCTGACTTGTGCCTTGTAGATGGTGGACAGTCTTTGGGGCATCAGGAGTTGAGTTACTTGCCGCAGGATTCCTAGCCACTGACCTGCTCTTACAGCCACGGTATCTATATGGCTATTCCAGTTCAGTTTCTGGTCAATAGTAGCCCCTAGGATGTTGATTGTGGGGGAATCAGCGATGGTAATGCCATTGAATGTCAAGGGGAGATGGTTAGATTCTCTCTTGTTGGAGATGGCCATTGCCTGGCACTTGTGTGGCGCGAATGCTACTTGCCACTTATCAACCCATCTTCCATTGTTCTGCCCCTCTCTCTCCAGAATGATAGCTTTTCAGGTAGAAACTTGTCAGGTTGGGGTGTAGGTCAGGTGACTAAGGACTTTCTCCCCTGGTGTAATTCATACAATGTTCCAGAATATGGGAGCCATTGTTCCATGATGGCATCTGAATGTGATCCATTCTGATGAATAGGTGCTACTTCACACCTATTATTTTAGTTTTAGTTGTGGAGTCAGTCTGTCTACAACAGACTTTATTAGCTCCATTCCTGAAGATAGGAGTTGTTTGCATGGAATGGGCTTTACAGTACAGGAGAGATCACCTGACCTCTACTACATTTTGTCTGTGACATAAATATGTCCATTTGGACATTTACTTCATAATCCTCCAGTTAACTTCATTTTTCATTACTGTTCTCTTCGCAAGCATTACACCATGGGAAGAGTTAGCATGTGTGAAGTGGTGGATAACATGGCAGAGGTGAAATTCGTCATGGGCAGTTTTACAAAATGGATGTTTTACTCCCCATCCAATTTCCAATTTCCTTTTCTATTGACTTCAGAAAATAATCAGGTATGGTATTAACAAGCTATTGATTTTCATCACTTGTTCTATGCTGCCACCCTTCCTAAATCTCCCACCCCCCACCCCCAACAAGAGGCAGATAACTTAAAATTGAAAATCCTCTTGTATTTCTCGTCAAAGTAAATTAATTCTCTGTATCAATTGAACCAACTGGCTGTACTCAAGGAAACAATGATATCTGACTTCAAATTGCTGACTGTGATGGAAACCACACCTGCCAAAATGAGACATATTAATTTCGTCATATGGAACATCATTATTTGAACGTTTACTGGACATTGAAATAACTTGTTCAAAAAGACCACAGAACAGTGGCTGAAAACATGGCTACACATTTGCATTCTAAAGGACAGTTGCATGGAGAGACAATGGGAGCACTCCCTGATCCAATTAGCTAGATAGCTTTTGTCAGTAGTGATGATCAAGAGACATTGAGGGTCGTTGAATGTGTAAGAGCCAGCATTCCATCCCCCACTGAGAGTGTCTAGTAAGCTATGAGGAATCCACAAACCTCATAATTGAGGCTGTCTCAAGAAAAAAGCTAGTCACATGACTAACCTGCTGGACAACCTGTAGTTAATTGAATTGTGCTCACAGAACAGTTTTTGGAGGAGACTGCAATTGAACTTCAAGAAGAGAGCACTCCCTGTCTCTGTCTGTCTGTCTGTCTCTCTCTCTCTCACAAAGTTCCAGGGACCCATGGAGGTAACTCAACTCTCAAGACAGAAGACTCCTGCAGCCTTCTAGTACCAGCTAAACAAGTTTGAAAGTGTGCACTGGGCCCCAACGAGAACTGCAAGACTTAACTTCAATCAAAGACTTTACATCCAATCCAGTAACTGAATTCTATCTATTACTTAAAACCTTTCCCCCTTAATTCTTTCTCTTCCTCTGTCTCTATTTGCATGTGTGTTTATCGCGTATGCATGCTAGCGTGGTCGCATCATGTATTCTTCGTAGTTTTAACTGAGTTAGTGTTTTAAGGTTAATAAACTTACACATTTCTTGTTTAAATCTCAGAAAACCTGTCTGGTTGATATCTTTGTAATTACAATTAGAGAGCAGTGAGCAAGGACTCACTGAGGGGAAGCTAAAAACATGGTGCTTTAAAAATTAAACCCTGTTACGGCCAAACCAGGAAAAGGCTGAGAGGGGAGCCCTGGACCCCTGCCTCACTTGGTCGTAACACTGACAGTTGTCGTCTTAGTTGAGGTATTCAGTATGTGTTATATTAGTCTTTAAAAAAATGGTCCGATCAAAATCATACAGATTTGGAGAGGGGAGTTTTGTAAGCCAAACATATTTTTGCATTATTTTCTGAAGTGTTAAATGTATGAAATTACAAATATGTCAAACTTGACTATCTATTGCACAAAGGTATGTAAATCACTATCAGATAAAACAGTTACAGTAGTGTAGCTGTTGTGTTTCCGTATTAGTATTCAGCAGGCCTGGACTGACAATCTCAAAGAACATGAGTTCAAATCTCACCCATCGCAGTTTAGGAATTTGAAAAAAAGAAGTTGCTATTAGTAAAAGTGAACATGAAGCTTTTAGATTGCCATAAAAACCCAAATGGTCACTAATATCCTTTGGGGAAGGAAAGTTACTGTCCATACAAAGTCCGGCCTTATGTGAGTCCAGTACCACACCAATGTTGGTGACTCTTAACTGGCCTAGCAAGCCACCACCCAGCAGTTCAAGAAAAAGGCCCACCACCATCACCTTCTCAGGATTCCTAGGGATGGGTCATCAATGTTGGCCTTGCCGGCGACACACACATCCAGTGAATGAATAATAATAGATTGTTTTTCAAAAATTCTTTTCAGCATAATGCTTTTGAAAACTGTGTTGCTTATTTTTCGATATGAAAAGAGCAGGGGTGTCAGTACTTTGCTGAACCTGGTGTGGGAACTATTATTAGTTCATACTTTAGATTCAAATCATCCAACATTCAAATGCCAAAATCTAAATCTCCAGTACAACAGCCCAGTCAAGGCAATGCCTGACAATTCTGACTTCAAGTAAGATTTTGTAAGATTGAAACAAATGGCCACCAAACAAAATACATGTATTTATATACCACTTTTCACATTAAAACTTCTCATTATATCAAGTGTTTTGAGAGGGGAAGTAGAGTCTTTTTTTCACCATACTGTCACTGTTGTGTGATCACTGCATTATCTCCTTTTATGCACATAAAAGCCAGTAGCACTTTGTTAGTAGCACACCTAAAATACATTTCTCTTCTCCATTCAGATTGTTGCACACATTAACCCATCAGATTTCTACACACAATAGTAGCTGTTTACTTACTAAAACACGGTTGCATGTATGGTCAAAGGCTGTTAATCCCTCACACATACCACTAAACATCTTGAGGATTTCTTAAGTGCATTAGTGGAAGAACTTCTCAATTTATATCTAAATCACTCTTTATACGCATATTCCTGATTTTGTGACAACTAATGAAAGGAGGAAATCTTCCCCAAGTTAGTGATTTCTGGAGTGTGGTTCTTTAGCTATTGTAGTATAATTTTTAATTTAAATACATGGAATAAATTCCAGTAAAGATGGTAAAGGAACACCAATCAGAGCTGCAGATATTGGTTTGGCAGAAGCATAGATACTATGACAACTTCAAAGGAATGTAAAGAGAGATATGTTATTACATCCAGTAGAAGGTGTTGACTCTGACATTATTAGGATTATTTGCTGCCTCTATGTTGATCGAATCATTTATTTCAGATATACATTACTGCAAATCTATTGACACATTTAATGTGTCTCTTGTCAGTCGGGAGAAAGGTTGAAAGTAAAATCTGAACTAAATATTCCTATCAGTTCTGATATTTTAAGCTACTTGGAATCGGGCATCAATTTATTCAAATACCATTTTCTATTTGATTTTAGACTTTCAAACAAATTTAGACAGATGTAAATTCCAAATGATTATGCTGCGTAATCCTTTAATCTTTTACGTTACATTTCTTTGGGTTCTCATTGTCAGCATGTTCATTCATAGCAAATTGCACTGGTGAAATACAAAGTTGAAATTTTAATCACTGTACTACTGAGTTCCTCTGCCAACTTTCAAAATACACGTTGAGATTTCACCACACAATAACTAAAACTGCCTGAAACACAGGTGCTCTCAATAGGCAGCTTGCACTAATTCTCAGCTGGGTTGGCTGGCAATGGAAGAGAAAAAGTACAGGTAAAGTGATTCGGCAAATTGAATAAGGTATGCTTACTGTCAGCCAATACAGAGCACCATGTCCTTCTTGGCTGAAATGTTTGAGCTTGAGCTATATTATTCATTGGCAATTTTGCCCTTACAACATCCATTTGCCCGTTTATTCTACAATTTTTTTCGAGGTGGATTTTGGACGTGAAATTGGACTTGGTGAAGCCTTTGTTAGAGTGAACAAAATGGCATCTGCTGTGCATGCGCACACCTCTGTCATGAAATGCCACATTGGTGAAGGTGTTTGCTCGCGCGCGGCTAATATCCGCCGGAAGTATACAGAACAGGCAGATCATGACATCAATCAGTGTGGAACATTAAATTGATGCTAGTGCTGCTATTTTGGATCTCCATACTCCAGCCAATGGCCTTACTTATTCTTGTATAGCTGAGCATGTGTTAAGCAGCATGGCAGAACTCTCCACCAGTACTATTTAAAGGGATCATTACTTAGAGTCATAGAGTTATACAACACAGAAACAGGCCCTTTGGCCCATCCTGTCCATGCCAGCCATCAAGCACCTATCTATTCTAATCCCATTTTCCAGCACTTGGTCCGTAGCCTTGTATGCTATGGTATTTCAAGTGCTCATCTAAATACTTCTTAAATGTCGTGAGGGTTCCTGCCTCTACCACCCCTTCAGACAGTGTGTTCCAGATTCCAACCACCCTTTGGGTGAAAATTTTTTTCCTCAAATCCCCTCTAAACCTCCTGCCCCTTACCTTAAGTCTTAATGCCCCCTGGTTATTGACATGTCTGCTGAGGGACAAAGTTTCTTCCTATCTACCCTATCTATGCCCCTCATAATTTTGTATACCTCAATCAGGTCCCCTTTCAGCCTTCTCTGCTCTAAGGAAAACAACCCTAGCCTATCTAGTCTCTCTTCATAACTGAAATGCTCCAGCCCAGGCAACATCCTGGTGAATCTCCTCTGCACCCTCTCCAGTGAAATCACATCCTTCCTATAGTGCAGTGACCAGAACTGTACACAGGACTGCAGCTGTGGCCTAACTAGCGTTTTATACAGCTCCATCATAATCTCCATGCTCTTATACTCTGTGCCTCGGCTAGTAAAGGCAAGTATCCCATATGCCTTCCTAACCACCTTATCTACCTGCGCTGCTGCCTTCCTTGATCTATGGACAAGTACACCAAGGTCCCTCTGACCTTCTGTACTTCCTATGGTCCTACCATCCATTGTATATTCCCTTGCCTTGTTAGTCCTCCCAAAATGCATCACCTTACACTTCTCAGGATGAAATTCCATTTGCCACTGCTCTGCCCATCTATATCATCCTGTAATCTAAGGCTTTCCTCCTCATTATTCACAACACCACCAATTTTCGTATCATCTGCGAACTTACTGATCATACCTCCTATATTCACATCTAAACCATTAATGTACACTACAAACGTATTTGCAGGTGAGTTGCTGTTTGATTTCTTCCAGCTGTTGGTACAATTCTACATGTGTTTGACGCTTTCTATTGTTGTTTCAAGTTGCAAAAATCTACAAGGAGTGGTGTGGCAGGTACTGAAGGACTTTTTGCTGACTTCAAGGCATATACCAATTGCTCAGAAACATGGGTGGCCTAGTAAGGCTTCCTCTTGACATTGAGCATGATTGAGAGAATAAGCAGAGGCCATACAGAGCAGGCAAAGCTGCTAGAAGAATGAGAATGAGGAGGGGGAGAAGGGGTCTCAACAGGAGGCCATATCTGCAGAGGGTTTTAATGGAACACAATCTATGAAGGTTACGTTGCAGGAGTGCTGTGTGCACTGGCGGCCCTTTTGCACACTGGCATCCAGAGTGACGATGGCAGCAGTCTGATCTTCCACTGCAGAACTCAGATGCTGCTGTGGAATTTAAGACATCAACCATCAGGCACTGTATCATGGATGGGTTCACAAGTGTACTCTTAGAGTTAGCCACCACTTCCATGCTGGAAAGGATGGGCTGCAAGTTATGTGTAAAATACTGTGCCAGATTGGTATCAGGCTCTTCCATGCTCTTTGGCATTGAATGCAGACTTTTTGGCAGGTCTCCAATGCACCAAGTACTTGGTATACCCATCAGCCTTCTTCTGTAACCTGCTCATTGAAGTCCTCATCTGAGTCCTCTGCAGTAGGACTTGTGTGCAGCCTCACCCTCTGGTGAGCTGACACCTGTGCTGTCCTTGTTCTCTGCCCTGGCTATAGCACACTGTGACTGGTGTCTTACCACATGCAGATGCCACCTCTATGCTATCCTCTAAGATATGCATAGTGTCAGTATCTGAGCTGGTGGCAGTGTTACAAAAGTGCTTCCATTTTATTTAATAGTTTTTGAGAACTTGTGTTAAAAGTGAAAAGATTCCACGAATGTGTTTTTTTTTACCAAGTTCACCGAAGGGACACTTGAGATGTTGTTTGAAAGCCACCTATGCTGGAAGCCATATGCTTTGGGCTCAGTAAACAACAGAACCCTTGGTGACCTGGGGAAAAGTGGTTACAGAGAAGCCACATGTCAAGGTTTATGGAGGTCAGGAGGTTGACTCTCTGGGGTTTGGACGTTGTTTTCATTACTTGGGGTGTGAACTGTTTGAAGACAGTTGGTATTTTCCTGCCAAGGTACAAAGAAAGCACCCAGTTCACCTCCTTCTCTACCTCTTTGAAGAAATCCTGCAAAGATCCAGTGTGGATGAACTAAAATTACTGGTGTTGCATAGCTCCTGAGAAGTTGCAAAAATCCTGTGATTCAAGTGTGTGCTGGCAGAAAACCCTGATGCCATATTTCTCCTGGAAAGCCTACTAGAATAATTCTTGACATCTCCAGAATGGACTGCTTCTGAAACAAACCCAGTGACCCATCTCCGTATACCTAGATGCCAGATCAAAAAAGGAACAACTGAGTTCCTTCCATATCTTGTCTTTTTTTGTCAAGAATTAGCAAGTATTTGGTCAAAGTAGTCTTCGTTTATCTTTTTTTTGTAGCAGACCTCTGCAGAGAGAACCTCTGTATATTTTCCAGTGTGTGTGTGAGTATAATTGGGGAATTTTAAAAAGGGAACTTTCATATTTCAACCTGCGTGTTAATGCTTTGCTTTGTTACTGGTTAGGTCTTGTTTTATAATACACTGATAATTTTGTTGTTTATTAAAGAAACCTGGTTGGTGTATTCTATTCTGGGATATAAAGATAGGGTATATCTATTGGCAGTATTGGTAATCAGCTAAACATTTAAATATATGTTGTGACCTGTGAAGAAGTGGAACCAGTTTCGACAGTGCACTCCTCATGCCTTGGTTGTAATAGCTGTGAGTATGAAATCAAGTGATAATATGTCTTCACCATCACTCTCTTGGTGTTCCTCCACTGCCTGGCCAGGTTGCATTTTTTGGGTATCTAAAAGGTAAAAGGTTCTGCAAGAATGAGGAAAGTGTTGTCACTGTTTGTTATGCAATCTGTTTGGGTGATGTGGCTGTCTTGGTTGAATAGCTGGCACTGTGTGCAAGCTGTAAGATTAGGCGTGAGGCTTTAGCAGTGCCAAGTGTTTGAGGGTGTGGGAGAGCATATAATGTTAGGTATGAGTCCTGATTGATAGAGATTTATGGTAACTGAGTGATAGGAATGTGATCAATTGAGGAGTGACTGAGGCTAGTGGTGCAGTTGGTAGGATATGGCATTTGAAGATAAATTCACTGACCTTGACCACTCATGTTAGGTCAATGAACTTCTTGCGTCACTGCACCCAGATTCTCAGGGCTAGACTCCTGGCATTGACTTCCATGGCTATCTGCTTCCACTACCTTTTGACTGTGTGTCTAGAGGGCCTTCTGAATCCCTGTAAATACAGGACATATCTCCTCATTTTCACGTACTCCACCATGGCAGCATTGAAAAACTTTGGAGCCTGATTGCTCCCATGTTGTGCCATTCTTCACCGTTTCCCAGGTTTGCTACCTTCCAATCTTCAGAAATCTTCTACATCTTGATCCTTCAATCTAAGATCCTCTGTCACTAATGTTTGATCTCAACCTTTATTAATAGCGCTACCGCACCTCCTTTTCATTTTTGCCTATCCTTCCTAAATGTTGAATACACTTGAACATTCAGTTCCCAGCCTTGGTCACCCTGCTGCCACGTCTCCGTAATGGCAATTAGATCAGTTTCCTTCTATTTGTGCTGTCAATTCATCTACCTTATTGTGAAGACTGCATGCATTCAGATAGAGTGCCGTTATTTCTGCCTTTTTATTTTTTTCACAATCTCTAGTCTTATCTGCTAACACACTCTGGTTTGTATGCTCTGTCCCTTCCTGCCACACTCAGAGTATCAATTCCCTTACTGCTACCTTGCTCTCTTGCCTTCTCCTCTCTCTTTAAATTATCACATCTTCCCTGATTTGATGCCCCACCGCCACTATTTAGTTTAAAGCCCTCTCTACCACCCCAGGGTGGCACAGTGGTGCAGTGATTAGCACTGCAGCCTCACAGCTCCAGCGACCCAGGTTTAGTTCTGAGTACTGCCTGTGCGGACTTTGCAAGTTCTCCCTGTGACTGCGTGGGTTTCCGCCGGGTGCTCCGGTTTCCTCCCACAGCCAAAGACTTGCAGGTTGATAGGTAAATTGTCCGTTGTAAAATTGCCCCTAGTATAGGTAGGTGGTAGGAGAATTGAGGGAAGGTGGGGGTGTGGTAGGGAATATGGGATTAATATAGGATTAGTATAAATGGGTGGTTGATGGTCGGCACAGACTCGGTGGGCCAAGGGGCCTGTTTCAGTGCTGTATCACTCTATGACTCTAGTTATATCTTTTTCTCTCAGCTAACACCAAGTTTTTTTGCATTTGTTTTGCCTTTTCTTTGGATCATTCTGATTTTTCTTTGTGAAGTGTCTTGGAACATTTCTTACATTAAAGGCACTATAAACTGTAATTGAGTGTTATTATAATCTGAAAAAGGAGATTAGTGCTAATATGGCTAAATTTGAGTGTGGCTTTATGTTCAGGGTACCTTAAATACAGTTTGCTTGGAACCCAAACCTTTTTCCTTTAACATCTACAGTATTGGAATGAATGGAGCTTTTCCATCTTTGCCAGATTTGAATCCAGGCCACAAAGTTTAGGAGGGCAGTGATGTAATCTATGGTAACTCTCAGTTCCTTAGCAACCAATGCCCCATCGGCCTTCAATCAACGTCAACTGATCAGCAACCAGTTCCCCAGTACTCAACTCTGAGGTTTGAATTTTCAGTGACCAACTACACAATAAAATTCAAGTATAGTCACAAGAAACAGTCTGTGACAAAAATTAAAATACGATTGATTCACTTTCTGTTGAGGGGTCGGAAACAGCAAATGTAATTTTGTAGGCTACAGCATAATGACACTGTTAATGAGTTGAATCCATGATCTAGACTATAATAATCAGCATGTACTGCCATCAGCATCAAAAAAACAGGCCCCTAATGTAATGATGTGCAGCTTTGTGCTTTTGCCTACATAATAAGAGTCACTGAAATTCAAAAAGTAATGACATCCTGGTAAATGTGACCATAAGTCAGATTAAAGCTTATGCACATGAGAAGTTCATGTTCTAGGACATTTTGTTTGTTAAATTGTACCATTATGTAGAAATGTCCTATATTAGGTTTACTGCTTGGTGGAATCTGTAAAATTCTCAGTGACTCTAAGAAGAACTTCATGCATTTTTCAATAATATCTGAAATGTGCTAATTTTATTCAAGTACTGATCGAATTTGGAAGGTCAAGTATCAGATAATACTACAGCCAAATTTAAATATGCTTTTCTTGTTAGAGCAATACTTGGTAACAACCGGGATTGTTGAGAGTCAGTGTATAATCTGCCTCTCATTCACTGGTACGTTGAAATGACTTAACATTGCATGAAAAATATTGTGTATATTTTTTACAGGGAAGGTGCTACTGTTTTTTTATTTTTAATGTGACTTGATGTTCAAACAGAAACATTGATAGGGTGAGCTCTGCTATTGACATGTGAACACACAAATCTGGTTGCCATTACTCAAACTTTCTGCTAAGGTGTGACCTGTTTACTTTTCAGCAGCACTTTAATATTAGATCTATTAGTAATCCCACTGACGCCATTTATGTTGCTGACGGAGGCAGCTGTTAGTTGAAGAATTCTTGTTGTGACAGAGTGATGCTGCATCTTTGGGTCTTTCTTGGCTCAGTGAAGCAAGCAGCATAGAATGGCAGCACAGCTGAGTAAATGAAACACTGGTACTTGATATATCTATTTGAAGTAGGTGTACCATAGCCTATGTCAATATGGAAGGCATCAACATGTAATGCAATGATCTTTATATCTCGATGGTTTTGAATTGAGATCTGGATTTGAATGTGAGCCTACTTTTGTTTGCATTCATTGAAGTAGCCATGATGTGTTTTTTTTGGATTGCCAAAGGACTCTTCTTACAACACTTTTTACATGACATCCCTCAGTATGGGATGAGATTCTATTTTATCACAAAATAATTACTGAAATATGTCTTATGTCCCAATAAATCTGTGTGTTTGGCTTCAATATAGTGTAATTTTTCCATTGCAGAGGTGACAACTGTGCAGTGTCATGATGACAACTTCTTGTTGATACTGAAACCCCCTTGAAGAGGTGCCCACCCATTGCTTGCATTGGATCCATCATTATTGTGTCGATGAAGTTTAAAAAGAGAACTCAGACAAGCTTCTGAAATGGTGTTAATTGTCTGATGGTAGAGCTGACTACCTTTAATTTTTGGTAATTTCACTCACAGGCAGAAACTGCTGAGCAAAGCTGTGTAGATACATTTGAGTATTCACGTGCAGAACTCCTTTCACAACTGAGCAGTGAGTGTGGTCATTGTAATATTACTTGTTCCTTTGGTATGTGAACTATTGTAAGACTCACGGGACTACAAGTAATATCCAAAGAATATGTGGGGTTTTATTGTACTTTAACTGGAACATATATAAGCTACTACAGGAGTCACGCCAACATGCTTCTCACTCTGTCAGGATACACCCATGACTCTCTGGTCATGTGTGACGTGACATCACTTCCTCCAGTGGCTTTCACTTACAACCTGTTAAGGTGGTCCACTTAGGTTGTTCCCATAACAGTCATGTAGCTTACTTGCACTGTTCTGAGAAACTTGTCTACTTTGTACAGTATAACTAGAGCAGCTACAGTGGTTATCACTGTTCATTGCCCCTTGTCTGATTTATCTCCCCCAATAGAAAGAAAGAACTTGCATTTATACAGTGCCTTTCACCACTTCAGGATATCCCAAAGCGCTTTACTATCAGTGAAGTACATTTGAAGTGTAGTTACTGTTACAATGTAGGAAATGCGGAAGCCACTTGGCACACAATAAGGTCCCATGACAAGGGACTTGCAATCAGTTGGTGACACATGAAGCAATTGTTTAGCACTAGCATGAAATCTGATCATCATTTTGGGAGAGTTAGTTTAGAATAATCAGACTAAATGATTGTGCACAATGTTGATGTGTATGTGATGTACCTCTGAAAGGCATCACTTATGAGATGAAGGAAAGTAAAGATTTGCAGGACTTATTTGCAGAATTGTGATTTCTGTTTGTTTCCCTCTGAATGTGAAGCCTGGAGATTCTTTTAAAACTATGAATGCCTTTGGTAATCTAAAAACTGAGCCTAAAGTGAATTACCCTTTAGGAGCCAGATCTCCTTACAATTTACATATTGCATTACTGGGCTGAGATTTATGTTGCACGGCAGTGGCTGTAAACAATGACGGCCCATGCGCACGGGCCAAGCTTTGTGCAGCCACCACGATATTAAACACGGTGGCTCATTTAAATGGCCAGGGTGGATTGCCCACCCCCCCAACCCTCCACCCGATGACGTGGAGAGGGCGGGCGGTCCGGCCCCGGTAACAGCGGCAGGCGCCACTGTGCAAGCGCCACTGTGCAAGCGCCGTACCATTTTTAAAGGGCTTTGAGTCCTTCACTTTTATTTAAATATTTAAAGAATAGGCATTTTAAATTTATTTTAAAATATTAAATAAATGTTTCTACTCCCTCACCCAGCCCCCCAATATCCATACAATTCATTCCGCGCCCTCTCCCCCTCTCAAAAAAAAACTTACCTTATGTACCTGACCTTCCCCCCCCAAAGTTCATAAACGTTTAACTTCCACCCCTTCCCACCATCCCCTACACCAATCAGATTAGTTTGACCCCGCTCCCCCCAACCCCGGCCCTGAAATAGTTACCTGCTCCCCCCTCCCCACCAATGTCCTACATCGGATCTCCGGGCAGAGATCCAAAGGCGCAGGAGTACTAGGCACGAGCACCAATATCTGAGTGGGATGGACGGCGGGAGCGGGTAAGTAGTTAATTCATTAATTTGCATTTTTTAAATATGTAAATTCTGCTCCCGTCACTGAGCAGCAGTGGGGCTGCCACAAGGCCTCGCCGCCGTCGGCAATATCGGGCCGGGCCTTCCCTGCGTCGAGGTCCGTGGCATGCCTCTGCCAGAGGCATTTTCTGGCCACCCCCCCATCCACCTCTCCCACCATGACCCCCGAACCCCCGACGTTGAGGGGGCTGTAAGATTTGCCCCATTATATCACCAAAGATGAATGAACATATTACGAGGTTCATGGTACAATCTTTGCTTTCTTGACTGGTACCTATTGCAGATCTATCAAATCAAACTAATCCTCCAATTCATACATAATATTTATTATGTTTAAGCTATAACAACTATTAGAAGAAAATACACTTTTCTGAATATTTCCACGTTAGAAAAGTTTCAATGTCTATCTTAATGCTTATCTGAACTATCTCCAGACTATTGTAACAAAATCCTATCCCAAATCTGTGGGTCTGGGAACTGTGGAGACAGTCTTAGTGTGTTCTGACTTCAACTTATCATAATCTTGCCTAAATGCTTCTAAGATAAAATGCTTGGTCAATATGTGATGGACATTATTAAAATGTCATAAATCTCTGCAGAAATGCTGTTGACCAGATGAACTCACTCAAGATTTAATTGCTCACAGATTATCCAGGCATCTCATTTTGTGAATGGTTAACAATCACTTATTAATGTATAAATGGTGCTGCATCAGTTTGTCTGGGGTATTAGACCAGTGTCACCCTGAATGGTGAAAGCCCGAATACACTTAACCAGCTCAAACTAATGAAGTACGAAGAACCTCCTCCCCAAAGCGTGTTGCAATTTCCCATTGCCACCAAACATTCACTGTTTCTTTTCTTTATTTTTTTCTAAATTCCCCAGTTTCTTCCCCTCCTCAATTGGTATCAACTCATGCTCACATATGGTGCAATGGGTGCCAACAACCCTTTAATTCATCATCCATTTCTTCATCTATGAAGCTAGACAATGGGTGTGAACAGGTTACTTGGCCTAGGCGGGGTCAATACAACCAAGCCTAATCCTACCATTATCTGACACCCACATGAGTACACTAAGCTACTGGGACATCCCACTGGGCAATGGTGGGAGTGGGAACCCCAACTAGTTCATCCGCTAGTTCAGCACTGGCAAGCCAATTTGTACTTTTTTAGCTGAAATCAGCAAACTCAGCACTTCCTGCCATGTATAACACATGCAAATTCATATATGTTTTACAGGTGGTCATCACATCTCCAGTTTTAAACTGGCATGGTCTCAGAACTATGAAAAACTTATAAATTATGTGAACAGTAAAGTTGTCACAATGAAGCACTGCCTCTGCCATCCAGTTTATTTACAAAGAGAAAATAATTCCTTTAAAATGAAATATGACATAATTGTTGGAATCAAAAGTTATATGGAGGCCCTCTCAACTTGGCTCCTGAGGTTGACTATAATTTACTCAGTAATTTTGTTATTTAGGAATTATAACCTGGGAATTGCTGTCAGCCTAAAGACAATGCAATAGGCACTCAGCAGCATTTGTTCAGCTAAGTGACTGAGCTGCCCCTTTAAGGAATCCTACTGCCAACATGTGACCAGAAATGTGGCTCAAAACGCGTTCTATAACACCGCATTCTCTCCGCTACAATCAATGCCTATTTCCTACTGCACTGCTAGCTTATTTTCCACAAACGTTGTTGATAAAGTTCAAGTAAAGTGCAACCAATTCATTCACCTACTTTGTTTCATGTGTGAGTGATGTTGGTGTCCTTTCCCACAGTCCTTCCGTTTAGTGCTGGTGTATTGTATGCACCTTCTAACCCCTAACATGTGACATCTTCTAAGTTGTAATGTGTACTAGCTGGCAGGCTGCTGGTTGTCAATGGAAGTAATGTGGGATTTAGGTGGCCCTGTGATGAACTCAGCAATGTATGCTGCTACTTGCTACTGTGGGCAAGCTGGTAGTGTTCACTCTCTGGAACTTTCTCTGGCACTTGCTCAGGACTGCTATATGGGACTGTCATGGCTTGGCCCTGAGGTACATACCTACTTCAGATATGCATCCACTACTGGGCACTCCCACATAATACTCTGTGGTCTGCATCAGAGCAGACTTGAGGGCAGAAATGAGGCCCATGAAGCCTTGCATCAAGGAGTTCCCAACAACAGTTTGAAAGCAGACAGTAAAACTTCTTTTAGATTTGAGCCCAAACATTCCTGAGGGATTTGGATCCAGGTCCTTTGGGTCACGTAGATCAGGGTTGTCCAACATACGGCCTGCAGGCCAGGATCCAGACCACCAAAGGTTTCAATCTGCCCCACGAAAGTAAACTACACCGGGCCATTCCTCATCTTTGCCATGGGTCAGCAACATGTCCATACACGGACAACAGTGTCGATGGTTAAAAATTTTGAAGTCTGTGACTGGTAATTTCAGAGATGAGAAATTTCTCATTGGCTTCTTCTTCCAGATTAGGGGTTTTCTGGTGGGTTCTGACTTTTGCTTTAAAAGTCCGCCGAAAAACGCCTAATCTGCCCGAAGTTTGGAAACCGTTGTTCCCGCTCCCAGCACCTGTCAGCTGTGAAACTGGCATTGCAATTTTTTTAAAAAGCTGACCATCCACAAAGCTGCTCTGCTGAGTGTTCCTGCTCTCTGCAACTGTCAGAGAGAGAGAGCAAGGGTGGCAGAGAGAGAGGGGGGAGAAAAGAGAGAGGGGGAACAGAGAGAGGGGGAGACAGACAGAGCAGGGACGGACAGAGAGAGAGAGAGCAGGGACAGAGAGAGTGAGAGCAGGGCCAGAGAGAGTGAGAGCGGGGACAGAGAGAGAGAGGGGAAGAGAGAGAGGGGGGAAGACAGAGAGAGGGAGGACAGATAGAGAGAGAGCGGAGAGGACAGAGAGAGAGAGGGAAGTCAGAGAGAGAGGGGAGGAGACAGAGGGAGCAATGGGAGAAGGGATGGGCAACAAATGCTGGCCTTGCCAATGATGCCCACGTCCCATAAAATGAATTTAAAAAGTAAAAACTCATATCGCATAGACCTTAGTGTTACGGCCAGTTGAGGAGGGGGTCTCAGGCTCCCCTCTTGTCCTTCCTCTTATTTGGCTGCAACAGGGTTTATTCCTTTTTTAAACAGTGGCTGTGCTTACCATCTCGATGAGTGTTTTACCTTTTTCCTTTAATGTGATTATGAAAGAACCAATCAGACAGGTTTTCTTGAGTTTAAACAAAAAAGAGGTAAGTTTATTATACTTAACACTCTAAGCCCAATTTTAAAATAATTAATAATTAAAAATATGCTACACATTCACATGAGAATCACACACACACAAATAGATTACAGAGGGAAAAACAGATTTGGTGGTTGGATTAAAGTCCAGAACAAATGGAACTTGAATACACAGTCTGTAAAGTGGATGATCTGGTAGCCTTCCGGCTGAGGCTGTATTCTTGACATCCTTGGCTGGTCAAAGTGCGCTTTGTGGTTGGCCCACTTGGCTCAAGGCTTTCTCAGAGGCAGAACTGTAGTTGGTTCTCTTCCCCTGGTCACTGGCTGTAGCAATCTGTAGGCTTGGAGAGTCTCGACTTTTTACGATTTATAGCAATGACTTAGATGAGGGGGGCGATGGCATGGTAGCTAAATTTGCAGATGACACAAAGATAGGTAGTAAAGAATGTTGTGAAGAATACATAAGGAGCTTGTAGACCGATATAGATAGGTTGAATGAGTGGGCAAAAATCTGACAGATGGAGTATAATGTGGGAAATTGTGAAGCTTTTCAGTTTGGCAGGAAGAATAAAAAAGCAGAGTATTTCGTAAACGGGGAACTATTGCAGAATTCCGAGGTGCAGAGGGATTTAGGTGTTCTAGTGCATGAGTCACAAAAAGTTAGTATGCAGGCACAGCAAGTAATAAAGAAAGTTAATGGAATGCTATCCTTTATTACGAGAGGAATTGAAAATAAAAGTAAGGATGTTATGCTTCAGTTATACAGGGCATTGGTGAGACCACATCTCAAATACTGTGTGCAGTTTTGGTCCCCTCTTTAAGGAAGGATGTAAATGTGTTAGAGGTGGTTTAGAGGAGGTTTACTAGATTGATACCTGGAATGAGAGAGTTGTCCTATGAGGAAAGATTGGACAGACTGGGCTGGTTTTCACTGGAGTTTAGAAGAGTGAGGGGAGACTTGATTGAAGTAGATAGATCCTGAACGGTCTTGAGAAGGTGGATGTGGAAAGGATGTTTCCTCTTGTGGGTGATTCCAGAACTAGGGGGCACTGTTTTAAAATTAAGGGCCGCCCTTCTAGGACAGAGACAAGGAGAATTTTTTTCTCTCAGAGGGTTGTGCAACTTTGTGGAGGCGGGGTCATTGAATATTTTTAAGGTGGAGCTAGATAGATTCTTGTTAAGCAAGGGAATCAAAGATTATCAAAGATGGGAGTGTGGAATTTGAGACAGAAACAGATCAGCCACGATCTTATTGAATGGTGGAGCAGGCTTGATGGGCCAAATGGCCTACTTTTGCTCCTAACTTATATGGTCGTATGGTATGGTAGTCCACAGTCACAAACGGTTCTCAACTTGATGTTTTCTGGAAAGAGAGAGAGAGAGAAAGGGAAGCACACAGCTTCCTCTGCTACTGCACACTCAGTTTCTGATGTCTTCTGTGAGTGTAACAAAACTCCCAGTTTTTTCAGAGATGGACAGATAGTCTAATGGTTTTCTCAATCCCCTTTGTTTTTAATGCGGTCCAAAGTCTAAAACCTCTCTTAGTTGGGGTTGTCAGTGTTTATCCCCTGGAGGGACGTCTCTGCTTATGAATGCCTCAAGATAGCTTTGACTGTCCCGCTAATAAGGATGAGCTGCATAATCTATTTAGTGAGCCAAAGTATTGTTCTGCCTGGGCTTCTTGTTAGACTTTTGCCTCTAGTTCAATCTCCTGGTGTTTCAGATGCAAATTGCAGTGATCTTCTTAGTTGCTAGTTCTTAAAGTTAACTGTAGGATTTTTTTTTCCATGAAAGGTCTAATGTAAGTTTCCAACCGATTAAATTAATATTTCTCATTTGGCATATGGGGTTTTCTTGACAGTGTTTACCAGTATATAATGGAATGACCAATTAATTCAATAAATGGCCTCTATAGAATCATAGAATGGTTACAGCACAGAAGGAGGCCATTCAGCCCATCGTATCCATATTGGCTCTCTGGAAGAGCAACTCACCTAGTCCTACTACCCTGCCTTTTCCCCGTAGCCCTGCAGTTTTTTTTTTCTCTTCAGATAATTATCCAATTCTCTTTTGAATCCTCAATTGAATCGACCTCCACCACACTCTCAGGCAGATCCAGATCCTAACCACTCGCTGCGTGAAAATGTTTTTCCTCATGTTACCATTGCTTCTTTGCCAATCACCTTAAATCGGTGTCCTCCAGTTCTTGACCTTTCCGCCAATGGGAACAATTTCTTCCTATCTACCCTGGCCAGACCCATAACAATTTTTATAATGATAAAAATTCCGGATGTTTAATTTTTTTTGTGATGAACAGACATAAAACAAGTGTCAGCTTTATAATCAATAAGCACCTCTTCAAGCCATTTCATAGCTTCTCTAACTTGGCCTGCAATGGAAGATATATGGGCTGTTACTGAAGAGGCTGAAGAAACACTGCGTAATACAGAATTCCACTGGAGACGCACTGTCGCCACTGTGAAAAACAATATGTAGATATCCTCAGGTCATTACTGGGTGTTGGAATACCTTCTCAGAATATGATCTGCTTCTGGCATGAGAAAGGTATGAAAACTTATGCTGGCAGCCTCTCACAGTGCCTTATGCCTATGATTAGACCGGACGTGTTAATCTCAGCAGTTAACGTGCAGCTTGTTGCGCGCCTGATAATTCGAGGGACATTGCCCTCTTGGCCTGTCAATAATAATTTGAACCATGACGTTGTCGCACTAGTTTACAAAGTGTGAGCAGTATACTTTTTCTTTCCATGGGACAATTCCATTGCTTAGATATTGAGGCCTTATTACTGATTTAATATTTTGAAAGTGACCTTTTAATCAAATTACAGCACATAATCATTGTAACACGGTGTTTAGGACCTAAGAAAAAAAGAAATATTCCAGCAAAAGACTCCTTAAAGCCAAGCGCCGCTGTAATTATCAACATCTGCAGTGGTGGGTTTGGCACCTTAGATCAATCGACATAAATTAATGGAATTAAATAAATTGATATTTGGCAATGTTACAGTGTTGAATTATTTGAACAGGTTACTTACAAATGCCGATGCCATTGATATCGCCACTCCTGCCTAAGTTTATCTGCTGCTGAAACCCTCAGACATGAATGTGTTCCTCCAGATTCGACTATTCCAATGCTTCCTTGGCCAGTCTCCCATCTTCTACCATCCATAAACTTGAGCTCATCCAAAACTCTGCTGCACATATTCTAACCCGCATTGTTCTATTCACCCATCACCTGTGTATTCACTGACCTACTTTGGCTCTCTGTACACCAATGTCTCAATTTTGAAATTCTTCTCCTTGTGTCCAGATTTCTCCGCAGCCTCACCCCTCCCTGTCCCTGTAACCTCCTGCAGCTCTACAACCCTCCAAGATCTCTGCATTGCTCGAAATCTGGACTTGTGTGCCTCCTTACCCTTAGCAACTGTGCCTTCCGTCAACCAGGCCTTAAGCTCTGGTATTCCCTTCGTATATATCTCCATCTGTCTACTTCTTTCTCCTCCTTTAAGATCCTCCTTAAAACTTACCTGTTTGACCAAGTTTTTAGTCACCTGTTGTAATATCTGTTCCTTTGGTTTAGTGTTAAATTTTTATGGTCAATCTTATTATGTTCCATATAAGGTGTTATGCAAATACAAATAACTGTTGTTAATATTTGAGAGATCTTACAATTAAGATATATTTTGTTGATACTTAAAACTACTTTTTAGAAGAAAGCCAAATGTATTACAGAAAGGTCATGATTATGTGGGAGCGAAAACCCTAATGTATTTATAAATGCAAAACAAACTAAAGGACCCTTGTTCTTATTTGAAATTCCCCAATAACAACTGTTTGATATATTTTAACACATTCCTCTCTTTCCTTGGTTCAATTCCATGATATTATGTTGGAGTGTGTTATCAGCACATATGAGGAAGTGGTTGGTAAAGAAGAGCAGTGGGTGTGTGATATCAAAAATACAACAGCACAGTAGTAAGTTGACTTTGGAGGCATCAGAGAATCAAAATTACAGCAAAATAATACATGCAATTCTGATGGACCGATATGAAGCTTAAAACAATGTGAATATTGAGTAATTACAGGGTGATGGAGGAAATCAGAGTTTAAAAAATTGTAACACCAGGTATTTAAATTCAACTTGGCTTCGTATTGTACTTACAGCTATAATGAGGTTGGATGTTGTACTTATCAGGTCAAATTGTCCTAAAGCAGTTCATACTATGGGGGTGAAATTGGGCTTCGCCAGTATTGCGAAGGGAGCTCATAGTGATTCAGCGACCCATTTTATACCACAGGGGATTTTCCTTTCCACTGACTTAAGTCTGCTTTGCACTACTGGCAGAGACTGATTTCACTCCAATTAATTATATTTAAAGTACAATACAATGGCCACTATGTAGGCAAATGTATAGATATAAAATTAGCAATTATAAAAAAAACCTTAGGACACAGAAGAAACATATTTTATACATGCATTATAAAGTTGCAACCATTAAGATAAATATAGATAACAGATCAAATAAAGGAAGGAAGGAAGTGGTTGAAGCTGATAGCATTGACACATTTAAGATGAGGCTGGATATATACATGAAGGAGAAGGGAATAGAGGGACATTGGGAAAGATTGGGAAGAGGAACTTAGATTGGGATAAGGCTCATGTGGGCCATAAACACCAGCATTGACAAGATGGGCTGAATGGCCTGTGGGAAAGTTTACTTTGTATGAATTTCTATGTAATATTTGGATGCTTGAAGCTGAGTTATAGATAATTTACAAATTCCCTTTCATTTCTTAAGATTGAGTTTGACAGCATGGTATTTTGCATCCTCATTGTTGCCATCATCCCCCTTCTCTTAGGATAATGGTTCCACAGATGGAAGATGGCTCATCCAGTGTGGTATGGTGACACATGATAATGGAAGGATTGGCTGCACTCCTGGTGTTAGGTGGGAAGCCTCAGTCACCATGATAGCTCACTTTCTTTGAGTGGGACTTCCTTTCTTCTTTACATGAAACTTTTTCTCACTTCATGTCAGTTTCTTTGGGTGTTGGGGATAATATTTAACTGGCATGCTTTGTGGCATGTTAAAAGAAGAGGATGGGCTTTCTGTCCTGGATAGTATCTCATAAATGATGGGCACATTCATGTGTGCAAAGCATATCTTTCTTCTTTATGCAGTCACAGTATACAAGTTCCTAATCAATGCATCTGAATAACTGGTTGAATCAGGTGTTCCTGAGGCCACTGGATGAATTACAGTTATAGAGGTCAAGAGGTCTCATTTCCTGCTCGTTAAGATGTTGAACAGCCATAATTGCATCTGAGGTCAGACAGTCCAGAGTTAATTCCCAAAAGGTGGATGTTCCGCTCCTACTGAATAGAACTATGCTTCCATGTGTTTGGAAGTTGTGCCAACTGTACAAACAATTCCTTATGTTAAAGGCTCTAAAAGACAACATGCGACTGCTTGTTCTTATGCTGTTAAGTGTCCATGTCCAATGTAGCAGTATTTGAATACGGAGCATTTTAAACAAGATTACTTTGTACTTGAGAGAAACTATGTGAGACTTCAAACCTTTTCTCCAGAGCGTAGCCGCTGCCGCCCCCCACTCCACCACCCCCCGCCACCACCACCGCCCCACATGGGTGACCTTTGTTGCTTTATGTCAATCTCTGATGAAGCCATCAAAAAGCTAATATATCTAAAATCTTCTACATGTTTAATGGACTGGTTACAGAGTTAAATCTCCATTACAGATCACAGTCACCAGGAATTTCATTCATTTGCAAAACTGCTTCTAATCTATGATCCCTTTAACTCTTACTTAAAAAAGCAATCTACTCTGCACTACTTCTATAAAAATTCTGCTAAGACTACACTGTTGAAAGGAGATTCTTTTTTACTCCTCCTATTTTCTGTAGGGTTTCTATGTTTTTCTATGTAAGACTCCTAGTGTCTCCTTGGGCATCTCAGCTCGAGGTGTTGAATGTTTGAGCCCAAAACTCTTACCAGTGCCATTTGAACCAAGTGCTGGGTGGATAAGAATCATTGAAATAACTCTCTCTCCTCGTGTCCCTCCAGCCCTGTTGGGAAGAACTCAACCACTGCTCAACATCTCCACACAATGTCAGCGATCAAAAGCTTGGTGATGTGAGGAACCGTCACCAAGAATCCACAGTCTCTACTATATGCTTCAATGGGGTTGATATTATTAATGTGCTTGTTAATGGCACACTGGACCATGTTCCTGTGACTACAGACTCCTCATTGGGAGCACAGCATTGCAGAATCACCCATGTTAACAAAATAACAGTTGTTTCTTAGGACTAGAAAACATAAAACTATATTATCGTCACTGCTAAAAACCTATCTTAAATCAAAGAGCCTCAGTGCTTTGTGCTAAACTGGGAGAGGACTTTGTCTCGTCTTTTCCATAACATAGGATTTACAGCACAGCAACAGGCCTATGCCAGTGTTAATGCACCACACAAGCCTCCTCCCACTCTGGTCACTTCATCTAACCCTGTCCTGTTAGACCTTTCTTCCTCATCCAATTATCAAGCTTCCCCTTAAATGCATCTATGCTATTCACCTCAACCACTCCATGTGGTAGTGAGTTCCACATCCTCATCACTCTCCAAGTGAAAAAGTTAAAGAAATTACTATTTTTACAAAGTCACAAGATCAGTGATTGACAGCTGTGCAGCAATATTTTGGAATTTTCATAGAATTGAATCTTTTCTATATTACAATTTTTCCTAATTTTTTATTTTGAAGGAATAAGTAGCACTCTCACCTGAGTCAGAAGGTTGGGGCTCAATATCAAGTTCAGGAATTGACCATATAACCTAGGCACTATTTAGGTGCAGTCCCTCAAAGGAGATGTTAAACCGATGCCTTGGCTGTCGATCCAAAGGGTCAAAGTGGATGTTGTAATATCAAAAGAACTGCTTTGAAGCAATCTGTGTTCCTAAGCGGTTCTTTATACTGTGTATTATTGCACACAGCAATGTAATTTTAGTGCCAATAGGTCTTTGTAATGGTAAAGGGAACTAGACAGTGCAGCTTTAACATACAAGCACACACCTAGACCAGGGCTGCATTACATACTTTCTGCACCTGTCAAAGCAGGTCATTAATTTCCATGGTGACAGGGGTTCCCAACGTGGATGCTAAAGTAGATTAACAGCTACGAATTGTACATTCCTGCTGAAAATCTGCCAGAAAGGATATTTTTGGCAAGGATGAAGCATGAAAAATCTGGTCAGAGACACCATGTTGAAAGTAAGCTCTCTGGTTTTGTGACCTTTCATGCTGAGCGTAACACCCCAATGCAGCCCCCTCCCCACCCAAAAGAATGTGCAATTATTCAGAATAGGCTGCAATCAAATCAGCTTCCTCTTTTAGCCAATGAAAACACAAAAATAATACATCTTAAACAATTAACTTCATAACGTTATTAGCAGCTGATGGAAAAATTACCCCTCAAAATCCAAGTAGCATTTCCCAGTTGTATAGGTCAATAGATTCAAACCTAAAATAAGTGTGCTTAAAGTCTGATACACAGAGAAAACTTCCGTTTGCCCTACCAGCTAGTTTTCTTTCCCCTCAAGCCTTGAAAACATAAAAACAATTTATAGTGATTTCATGTGAAGAATTTCAGTTGAAAAGGTCAAGGACGCCAAACAACTATCCGCTGAACTATTTTGTTTAGCAATATCACTTATGATAAACTCATTTATTTTTCCATGCTTTATATCTCGGCTTGCAAAAATAAAATCTAGATACTGAGCTCGGTATATTTTTTCTATTTATGCATAATCATTGACTGGGTGCAACAAGTTCGGAGAACTGGAACAGCCAGGGCTCCCAGCCAAGTAATAGAAAATGAATAATGGAAAATCATTAGGAACAATGTAATATGGTTATTGAATTGGCAGTGAAAGCAAGTGTGTCATTAAAAACCAAAGGAAAATGCCAGCTTTATTAGTTTTGAAGATTTATAGGTTTAACGACTTGCTTCAAGATATTTTTATCATTGAAATCTATGGGGCCCTGTTGTTTACATAGAAACATAGAAGCAGGAATAAGCCATTCAGCCCTTCGAGCCTGCTCCGCCATTCAATACAATCATGGCTGATCATTCAAACTCAGTACCCCTTTTCCCGCTTTCTCCCCATATCCCTTGATCCCTTTATCTCTAAGAACTATATCCAACTTTTTCTTGGATATATTTGACTTATACATTTGAAATCATGTATTATCGCTTGATCTGTGAAGGAAAGTTTATGTGGATAGCATAGTCAATACAAATTGCTAAATCTAATCAGATGGTTGATGTTCAATGCGATCTCCTGGAAAGGTTTTGATTGGCTGAGGGGATCAGAGAGGAATTTTCCAGAGTTCTTTCTTTCCCATATTGGCCCTGGGAGTTTTTCTGTTTTTTTGCCTATCTCAGGAGATCACACGTGTGGTCTGGGTTGGAGGGGGAGGGGGGTGGTGGGCGGTGGGAGCGCAGAGGTGTGGTTGCAGGGTAGGGAGTGTCTAGTCTTGATGGCCCAGGCACCTTGAGTGTGGAACAGGCTTACTGGACCAGCTGCTCTTTTCCCATCCATCATTTTAGGATGTATAGGTGTTTTTCATATTAGATCATATTCTGTACCTCAGTTGTATCCCCTGTGATTGGTTGATGCCCATGCTACCATTTACCAATCTAATCTGATGTAGTTTGGATCTAGAAAGGTCAGATATTGATGGGTAATAGTCAAACCAGAATTAGTCTGAAAGAACAACTGAGTCAAACTGGTCCTGGATTGAAGCTGTGATTTCCTGCCCAGGTTGCAGCCAGATACCCCGGTCCCGACCTAATGCCAAAATGTGCTGAATGGTCTGTAAGGCACTGATCCTCTGTCCACCCCAAACAAGGCCATCAGCATAGGATGGGGCAAAGCCTGGGGTAGGGACTCCAAATAAAGGCCTGCTCGGGTCTGCAAATGAAACCTGATCTCAGCCTGATGGAACCACATCCGACCCGATCCTGACCCGGCCCAACCAGACCACTGAAATAAAGTTGATTATATTAAAGAGGTTGTGCACTACCTTGGATGGAATCACTCACTGCAGACTGGTGCGGAGTGTTCCCCGCCTTGACGTCCTGGCTGTCACTGTGTCCAACCCGACCTGACCCAACCCAAGCCCGAATGCCAGACCCAGAAGAGTGACCCGACCTGAACCCGACACATGTCGTCGGGTTCCGTCAGGTTCTGGTCGGGTAGCCATGCTCCAACTCCAAATGTTGGAGTTCCTGTATCATCAGCCTATTTAGCAACCCACTGTAGGGTTAGTACAAATACACCTGATGAGAACAGGTGCACTCAGCAACCACCCAAAATAGTTGAGGTCCACCTAAAACTCCAGGCAAGGGTCATGGGCTGGACCCCCGAAGATTATTTTCTTACATGATTTTAATATGGTCCCATTTGTCAATAGACCATTGGCTGCATGTAATTTGCCATGGGGGTGGCAGGCTGAATACCTAATTCACTTCCCCTCTGGGACTTTGCCAGATGTTGTAGTCTCTCAGGATGCAGTCCCAGCCATCCAAAACCAGGCAAATTGTGTAACCACCCTCTGACCTTGTGACCTTTGGAGGGATCAGTGGCAACGGTCAGAGTTGGGTTTTCGGAACGCCCAAAATTTTATGAAAGCTTAGAGTCTCCTTATTAAATCTGGCAAGTTGACATCTCTAAGGTCTTGTCCTTGAAAATGAATATGTGCCAGAGGTATAATCAACAACTTGCATTTATATAGTGCCTTTAACATAGTAAAAGATCCCAAGGCACTCCACAAAAGCATTACTAAAAAAAAATTTGACACTGAGCCACGTTAGGAGATATTAAGGGTGAACAAAAGGGAAGGTTTGGAAAACATTTATTGATTACTTATTAGCACAAAATGGGATGACAAATTGTGTCAAAGTACATCATCACAGTTGCTCTTCTGTCTTTTCTTTTCCCTAAAGTAAACAAGAACGATTTGCCAAGCACTTTACCCTGGAGGCAGTGTCCCTTAAAGGAAAAGAGCCGCATCATTCTTCAAAATAGCATTCCATCCTGAATCTGCCATGATCTTTTCAATAGCAATACAGGAACTGAGACTATGGCTTTGATTGTTTACTCAGCCAACGGGAGCAGAGCAGCAAGGGATGTGAAAACAGAGAAGCGATTTAGCGTTTATTGCAAAGTGCGTGGCTCTCCAAGTGAATCTGAAGTGTAATTTCATTACCACAGACAATATTTTAAATGAGCAGATAATTCCTTGAAAAATACACAATCAGCCAGTCATTTTCTTCGCAACTTTCCAAGGTAATTTAAAAAATAGTCAAGGGCACTTGGAAACGCTTTGATTCTATGTGTTTCGAGTGCCTTTACCAAACTTCTTTTCATGCAGAGTGAAGGAAGTATTTTTGAGAAGACACTCTCAATATGGAGGTTCCATTAAAAAAGATCTCCCCTCCCCTCCCCTCCTCTCGCCTATAAAGCAATGAAAAGTATGGCAAGGAAAAGCTTTACCATCATGTCATCAGTATTTGAAACTCTTTGGAATTTAGCTAGGGATAATCACATTGGAACTAACAATACATAACCCTTTAAAAATTCAATCAAAAGGCTACAAATTACTCCACAATATTTTCAAACTGGAAACATCATTGGTAAAGAAATGGAAAATGTCACTTTACATCATTGCTCAAGGGGAAATGCAGTGTTTCAAAGGGTTAGCGCATACTGAGAATTTAAGAAACTGAATAAAAAGAAATGGAAGAAGGAATGTCAAGTATTATAATCTGCTGAAAGAGGCAAACCAAAATAAACTAATCACACAACTGTACATATTTGATTCAAGGTCATAAACCACATCTGCTGAGCATTCTTATTACGCAGCCAAGAAAATGCTTCAGCATTGCACCTAAGGGAGAAACAGTCTAAACTATTTTATACAGGCAAACTGCATCTAAATATGGAACAAGACAACAAAGTACAGATCTGAAATTCTATATAGGCTCAGGAACAAGTTTTGAAAGACCTTAACTGTCTGGATATGTAAACAGATTTTTTTTTTTAGTTAAAGACAAGCCTATCAGAACATTTGGAAAAGAATAGAAATGTGCAATCAGTTTATAATGTATTCATACATTGCTTTTGTTCAAAGCTATTGTATATTTTATAAACATAATTCTTTCTAAAAGAATGAGGCCAGACACATCTTAGCTAAATCCTTTTGGAAACTATTAACAGGGGGAAAGAATCAAGCTGATCCTGATGAGATTAGTTTGCAGCATTTTTAACGCAGTCCAGGTTTGACTGAATTCTGTCTGGTTTTGTCACTGGTGTGGAACTTGGACATTGTATCCATCCCTTTGTTTCTTCGTTTACCATCACACCGCAAATGTAAACTGGTATACTTTGGGTAAAAGAAAAAATAATGGCTATGTACTCTAAATGGAAAAATCCTGAATTTAGTGGATGCTCTATGTGATGTATAGATAAAGATGCTCAGAGATTTTAAAAAAGAATTGCAGATCAAAAAAAACACATGAAAGTGAGTAAATGGGATTGAGTTTTATTCAAAAAATTGAATTCAAAACCAAGGCAATGATAAATCTGTGGATGACACTGCTTAGGCTGCAGTTGGAGCACTGCATGCATGTTTAGGCATCCGATGAGATGACATGCTCTGTGCATTATGTAACAAAATCATTAACCTGTTTATAATGAACAGATTACCAATTTTGCTACACATAATGCACAGAGGAAACCTTTGCCTCCCCCACCCCACATTGTAGAAAGGTTATCAAACTCGTGGAACGAATAGAACTCTCTAGAATGATACCAGGATTTGGATGCTATAGTTATGACGCGAGTCTAAAGAAATGAGGCCAGTGTTCACTGGATTGTAGAAGGCTAATGGGAAATTTAATAGAAGTGTTGAAAATTATGAAAGGATTGAGGGGTAAACAGTTAAAAAATATTTCCACTTCTTGGTGAATCAGTGACAAGACAGCATCAACTGAGCATTAGGACTAGAAGCATAAAGGAGGAGGCTAGAAATATTTTTCATGCAGATTATTACAATATGAAATCTTTAGCACAGTCTGATGCTAAAACTGAGTCATATGTGAAACAAGACCCTCAGTAATCAGACAAGTAAGTATTAGTTTTAATACCTTGTGAGTTATACCAAGTTCTCGAGCAAAAATCAGCTCTCACATTGTTTGTAGGCAACTCTGAATCTGCTCAGTTATAGGATTAACATTTTTATTGCAATTAAACAATGATGAGTAAAATATATAACAGTTACACAGTAATTAAAGGATAATAAACTGAGTTACAGCACTAGAGAAATAAGGCCATTTAAATTCAGAAGCAAGTATTTTGTGCTATTTCACATATTTTGGTACCATTCCCTCTGAAGTCTGTGCTTCCAGGGAAGATATCGCATGCCATTGTTGTTGCAACAGTATTAGTGTAATGTGTAACTACAAATCTAGTGTCTGTGTGAATGCCGTATCATAATGTTATAGTATCACTTACACCAAACAAATTGCAGAACCAGAGATCATTAGCCCTTCAACCAATCACAATCCAGGACTTCAATTGATTAGATTCCACTGCCCTTCTATCCCAGGCCTTCTCAGTCATGTAATTTTCGATTGGTAATATCTATGATTAAATCAACCCTATTATATCAAGAAAATAGACTGTGATGTACAGTTTATCACCCACTCCTCCATCAAACCTGAAAATTAACTATGTAATTAAAACAAAAACAAAAAAATCGCATTTTCCCCAACATGCCTTCCTATCATTCTGGCATCACACAGCTCCAAAATTCAGTAGTGTCAAGCCTGGCTGCCCTTCCCCCTGCTGGCACTCAATCATTCATCCTTGCCACTGTACTTCAAAGCCTGACCCAACTTCTAAACACTTATGTGAGGAAATTATATGCAGCAAACCACAGACAAACTTATACTCTCAGGTCTGCCCCTCCTCACCCTCAGCTGCCAGATCCAGCCGTGCTCACCTACACGCTCCATCCTGTGGCCATTCACAGTGCTCTTCTGCAGCCTCTGTGACCCTGCTCTTGCCTCCAGGATTCTGTCCCGAACTCCTACAGATTTCTTACTGAGGACCAACATGAGGTTCACTTCTGTTCCAATCTCCCTACCTTGGATCCACCTCTACTCTAATTCACACCATGGGACCCGAGCCATTTCTAACCCATCCAAACCAGATTTTAATAAAAGGCCTCTAGGCCCACACAGATGTGGTCAGAAAGACATGATATATGAATCTATAGGTTGACATGACTCCCTACCCTACCCTAAGGGAAGGGGATGTGAAAACTATGCAGAGTGATGCGGAGGAAAAATGGGATATAGAACTAGTAGGAGATAAAGGGATAGATAGACCAAGGGAATCAGAAAGAATTAGCGACAAGAGACAGCTCCAAGAAGAGAGTGAATAACTTGTCTCATCTGTAATCAACACCATGGGAGGGACGAATTAATTTTGGTAAATAAAAATAAAATACTGCAGATGCTGAAAATCACAAATAAAAACAAGAAATGCTGGAAATACTCAGCAGGTCTGGCAGCATCTGTGGAGAGAGAAGCAGAGTTAACGTTTCAGGTCAGTGGCCCTTCGTCAGAAGTGATGAAGGGTCACTGACCTGAAATGTTAACTCTTCTTCTCTCTCCATATATAATTAATTTTGGTATATCAGACATTGAGATATAATAGGTAACTTGGAGCTCTTCAATAAATAATTTACACTATGTTTATTTCTGTTTGGTTTAATAAAAATTGTAAGACATGAATTTTATTAAAAACACTTGGTCAAACTATCAATAACACCAGCAAATTGTGCACAGCAATTTACACAGCAGCAAAGTGAATCTGCAGTGACACCCAACTATGACCTTCACTGCTACGATCAGGTGAGGATCATCTTGTCCCTCTCCTTGTTTGACTGCAATGGGATTTATTTCTTTTAAAAATGGATATGCTTACCAATTCAGTGAGTGTTTAACAATTTATGTGCTATGATCATAAAAGAACCACTCGGACAGGTTTTCTTCAGATTATACAAGAAAGAGATTAGCTTTATGTACTTAAAACCAATCTAAGTAAAATAATAAACTACTCTTCAACTTTCACACACACACACATATACACACACGAGAATCACACACACAAATAGGTGACAGAGTAGAAAGGATAGATTGGTTGGATTAGAGTCCAGAGCAATCAAAAAATAATATGCAATCTGTGGAGTTTGGTAACACAGTTGTCTTCCGACCAAACTTGGTCCTGAGGCTCCCGGCTTGTAGATGTGGCCAACTGGTTCAGGGTTTTCTTGGAGACAGTGATGCAAATGGTTTTCTTCATGGGGTCTCTGTCTGCAGCAATGATAGGCTTGGATGGTTACAGCCAGCAGGCAGAGTTCGAACTTGCAAGGTGGCCTGGAGAGAGAGAAACAGACAGACAGAGAGGGGGGAGGAACCCCCCTCTTGGGTCCTGACTCATCAGTCTCAGATGCTTGTCTGCCTGCAGAGAGAATGAGCAGCTAGTTTCACAGATGAGAGTCTTTCACATGATGGTCCAATGTATTCTCTCTCTTGCAACTTAATTAGATCATGTCTAAGAATTCCAGTCTCTCTCAGGATCCCATTGTTACGGTGATTACCCTTTGAGTGGTCTGTTTCCATCATTGTTAATATTCCAAGATTGCCTTTAATGTCCTGTTACTGAAGGCAGAACAGGTAGCCCATTCAAAACTCCCAAGCCATTGTTCTAGTTGGGGATTGACCAGTCCTTATGTCTCCACCTCCTTACATTAGAATACAGGATATTTTGATCAAATTGTGGTGGCTATTTTAGTTGCTTGCAGTCATCTTTTAGCAGTTAATTTTTCTCCTGTTTCTTAAAGTTTAATTCAGGTTTCCAACCAATGGATTAAAAAAAAAATCATTCAGCATAGCACATGTTCATGACAACACTATAATTTATAAAGGTATTGGAACAGAGGAGCTAAATGACTATAAAGATGTGACCAGATAGTACATAAACCTGATTACAATACACAAATGGGCAACATCATAAAAATAATTATAAAAGGAAGTTTGAAAATAACATAATTTTTTACCAATAGAGTGGAATTGTGTGCAGTGGTATTTGTAGCAAATGTGTTATTTAAGGTAAATAGATCAATCAATGTCATAAAATTGTACATGTCGGAGTTTGACATTGACTTCCTCGTGTATTTTTCCACTGAGACCAATTTCTTCTGACCAGGAGATTAGGTCGTTGCCCCTTTTTTAGGTAATGATTTAGTTGTCTTGTTTGTACAAAGATATCAGCTTCATTGTCAAACAGGTTGGATCCAGCCACAAAGTGTAAATTATTCAACAGCCTTTTCCATTTACTTGTACTGTGCAATTTGGTGACTGACTATAGACTTTATTGAATTGTTGCTGGGTTTTAGCAGATGTCGGAATGTTGTCTGTCCATTAGGTTATGAATGACGTTACCAGGTGCTTCTACATGTGGCCAGTATCTACTGCTATCACTTACACTGATCTTTGTTTTTAAGGGATTCTGTAACACCCATGAAAAATAGGCTGACTACTCGGGGATTCTCTTTCATGGATGTTAAGCACTCTAAAGAACAGAATAAAAAGAAGTCCTGACGTCTAAGGTCAAATATGTGGCTATTGATCACGATAGTTTATTTAGATAAATGTATTCATTCACCATTCAACAAATCCATTTGTATTGTAGTTAGTTACAGGAGGCCATGTTTTATGAACTTTCAGTTGAGATTAGACTAGAACCTTTGTGGACATCAACTGTTTCTGAGCCACAGTTTTGTCACAGTTCACTAACAAACATTATTATCACTACATAATACCATTCACATTCAGGTCTTACTGCCTTGCAACATTGATGTGCAGGTCATAGAGTCATTTTGAGGTGGAAGGAGGCCATTCAGCCCATCTAATCCATGCTGGCTCCCTGTTGAGCAACGCACTCACTCAGGTGAGTGATTTTTTTTATTTTCTCTTGGTAGTCTTGGTAACTTGCGACTCCAAGTTAGTTGCTTAAAAAATCTGAGGTTTGATATTTGATCATATTAGTATTAAAATCGATAAAGTAAATCCATATGAAATTTGTTGGATGGAAGTCTGTCAGAGATGCTGTTTCTAACAGCTGACCCTCTTGCTCAGTTTCCTACCTTGATTTTCAGCAGTGGGTATCGTCAGAGTCTGGTGCCTTCGTGCAAGTGAAGATGGCATGCTTAATTCTCTTCTAAAAGTCCTTCGCTCACTACTTCTATGCTTTCAGTTCTGAAAGGTCACAGACCTGAAATTTTAACTCTGTTTCTCTCTCCACAGATGCTGCCAAACCTGCTGAGTATTTCCAGCATTTTCTGTTCTGATGTCCAGTTTTCTCCCTGATAATACTAAGTCTGTCAAATGTTTCTTCTTAAAGGTAGCAAACCATGGCTTTATCTTCAGTACTCTGGTCTGATTTTCAAACAGTAGACACTGTAATACTGCATTGCCATATAGGCACACACTGTTATATGCCTTCCGTGTATACTTAGCAAATGTTATTTTTTATAGCTATAGTTAGACATATCTTTGCTGGGTTCGGCAGATTGATGCAGGAAATGATAGAGGTGGTTTCCTTTTTTCACTTTCAACTGACTGAAGACAGCATTTTTATTAGAATGTATTTTAACCCTTGAGTGCTTTAATCGTCAATAAACATAGCATTAAAGAAAGATAAATGTTTATTAAACAATACCTGAAAATATTCGCAACATCACCCACTCTCACACACCCACACACACAAGAAAAGATAGAGATTAAAAGTAATGTAAAAACCTTGAACATTTAACATGACATCCTGTTTTATGCAACAGTTTGGAAGGACTCTGGGTACAAAAGCTGTTTTTAATTAGATTTGCGTAAACCAGAAATGAATCTAGTTTACTGTATGAGGAACATATTGGGACTTAGTGAAGATTTGCTTTTAAGTTAACTGTATTTACAAACTTCAGTAAAGTGCACCACATACTTTAAACTTGTTGGTTTAAATTTTATCTTATTTGATCAGGAATTATTTCCTTCCTTTCTTTGTTTTCTGTTCTGCCCAGGCCACACATTGGGCCCACTAAGTATTCCAGGGAGACTGATAGCTCCTCGATTTCTACTGGTTTTATCACCATCAACTTGGAGTTAGGCAGAGAGGGAATGGGTGACCACCAGTCAGTCTAAGATAACCAGGCAGGTAGTGCAGGAGTTGCTGATATGATCTCACTCGCTAATCAGTTTTCCATTTTGGATACTGGTGAGGATCATGGTTCCTCAGAGGAGTGCAGTCAGAGCCAAGTCACAGGTGACTCAGCTGCACAGGAGTGGAGGACGTAGAAGAGCAGTAGTGATAGGGGATTCGTTAGTTAGGGGAACAGATAGGCATTTCTGTTCATGACATAGGTAAGAAGGGGGATGAGGTCCTGAAAGCAGATTTTAGGGAGCTAGGAAGGAGGTTAAAAAGCATGACCTCAAAAGCAGTAATCTCAGGATTACTCAGGATGAGCAGAGCACTTAGAGAACAGTGGTAGAATCAGACAGAGTCAGCATCGATTTACGAAAGGAAAATCATGCTTCACAAATCTACTAGAATTCTTCAAGGATGTAACTAGTAGAGTTGATGAGGGGGAACCAGTGGATGTGGTTTATTTGGACTTTCAGAAGGCTTTCGACCAAGTCCCATATAAGACATTAGCATGTAAAATGGGATTGGGGGTAGTGTATTGCGATGGATGGAAAATTGGTTGGCGGACAGGAACCAAAGAGTATGGATAAATGGGTCTTTTTCCGAATGGAAAGCAGTAACTAGTGGGGTACCGCAGGGATCGGTGATAGGACCCCAGCTATTCACAATATACATTAATGATTTAGATGAGGGAACTAAATGTAATTTCTCCAAATTTGCAGATGACACAAAACTGGGTGGGAGGGTGAGTTGTGAGGAGGATGCAGAGAGGCTTCAGGGTGATTTGGACAAGTTAAGTGAGTGGGATAATGCATGGCAGGTGCAGTATAATGTGGATAAATGTGAGGTTATCCACTTTGGTAGCAAAAACAGGAAGGTAGATTATTATCTGAACAGCTATAAACTGAGAGAGGGGAATATGCAGCGAGACCTGAGTGTTCTCGTACACCAGTCACTGAAGGTAAGCATGCAAGTGCAACAGGCGGTAAAAAAGGCAAATGGTATGTTGGTCTTCATAGCGAGAGGATTCAAGTACAGAAGCAGGGATGTCTTGCTGCAATTATAGAGGGCCTTGGTGAGGCCACACCTGGAATATTGTGTGCAGTTTTGGTCTCCTTATCTGAGGAAGGATGTTCTTGCTATCGAGGGAATGCAGCGAAGGTTTACCAGGTTGATTCCTGAGATGGCGGGACTGAAGTATGAGGAGAGATTGAGCCTGTTAGGATTATATTCGCTGGAGTTCAGAAGAGTGAGGGGGGATCTCATAGAAGCCTATACAATTCTAACAGGACTTGACAGGGTAGATGCAGGAAGGAAGTTCCCGATGGTGAGGGAGTCCAGAACCAGGGGTCCTAGTCTAAGGATATGGGGTAAACTTTTCAGGACTGAGATGAGGAGAAATTTCTTCACCCAGAGAGTGGTGAGCCTGTGGCATTCACTACCACAGAAAGCAGCTGAGGCCAAAACATTGTATGTTTTCAAAAAGGAGTTAGACATAGCTCTTGGGTCTAAAGGGGTCAAAGGGTATGGGGCGGAAGCCGGAACAGGCTACTGAGTTGGATGATCAGCCATGATCATAATGAATGGTGGAGCAGGCTCGAAGGGCTGAATGGCCTACTCCTACTCCTATTTTCTATGTTACTCCCACTCCCACGTGCAAGCGAGCATAAGAATAGGAGAATGGAGCGATTGAACACATGGCTAGAAAACTGGTGTAGGAGGGAGGGCATCAGATGTCTGAAACATTGGGGCAGGTGGGACCTGTATGAGATGGATGGGTTGCATCTTAGCAGGACTGGAATGAATATCCTCACAGAGAGATTTGCGAGTGCTGTTGCGGAGGGTTTAAACTAAATTGGCAGGGGAATGGGAAACTGAGAGGGAGTTCAGATTGGAGGGAAGCAAAACTGGTAACTTGTCAGGGGTGTGGGAACCAGGAGCAAGTATTAGAGAGGAATACCAACATGCACAGAATACTGGGGGAGCTGGCACAAGAGTAGGGAATGGTACATTATTAGGTGGGGTCAGAGTAAGGGAGAAAGTAATAAAGTCTGAATCAGGGTTAATGTACATGTATGTGAATGTACGGAGTGTGGTTAATAAGATTAGTGAGGTACAGGTGCAGATTGCCATGTGGAAGTATGATGTTGTGGCTATAACAGAGACCTGGCTCAAAGAAGGGCAGGACTGGGTGTTAAATATTCCTGGATACAAGGTGTTCAGGAAAGATAGGAAAGGGAAAAAAGAGGGAAGGGTATTGATTAAGTAGAGCATTGCATTGCTGGAGAAAAATGATGTGCAAGAGGGGTCGAGGACAGAATCAATTTGGCTCGAGCTAAGAAACAAAAAAGGTGCAGTTTACATTGCTCGGTGTTGTCTATAGGCCACGTGGGAAGGACGTGGAGGAACAGATTTGCATGGAAATTACAGAAAGGTGCAAAAATTATAGGGTAGCTATAATGGGGGACTTTCATTATCCAAACATAGACTGAGATAATAGTAGTGTAAAGGACAGTGAGGGGCAAGAGTTCCTAGAGTGTGTTCAGGAAAATTTTCTACAACAGTATGTTGCTAGTCCAATGAGAAAGGAGGCACTGCTAGACCTGGTTCTTGGTAATGAGGTGGGCCAAGTGAATCAAGTATCATTAGGTGAGCATTTAGGGGACAGTGATCATTGTATTATAAGGTTTAGGCTGACTATGAAAAAGGATAAAGAGCAATCCAGGGTAAGAATAATTAACTGGGGAAGGCCAACTTCAATGGAGTAAGAATGGAGCTGGGACAAATAAATTGGAGTCAAAAGCTGGCCGGAAAACTGGTAGCTGAACAATGGGCTACTTTCAAAGGAGATAGATCGGCCACAGTCAAGGTATGTTCCCTCGAAGGGGAAAAGTAGAGCAAACAAATCCAGAGCTCCCTGAATGACAAAAAAGGTAGAGATTAAGATACAGAACTAAAAATGTGCTTATGGCAGATGCCAGGTAGAAAATACTATTGAAAACCAGGCTGAATATAGAAGGTCCAGAGGGGAAGTGAAAAAGCAAATAAGAGAAGCAAAGAGAGAGTATGAAAAGAGACTGGCAGCTAGCATTAAAGAAAATCCCAAAGCTTTCTATAGGCATATAAATAGTAAATAGGTGGTAAAAAAAGGAGTGGGGCCGATTAGGAACCAGAAAAGGGATTTACACATGGAGGCAGAGGGCATAGCTGAGGTATTAAATTAATATTTTGCATCTGTCTTTACCAAGGAAGAAGATGCAACCCAGGCAATGTTGAAAGAAGAGGTAAGTCAGACACTAGAGGGGGTTAAAATTGATAAAGAGGAAGTATTAGATAGGCTGTCTGTACTTAAAGCACCAGGGCCAGATGAGATGCATCCAAGGATACTGAGGGAAGTGAGGGTGGAAATCGCAGAGGCACTGGCCATAATTTTTCAGTCTTCCTTAGACTCAGGGATGGTGCCAGAGGACTGGAGAATTGCAAATGTTACACCCTTGTTCAAAAAAGGGTGTAAAGGTAAGCCCAGCAACTACAGGCTGGTCAGTTTAACTTCAGTGGTGAGAAAACGTCTAGAAAAAATAATTAGGGACAAAATCAACAGTCACATGGACAAATGTGAGTTAATTAAGGAAAGCCAGCAAGGATTTCTTAAGGGAAAATCATGTTTAACTAGCTTTCTGGAGTTTTTGAGGAGGTTCAATTGAAGCATTCAAAAGGGAATTAGACAGTTATATGAAAAGGAAGAATGTGCAGGGGAATGGAACTGAGGGAGTTACTCTTTCAGAGGGCTGGAGCGGACATGATGGGCTGAATGGCCTCCTTCTGTGCTGTTGTGATTGTGTGATTCTGAGTAAATGAAAACTTTCCAGGATGTCTTTGCCACCAATTTCCCCTCTCCCCCTGTGGGAAATGCTTGACCTCTGCTCACCACCTCTGAGCAACAGCCTCAAACTCATTAAGTTGGGGATTTTCAGGCAAATGCTACCATGGCATAGTCCAATGCTGGCTTTAAGCATATTAGAAAAGAAGAAAGAACTTGTGTTTATATTGCACCTTTCACAGTCTCTGGACATCACAAAGCACTTTACGTCCAATAACATACTACTGAAATGTGATCTCAGTTCTAACATAGGAAACACAACAGCCAGGTCCTACAAACAGTAGTGAGATAAATGGCCACATACTCTATTCCAGTAATGTTGATTGAGGTGTAAATATTGGCCAGGAGAACTCCACCACTCTTTTTCAAATAATGCCAAGTATTTTTTATGTCCATCTGAAAGAGCAGACAGGACCTCAGTTTTAAATCTCATCCTGAAGATGACAACTTCAACAGTGCAGCATTCCCTCAGTATTGCACTAAAGTATCAGCCTAGATTATGTGCTCTGGACTGGGATTTGTACTCACTACGTTCTGATTTAAAGGTGAGAGTGCTACCGCTGAGCCAGGGCTGACACATCAGTTAGTGTTTTACATTGTTGTTGCAGAATCGATCCTGGAATTGTATATATTAATATTGCTTACAAATGTCACTGACCTCTGCCTTGCACCACCAGCTCCTAGATCTGTGATCAATATCAGCCAATAGTGCAGAACAGAAACCAACTGCCTGTGATTCAGGATATCAACCAATGCAATCAATGTCTCATAAAAGAAGCACATTTAAAATATAGTAACTGATGCACCTTAATCATAAATACTTAAATGTTATAGCATAAAATGTGGGAATGGGGGTCCTGTCCCTGAATCTGTGTCAATTTAACTCAGATTGATGAGGCAAAAGTCTTTTCCCTTTGATGGCTACAAGTGTCCTGTATGAAATCATTGTAAGAGATCTTAAGCCAAATCTAAAACACAAACATGCTCACAAAATAGCACTAAAGTATCAGTTTTGGAAGTGCAAGGGGAGGACGGAACAGTTCAAGGTTGAGGTGGACTCCCATTAACTGCCATTGTGGGAGTTGGTGGCATTGGGGTGGAGTGGATATAGAATCATTGGTTAGATGAGTAACACCGAAGCAAGAAGGAAAGGAATGATACAGGCATTGAGCAGATAGTTCAAAGCAGAAAAGGGAAGGGTAATGATGGAAGTGAGGGGATGGGTAGGGGATGCGATGGTAGCAAGGTGATGGAGTAATAGGGGGAGAAAATGGAAGGGGAGCTGCTGAGGGCCACATTTTCCCCACAAACCCCAAGCCAAAAGCAGCCTATAGCATTTGGTTTTGGTATTTATCTTCCATTTATCACCCACCCTGTTCCCATATCCCTTTAATAATTTTCCTTGAACCACCTAACTAATCTATTCTTAAATGTTAACATTGTCTTTGTTTCAATCACTAACTCTTGGTATTGAATTCCATAGCCTCACAACACTAAAAAATGTTTCTCCTGCGGCCTGTCTGTTCTAAATCTCTTGCATTTAATATATCTGTGTCCTCTCATTATAGACTGTTCAACTACTAGAAAGAGTCTACTTCTATCTACTCTGTCCCGTCCCTTCATAATTTTAAACATCTTTATCAGATCACCTCTTAATCTCTTACAGTCTGATGAAAACAGCCCCAATTTATCCAAGTTTTTTTAGTATGTCCTCGTACCAGGCAGCATTCAAGTGAATCTACACATGATCTTCCTATTGGCTCAGACCCATCATTGCAGTTCAACTTTTATATTCTGATCTCTTACCATAATCTTAACAAAATCCCCTTTGATCCTCCGAACTATTTACTATGCTTCCTATTTTAGTATTATCTGCAAATTTGGACCGCATTCCTTCTAGCCCAATATCCAAATCATTGATGTACACAGTGAACAGAAGCAATTCCAATACAAAACATTGTGGGACACCTGTACCCACTTCCAACCATTAGAGGAACTGTGCTTATCTCTGACTATCAGGTTCCTCCCTTCTAACCACTTTGTAATCCAATTTGCTACCTATTCCCTAAATCTTCTCCAATGATCTGTTGTGTGAGATTTCAAAAGTTTTCTGAAAATCCATGTACACCAGATTGTCCCCTTCTGACATATCTCTATCCCTTTGTCTTTATCAATACCCCTCTCTCTCAACGTCCTCAACTCCACCCCCTCAATTCTCCTCTCTCTTAACTCTTTCTCAATCCCCCTTCTCTGTCTCAATATTCACTCTGCCAAGTCTCTGTGTCTCTCTTCCCTGTCCCTTTTCACTCACCCTTTGTATGTGCTTCCCTCAATGAGATATCACAGGCTTCCAAATTTCTATTTTTTGAAAAACAAATTCGAGATCAAAAAGAAATTGTCTGTTTGCCGTTCTCTGTCCTCTATGTTAGAAATTAAATCCTCTGTCTCTCAGATTCAAGCTATTGGCATTGACCTTTTCAAACTGCCAACAAAAGTAGGTGGAGATGATTAAAACAGAAAATACTGGAAACACTCAACAGATCTGGCAGCATTTGTGTTAACGTTTCAGATCAGGGGCCTTTCATCAGAACTGAACAGGTCATCAACTTGGAACGTTAACTCTGTACCTCTTTCCACAGATGCTGCCTGAAGGACTGAGTATTTCCAGCATTTTATATTTATGTCAGATTTCCAGGATCTGCAGTATTTTGCTTTTGTGTTGTGATGGAGATAATTGGTTGGTTTCAAAATTCATTTTTGTTCCAATTGCAAATTAGCATCAACAAAGGCTTTCTCTTCCCCTTTCTCTTTCTTCCTGTTTATTATCTTGTCGCTCCCTCGAGCAGCAGGATATGATGCTATCTTACTATGAACTGGGACAGTGAGTTGAATACCGCCGCTTCAGATGGTGCTAGTCGAGTCAGTGCATAGCAAGAAGGAAATGTGTTAAGAAGACACAATGGGCCTGGAAACACACGGGCCAGTGATCCCACTGATGACCTCAAGGTCAATATGCAAGGTCAGAGAGGGGTAACCTAATTTAAGTATTCAAGGTGGGCACCTGCACGTTTGGCAGATGGGGAGAGAGTTGTTGGGGGGGAGGGGGTTGTGATTGGGGGGGGGGGGGGCGGTGGTTACTGAATGTGGTTTTCTGAAAAATGTTCTCACATTTTGGTAACAATACGAATTGCCATTATCCAATGCACACGTGCAAAAAAAAAAATCCTTCTGCAGATCTACTGTCCTGAGTGACAGCAAGAAAGAAAAGAAAGATCCCACAAACAGCAATGTGATATATACCAGGTAATCTGATTTAATGATGTTGGTTGAGGGAATGTATTGGCCAGAACACTGGGGAGAACTCCCCTCCTCTTCTTTGAAATAGCACCTGGGATCTTTTACATCCACAATCTGGTGTACATGGATTTTCAGAAAACTTTTTGAAGTCTCACACAATAGATCATTGGAGAAGATTTAGGGAATAGGTAGCAGACAGGGGCTCAGTTTAATGCCTCATGTGAAAGACAGCACCTCTGACAGTGTAGCACTCCCTCGGTACTGCACTGGAGTGTCAACTGAGATTTGGTGCTCAGAACTTGAGCCCACAACCTTGTGACTCAGAGACAAGAGTGCTACCACTGAGCCACAGCTGACTAGCTAAACTAGAAAGTCCTGAATATAATCCCTCTGCTGAATACATTTTTAAAATGTGGTAGTAAAGATATCACTGACAGGCAGAACGGGTAGTGCGGAAAATACTTATTTGATAATTTTTAAGTGAAAGTATGTATATTCATGCAATCAAACTGGACAGTGGGATTAGGCTGGATGGCTTCTTGTCAGCTGGCACAGGCAAGATGGGCTGAATGGCCTCGCTCCACGCTGTAACTTTCTGTGATTCTATGACTTTGCAACTCTAACTTTAACTCTGTAGCATGGCATTACTTACAGGACAGAGAAATGACTGCCTTCAGCACACACGGCTCTTAGATAATACCTTGGGGCTTCCTTCATGATCTATGAATAGGGCTCAACATTTCTCACAGGCTGCACATTTAATACAAGGTCTCTGGAGTGCTCGAGTCAAGGAAATGCACTGAATTTTATATGGATGTTTAGGTAGACGTTCGAAATCTTCTGTGAAATCCATTGGATTACCCCAACTTTGTGAGACGTTGCACAACATACACAATCTGTAAAAAAAAAACACGTAAGCTGGAATTTTACCTTGTGGCGGTGGCCCCGCCCACCAGCTGAAATGTCGGGGGAGAGCTCGCCTCTGCTGGGCCTGAAAGGCACACTGTAATTTTGTGTGGCCCAGGCCCTCAATTGGCCTTGATCAGGACTTCCATCCCTCCGGGGCAGGATGTCCCACCTCCAAGAGCTGCCAGCCAATCAAAGGAGTGGTGGCCACTGCTGGGACTGCATCCAGCCAGAAGTGGGTGATAGATGTCGCCCGTTACAAAGGTAAGTAGGGGTTGGGCCTTGCCGGGGACAATCGGCTGGGTCCTGGCCAGGGCTGGTGGGAATTGGAGAGCGGGGGGGCGTAGTTAGTTTTACCAGGGGTGGCCCGTGTTGCTGGTTGGGGGGCTTCCATGGGGCACAGGATGCCCGATCAGGAGGACAATCTCACAGCCTGCAAGGAGCCTGCCCTGTATGACTGGGAGGTCCCCTGGGAGGCTGAGGTTCCAGTCCGCTGCTAGTAAGATATCAACGGTGGCGGGAGGAGGCCCTTAAATGGCCAGTAATTGGCTCCCCCTCACCACCTCCCAGCCCGCTCCCATGTGGTGAGTGGGGGTGGCAGGGGAGGCATAAAATTCCAGCCATAGGCCTCAGGCCAGATTCCCACTGAAGATCTGGTTGGAGGAGGTGGAACAATTAGCTTTTAAAACTCTTTTTATTTCAGAAGTTCATCTTAAATGATGCTTCTCCTTGTGCATTAGTTTTCTATCTATTGTCCTGTTTTCCTATTCATTCGCTATCCTCCTTCTCTCATAATAACTCAAAAAGGATTGACGTCATCTCCTCATCCCTCTCCACCTCCCCCCCCCTAGCATTGAGCACTTGACAAATTTTGCTGGTGAGGCTGCCTATGGGGTGAATAAAACCTGTTTGTTCCACAGGCTGGTGTTTACCGATTTCCAGTACCCTTCAACGAGTATATTTCTTCCCCAATCCAGGAAAAGCTTCACACACCCATTGAACCTACCTTTTCCGACACCTCTGTCAATACTGTTCAATAAATTGGAAATTTTCCTCTAGCTTTCACCCTCCATTTCTCCCATTGATACTGGGTTCAACACAACAACTTGCATTTATATAACGTCTTTAACGTAGTCAAGTGTCCCAAGGCACTTCACGGGAATTGCGGCCGAGTCAAAGATGGAGGTATTAGGGGAGATGAGCAAAAGCTTAATCAAAGAGAGTTTTATGGAGGGTCTGAAAGGAGGACAGATGCAGAGAGGTGTAGAGAGTGAATTCCAGAGGTTAGGACCTAGGCAGCAGAAGACACTACTGCTAGTGGTGGGGTGAAGGAAGTGAGGAAGGGCAATAGGCCAGAGATGGAGAAAGACAAAGTAGCCAGAGGGTTGTAGGGCTCAGAGGTTACAGAGATAGGGAGGGGCAAGGCCATGGAGGGAGTTGAGCAGGAGGATGAAAATTTTCAATGGAGTTGTTCAGGGACTGGGAGCCAGTGTAGGTCAGTGTCTGGGGAATCACAGCTCAAAACCTTCTGCCTGTTTTCTGTGCCAGAACAACACTATCTGCATCTGGTGGACAGTGAGAATGGTTCCATAAGATAGACTTCAGGCTTCTTTCTAGTATCTTAGCTGCACTTAGACAACAGGTCCTGTAAGTGAGTGGAAGAGACACCACCAGAAAAACAATTTCCAACTAGAAAAACCATCCAATCATTTCCAAACAGAATCTTCTGACTTGTCTCAGCCTGAACCTACATCACATTGAATTTAGTTATTACCTCTGAACCCCTCATCCACCATCCTTAGTTAATGATCACTTGGCTAGTGATCCCATTTAACACACCCAAAATTGGTCTCAAAACCCATCAGAAGCTTGATAAATGATGGATGCTGATTAAAAATGGTATGATTGAACTGTGCTAGTGATTACCCACACAATATCAGCCTTACCAGACATAAGGGACACAAATGTTTCCTCTATCACTTACCCACCAGCATCTGGGCATAAAATAGGAAAGGCTTTGGAACCGGCTGACTTTTCCCCTCTGACACTTCTGCAGTGATCATCCACAACACAGGGAAACCATGAAGAGGGGAAGGGCATGGAGAAATGGAGTAAAGATATTTATAGCATTTCCCATGTTGTACGTGTTTGGTAGAGTAAAGAAATCCCAAGATCGATATGCACACCTAATGTTTTTTGTTGCATCAATCAGTAAAGGTCACAATGAAACAACCCAGTTGGGAAAACATCCACAATAGATGGAATGTTGGTATCCTTCCATCTATGAAAGATGACGGACATGCAGCAAACAATCCATTTAAGTGGAGTTGCTTCACTTCGTGCACCTTTGCTGATGGGTATGAAAGCCAATCCTTGAGAGGCAGGTTCTGCCACAAGTGGTGCACGTAAAGCTGCCAAGTGATGCAGTGAGTTGAGTTGTTTTTGGAGTTGTCGAATGTTGCCAAGCTGCTGTAGCCACTGGTCATCATGGTACTGCACGCCAGTCTACTGAATGTGTCACCATTTCCCTCTTTCGCCAGCTAGTGACTCCCAGGTGCAATAGTCGACATTTAGGGCCTTCATGTTACACTTGCAAGCATCCTTGAAGTGGAACTTTGGACACCCCACTGGTCGTTTGGCCCTGGCTACCTCACCATACCTTGGGTCCTTGGGTATGCGACCATCTTACATCCTGCGGATCTGTCCGATCCACCAAAGCGGCCTGTGTTTGATTAGTGCGAACACACTTGGGAGCTCTGCCTTTGAGAGGACTGCCACATTTGTGATTTAGTCCTGCCAGGATATACCCATAATGCACCATAGACAGTGAAGATGAAAATGATTGAACTTCTTTTCCTGGAAGCTGTAAGTCGCCCATGTTTCACAGCCATACAGCAAAGGTGCTGAGAACACAGGCCTGATAAACCATCAGCTTACTCCTAAGAGCCAGCTTGCTGTAAACCCATGTGCGTTTCACCAATCAACCAAAGGCGGTAGCTACGTTCCCTCTGCCTGTATCGAGCTGTGCATCAAGAGGTTAATCATAAAGATATGTCACCGTGGACCTAAGGCAGCAGAATTTGCTAACCACTTCCCATGGGATGTTATTTAGTGTGGTCAGGGGTGGAGATGCAACACTTGTCCCATGACCATGGCTTTCTTGATGCTTATAGTCAAGGAGAATAAGTTACAGGCACGGGAGAGACAGTCCATGAGTCATGAGGTAGAATATGTAGTAAATATCCCATAGACTAATTCACTTAGAGCATCAAATGAACAATCATGGCACATTCACATAATTGTGGCATATTAACTCCATTGTGTGTTATATAGTTAATAAGCTTAATATTTATATGTTTAATTAGCTAACATATGCAATAATGCAGAATATCTGGCGCCCAGCTCATCGGCACAAAGTCTTAATCTCTGTCTCCATCCAGTGGTGATAATGTGGAATTACATCACAATATTGACTTCAATGCTGTGCTGCAGAAAGCTTTACCAATAGGTGGTGCTTTAGTCTAGACACTGGTGACGAAGATCAGAGCAACTGATTTACAGTGACAGAAAGTTTAAATTCTGTTTCTGTTCCTTAATTTTCACCAGTGTTTTTAAGGATCATATTTCACAGATCTACCTGTTTACAAATGGGGCCACGAATTCATAAATAAAAACAAGAAATGCTGGAACCACTCAGCAGGTCTGGCAGCATCTGTGGAAAGAGAAGCAGAGTTAACGTTTCGGGTCAGTGACTCTTCATCGGAACTGACACGAATTCATAATTAGTCAAATTCCATTTCTATTACATGGGAATTTGGAATTCTTGCCAGTATATTGGAGACCAAATTCTTCCATTTTGGCCAGTGTTCAGTCAAAATCGTAAGTCTGTGTGTGACTTTGGTGAATGTTCAATCTCTTTGCCAAAAAATTTGTTCAGGCTTATCCAACAGAACGGAAAAAGAATATAACAGTTGACTTGTTGATAAGATTATAGGCTGCTTTGATGCCCAGTCCACACGATTGATTCCTACCCCCATATACATCAGCACAGACTTGTCTTCTGACCGTGAAACCTGACACAGCAGCTCCCTCGCAGGCTGCTGCAATGATATAACAGATTTCCTCTGAGAATTTACAGAGATTCTCTTGATATTAGTAAGTGCTTATGTTTTAATCTGAGTTTGAGAATTTTTAGAAATTCCCTCAATGTGTCAATTACGCAACTGGTTAAAAGCATCTGGAGACATATAAGATGAAGCTTGTAATCAGAAACTGAGTTAATGGGGGTAAAGTTGATCTTGGCTGATAGTGAATCATCAGCCTGTTTTACATTCCCGCCTGATTTTCCTTTTCCAGTGAAGTCAAAACCGGCAGCTGATTCACAATCACTTATTTTATACAACTGCCCAAGTCCAATTTCAGCCCTGATGGATGTTGCCTGATTGTAAAGTTGTTTTCAATAATAATAAATCTAGCTGTTTTCCCTTTAGTAATCAATTCTGGGTTATTAAGGACCCTAAAGTCTGTACAGAAATCATGCTAAGTGATATGCTTATTTAAATGTGTTCATATGTTTGTATGAATTTCCCCTGCCCATTACTTTCATTCACGTGTTAATGCTTGGTTAAAATAGCAAATGAAGGTATATCAATGAGCACATTAACATGTTAACATCAGACAGCACCATTCACCCCAGTTGTAATTGCATTGGCAGTACTCCCCTCTCTCAATATTGCATTACTTTAACAAAAGGAACTCCTATTGAAACATGAAGGCCTGAGTTTTACCCCAATGTCACAGCGAAAAGCGGGTCACAAGCCCGCAGTTGCTGACTGCGGGACTGGCTCGGCGATTTTACCACAGGCGGCCTCCTAATTGGTCGCCTGCAGGCATGCCATCTAATTAAGGCTGGCAGGCAGTCTCCTGATGCAGCCGGCCCAAACAGAGGGCCGGCCTCAGTCCCGCCACCAGGAGAGGTGGTCACTGCTGAGGCAGTGAGGAGACCTTGAGCCTCCAGCAGGGAAGTTAATAAAAAAAAACTTCACAGGGTTGAGGGTTGAATGGGAAAACCCCTGCGAGAAGATCGTTGGGGCTGCCTTCCCTGCCCACAGCCCCCTTTTTGTGGATTGGGGCCTCTGGCTCCAATGGCCTCCCTGGCTGCTGCAGGGAGGCCGTCTCCATTAAGCTGGTGGCTTGCCCACATGGCAGGAGGCTGCTCCATCATTGGCAAAATGCCAGCAGGCCCTTAAAATGGCCTTTAATTGGGCCTTTAGTTATGCTAATTGACTGTTGGCCGCCTCCGAGTAGGTAGCCAATCTGCCTCCGGTCCTGCAGTAGAGAAAATACCTGGCAGTGGGACCGAATCAGGGAGCCATCCCAACTCGGCTCTCCGCTTTTTTATCACCCCCTCCCCGCCATCTCCCAGCCCCCCTCATGGGGGAGTGGGGGGCAGTAAAATTCAGGCCACGGAGATATTTAGCCCAAACCAATTGAAATGATAAAAAAAAAAGAATTTGCTTGAAACTGAATTTTTTTTTTAAATTTACTTTTTGAAACTGTGACTCCTTACCTTTTTCATAGAGACTTGCTTTGTTTCATATCTCTTGTAGTTCAGGAAACTATTTGCAGTCACGAGGATAGCAAGGCTACCCATCCTCAGTTCATGATCACAGTTGCTGTAATACCAGCCACAAAGAGGAATAGTAAAGGGGCTTAGGGTGACCCTGCCTCTGAATGACTGTCCATCGGGGTTGTGAGGCGTCCGTCCTCCTCCACTCAGTGTTCCCCTCCCCTCCCTCCCTCCCTCATGATAGAACAGCCAAGATTCCAAACTTGGTGCGCGGAAGTTCAATGATGTTAAATGGCGGCTGCCCACTAGCACAGCCACTACTAGGGGCTTTCCCAATAAATATTTTGCATTTATTGATCATTAAGAACAGGCCCCAGCATTGAGTATTTGGCTGTCATCACCTGCTGGGAGGGAGCAAAGTTAGGGGAAATCTACTTCATTTTATAATCGAGTAGAGCGCCATTAATGACGGATGCACAACAGCTGCAACTAACCAGCTGTGCAGCATTTTCCATTTAAACTTCACTTCCCTCTGGTTCTCTTTATGGCTGGAAAATGCAAATCAAAACCTTTAAACTTCTTGCATAATCCATGATAAGCATGAAACCATTGCCAAATGCTCAGACTATTCCATGGCACAGAAGTTTGTCAGCCAAGGTATCTTGCTGCGATAGATTCTTGTGAGATGAGAGTATCAAGGAATATGGGGCCAAGATGGTTAAATGTAATAAGGTACAGATCAGCCATGATCAGATTGACTGGCAGAACAGGCTAGAGGGGCTGAATTAAAATAAAAGCAAGATACTGCAGATGCTGGAAATCTGAAACACAAACGAGAAATGCTGGAAATAATCAGCAGGTCTGGCAGCAACTGTGGAGAAAGAAGCAGAGTTAACGTTTCAGGTCAGTGACCCTTCATCAGAACTGGCAGATATTAGAAATGTAAAAGGTTTTAAGCAAAATGCGGGGGTGGGGCAAGAGATAACAAAACAGAAGGTGTTGGTAGGACAAGGTCACAGAGAATAATTGACCAGAAGGGGCTGAATGGCTGAGTCCTGCTCTGATGTTCGCTATTTTCTCTGCTTGGTTCTTGGAGGGCAATCACTAGGCTACAGACCCAAGGTCTCCTGCTTGTGTGTTGTTTAATCCACATGGCCACACGTCACACCTTGAGACCAAGGGTATTGTGGAGTTAATCTCTTTCATCAATGAGAGAAGGGGAGGTACGGCTTAGGGAGAAATTCAATAGAAGAAAGAACATGCATTTGTGGGCTGATAATAAGGGAATTGTTTTTTATATGACAGGAGCGTACCAGTTGGCTGAGCTGGGGTAGGGTCCGTGAGCATTGCTGGATCAGTCCTAGTGTCGTTGATCCTATTCTGTGTGTACACGGTGATTAATATTGGGACTAACCAGATAAATCAGCCAGTATCCATGCTCTGGATTACTATCCAACTTGGGAAAATATCATATATAACATTATGGGCTGGCCTGGACAATTGGAATCGGATGGTATTTTATGCCTCCCCCACCCCCCCCCCCCCAACCCAGACCCCCACCCCTCCCCTCCCCACCCCCGGGCTGGGAAGTGGGGTGGCGTAAAGTCGTGTGGGAGGCAAGGGGTGCCGTGCCCATTGCCTACCCACCCCACCTGCAATTTTACTCATGGTGGGAGAGATGGCAAACGGCCCACCCGCCCCAGACCAATTGAGGCTCTTAAGTGGCCAATTAATTGCCACTTAAGGGCCTCCTCCCACCGCCACTGTTATTTTACCAGCACCTGAGGAGCCCGCCCAGTAAAACCTGACAGCCTACTTGTGGGCTGAGGGCAGGGGGCTCTCCTGATTGGGCACCCTACGCCCCAGGGCGGGACCCCCTGCAGCACAGGTCTGGCCCACCCCCGCCCCTCACCGGGGCCTAATCGATTGTCCATGGTGAGGCCCAATCCCCACTTAGCTGCTCTGAGGCCGTTGTCTATCGTGGCTCCTCACACTGGGTGCAGTCCCAGCAGTGGCCACCACTCCCGGTGGTGCTATTGGGACTGAAGAGCTGCTGACCCTCTGATTGGCCAGCAGCTCTTGGAGGCAGGTCTTCCCATCTCAGAAGGGTGTAAGTCCCGACCGAGGCTAATTATGGACCTGGGCCACACAAAATAGAAGCGTATCTTTCAGACCCAGGGAAGGTGAGCTGTCCCCTGACTTTTCAGCTGGTGGGCGTGGCCACCGCCTTTACATTAAATTCCTGCCATAAATGCAAACTGAAAGTCCAAGCAGCATTAGGAGGGATTAGGTTAACATTTCTCCCTTTAAAGAAATTCTTATGTTAAAAAATGTTTTGTACACCGATGGTTAATGCAAGCTCCAGACATCAAATTACTACAAAATATTGATTGATTTTAATAACAACTTAATGTTTGTGAAGCCTGTTAAGAGTATCTTTAGCTCATTCATGTAGAGCACTGCAGGTGTCAAGCAGTGAGGAGCTGGACATCAGAAGCTCATGGATATTATTTAAATAAGCTCACTGTACACGGAACATAACTGGGGGGAATCATACAAGCATACAGCCCTTAAAGGGTTGCTGTTCAAGATTAAAGGGAAGAAACTACTTAAAGGGGGAATGGCCGAATATGGGGTAAGAAATGTTCAAGCATTTATAAGTTTTCGATCTTTGCAGAGATTGGATGGGCGGGAGGGAGGAAGAAGTGATGACTTAGAATGAAAGGACAGAAGATTTGAGGCATGAAATGGAGTGTGTGGATCCTCTGTTTGATGACTGGCAAAGTGGATGTGGGTGTTAGGAGTGTTGATCTGTTTGATAGTCCAGGGCACCCTCCCCAGAAGACAATAGCACCGGCCACAAAACACAACCCTCAACTTAGTGTCAGAAGATTGTAGGTTCAAGCCCCACTCCAGAGACTTGAGTACTAGGCTAACACTCCAGTGCATTACTGAGGAAGTGCTGCACTGTCAGAGGTGCTATCTTTCAGATGAGAGGTTAAACCAAAGGTCCTGTCTGCCTTGTCAGGTGAATGTAAAAGATTCCATGGCACTATTTGAAGGAAGTGCAGGGGGGTTCTTCTGGGTATCCTAGCCAACATTTATACCTCAACCAACATCACTAAAAACAGATTATCATATTGTTGTTTGAGGGGAGCTTGCTGTGTGCCAATTGGCTGACCACACATCAAAGCTACTTAATTTAGCTGTAAAATATTTTGGGGTGTCCTGAGATCATAGTTTGTTCCTTCTTTACACGTGAACCTCTTCCACATTTACCGTTCAATCATACCAGCCCTCAGAACACATTACATCTCTGTCATTGCTTCTTATGTGTTACTGATACCTTAGCAGAACACACAGCCCAGATGAAATATACAATTGCCTCACTGTACTCATATCTTCTAAGGACTTCACACATTCAAATCATTGCAACATAATTCAACTGCATGATGCATGCTCACTTATTAGCACAGAGGCTGGCTCACAGACTGGGCACCTGCCTGTCACTAGGCCTGTGCTCTTTCAATTTACTGCATTTTAGGATTAAAATTCTGCTTTCACAAGTAGATGACCCAAAATCCATGGGAACATGTGTCAACTGGAAGGAGGCTCACAAATCATAGGCCCTTGTTCCTCTTGGGAGTAGACCATCCTGTGTTATTTGTATATTAATTGTGTTTAACTGTAAGCAGGTGGTGGGCATTAACTGGGCATTCACTTGTGCGCCTATGGAGGCTGAAACTGTTGCTGTTGGGCATTTTGGAGGTGCATGTTAGAAAGTGTATCTCTGTGAATAAAAGCTTACAAAGGTAAAGATTGGACTCTAGTTCTATCCTTCACCACCTGGCTTTCTGAATTATAACATGGTAAAAGAGAATGGTTGCCTAAAGGTGAAGGTTGGAAGCTAAGAAAAAAAATCAGACCAGAAGATTGTAATCCAAGCAGCCATTGTGGAGAATGGCAGAAAACAAGTGTAAATTGTTGGGGTATGATTACCCTCCGACATTCTTGGGGTCTGAACCATATGATCACTGGAAGAATGAAGTGGTTATGTGGACGTGGGTTACATCCCTACCAAAGAGGAAACAAGGTATGGCCTTGGTGTTGTCGCTTCCTGTAAGAAGTAAAATCAGAGATAAAGTATTTTGCGAGATGAATGCCTGTCAGTTGGATAGTGATGAAGGTTTGGATCTTCTATTAGAATTCTTGGATGAAATTTACAAGAAGAATTATCTTTGAGGCATGGTCAGATTTCGGAAAAGAGATGGTCATTCCATGGAAGAATATATCAAGGACTTCAACAGATTGTATAAAAGATTGATGACATTCAATTTGGGGATTCCTGGATCAGTACTAGTGTTTAAATTGCTGGATTGTGCTAAGGTGTCTCATATGGACAGGCTCTCTCAATTCTCAGAGAGAGAGACTCTGCTGCTTTAAAAAATTCCTGGGGAAATAGTCATGTCCTTAACCCTTCATGGAACAAATGAGACATTCTGCAATGACACAAAGAATAGAGGACTCAATGATTGCCAGATTTCAAAATATTCAAGATACTGGATGCAGGTATCAATACAATGGAAAGATTAAAGACAGGCTGAATGAGGGTGAAAGCACCTTTAGCAGATCTGGCTATTTAAAACAGAAGACTAAATTGGAACAGCAATAATAGATGAATGAATCCCAGGAATGTCTAAGGAACAGTCAATAGGTGCTTCAGGTGTGAACTGCCCAAAGTGGAGAATCAGGGTCCTTGAAATGGTACATGACAAAGAAAATTCTGAGGAACAGGATGAAGATAATAATGCAGCTGAACAAATTATAGTGGTCATCAGGAGTTTTAGTCCTGTGATGTATGTGTTAGTTGCAGATGTCTTTAATTATGCTGTGTTAGATAGTGCCTGCACTTCACCAGTATATGGAACAGATTGCTTAAATTGTTACCTTGAGGATCGGTGCAAGGTTAAGGAATATAAGAATATTACTTGCTTTAGGTTTCATGGCAACAACATATTGAGGTCACTAAAGAAAGTTGTAATTCCATATAAAATAGCTGCAGTAAGCCATTTTATTAGTCCTGATGTGTCTAACGAGATACCTATGCTGTTGAGTAAACCTTCTATGAAAAAGGCACAAATAATACTTGACATGGAGCATGATAAGCCAGTTATTTTTGGGAAGTTAGTGGATTTTCAGTTTAACCAGTCAGGACATTATTGTATCCCCTTAACAAAATCTGATGTTTTTCATTTAACTGTTAGACAAGTATTAATGGCTGATCAGAATCAGAGAGAAAAAAATTGTCTTAAAGTTACATAGACAATTTGCTCATCTTTCTGGTCAATTGTTAAAAATCCAGTTAAAAGATGCAGGTGTAGTTGATGAAGACTATTTGAGGCTAATAGAAGAGATTAGTGAGAAGTGTAAAATATGTAAAAAGTATCAGAGGAAGCCCCCACATCCTCTTGTAAGCCTTCCATTGGCATGTGACTTGAATGGGGTAGCTGCCATGGTTATAAAGGTTTGGGACAAAGACAAATATTTTCATTCCACATTTTGTAAGATCTGGCGACCAGATTTAGTCTTCCTACAATAATACTTAATAAGGGTAAAAGGGTTGTTACAGACAAAATCATGGAGAAATTGATAGGCACTGGACTTGGGACACCGGTTAAGTTTCTCACTAACAGTGGAGGGGAATTTACTAATGACGGGTTCAGAGACATATGTGAAAACATGAACATCATGGTCGTGAATACTGCAGCTGAAAGTTCTTTCAGCAGTGAACTCTATGAAAAGAATTATGCTGTGATTGATGAAATGCTGCATAAAGTCTTAGCTGATCAACCACACTGCAAGTTGACAACTGGCAGTTCATGCAAAGAATTCACTCCAGATGGTTGGAGGATATAGTCCCTCTCAGTTAGTCTATGGGTGAAATCCCAAATTGCCTTCTGTGCTGTGTGATCGTCCTCCTGTGCTAGAAGTTACTACAATTAGTTCATTTTTTTCTGCACATTTGAAAATGCAGGGAGATGGACTTTCATCAAGGCTGAAGTCTCGGGAAAAAAAATCAGAGAGCTCTGAGGCATCATGTAAGACCATCCAAGACCGAATTTAATTCAGGAGGTTTGGTGTATTATAAAAGTGAGGGTCATAGGGAAAGGAAACCCTGGTAAGGTAATAGCTCATGATGATAAGACAGTACTTATCAAACATGGAAACCTGACTGTTAAGGTTTTGTAATCAGAATTAATTACAAAATCCCAGACTCTGAGCAGCTGATAGAAGTAAATAAGGCACCTTGTACCTCAAATGCTCATGTGTTTTATGAATAATGTCCTGAGGAACAGAATACAGTAGATCAAGGGCTGGATAATAGTAATGATTGATCATGGCACACAGGACAGAGCTACCGCATCCAAAGGCCAATTGGCCAGAGTGGATACTCAGGTTATATATATTCCAGAGTGGTTAAATGAATGGAGGATTTGACAATTGTGAGATGTGCAGGAAAAGCTACTGGCAAGTTTAAATATTGGTTGAAGGTTCAAGATGATGGCTAAGTAGTGAGGTCCGTGAACTGGCAGAATGGGGTGAAAGAGTAGAAAGTAAGAAAGCACAGTGCAAGTTCTGACAGTGAGTCCAGAAGTAACTCCTGCATCAGAAAATGATCACATACCGGAGAAAGACCCTCCAATAGTGCAAAAAGGACATCTCATATTAGTAGTTCCGATCGGCATAAAACTGCAAGTGGTGGCCATACTTGAATAGATTACAAAATTAGATAAAGGCTGCAGAACAGTCTTGGAACAGAACCAAAAGCAAAAAGTCCTCATGATCTTGAAGTTTTGGTGGCTGCCAATAAATTTGAGGATAAACTAATAAGAGGCAAAACAAATGGAATTAGATAGTTGGTGTTTATTCTGTGGTACCAGATAAGGTGCGACCAGCTTTGACACATTGGTGGTTTCGTACAGAAAAAGTCCTTGCATAGGGCGGCACAGTGGCGCAGTGGTTAGCACCGCAGCCTCACAGCTCCAGTGACCCGGGTTTGAATCTGGGTACTGTCTGTGCGGAGTTTGCAAGTTCTCCCTGTGACCGCGTGGGTTTTCGCCGGGTGCTCCGGTTTCCTCCCACCGCCAAAGACTTGCAGGTGATAGGTAAATTGGCCATTGTAAATTGCCCCTAGTGTAGGTAGGTGGTAGGGAATATGGGATTACTGTAGGGTTAGTATAAATGGGTGGTTCTTGGTCGGCACAGACTTGGTGGGCCGAAGGGCCTGTTTCAGTGCTGTATCTCTAAATAAAATAAATAAATAAAATATGGGACTTATAAGGCTAAAGCGAGGATGTTGCTAGGGGTTTTGAAGAGCGACTGGGTGATACAGATGTTAGAGTGGATCCTCCCACAACTGGAAAAATAATCTTAAAACTCCTTTCAGCTCTTTTAGCCACATATTCCTGGAAGTGTACATCAATTGACAGAAAGGCTACCTTTAAAGTGTGTTACTGCCAACCTGGTTAATCATACTAGGTCCTGACAGAAAGAGGGAGCACAATTGCGAAGCTTGGTTGGTAAGTTGAACTGGTTGTGTACTCAGACTAGACCAGATGCTGGTTTTGTATGTGTTGGGGTTAAGTAGTACAGTGAAACCCTAAGTCGAATGTTCTAAGGGCAAATAAAAGAGTAAAAAAGTAGATCTGGAGAAATGTATACTTGTTACCATCCTTAGCTGACACAAAGAACAGGAAACTAGTCATTTTTAATGACGCTCCACATGCTAATCTTCCTGATAGGTATTCTAATGCAACTGGCTTCATAATATTTCTTATGGATGAGAATGGGAAATGTCCTTTAGCTTGGGAAGCTAAGAAAGTAAGAAGTGTTGTTAAAAGTACTTTGCAGAAACATTGGGTTTTGTGGAGGCAAGGGATGTGAGATTCTATTTTATAGTGATGTTCTGTACAATGAGAATACGAAAGACAGTATATCCATTAAACGATTATGTTCATTCTGGGATAATGTACACTCCACAAAAATGAGAGAGTAGGTTACAGATTGAGCTTGCTGGCTTGAAATAAATGCTGGAGAGAAATGAAATCTCTAAAATTGAATGGGTGGATGCAAATCAACAACTGTTGGATTGTTTGACAAAAAAAAGGTGTGTACAAAGAAATTGTTAGGGGACCTCAAGGAGGAGCAGAATATGGAGGGATTTGATTTAATTTGTTTTGAAATTTTGGTTGTACGTATAAACTCTAATTTGTATTTAAAGAGAGAGAAGGGAATCTGTTAATTGTACATTAATTGTATTTCATTGTAGGCATGTGGTGGGCATTAACTGGGGATTCATTTGTGCTTCTATAAATACAGAGACTGAAACTGTTGCTGTTGGGGATTTTGGAGGTGCATGTTTAGAAAGTGTGTCTGTCAATAAAAGCTTATAAAGGTACACATTGAACTCCAGTTCTATCCTTCATCATCTGGCTTTCTGAATTATTACACCCTGTATATACTGACATGAAGGGAGTAGGGAAAGGTGAAGGAGCAGAGTTCTCCCCACCATCCCCCCCAACCCCCCCAACCCCAGAAGCTCAGGCCTGGTATCATATTGCTCTTATGACTCATCCTTCTTGTCACTTTTTTTTAAACAGACATGCACACAATCACACACAGTATCTTGCAACACAAGCTCAATCTGAAGGTATGTTGGGGAGCTAGTGCTCAAATATTCATCCCGTTACTGTCATAGTGAGCCTGTAAAATTGTCTGTCAGCCCTGCCAATGGCTCAGGACAACAGACAACCTTGTAGCATCCTGAACATCTCTCCAATGTTTGCAAGCACCTGCACAGATACACACATCCAATAGGTAGTATGTGTTAAAGTAAGAGTGCATGGTGAGCTGGTAGTGGAAGAGGGGCGAGAAACTGCTTATTCACCTTTATGAAACTGACTCCTAAAAGTAAGGCCATTCACTCATTTCACACAGGAGATCAGTGCTGCTATTGGGAAAGCCTTTCCCAAGTTATGAGATTCAGCATGAGGTATATGGAGGCTCATGCTGGTTGACCTTACTCAGTCATTGATTTCATGTTGGTGTGGCCTTGGTGCTCGATTTTGTGACTCCTTCCCCTGACCAGCGAGGGCCAGGACTGGCAGCGACATCTTGCAAAAGGTCGACCCTATAGTTTCTTCGAAGAATTTAACCATTGAACAACAACAAAAAAAGGCGGGGCTATGGGGAAAGAGCAGGGGAATGGGACTAATTGAATAGCTTTGTCAAAGAGTCAGCACAAGCATTATGGGCTGAATCGGCTCCTTTTGTACTGTATAAGATTCTAGGACAGTTAATGATATTGAGAGGGTAATAAACTAGAAAATGAATGCAGTTTCTTTGCAAAAGATATATGTTGTCCAGTAGTTGGTGCTGTAACATAATACCTCAGAATAGCCAGCATTTTCCTGCTCAAATAAAGAGTTTAGCTGTACAGACAGTCAACTGTGAACTTCCAGCAACATTAAATTGGACACCATGAATAACTGGTATTGATGAGGTGGTGCGACTTTTCAGCCAGGCCAGTAGGTGGCAGATCAGCACTCTTTTGAGGAGCTTAGCGTGGTCGAGGAGCAATGGGCAGGACTGATCCTATCCACACAGACTAACGCTTCATATAGACGTCACACACCCCTTGGGCCCACAGAGAGACACCCATCCTATGTCATTTGATTCTCCCAGCTGAATGAGAAACTGTGGCTGCAGGAGACCTTGGGGGAAGGTATTGAGGGAAACAAGTGTTGTCAATAAAAAGAAACTGATTCTAATCAAATCATCTGAGAGCATTTGCAAACATGCCACAGGGTTGTATGTTGACTAATTTGCTCAAATCCGACTGAACTCAGTCAATACACACACCTCTCCAAACCCCAGCATGGACCATACCCTCTCAGCTATGGCTCAGTGGTAGCACGCTCTCCTGAGTCAAAAGTTTGTGGGTTCAAAAACTGCACTTCAATGCAGTACTGAGGGAGTGCTGCACTGTTGGAGGTGCCGTCATTCATTCTGCTGTCTTAGATGGATGTAAAAGATGATGAAGAAGAACTGAGGAGTTCTCCTCAGCATCCTGACCAATTCCTCAACCAACATCACTAAAATAGATTATTTGGTCATGTATTTCAATGCTCTTTGTGGGAGCTTGCTGTGTGCAAATTGGCTGCCATGGTTCCTGGATTATAACAGTGACCTCATTTCAAAAGTACTTAATTAGCTGTAAAGCACTTTGGGATGCCCTGAGGTCATGAATGGCGCTATATAAATGCAAGTCCTACTTTAGTTCACACGTTTACAGTTACTGAACTCACCAATACACACACACCTCCCTAAACCCAGCATGTACCATAATTTGCTTGGGATACTTGGAGTAAGTGTAGCGTGTTTGGGAGGAACAGGTGATTTTGGACCTCTGGTTGCCAAAGCTCTCCACCACTAGGGTTTTCCTCGCCTCATGTCTGCCTCTGTTGTATTGATGGCGATTGTTGCAATGATCAGTCAACATCTCCATTAACATTGTATCATGCAACTGTCTGGATGGTAGAAGGTGAACTTGGAGGGCATTGGTCTTTTTTCATCTAGCAATTCCTGTTTATGGGCATAAACAGAGTTTCTGTCGAAATTACGCTGGCAAAGCAGGAGAAGCCCAGAGGAAACTCTCAACATTAGTTTACATACAGTCGAGTTTTTTTGTTCATGTGGAGTAATTGGGATAGAATCCACACGACTTTCATTACAGCAGTTTACATCAGGGAAAGGAGAGGAATATAAGTTTTCGAACACTTCATGGTCTCACCCCTCCCTGTCTCAGTAACCGCCTCCAGCCCCACAACCCTCCAAGATATCTGCACTCATCCAATTCTTGCCTCTTGCATATCCCCAATTTTTATTGTTCCATCATTAGCAGTCATGGCTTCAGCTGCTTGTGCTCTAAGTTTTGGAATCTCCTCCTGAAACCTCTCTGCCTCTCGACCTCTCTTGTCTCCTTTAAGACCCTCGTTAAAATCTACCTCCTTGACCAAGATTTTGGTCACTTGTTGTAAATAAAAGCAAAATACTGTGGATGCTGGAAATCTGAAATAAAAACAAAGTGCTGGAAATACTCAACAGGTCTGGCAGCATCTGTGGAGAGAGAAACAGAGTTAACGGCCAGAATTTTGCATCGGGCCAGAGACCCCGCCCACTGGCAGAAACATTCGGTGGCCTGGAAGCTACACTGTAATTTTACATGGCTCAGGCGCTTAATTGGTCTCAGGTGGGACTTCAGCCCCTCTGAGGCAGGAAGTCCCTCCTAAAAAAGCTGCCGGCCAATCAGCGGGCCAGCAGCTCTTCAGTCCCATCATCACCACCAGGAGCGGTGGCCACTGCTGGAACTACACCCAGCCAGGACCAGCACCATGGACGAGGCCCCAAACACAGGTAAGTGTGTGGAGCCTCACCAGAGACAATTGGCTGGTCCACGCCGTGGGGGTGGGGGGTGGGGTTGGGGGTTGCTCAAGAGGGGGGAGGTGCTCCAGGGGAGACAGCTTGTGCTGCAGTGGGGAGCCTCCATCAGGCTCAGGGTGCCCAATCAGGAGGACCACCCCGGGACGCTTGGAAGCTGCATGCCTTCGTTAGGCGGCTTCTCCCAGCTCCGGGACGCCCGCTTGCCATGCGTAAAATCCATGTGGAGGTGGGAAAAGGCCATTATGTGGCCATTAAGTGCCACTGAAGGGCCTTGATTGGCCTGGGGTGGGCGGGCCGTTTTCCACCGATGCCGCCTGCATAAAGTGGCAGCAGAGGCGGGAGTGGGTCGGGAAGGTCTCCCGGTGCCTCCTGCTCCATTTTACGCCACACCCCCCCCCCCACCCCTGCTCCCGCCACCATCTGGTTCGTCGGGGTGGCGTAAAATTCCAGTCGTTAACTCTGTTTCTCTCTCCACAGATGCTGCCTGACCTGCTGTGTATTTCCAGCACTTTCACTTATCGTAATATTTCTATGTGGCTCGGTGTCAAATCTTGTCTGGTAATGTTCCTTTGAGGCACCTATGTAGAAGGCATTACATAAATACAAGTTGCTCTTGTAGATTGCTACCTCCAGGCTGGAGACTGTCTTGAGTGCATGAAACTCAGTTAAAGCCACATTACATGCACTTTACTTCTTTTAATGATTGCAATCTGCAATGATTTGCATTTCTAGCAGTGAAACTAAAACGTTTATGGCAGTTTCAGCAACACAGACTAGAAATGACTCTCAACAATAATAACTAACGGACATTTAACATACTTTGTGGTGTTGTTCTGTCTGTTGTTTACTGGAAGAGCATTAATCCATTATTTAAACTTGACCTGTAAAGTTCTGTTGAAGCTGTAGGACTACAGACAGAAGTATTACAAGCTCCAAACTGCTGGAAAATGCTTTAAATGAAGTATCAAAAGTTGAAAACTTTTTGGGAAGGGAGGGGTGCAAGGTATGCCCCCAGTTCCTCCGGGAAATAAATTTCACACCTGTTGGACTCCTTCAGTCATTTGTAAGTTCACTATTATGTAGTTGTGTACTTTCTGAATTTTTTTCCATATTAAAAGTGATCAAATATATCTGCAGCTTAAGTTATGATCTGCCCATGTCCCGCTGCACTTTCAGTGCAACCCTTAATCTGCAGGTTTTTTAAGGCATGGAATTCAGGGCGGTTTCTCAACTGTTAGTTTTCCTGGGGCTGTGTCAATGTTTTCTGCAACTGTTTGATCAGCGAGTGCTAGCATGTACACTGAATCAATTCTGCCATGGCTGCCCAAAGGTCTTTCTGATGGTTTTGAGACACATACAAACCCAGGATCTGAATTACATGAAAATACTAAAGATTTTATAAAGATATCCATCAGATTGGACATGCTTTCCCATCTTGGGTTCAGCATGGGTCAGTGTGGTAGCACTCTTAACTCTGAGTCAAAAGATTGTGAGTTCTAGTCTCACTCAAGAGACGTGAGCCCATTATTCATGCTGACACTCTCGTGCAGTTACTGAGGAAGTGCTGCAGTGTTGGAGGTGCCGTTTTTCAGATGAGATGTTAAACCGAGGCCCCGTCTGCCCTCTCAGGTGGATGTAAAAGATCCCATGGCATAATTTGAAAAAGAGTGGGGAATATATCTCCCCAGTGTCCTGGTCAATATTTATCCCTCAAACAACCCCTAAAACTGGTGATCTAATCATTTATTACATTGCTGTTTATGGGAGCTGACTGTGCACAAATTGGCTGGTACATTTCCTACATTACAACAGTGACTACAATTTAAAGGTGCTTCATTGGCTGTAAAGTGCTTTGGGATGTCCTGAGGTCATGAAAGACACTATGTGAATGTAACTTTTTTTTAAAATCTGAATTACATAAAAGTCCTAAAGATTTTATAAAGAAATGTATCAGATTGGACAGGCTTTCCCCTCTTTATATATGTATGTAGAAGCTCAGTTTCTGCACACACACACACAGCTGCTGAAATGATCCATAAGGTTGCTGGATAAACAGAGACTGAAGACATGTTTAGGAGTGTGACAAATAAAGCTTTGGAAGTATTGACATTCTTCTCTTAAGTTCATTAGCAGATAGAAAGGACATTTGCTGCTCAGTGCCAGCAAACAGCCTGCTGTGTTGAAAGTGCATGTCCTTGTCACTAAGCAGTAGGAAGTTATGTGTCTCCCCTCAGAGGTCAGCAGTGCCCACCACAAGACAGCACTCAACTTCCTTAAATACTTCCTTGGTTAAGCATGGTTGGCAGAGCAAATAGAGTCTGTTGATTTGTAATGCACGACCTTTGTTCTAAGTATAAACACAACAGCTGTCGTCTAATGATTTCAAACACGACTGGTTAAAAACCTCCATTTTGTGCTGTTATTTCAGTAAAATTACTTTATGCTTGGAGAAGCTGAAGCTTGCAATTTAAAACTTCGTCAGTAATGATTGTTTGTGAGGTAGACCAAGCATGGCTTGAAGCTTTTTATAGATGCAGCAGGAGTTTTAAAAACCTTAAAGGGGAAGGCTGTTCTCTTGACCTACAGCTTAATTTAGCCATCATAATGCGAACCAAAATAACATTGTCTTCTGCCATTCATTTTGTATTTTGGAACTGCAGCTTCCTCCTCATGGGACTAAATGTGTCCTTTATCTGATAGTTAATGCTTAAAGCAATACTATCTTCATGAAAGGTTATCTGCAAAATCTATTTAGAAAACAGGAAGATAAAAGGGAGCCAAGTGTCATTTTTCTCATGAAGGTGTCTTGCCGAAGTGGTGTAGTCAGTGTTTTGGCACAGGTTAACCACACTGTCAGCTGGATTTTGTTGTCCCACTGCCAGGAGCGGCAGTGAGTGCAGAAAATGACAGCCACCCCGCACGGGACCTGCTCCGCCGCGATTCTGCTGCAGTCGGCCACTTAACGTACTGACGGCAGCCGCCACCGTCCCACCCCCCCCCCCCCAAATCACATGGCAGGGGCGGCATTGGCGACACCATGAACAGTGTCACCTGCTGCGGGAGCAGGTGCTGGCGCCATTTTTAAAAGGCTGCCAGACCTGCAAACAAAATACACAGTTGACCTCTTCTCCTGCTCGGTGGCGCCAGCTTCTCGTGGACGGGAAAGTGAAAGCACATGAGTGCCGCATGTCGAGCTCGGGATCGGGAACGGATGGGAAGATCGCGGCGGATGACATTGAAATTTATGCAGAGAGGTATTTTAAATATTTAAACTAGGGTCCCGTCACAGGGCAGCGGAGGTGCCGCCTCGGAGCTTCCCCATCCCCAGGAAGATCGGGCCCGGCAGTCCCGGTGCAGGTTCCATGGCGGCCGCTGCGGCTCCGATTCTCCGGCTGCGACCCCCCCACCCCCGCGTCAGAACTTGACTTTGGGCCAAGCACAAGACCCAGCCCTGTGTGATTGGAGACATTTTTCCTGGATAATGGTGCTCTTTTAAACACACTGAGGCCAAAACTCTGGCACATTCCCACCGTATCTCTGGTAGGTGTAAGCCTGAAGGGTGGCAAATTAGGCCAGGCCCTTGTAATGTCAAGCCCCAGCTTTGCATTGGAGTTTCCTGTTAGGTGTCGGGGTGGAGGCAGGTGCAGAGCCTTGACGAAGCAGCAGAGGGCAGGTTGGGTGGCAGGGACACCCAACATTGGGAGTTTGAAGGTGGCATACATCAGTGGTGGTAAAGGACATTGGTCCCCGCCTGGATGAATGGGCCGAAACCATGGACTGGAGCCTCAAGAGAAAATATCAAGATTTTGTGAAAGTTATATTAAAGATCCTTCCCATCCCCCACCTCCTTTAAAACTGGAAGCGCATCCAAGTTCTTTCCAGGGAGTGAGGGGAGAAGGCACTTCCCCAGAATTGATGGTTGGGAAAATCTCTCCAAAATGTTAAAGCCGGCAGATCCCTACGTGCTTCCTTTTAAATGAGCTTTCCTGTCAGGAGGGTGACCATTAAACCATTCAACAGGTGGTGTCATCTTCCAAAAAGATGATTTTAGGCTGGAAACTGGCACCATATACAGTAGACAAGACTGAAGGGCATCCAACAAGAGCAAAAACAACAAGGCTATCTGCCATGCAAGTGAGAAATTGCTATTCCGATAGAAACCTGCAGTTTTTAGGATTTGAGGTGATAGTGGACTGCAATTTATCAGGGGGTATCACATATTCTTCAGTATCGCCATTTCAATGGCCTAGTGGGTAAGTATGTAGTCTGATCGGGATCTGAACCATAGAGATCAGAAATGTCTACATAAATGCTTTGTGCAAATATACCAGCTGACTGACAGGCTCCCTATAAAGCCCAAGGATGGATTTTTCAAATCTCTGGTCCATATGGTCTGTGACAGACCTGTTTCCCCCATTCAGTGTCGTGTGTTTCTCCTCTCCAGTGCCATACAGTCTGCCCAACAACGTAAGCAGGGGATGCTCACACAACACTTTCAAGATTTAATAGGAGGAGATACAAGTGCATTGAATAAACATGACAGTAGCATTTTCAATGTGCCTTTAATGTGCAAACTGAAGTGACTCAGCCCATCATAAGTGAGATTCCTTTACATTTCTGTGCATGAATTGAGCAACATCTCCACAAGTGTCTGAATGTTCATGGTGGCATTAAAAAGCCCCCAAAGAAAGAAAAATACAGTTATATAATGTCCAAGTTAAATATCCATCAAGATTGCACAGGTCTTTTCATTTAATTTGAGAAGCAGACGCCGGATACATATGTTGGCCTCTGGACTTCATAATCGCAGTCTGTGCTGCAGAAATGTTACACTGACTCCACAAGCGTACTGGACTCCATTTGACCTGGTACTTTTTGCTCATGTTCTTTTAATGGTGGGTTTTACTCAAACTAGGACATTCCAAATCTCGAAATCTGAATTACACTTAGTACCAAAATCAGCACATAAACACAAGTATATATGATGAAAGTATTTTATTTTGTCCCTTCCCTCTGGTTGGCAGCTGTGAGTGCTAAGGTCATAACTTTACTTGGAGCCAATCTCCTAATCAGCAAGTCTACACTGAAGGAGCAATTTTAAAAACATAATTGAAAGAATGAGACCATTAAGTTGAATAATATTTCTTTTTAAAAAGAACAAGGTGAAAAAATGTTAAAATGACAAAATTAAACACAAAATAAAATGTTTCAAAGCATTTCCCTCTACCTCTCCACAACTCACTAATACATCATGGTGCCATGTCTACTTTCATCCCCAATGCAACATCAGAAAAATCTCTATAGTTGAACAGATGATTAGTGAACAACTCTATTACCTTTGTATCATGCAACTACCAGGATGATAGAAGGCGAACTAGATGAATAGCAGAAGAATTAGAGGGGAGTTGCGGAGAACTGTTTTCACTCAGAGAAACATAGAAAATAGGAGCAGGAGTAGGCCATTCGGCCCTTCGGGCCTGCTCCGCCATTCAAAAAAGATCAATGGCTGATCGTCTAATTCAGTACCCAGTTCCCACTTTCTCCCCATATCCCTTGATCCCTTTGGCATTAAGAAATATATCTATCTCCTTCTTGAATATATTTAATGACTTGGCCTCCACTGCTTTCTGCGGTAGAGAATTCCACAGGTTCACCACCCTCTGAGTGAAAAAATTTCTCCTCATCTCGGTTCTATATGGCATACCCCGTATCCTGAGGCTGTGACCCCTGGTTCTTGACTCCCCAGCCACAGAAACATCCTGCCTGCATCTGGCCTGTCTAGTCCTGTTAGAATTTTATAGGTTTCTGTGAGATCCCCTCTCATTCTTCTAAACTCTAGTGAATATAGGCCTAGTCGTCCCAATCTCTCCTCATACGTCAATCCTGCCATCCCAGGAATCAGCCTGGTAAATCTTCTTTGCACTCTCTCCATGGCAAGAACATCCTTCCTCAGATAAGGCGAACAAAACTGCACACAATACTCCAGATGTGGTCTCACCAAGGCCCTGTATAACTGCAGTAAGACATCCTTGCTCCTGTACTCAAATCCACTTGCAATGAAGGCCAACACACCATTCACCTTCCTAACTGCTTGCTGCACCTGAATGCTTGCTTTCAGCGACTGGTGTACAAGGACGCCCAGGTCTCGTTGCACCTCCCCCTTTCCTAATCTATCATCATTCAGATAATAATCTGCCTTTCTGTTTTTACAACCAAAGTGGATAACCTCACATTTATCCATGTTATACTGCATCTGCCATGCATTTGCCCACTCACCCAACTTGTCCAAATCACATTGGAGCCTCTTTGCATCCTCCTCACAGCTCACATTCCCTGCCACCCCGCCCCCCCACCCCCCAAGCTTTGTGTTGTCTGCAGACTTGGAAATGTTATATTTAGTTCCCTCACCCAAGTCATTAATATATATTGTGAATAGCTGGGGCCCAAGCACTGATCCCTGCAGTACCCCACTAGTCACTGCCTGCCAACCGGAAAAAGACCCGTTTATTCCTACTCTCTGTTTCTTTTCTGTCAACCAATTCTCAATCCATGCCAGTATATTACCCCCAATCCCATATGCTTTAATTCTGCACACTGACCTCTTATACAGGACCTTATCAAAAGCCTTCTGCAAATCCAAACACGCCACATCCACTGGTTTTCCCTCATCTATTCTACTAGTTACATCCTCAAAAAACTCCAGTAGATTTGTTAAGCATGATTTCCCTTTTGTAAACCCATGCTGACTTTGTCCAACCCAGTTTATGCTTTCCAGGTGTTCTGTTATCACATCTTTTATAATAGACTGTAGCATTTTCCCCACTACTGATGTAAGGCCAACTGGTCTATAATTCCCTGTTTTTTCTCTCCCTCCTTTTTTAAATAGTGGGGTTACATTTGCCACCCTCCAATCTGTAGGAACTGCTCCAGAGTCTATAGAATTTTGGAAGATGACCACCAAGTATCCACTATTTCCAGGGCTACTTCCTTTAGTACTCTGGGATGTAGATTATCAGGTCCTGGCGATTTGTCAGCCTTTAACCCCATGGATTTCCCTAGCACTTTTTTTTATGAATACTGATTTCCTTCAGTTCCTCCCTCTCATTAGACCCTTGGTTCCCCAACATTTCTGGGAGGTTATGTGTGTCCTCCTTTGTGAAGATAGAACCAAAGTATGTGTTTAATTGTTCTGCCATTTCTTTGTTCCCCATAATAATTTCCCCCGTTACTGACTGTAAGGGACCTACATTTGTCTTCACTAATCTTTTTCTCTTCACATATTTATAGAAGCTTTTACAGTCAGTTGTTATGTTCCCCACAAGTTTACTCTCATACTCTATTTTCCCCCACTTAATCAACCTCCTTGTCCTCCTTTGCTGAATTCTAAACTGCTCCCAATCCTCAGACTTGCTGCTTTTTCTGACAATTTTATATGCCTCCTCTTTGGATCTGATACTATCCCTAATTTCTTTTATAAGCCACGTTTGAGCCACCTTTCTGGTTTTATTTTTGCGCTAGACAGGAATGAATAATTGTTGTAATTCATGCACATGTTCTTTAAATATTATCCATTGCCTATCCACCGTCAACCCTTTTAGTAAAGTTCCCCAATCTACCATAGCCAACTCTCATTTCATACCTTCGTAGTTTCCTTTATTTAGATTCAGGACCCTAGTTTTGGATTCAATTACTTTACTCTACATCTTAATGAAGAATTCTATCATGTTATGGTCGCTCCTCCCCAAGGGACCCCACACAGCAAAATTGTTAATTAATCCTTTCTCATTGCACAATACCCAGTCTAGGATAGCCTGTTCTCTAGTTGGTTCCTCAACGTCTTGGTCTAAAAAACCGTCACGTACACACTCCAGGAAATCCTCCTCCACAGTATTATTGCTAATTTGGTTTGGCCAATCTATATGTAGATTAAAGTCACCCATGATTACAATTGTACCCTTATTGCATGTGTCTCTAATTTCCTGTTTAATGCCATCCCTTACATCTCCACTACTGTTTGGGGGCCTATAGACAACCCCGACCGACGTTTTCTGCCCTAGGTGTTTCTTAGCTCCACCCATACATATTCCACATCATGGTTTTCCGAGCCAATATCCTTCCTCACTATTGCATTGATTTCCCCCTTTATTAACAATGATACCCAACCTCATTTCCCTTTTTGCCTGTCCTTCCTAAATATTGAATACCCCTGGATGTTCAGTTCCCATTCTTGGTCACCCTGCAGCCATGTCTCCCTAATCGCAACTATATCATAACCATTTATATCTATTTGCGCTGTTAATTCATCTATCTTATTGCGAATGCTCCATGCATTAAGACACAATGCCTTTAGACTTGCCTTTTTAACATTGTTAGACATCTTAGCTTTATTTTGCGCTATGGCCCCATTTGTTTCTCGCCCTTGTTTTCTCTGCCTTCCACTTTTTCTTCTTACCTTTCTGTCTTTCAGTGTGGGATCTGGAATTCATTATCTGAAAGGATGGTAGGGGGAGAAACCCTCATTGCATTTAAAAAACGCTTGGCCACACACTTGACTCATAGACTTATAAAGTGGCTACAGCACAGAAGGAGGCCATTTGGCCCGTCATGAACATGCTGGCTCTCTGCAAGGGCAATTCAGTTAGTCTCACTTCCCTACCCTTTCCCCCTAGCCCATCAAATAAAATACTCCATGGGCAGTAGAAGGTTTGGGGGCATCCTGAGGTGCTGTATAAATGGAGGTCTCCTTCCTGTCTAAAGGAGCTGAGCCAGGCTGGGGTATGGATTTCCACACGAACAAGCAATCCAATAGTGGTTGCCCCTACTGATAGGAAAGGATACAACCCAATCACAGCTCATTCTTCCTGGGCTCTCACTCCACGACCCCCTGCCCGCTGGCCCTGTAAGATTCTGAGTATTGTTTGTGTTACGACCAAGTGATAAGGGGTATGGGTGGTTCCCACTGTTCACCTCCTAAGTGACCACAGCAAGTGTTTTTGTTACTCAGGTTTTAACCCCTTTTGTTTTATTTGTCAAATAAACAAACAACGACAGATTTTCTTGTCGGTTTAAAACAGAAGATTAACTATTTATTGAGCAATATTCATTCCGGAAATTGTCACAACCATGCCCACACAAGCATTCACTTGCGCACGCGTGCACACACAAGAGTAGATAGAGAGGAAAACGTTTAAGTGCTTTGAAGTGAGATGGGTGCTTGGGGTTCATGGTAAACCTGTTGAATCTTCTCAGAGGTCAATTTCTCTTTTAAAGTTGTAGGCCTGGATTGTTTGTAGTTTTCTCTAATGGTTGAGACTTCAGTCTGGTGATGGTGATCACTTTCAGTTCTTTGCTGTAACAAGATAAAGTGTACATTTCACAGCAGGACTCCTTCTTTGGCTTTTGGTGGATGTCTCCCAGCTCTTAGCTGGACAGGCTTATGTGATGTTTGTTCTGATCTCTCCCTCTCTCTTTCCAGAGAGCTACTTTTTAAGGTCAAAATTTCTTTCACATGTTGCCTCCGTTGGGAGACACAGAGCCCCCTCCCTGTGGTGACCAACAATGGCCCAGGATGTGGCTACTTCACACCTTCTTTGTTTCAGAAGAACCCATTCAATTTAGAAATGTCTCTTGATGGGTTCATGATGGGTTTAATTGACACCTCTTAGCATGAATGTATCCTTTCGCCCTTAACAGACAGTAAGACAGTTTGACTATACAGGGCCAGGTTGTTTGACCTTTGGTGCCATTTTGTAGTGCATTGTCCACTTGTTATAAAGGAAAAGTCAATTTTTATAATTCTTCAGTTTGGGTTCTGTATTTTCAATCACTGCACTTCACATGAGCAGACATTAGTCTAATACAAAATACCTAATAAGTCTGTTGAGTTAAAAGAAACAGGAGCTTTATTGAAACACATCTTGCTGCTCTGCTTTGCATCTTCCAAGAGACTGCATGAGGGATCCAAACCACGTGGTGTTACATCACTTCCTGTGATGAGGTACACAGCATGATTAGCATCGTAACCACTTAGAATTAACCCATTAACAACCAATAATCCAAACTGGCTCTCCTGTTTGGAGATCTGGCAGGTTTTCTGCCTTGTGACGTTTGTCATAGTTACACATCTGGTAGGAATGATCTTTGTCCTCTTTCTCTCTCACTTTCTCCAAGTCATCAACCTTTACTTGCGGCATGAGCGTGTGTGTGAGAGTAGGGAGTTGTGATTTCAGTCGTCTTCCCATTAGGAGTTCACATGGCGCAAGACCATTTTGGAGTGGATTTAAACGATAACTCAGAAGTGCAAGTTGGATGTCATTGTTCTTCTTCAGCAATGCTTACATTGTACACACTCCTCTTTCAGCTTCACCATTGGCTTGAGGGCATCTTAATGGGCTGGTGGTCTGAACAAATCCATATGATGCTGTGAACTCTTTAAAGTTGGCAAACTGGTGTCCATTATCTGAGCTTACAAGGTCTGCGATTCCATGTGTTGCAAATATCATCAACGATGTAATTACTGCTTCAGAAATGTGACCCTGCAGTTGCTTGACTTCTGTCCATCTGGAGTAATAGTCTATGACAATCAAGAACATCTTACCTCTGTGTTCGAAGAGGTCCATCCCAAAACATTCCCATGGTCGTGATGGGAAAGAAGATGACATCATCGGTTCTCTTGCCTCCTGACGATGAATAGCACAAGTAATACAGCTTGATATCATCTCTTCGAGTGATTTTGAGAAACCTGGCCACCAAACGGAATATCTTGCTCAGGCTTGACATTGTGTGATGCCCAACTGTCCTTCGTGCAATCTTTGTAGTATGTCAAGTCTCAGAACTCTCGGAATGACCACTCTTTCATCATAGCTGAGTAAATCATCAAGTACACTAAGATGTCCTCTCTGTTCTTAGTACTGTCTGATAATGGGATTGTGTGGCATGTATGCTGGCCATACTTTGACGCAGTACTCTCTAACCTCAAAACATTCTTGCTCAGATTTCTGTGCATCTCTGATTTTGTTTAGTTGCTGAGTTGTTGCTGGTAGAGTTGTGGTTGTTGTCAATGCAAAGGTTTCTACTTCTTCAACAAGGGTTACATCACCTTGTTCAGGTCTTGCCACTAGAATGCAGTTCAAAGCAGCCACTTTAATCAGCTGCTTTCCCGGAAAATGTCCTGTCTTTGCATCAAACCTCATCACCCTTGGTCTAAATTGTACTCGTGGAGGCATTTTTGTTAACTCCTTCGAATTTAAGAGAGTCACCAATGGTTTGTAGTCTGTCTCTATCTTGAAGTGAAGACTAAAAACATAATCTGCAAACTTCTTGCAAGCCCATGTAGCTGCTCATGCTTCTTTCTCTATCACTGCATATCTCTGTTCAGTCTCCGTCAGTTAACAGGATGCATAGTAAATGATCTGTGCTTTCCATCCATCTGTATCTGGAAGAGCACAGCTCCCAGTCCTGTAAAAGATGCATCTGCAGCAATGATAGTGGGTAGCTCTGGGTCATAGTGAGCTAACACATCAGGTGATATCAGCAGCTCTTTGGTTTTCTCAATAAACCTCTATTGTGCTTCCTCCCAGCACCATGTATTGTCCTGTCGCAACAGTTAACGTAGTGACTGATTGACAAAAACCACCATTTACATCCAGCTTCGTGAAGATTGAACTCTTTCTGAATTTAGCTAAGCTCTCATCCAAAGACGACAAAGGATGAACTTTGTGTTCAACTGCTTTATTCAGCTGTGTATGATCAGCACAAATTCTGATAAATCCGTTGGGTTTTGGCACCGGAACCATCCCTGAGCACCAGCTTGTCAGTTCTGTCACAGGTGAAATAATTCCTTGCTTCACCATAGAGTCAACTTCTTTCTTTACTTTTGGCAAGAGTGGGTGAGGAACCTTTTTGGGTGTAAACAGGCACACTGGCTTTGTTTCTGGATGTAGAGTTATGTGATATCCTGTCTTCAGTTTTCTTAGTCCTGCGAAAAGCTGTGGGAATTCAGCTGTAACTTTCTGGGCTGATCGTCCTGGCTTCCCAGTTCCTCTACTCTGCAAATCAGACGCAAGTCAGTACAAGCCTTCCTACTCAAAAGTTAACAACTCTAGTTTTGAATCACATACAATGTTTCAGTGATTTCTTTTTCTCAATATTGGAGGGTTGCCCTAAGTTCATCTATGACTTTGAGTTCTATCCCTTCTGGCTGTATAATTTTTTGCATGATGGCTGAAGAGAGCTTCTCTGTAACCATGGTTCAGCTTCAGAAGGAACCGAAACTGCTGCTCCGGTGTCTCGCTTAAAGTGCATTGTGTTTCTCTCTACTAGGATCTCAGCACTCCAGCAACTTCCGCTTCATTCCTGGAAAGGTACCTCAATATTGTGAATATTCTCTACTTCATGGATCTTGCCACCTTTCGAAGTCTTCCCTTTGTGTGTATTCTGTACCGGCTTTTTGCTATGGCACACAGCCTGGAAGTGGCCCATCTTTCCGCAAAAATCGCATTCGGCCTCTTTGGCGGAGCAGTTTTCCCACCTGTGTCTCTCTCGGCCACACCTACTGCAGTTAGCTTGGGCTGTCGATAGATACTCCTCCTGTCTCCCCTGCTGTTTAATGTCAGCTTTCTTTTTTCTATGTATAGCAAACTCTACTGAGTCAGCAGCTTGCGGGATAGGGCTCTCCCTTGTCACCTTGCACCACGGATCGATTCTGTTTCCTGACCTCCGCTTGTCTGCTCAGTTGGATTGCCTTTGCTAAGGTTAGATCATCTCTTGACTGCAAGTGGTCAGACTAGGCGTCATTCAACACTCCCACAATGATTCTGTTTCTGATCAGTTTGTCTTTCAAGCCGCCATACTCACAGTCCTTTGCAAGTTTATACAGGTCGTGTATAAATGCATTAACACTTTCCCCTTGACATTGGGCACATTTGTTAAATTTAGCCTGCGCCACAATGACAATCTTTCTCAGATTAAAGTATTTATTGAGTGCTTAGTTTATCGTACTTGGCTTTCTTCTCATCGATACTTTGCGTGACGAGGATATCATCCGCACTGTCACCCATCATACTGACCTGCTCACTGCTCGGCATCACAGTGAGGGCCAACGCAGTGCAATATCTGACAAATCTCCGATACCATTTCGGCCATGCTTCAGCTTGATTGAGGCCTGCGACTTTCTCGAAGTGTTCCGGCAAAGGTAGAGACTTCTCCATCACACTATATTTCACCCACTGCCACCATATAATATTCTGAGTATTGTTAGTCTAATACGGAATATCTAATGAGTCTACAGAGTTAAAAGAATCAGCAGCTTTATTGAAACACGTTTTACTGCTATGGTTTACATCGTCCAAGAGAGAGCACAAGAGATCCAAGCCATGTGGTCTTGCATCACTTCCTGTGATGAGGTATACAGTATGATTAGCATGTTAACCACTTAGAATTAACCTATTAAAAACCCAATGTCCAATATAACACATTATACTACAGGCTCCTGCTCTCTCTCTCCCTGCTCAGTCCCTGGTCCCCAGCTTGAAGTGCCATAACGTACAGGGCTACGGACCAAGAGTGGGAGACAGGCATGGCTGCATATGTCCTCACATCCATGGAGGAGACAGTGTCATCGTTATAGAGCAGCCATGCCTGTACCCACCAGTGAGGTGCTGCTGCCTCAGGTTATATGCCATCTTGTCCTGCATGAGACAGACTGCATAGGAGCACTAGGACAGGCAAATGCACATGGAAGACGGACACATGGGGAATGCCCAAGGGTGATTAATTGACGATTGTATGCAATATGGAATGGTATGATTTATAAATTTGTTTTGGAATATTTATTTTGTGGTGGCTTTTATTTTTGCATTGTGGCCATGCAGACACTGGGATGGCCAGAGACAGAGGGAAAGTAAAGTACGGGACTGTTGGTGAACAGGAAATTGGGGTTGCATTTATTGGTTTGCAATCAGATGAGTCAATCTTGGATAGTGTGGCCAGAAAGGGCTGTGCTGGTTGCTCCCTCCCTCCCTTCCTCCTCTTCTTCTACCCCTCCGCAGGTTACCAAATAGCTGGTGGCAAGGGCTGTGCCCTCATGATGGCACGGTTGTGGAGCAGAACACCACAAATCTTGACAAGCACTCTGCCAAATACTTTAAAGCTCCTCCAGAGCAGCCCAGACAGCAGAAGCATAGTTTAAGCATCCCAATGATCTGCTCTATCATATTTTTGTAGCAGAATGGCTTTCATTGCATGCATGCTGCCACATATACATGGGTTGCGCACCGGAGTCATGAGCCATGTCACCCAGTAGACACTCTCTGGTTTGTCATGGTGGCTTAAATCAGATGGCATAGCAGACTGCTACAGAATGAAGGCATCATGATTGCCAGCAGGATACCAAGCATTGACCTACATGATACACTGAGTATAGTTGCACACTACTTGGACATTGAAGCAATTTCACCACTTTCAGTTGTGGTACATCTCAGAGTTGATATTTGGTGCCCACAAAATGCCCTGCCTGCACCTCGGGGAAGCCTGTATTCCTCTCAAAGCTGCTTCTCTGTGGCAAGAGAGAATTAAATGTATTCAGCTCTCCTGAATATAGAGCCTCAGTGACCTCCTTTATGCAACAGTGGATGTCAAATTGGGAGATGTTGCAACTATTGCCTGCTCCAACCTGGAAGGAGCTAGACAAATATAAGTTCATGGTCATAGTCACCTTCATAGCCACCGGTAATGCCATTCCCACCCTGCTCTAAGGCTGAAGTTGTGGCCGCAGCAGGTGGCAGATTTCAATAAGGGCATCTTTAGTGAAGCTCAGACATCTGACATGTTGTTCCTCACTGAGGTTCAGGTAGAAAATTTGCTCCCTGAATACCCTGTGCGGGTATGGCACCCTGCTGAAAACCCTCCTCCTCCCCCTTCCAACAGCTTGCTCTGCTCTGTGCCACCTCTGTTCATTCTCCCTGTCATGCTGTAGTCCAAGGGGGATGCATACAACTGCACCCATGTCTGGGAGCAAATAGCTTATGCAGAATCTTTGAAGTCAGGATAAAGCCGTTCAGCACATTGCACACCACTCGCTTTAGACTTTAGCAACTTTAAACAACTCTGGAAAACATCAAAAGACATCTTCAATCACAGCAAGGGCCAGTATAAATCGATCAGCAATTAACCTGAAAGTAGTTGATCATCTATTTAAATAGCACTGATGGGGAATCCTTCCTGCTGCTGAATGTTCAGTTGTGCAAGGTCAAAAGAGAGTGTTAGCTGGAGCATTGAGCTCCAAAATGGCAGCATTGGCATCAAATCACCATTACTTCATTGTGCACGTACAGTTTTAGAGCAGAGAAAGTCAAGGGGAGATTTAATAGTGGTATTAAAAATTATGAAGGGTTTTGCAAGGAATAAATAATGAGATATGAAATCTGGCTCCTTTAGTGCCTGTTTTTTTGGCGCTACAAATGTTTGTATCCACAACGTGCACACATATTTCTGGCATTAGCTGCGCCTTATGACATTTCAGTGAGAGTGTTAGCACTCCATGTACACACGTAACTAAAGAGCTGATTTTCATACCCAGTATCTCCATATTCACTCTATCAAACTCTTCAAAATTTTAACACCACTACTAAATCTCCCCTTAACTGTTCTATTCCAGAGCAGTGGTTATCATGACTGTATGTGTGGGCTTGAGTATTGGAGAATATTTGGTACTTAGAAGGGAAACTGAAAGTAGCTTTGTGCTTTGGGGAAAACACCTGACCTGGGGGTTGTTGTAAGGTCAAATAGCTTTGTATCCACAGTATGCAGAACAGTGAAAAGAACTCTACAGAAGTCTTTAATAAAAACACTTGTTCAATCTATGTTAAAGTTAAAGTTGTGATTTGAAGTGTGATTCATTTCAGCCTGAGCTGAGACAGTGGTGAAGGATAGAACTGGAGCCAATCTTTATGCACTTTTATAAAGCTTTTATTTACAGAGATATACCTTACAAACATGCAGCTCCTCATTCAGCCAATGTGGTTTCAATCAGTTCCTATTTATAGGAGCACAAGTGAATCCCCAGTTAATGCCCACCACCTGTATACAATTAAATACAAATAATATACAATTAGCATTAACCTTCTCTGCTCTAAAGTCAATCCCATCTTCTCTAGTCTCCCTATATAACTGAAATCCATCATCCCTGGAACCATTCTAGTAAATTTACATCACAGCTACATAGCTTTGACTGATAAATATAACTGCATGAAGTAATGGAGTGGGGTGGGGGGATGCGGGGCGGTTCTCCCAGTACCACTGGAAATCAGCAAGTCCAAAGTCCACCCTAGAGATTCTTTGGGTAATAGATTATCTGCCTCTGACTCTGAGTCAGCCCAGTTATTCCTACTCTGTTGGAGTCTTTGTGAGATTGTGACGCTTGAATGCGTACATCAGCACGGCAAATGCTACACCTTTGATTCTGAAATTGAATCCAAGCCGAGTTCAGCGTAGAGCAGTAGCTGTCGAGTAAATTAGGCCCATTGCACTGTGATAAAGAAGTAGTTCTGGAAATTGATCAGATTCTTGAAATTATTCAGAAACAAACCAATGCTAAAATAGCTTTTGGAAAAGCATAATTGAGTAGTAAGAAGGGTTGGACAAGTACCTACTGAATGCAGTCTGGATAACATCCAAGGGAACTTGGCCCGGTGGTGTCAAACAGGCCTTGTGGATTGGCTGCTGATTGTAGAAACTACCCGATTTTAATTTCCATTGAGTTCAACGTCACGGCACCAAGTTGAACATCTACATTAAATGTAATAACTGCCCATATCACAAAGCTGCTCATAGGCAGAAGGGGATGGAGGGATGTGGCTGGGGCCAAACACATTGGTGCCTAGGAATCTTGATGTGTTTAATATTCTACAAACAGCTGCTGTTGATTGGTGGAGTAACCTGGGACTGCAGTTGAACTGAAATGTCAGCATACTGTGCCAACAGCAAGTGTGGAAGTTATTTATACACTGGGCTGGGGATGAAGCAGAGCAAAAGAGGGAGGGAGGCGGTAGAAAGGGTGCATTAGGACGTTAGTCTCCTACAGTGGATCAACTATTTGTAAAAAGCTATCTATGAAATCAAATAGAGTCACCTGGTCGGATCTATGCCTGAAAAACAGCCTTGACAATTTTTCCATAACTTTTTTGTCAGTTTACTTATTGGAAAATTATTTTCTTTTCCTGTTACTACTTTGCGTAATGATTTATCCCACATGCCTTCTCGGGCTGTGATAAGCCTTTTTTTTTTGCATTGTCCTGCTTTCTGCAAAAGCCATGTGATTTATTAAAGTCCATGCCTCACAATTCAAGTTAAGAGTCTATTAGTGTAAACAGTGTCATAGCAGGTAAGATTATTTTCGGGTCTTCTTCAGCAAGTGCTAACTTTAGCTCTTCTGGTAGAGGGTTCTTCCTTTCCCATAATGCACTGTACCAGTCCTGGACAGATTGTGAAGCCCTCCGATAGAACAGATCGCATTGCAGGGCATGTTCCTGGGTACAATACAGCAGTCGAACGTCAGGAGTCAAAGGCTAGAGTAAATGTCAAGACTGGACTCCGACCTCGGTGGTGAGCTACAATGCATGGACATTGTCAGTCTGTGAAAATACAGGAAACAGTGTGGTCTTTCATGAAGGAATTTCTCACTCTTCTCTGTAAACTGGAACCCTGAGTGCTTTTCAGTCTATATTTATCACGTTACAAAAGGACACACACACACACACGAAGCATTGCTGAGCAAGGCTTTTTAAAATGATGATCAAGGAAACTTCTCTGCGGAGGGACCCCGACTTGCGAGGGGAGTTCGCTTTCCTCGCCCGTGGATGTGATTTTGTTTTGCCTTCACGATTCAAGAAGAGGTTGAAATCTTTCCAGCAAGCGCAGGTTTGAAATGATTCTCAATGCCTTCAATCTCAGTTCTATTGCTGTTTAGACAGTGTCCTCTCTGCTAGTTGCTATCAGTGCATGAATGCCTTTAAAGACAGCTATTTGCACTTGTCCCAACAGATTTATAAATAGACCTCTAGGCTCTGGTTAAAAATGCTGAGGTTGATTCATCCTTCAAAGGGGGGGATGAGAAGAGAAAGAGTGAGAAAGTGTTTTGATTGCTACTTTTTAAAAATACTTTACAACTTTTTATCAATTTTAACCTTAACCATATATAGACTTATCCTTAGGTGGTGCATAGAGGGAGGGAGAGTTGGGTTCTGTATCTCCTTACACTGGAATGGATGCTGCCTTTTACATGGAGATTTGCTTGTTTGAAATACTCATGTTGTGTCTGTATTTCACTTTGTGAAGCCATTCAGTCCATTAAGCCATTAAATGTTGACACATTTAAACAAGATATTCCTCAGAGCAGTCAAAACAACATTGTTACTGGCGAACTAAAGCAAAGAAAGAAACTAGTTTATTTATAGAAAATGTAAGCTAAAGTATACCTGCAGAAGCAGCTACTCATTTGCCTTTAGAAGTTTTATATAAAAGTACTTAACCTTTTTACAAGCTGATTCTGCTCTAACAGAGGCACAGAACAGCAGTTAGTTCTGGTAGTCTGTACATCGCCTCTGACAATTTTTGTCCATTAAATTACTCTATATTGCTGGGGGTTTCTCTACCATTTTGCCAATGTGATTATAGAGTCTTATAGTGCAGAAGCAGGCCATTCGGCCCATCATGCCTATGTAGCTTATTGAAAGAGCTATCCAATTAGTTCCACTCCCTTGCTCTTTCCCCATAGCCCTGCATTTTTATTTATTTTCAAGTACATATCTAATTCGCTTTTGAAAGTTACTACTGAATCAGCTTCCACCATCCTTTCCAACAGTGTGTTCTACATAGTATCCACAAATTACATAAAGAAACTCCTCATCTTCCCTCTGGCTCTTTTGCCAATTATCTTAAATCTGTGTCCTCTGGTTACTGAAGACTCCTGCCAGTGGAGTTAACTTGTCATTCAAAAAAAATTTATTCATGCAACGTGGGTGTCACTGGCAAGGCCAGCATTTATTCCCCATCCCTAATTGCCCTGATAGCAGTTTTGAATTGCTAGGCCATTTCAGAGGGCATTGCATTGTCAACCACATTGCTGTGGATCGGGAGTCACATATAAGCCAGACCAGATAAGGACAAACAGATTTTCTAGTTGACCAGATTGGGTTTTTCCAACAATCTGGTTATTTCATGATCACCATTACTGTTACTAGCTTTTTAGTTCCAGATTTATTTAATCAACGAAATTTACGTTCCCCAGCTGCTATGGTGAACTCATGGCTCTGGATCTTTAGTCCAGACCTCTGGATTACTCATCTACTAACTTAACCAATATGCTACCATACCCCATGACAAACTTAATTCAAAAACTTCACATTTGCAAGCTTAAATATCAAGTCATCAGTGTGGACAGAAATGTCGGTTCCTGCCACTGCGGTAGGACTTTATTCAAAGGTTTGTGCAGGTGAAACAGTAAAAACAATTTTCTTTCTCCTGGTAGTATTCCGTTACAATGGAAACTGATGCTCAGATAAGAACTTTCTGTTCAAATATCTGCACAACTTAGTAACTAACAAAAATTGTCTTTTACTGTTCTAACTGTAACAGCTGACATTTATAATGTACAGACCACAAGACCAGGATCATTTAAAAGTTAAGCCAATTCCGTTAATGTTACCAGAATTTGGTCAGGGTGAAAGATGAAAATGTCACAAATTTGATTTAGGTTTGGGTCTTCAAACACTTTGGATTTCCAACATGAAGGTACTTCCCCATACAGTGAAAACTTACTGTTCCTACCAAAAGAGGCAGTAGAAGCACATAAAATAGAATGATACTGGATAATGTGTGTCTTGATAGTTGTGCAATATGCAACAAACGAAATCCATTGTGGACTTCACTCCATAAGGAATATATAACACATGTTAGTTCAATGTGTAACACATGAATCCAGTATAGTTATATTCCATATGGAATATGTGACAGAATGAATCCTGTGTATGCCCCACTCCATAAAAAATGTGTAACATCAGAAATCAGTTCTGGGCTCTGCTCCATTTGAAACTTGATGGACTTAACCCATTAGAGGCATCACACGATGTGGAATCCATTGTAAGTTCCATATGGAATATAGAACAGACTGAATCCAGTATAAGTTTCACTGTAAATTAAAACTGGAACAGATCAAATCCTGTGAGTGCTCCGCTCTATATGGAATGTCTAATGGTGAGAATTTGGAATGGGCTTTGCCAAAGATGGAGCATGTAATGGATTGAATCCAATGTGAACTTTTGACCAAAGTTTAAGTTTTTGGAAAGGTGGATGATATTTTACTGGCAGCCGGCTTCAGTCCTACCACAGTCAGTCAGGAATTAAATTAGATAACTACTAGAATAGTAACTGGACCTTGGTCTTTTTTCATCTAGCAATTCTTATGTACAAATAAATGTGTGGCAAGTCAGGTTGCTTGGTGCACATTCCCCAGAGCTAATTTCTTATCTCTAATCCCCTTTTACTAAACAACTAGGTTCCAGTCAGTTCAACAGGGGACTGCTGATATAAATTTAATCCCAAGTACATGTAAAAAAATCACTGCACAATATGAGCTAATTGCTCAAGGTTGCGTGGGGAACAAGTAGTAATGAATGACAGTGAGGTATATATTGATCTTCAATGCTGCATAATTCGTATTTGAAATCTAAATGCAGCTGATATTAACTGCTAAATCCACCTCCATCCTTGCATGCTTCCATGGACTTCTAATGACAACTGCAGTGGTTTGCTACTCAGTCAGACAGATGCAATTCTGTTTACAGTTCACAAACACATCCATGATGCTACCAGGAATATAACTGCAAATGTTCTGACTATTTGCAACATATTTTAATAGGGGATTGTCATCATTTTGTGGAGGTAACGATGTTAGCTTGGCTTAGGTGGTAGTATTCTCACCTCTAGGTCAGAATGTTGTGGGTTCAAGCCACATACCAGAGTTTGAGCTCCTTATTGTGGTAGACTTTCCAGTCATTTACTGCTGGAGGTTCTGTCCCTCAGATAAGATGTTAAATCCAGGATCTTGTCTTGCTGGTTTCTGGGATTCAAACAGGCAGTAAAGATTCCATGGCATTCCTCAAAGATCAGAGAGTTTTTCATTGTGCCCCCCTGCTGTTGCCCTCACACCAACTGTCACTGGACAGTAAAGTATTAGGTGGGGTCAGAGTGAGAGTGTTAGACAGTACTAAAGTATTAGCAGGGTGTAGACTGAGAAGGACTATGAGGAAATCAAAGACTAGATTACAATGCATGGGCTGATTTTGTGCTGAAGGTGGGGCTCCTGGCGCTGGGCCAAAAAGGTGGGGGGATCACCGCCTCTATCTTTTTGTGCCCCCCTACAGCAATTCTCCGGTCTTTTTGAATCAAAGTTTTAGGAGGCGCAATCCCTGTCCCTTTAAAGACTATAGGGACAGAGATCCTGCCTCCAGGAGCTGCTGGCCAATCAGAGGGCTGCCAGCTCAGCAGTATCGGCAGGACCACTGGGAGCAGTGGCCACTGCTGGTACTGCAGGGCCTCGGACCCAGGCCCAGCGGTGGAACCCTGGAACAGAGGTAGGTGAGGTGGGGTCGCCGGGGCCAGCCCAGAAGGCCCCAGCGAGGGTGAGGTTGGGGGGGCTGGTCATGCAGTCCAGTGGGAGGGGGTCCCGGGAGGGTAAAGTTGTTCCCAGTGGGGGTCCTCCAGGGGCCACAATTGTCCACGAAGGAGGTACCACCCCTCCCCCAAGCCAACAGGGAGGGCACCTCGTTTTACAAGGTGTCCTCCCGCACAGTGGAGGCCCCCCCCGCACACTGATTAGGAACAACATTGTGGTATTGCAAAGGGAGGATGTCCTTGAGGGGGTAAGGACAGAATCCATTTGGTTAAAGTTGAGAAACAAAAAAGGTATGTTCACACTACTAGCGGTATTCTATAAGCCTCAAAATAGTGAGAGAGAGATAGAGGAGCAAATCTGCAGGAAAATTACAGAGATGTGAAAAAACTATAGAGTCGTGATAGTGAGTGACTTTAATTACCCAAATATCGATTGGGATAATTTTAGAGTAAAGGGTAAGGAGGGGGAGAAATCTCTGAAATGTGCTCAGGAGAACTTTCTTGATCAGTATGTTCTCAGCCCAACTAGAAAGGAGGCATTGCTGGGGAATGAGGTGGGCCAAAAGGACCAAGTGTCTGTTGGGGAGCCCTTGGGTAAGAGTGATCATTATATCATAAGGTTTAGACTAGTAATGCACAAAAATAAGGAGCAAAATAAGGTAGAATGCCTGGATGAGAAGAGGACTAATTTCAATGCGATGGGAAACGACCTAGCAAGGGTAGAATGGAACCAAAGATTGGCATGAAGAGCTGTATCAGAACAATCTCTTTAAGGGAGAAATGCTTCAGGTACAGGGTAGGTACATTCCAACAAGGGCAAAAGGTAGGGCAACCAAGAACAGGGTTCCTTGGATGACGAGGGAGATAGAGATTATGATGAAATAAAAAAGAGGGTGTATGATCCATGAACACATCAAGTGAGAGCCAGGTCACAGACAATAAGTTGAGAGGGGAGGTGAAGAGGAAAATAAGATTTTTTTTTTTTTAGATTACAGCACTGAAACAGGCCCTTCGGCCCACCAAGTCTGTGCCGACCATTAACCACCCATTTATACTAATCCTACACTAATCCCATATTCCTACCACATCCTCACCCGTCCCTATATTCCCCTACCACCTACCTATACTAGGGGCCATTTATAATGGCCAATTCACCTATCAACCTGCAAGTCTTTTGGCTGTGGGAGGAAACCGGAGCACCCGGAGGAAACCCACGCAGACACAGGGAGAACTTGCAAACTCCACACAGGCAGTACCCAGAATTGAACCCGGGTCGCTGGAGCTGTGAGGCTGCGGTGCTAACCACTGCACCACTGTGCCGCCCCAAAGACTGGCAAAGACAGAAAAAGAGAGAATCTGGGACCAGAATGGCAATCAACATAAAAGGGAACCCAAATCCCTATAAGGGACAAAGAGGGTAATATATGCTTAGAGGTGCTTAATGAATACTTTGTATCAGTGGTCACTAAGGAAATGGAATCTGACAAAATACCAGTAGAAGCAAAGAGAGTAAAGGCAATGGAAAGGTTAAAAATTGAGAGGGGGGAGGTACTAAAAAGGCTGGCTATGCTTAGGGTAGATAAGTCTGGATGGCTTACATCCCAGGTTGCTAAAGGAAGTGGGGATTGGAGATAGTGGAAGGGCTTGCCATAATCTTCCAATCTTCCCTGGATATAGAGAGGTACAGGAGAATCAGATCGTGGAAAATGTGACACTCTTACTCAAGAAAGGGTGTAAGGACAGTCCTAGCAACTATAGGCCAATTAGTTTAACATCATTGGTGGGTAAGATTTTAGAAATAATTATCAGGGAAAATATCAACACACATTTAGTGAGGCTTGAGTTAATTAAGGATAGCTAGCATGGATTTGTAAAAGGTAGATCATGCTAATCTAACTGAATGCGTTGATGAAGTAACAGAGAAGGTTGATGGAGGGAATGCAGTGGATGTTGTTTATATGGATTTTAAGAAAGCATTTGATAAGGTACCACATAAAAGGCTGGTTAACAAAATTGAGGCTCATGGAATAGGAGGGTCAGTGTCCAATTAGATAAAAATTTGACTTAAGGACAGAAAACAGTGAGTCGGAGTAAATAGTTGCTTTTCGGACTGGAGAATGGTTGACAGTGGTGTTCCCCAAGTGTCAATGCTGGGACCACTGCTTTTTTGCTATATATAAATTACTTGGATCTTGGAATACGGAGTAGAATCTCAAAATTTGCCGATGACACCAAACTAGGAGGTGCGGCAAACAGTAAGGATGACATGAACCACCTGCAACAGGACATAGATAGGCTAGTAGAGTGAGCAGACAGGTGGCGGATGGAATTTAATACTGGCAAGTGTGAGGTGATGCATTTTGGCAGAAGGAATAGGGAGAGGCAATATATAATTAATAGCACCATTCTAAAGAGTGTGCAGGAACAGAGTGATCTGGAAGTGCATGTGCATAAATCTTTGAAGGTGGCAGGACATATTGAGAGAGTGGTTGGGATCTTGAGCTTCAAAAATAGAGGCATTGAGTACAAAAGCAATGAAGTAGTGCTGAACCTTCATAAAGCTCTGGTTAGGCCCCAACTGGAGTACTGCGTCCAGTTCTGGTCACCAACTTCAGGAAGGATGTGAGAGTCCTTGATTTACCAGAATGGTTCCAGGAATGGGGGATTTTACTTAGAAGTTTATGTTGGAAAAGCTGGGGTTGTTCTCCTTAGGATAAAGCAGATTGAGCAAAGGTATAATAAAAATGCACAAGACAGGCTTAGTTAGTTTAGACAGGAAAAAATGTTTCCATTAACTAATGCTACAAGAACTTAGGAACACAGATTGAAAATTTTGAGCAAGAGAGGCAGGAGGAATATGAGAAAGCACTTTTTTTACGCAGCAGGTGGTAATGATCTGGAACTCACTGCCCACAAGGGTGGTGCAGGTGGCGACAATCAATGACTTCAAGATGAAGTTGGATGGCCACTTGAGAGAAATAGACGTGCAGGGCTACGGGGTTTGAGAAGGGGAGTGGGACTGACTGGATAGCTCCGTGGAGAGCCGGCATGGATTCAATGGGCCGAATGGCCTCCTTCTGTGCTGTAAATGACTCTATAATTCTATGGACTTCAACAGTAATTCTTAATATGGGGCATGTAAATAGTCAGGAGTAGGAACCCTGCCTGATTTTTTTTTCCTCCAGCTTAGAGAAGGAGAGAGGCTATTTTTTGTTTATCTTTTAAGTGTTGTCCTCTTCTGCCCAGGACCATTCTGACTGAAATCAGCTAACTCAAGACATAGTAGGGATCAAACCTGAAACCTTATTTTCTGCACAATTCAATGTTGCACCACAGATGCATTTACCCATTGAGCCATCAGCAGATCAACAATGTCCACCTCAGCCCAATTAGGAAATGGGTATCTGTAGTTGCAGTTCTATGGTGTGAAACATTCAGTGCATAATTTGATTCAGTACAAAATTGGACTGTTATCTATCATAGCAACCATTTGAAATTCCTAATTTGTCCCTTGCTTCCTCAATTATTCAGTCTGCAGTTCATATAAACAACATCTGGCATGTTCAGCCATGAATTGACTGGTGAGATCTTGGTCCTTTTAGGTAAAGCAAATAGATTAAAGTGTGTCATATGTTTCAATGGTGAATGTAAAGACTAATGCCCAAACAAATTGTGTTGCTGTGACAGTTTTATGTAACATAAAACAGACCCAGCTTTCTGCCCAAAACTAGAACTGAATATGTCCATAGACACAGCTTCAAGGCACCAAACAGAA